>NC_090817.1:144417613-145050113 GCF_000390325.3 Nicotiana tomentosiformis
CATTCATGACTTCTTACACATACCGGCATATGGGCATAGTGATGCATTTTTCACTGGCTATCTGGAAAAGGAAATGAAATATTTTATTTATTATTGAAAGGATTTTTGGGAAAATTACTGTTTTCAAACTTACTCATATTTTTGGTAATTTCGGTAAACGATTTGAGTTTTCACTGATACACTTGAAAGGCAGAACTATTTTCAGAAATCATGATTTAAGCTGAGCATTTTATCTTCGAGTTACTTCTTTTATTACTTGATTTATGTTGTTATGAACTGTTGTTGGTTATTGGAGTTAGACCCTGACCTTTCTTTCAGCTCGTCACTACTTTCAATCTAAGGTTAGGTTTGTTACTTATTGAGTACATAGGGTCGGTTGTACTCATACTACACTTCTGCACCTTGCGTGCAGATTCTGGATGTTGATGCTGTTGTATATGGCGGGAGCTGGATCTGAAGACGTACCTGCGTTCCAGTCATTGCTGCCTCTTGTTCATGGTAGCCTTAGATTTATAAAAATCTGTTTATGTACATTTCGAACAGATAATGTATTTATTTCATACCAACTTTGTAATTTTCAATCTTAGAAACTCATGATTTGTACTACCAGTCCCTGGGGTTTGCATTAGAGTCAGGTAAATATTAATGGAATTGGATTGTTGTTAATTGGCTTACCTGACAGGTTAGGTTAGGTGCCATCACGACTTGGTCGATTTTGGGGTCGTGACATCTTGCCAAACCCTTTAACCCTGCCTTCCCTACCATATTTCGGCCCCCTATTCTTCAACTTTAACTCGCTACTATTTAAGTTTTCATCTTCTTTCCAAATTTACTGTAGCATAATTAAATAAAAGTTACTAATTAACTAAGTCATGATTTGATATACATTTTATATAAGAGCTTAAGTTGTATGCAGTAATTACAGAAAAAGTATTTGCATTATCAAGCCATTTATAAAATAATACTAATAAATTATTACGATAAGAATTAATTAGTAACCTGATAAAAATGATAATTAAAGCTATATTATGTTAAACAACACCCATAGTGATTTTGTAAAAATTATATTTCTCTGTCAGTGAAGTTAAACAACACCCATAGTGATTGATGAAAATGTCACACGCCGTATTGGGCGGGATGGATGAAATAGAGACTTGTTTCTAGTATTTTGTGTGACAAGAAGGTACTACCAAAACTTAAAGGTATGTTTTATAGAGCGGTGGTAAGACCGACTATGTTGTATGGGGTTGAGTGTTGGCCAGTCAAGAGCTCTCACATCCATAAGATGAAGGTAGCAGAGATAAGGATGTTGAGATGGATGTGCGGGCACACCGGATTAGATAGGATTCGAAATGAAGTTATTCGGGACAAGGTGGGTGTGGCCCCTATTGAGGACAAGATGCGGGAAACACGACTTAGATAGTTTGGACATGTGAGGAGAAGAAGCACACAAACTCTGGTAAAGAGGTATGAGAGGCTGACATTGGAGGGCCTTAGGGGAGGTAGAGGTAGGCCGAAGAAGAGTTGGGGTGAGGTGATTAGGCATGACATGGCACAATTACAGCTAACCGAGAACATGACCCGTGATAGGAAGGTATGGAGGTCGAAGATTAGGATAGTAGGTTAGGTAGTCTAGATTATTCATACCGGTAGTATTAGTACGTACTCTCGCATTTGGTTGGTAGTAGGCTTATTTGAATACCTGTCATTTCTTTTTTACATTTCGATCATCTTACTATCTTGTTGTGTATGTTTCTTTTACATGGTTTTTCGGTGTTGTCTCGTCTTGTTTCTTGATATTATTGTGGTACCTATGCTTGCCTGAGCCGAGGGTCTATGGAAAACAGTTTCTCTTCTTCCACAAAGGTAGGGGTAAGGTCTGCGTACACACTACCCTCCCCAAACCCCACTACATAGGACTATACTAGATATGTTGTTGTTGTTGTTGTTGTCAGTGAAGTTAAATTCTGAATATGCCATTGGTTTTTGCCAGGTATCATCTGGTTTATTGATAAGCTAAAGAGAAAACAACTAAGGGGAGGGAATATAAGATACTTCATATGGCCCTTTCTATAACATGCATTTCAATTTTTTATAAGCTGGCAAAAAAATGTGGCGGAGATTACAAGCATAGGATCTGTCACAACCCAATTTCACCTGCCAGTCATGATGGCGCCCAACATCACCGCTAGACAAGCCAACTAGTGAATTAAACATATATTTCCTCTTTTAATAAATTTTCTGAGTAATTAAACTTTCCTTATTTGCAAGATTTAAGAAAAATAGAAAGTCTAAATAAATAAACACCAAAATAAAAATTTCAAGACCACAATTCTACTAGTGTATGTGCCAAGACCTGGTGTCACAAGTGTATGAGAGCATCTAGCAGATTATACAAAATTTTCATGTACTGTCTGAAAATAATAGACAGAACACAAATACAAAGAGAGAGAGACTCTAGGGCTGTAGAACGACTCAGGAAGCAGCTCACCACTAGGCCTCGGGATATCGGGGGTGCTCACCGGTAGGACCGCCTGATGCACCTGTCTCAGACCCTGCACAAAAAGTGCATCAAGCGTAGCATGAGCAACATGTACCCAATAAGTATCAAGTCTAATCTCGAAGAAGTAGTGACGAGAGGTCAACTTCGACACTCACTATGGGTCAATAATATAAAGATAAAGATGTTTAAATAAACATTGTTTATGTGATTAATAATAACCTCCTTAACAAGCAGAAATAAATAATTCTTTCATAATTTAATAATTCCCAATAATTCATTTATCTTCACAAGCTGCAATAAAATGTCAAAGCATCGTGTAAATTTTTTTATTAAACACAGATTTATGCCGAGGTCGTACGACCCGATCCAGAGTGATGTGTAAACTACCGAGTGACGTGCGGCACGATCCATAGATGCATCTATCTACTGTCGAGGCGTTCGGCCCGCTCCACAGGAAGAGAAGGATATTTTATAAGCATTTGACTTAAACATTATTAATGATTTATATCCAAAGTAATACAAATTTCATTAACTACCTCTCAAAATTTCTCTAACAAGTTCTAATATAATTTAGGCATTTTAATTTAACAAGTATAGTGCAAAATTTCAAGTAGTTCATGAATTGGGTCCTAAAACTACCCGAACAATAGCATAATAGTAGCTACGCACGGACTCTCGTCACCTCGTACGTACGTAGCCCCCACAATTATGAATAAATATTTATTTACAACACCTATGGAGTAAATTCCCTTTTACAAGGTTAGATAGGAGACTTACCTCGTCTCAAAGCTCACTTCCCGATCACAATCTCGCGTTAAAGCCTCAATTTGGTGCCGAAAAAATCTGAAACTAGCCAAATGTTATATAAGTTAATCAATACATGCTCAATAATTCGAAATTAAATTATTAGATTAATTAACCAACCCAAATTGGTAAAATTCCTAAAATTCACCCCGGGCCCTCGTGCCCGGTTTTCGAAAATATTCGGAGGAAATCATCACCCATAACCTTAAGAACTCAAATATACAATTTTCATCCCATTCCATAACCATTTTCGTGGTTAAAATCTCATTTTTATCAAAACCTAGGTTTTTTTTATCTAAACCCTTGATTTCCACAATTTTCATGTTAAAATCTACCCATAATCTATATATTTAACTCACAATAAATAGAATTAACTTACCTCCAAGTTGCTAGGTGAATACCCCTCTCAAAAAGCTCCAAATGCGCCCAAGAATGAAAAAATGGCCGAGCCCTGTTTTAAGACATTCTGCCCAGCGATTTTTTGCTTCTGCGGTTAGTCAACCACATTTGCAGAAAGGACCTCATAGATGTGATCCTCCCCCTTAGCTGGCTCGTTCGTTTCTGCGACCAGCAGCTCGCTACTGAGAGACCGCTCCTGCGGTGCATGGGTCGCACCTGCAACCTCGTCCGCTCCTGCAATGCCCTTCTTCGCACCTGCGCCTTCGCAGGTGCGGTCCATTTCCCCGCTTCTGCGGTAACTGGAAGCCCCCCTCTTGGCCTCTTCTGCGGCTCGTGGCTCGCTTCTGCGAGCTCGCACCTGCGGCTTCCCATGCGTAGGTGCGGTTACACCAGAAGCTGGGAGTTTTAGCTGTTGCTCCCAAGTTCCAACTTGGTCTGAGCCTCGTCCAATTAACTCCCGAAGCCCCCGGGGCCCCGTCCGAACATACCAACAAGTTTGAAATCATAAAACAGACTCGCTCGAACTCTCGGAATGCATAAAACATCATCAAAACTAAGAATCATACCCCAAACCAAATTGATTCGACTTAGAAATTTCAAATTCTTCAAACTTACTACGAACGTGCCGAAATATACTTAAACTACTCGGAATGACACCAAATTTTGCGTGCAAGTCTTAAATCACCATACAGAACTACTCTTAGGCTCGGAATTTCAAACGGACCTCGATTACTCCAAAACTTACTACAAACCAATTTTAAAGAACCTTAAAACCTTCAAATAGCTAACTTTCACTATTAACCACCGAAACGCTCTCGGGTTGTACAAAACCTGATTCGAACATACGCCCAAGTCCAAAGTCATCATACGAACCTACTGGAACCGTCAAATCCTGATTCTGGGGTCGTTTTCTCAAAAATGTTGATCGAAGTCAAACATAGCATTTTTAAAGCCAACTTAGGGAACCAAGTGTTCCGATTTCAACCCGAACCATTCCAAATTCCGAACTAACCATCCCCGCAAGTCATAAAACAGCAAAAGCATATATGGGGAGTCTTATTTAGGGGAACAGGATTCTAGAAGGCAAAACGACTGGCTGGGTCATTATATTTTCCAACTCTTAAACAAACGTTCGTCCTCGAACGGGTTTAGAATCATACTTGGAGTGTTGAATAAGTGTGAATATCTGCTCCGCATGTCCTCCTCGGCCTCCCAAGTCATTTCCTCAACTGGCGAACCTGCCTATCAACAATGGCAATTGGTTCCTCTTCATAACCCAGGCTCTCATCTAACTGAACCGTGCTGAAGTCTAACATATGAGACAGGTCGGCATGATACTTCCGGAGCATAGATACATAGAAAATCGGTTGAACTCCTGATAGACTAGGAGGCAAAACAAGCTTGTAAGAAACCTGCCCAACTCGTCTCAACAGCTCAAATGGGCCTATAAACTGTCACGACCCCAATTTTCCTCCGTAGGATGTCATGATGACACCTAGTCTCTAAGACTAGGTAAGCCTATCAATTATGCAGAATACAAAACTGAAACTCAAATTTCAACATATAAAATAAATCAAACCGTGATTCAAATAGTCACAACTCTCAAAACCCGGTAGAAATAAGTCACAAGCTTCTAAGAATTTATTCTAAGTGTCTCTATACATCAGAGTCTAAAGAGAATAAGGAAAGAAACACAAAAAGGATAAAATGGGACTCCGAGGTCTGCGTACGCTGGCAGATATACCTTGAAGTCTCCGCGTACGGCTAGTTCACGAATGCCTGGTCTGATAAGAAGTACCTGAATCTGTACAAAAAGATGTGCAGAAGCGTAGTATGAGTACACCACATCGGTACCCAGTATGTGCCAAGCCTAACCTCAGTAGAGCGGTGACGAGATCCGGTCAGGCCCTACTGGAATAATAAAAGACAGGGAGAAAAGTTTAACAATATAATAACAATAATGACAACGGGGATAAATCAAGTAAGTAGTATGTCACTATTTAACTACACAGAATAAGGGCAATTAATACCTCGTGGAAGGGAAACAAAAATTTACAACTTTAAGAAAAACACCAAAAACAAATAACCAAAGGCAACGCAGCCATAAAGAAATATCAACAAGGGCACTCCCGAGGTACCGCCTCGCAGTCCCAAATCATAAATAAATTCACAAAATCTCATTTCCTTATATCACCGCGGGAGCCTTCAAATTTAATTTTGAAGAAAATATTTTTCCCGAAATAACCTCCCGTATTTTAGCCACCCTTATCACACCGCATGACTTCTAGTAGTTTCCATACTAGCCACGCGTATCAAGCCACCCTTATCTCACCGCATGCGGTTCAACACCCAGACCTTCTGCCACCGCATGCGTATCAATATCACAATATATCATAATTTGCACCTCAAGTGCCCAAATATTTTAATTTGCCAAAATAAATCAACAACAACAATATTTTCCGTAATAAAGAGCTCACGGCTCATGCCAAAATAAATCAACAATAATATTTTCCATAATACAGAGCTCACGACTCCATCACAATGAGTACGAAAATCTCACAAAATATTCAGCAAAAATAATATTTCACAAATTTAACACTTTGTCTAAATATCAAAATTTTAAATGTAAAATACTTCATTTTTAATAATATTTAAATTAAGAAATCCATCCTTCAAGTAATGCACAGAACAAAAGAAACAGAGTTTCAACTAAACAGGTAAAACACTTAGCAAGAACTAGTCAGACAAATTAAAATACGAAAATATATTAATGATGATGAATATAACAGAATAAAATAATTTAATTAATATGCAATAGTGCTCTACAAAATTTAAAGACATAATCTTCCATATTTAGCTCGTGTACACACTCGTCAACTTGTGTACACGACTTTCAACACATCAACATTTTCCTATCAATACCAATAATAAGGGGAATTTCCCCCACATAATGTTAGACAAGTCACTTACCTCGAACCGGGTAATTCTTTACTCTGCTATGCCTTTGCCTCGTGAATTGGCCTCTGAAAGCCTCGTATCTAGTCATAATTAATTCTATTCAATCAATACAAATTATTGGAATTAATTTCATATGAAAATACTAATCTTTTAACAAAATCCGAAATTTAACTCAAAAATCGCCAGTGTGGTCCACGTCTCGGAACTCGATAAAAGTTACAAAATATGAATGCTCATTCAACCACGAGTTCAACCATACAAATTTTACCAAATTCCGACATCAACTCGACCCACAAATCTTCAATTTAAACTAAGAGGGTTTTCTAAATCTTCCAACTTAAATCACCAATTAAATGTTAAAAACAATTATAGATGCGGGTAATTTGACCAAAAATTGAGTTAAGAACACTTACCCCAATGTTCTCCTTGAAAAATCTCCTGAAACTAGCCTCACCTGAGCTCTTAAAATCCAAAAATGGGTGAAAATGGCCAATCCCCGAATTATAGGTTCGGCCCAAAATTTCGCACCTGCGCTGCCCGGCTTCCTCCCAATTTTCTGCTTCTACGTCCTTCTCTTCGCACCTGCGACCTCGTAGGTACGGGCAAATTCTTCACACCTGCGAGAACTGCCCAGTCCTACTCTTGGCTGCTTTTGCGGTGGAATGTGCGCACGTGCGGCTTCACACCTGAGATCAAAAGCTTTGCATGTGCCATCACACCAGTAGGCAAAATTTCCAGCAGTGGTTTTAAGTTCGTATTTGATCCGTTAACCATCTAGAATCCACCCGAGGCCCTCGGGACCTCAACCAAATATATCAACAAGTCATAAAACATCATAGGAACTTAGTCGAAGCCTCAAATCGCATCAAACAATGCTAAAACCACGAATCATACCCCAATTCAAGCTTAAGGAACTTAAGAAACTCCAACTTCTACATTCGATGCCGAAACCTATCAAATCAAGTCTGATTGACCTCAAACTTTGCACACAAGTCATAAATGACAAAACGGAGCTATGAATATTTTCAGAACTGGATTCCGACTCCGATATCAAAAAGTCAACTCCCCAGTCAAGCTTCCAAACTTAAATATCTATTTTAGCCATTTCAAGCCTAATTTAGCTACAGACTTCCAAATAGTTTTTCGGACACGCTCCTAAGTCCAAAATCACCATACAGAGCTATTGGAATCATCAAAATTCTATTCCGGGGTCGTTTACACATAAGTCGACATCCGATCATTATTTTAACTTAAGCTTTAAACCTTGAAATTAAATGTTCCGATTCATTCCAAAACCTCACCGGACCCGAACCAATCACCCCGACGAGTCACAAAACAACTATAAAGCATAAGTTGAGCTGTAAATGGGGGAACATGGTTGTAATACTCAAAATGACCAGTCGGGTCATTACACCCTCCCTCTTAAACAAACGTTCATCCTCGAAGGGGTTTAGAATTATACATGGAGTGGTGAAAAGATGAGGATAACAGCTACGCATATCATGCTCGGTCTCCTTTGTCGCCTCCTCGACCGGATGACCCCTCCACTGTACTTTCATTAAAGCAATGCTCTTCGATCTTAGCTTTCTAACCTATCTATCCGAAATTGCCCCTGGTTCCTCGACGTAAGATAGACCCTTGTCCAACTGGACTAAGCTGAAGTCTAACACATGAGACGGATCGTCGTGATACTTCTGGAGCATGGAAACATGTAACACTAGATAAACTGCAGAGAGACTAGGTAGTAGTGCAAGTCTGTAAGCCACCTCTCCAAATCTCTCAAGAATCTCAAAATGTCCGATATACCTCGGGCTCAACTTTTCCTTCTTTCCGAACCTCATAACTCCCTTCATAGGCAAAACCCGGAGCAAGACCCACTCACCAACCATGAATGCAACATCATGAACCTTCCGAACCGCATAACTCTTTTTTCTAGATTGGGCTGTAAGAAGTCAATCTTGAATCAACTTAACCTTTCCCAAAGCATTCTGAACCAGGTCTGTACCCAATAGTCTAGCCTCGCCCGGTTCGAACCAACCCACTATATACCGGCACCGTCTACCATACAAGGCCTCATACGGAGCCATATAAATGCTTGACTGATAACTGTTGTTGTAGGCAAACTCCGTAAGTGGCAAGAACTGATCCCAAGCACCCCCAAAATCCATCACACATGCACGAAGCATATCCTCCAATATCTAAATAGTGCGCTCGGACTGTCCGTCCTTCTGAGGGTGAAATGTTGTACTTAACTCCACATGAGTACCCAATTCATGTTGTACGGCTCTCCAAAATCATGATGTATACTGCGTACCCCGGTCAGAGATGATAGACACCGGTATGCCATGAAGCCTAACAATCTCGCGAATGTAAACCTGAGCCAGCTGCTCCGAAGAGTAAGTAGTAACCACAAGAATGAAATGAGTTGACTTTGTCAATCTATCCACAATCACCCAAACTGCTTCGAACTTTCTCTGAGTCAGTGGGAGCCAACAACGAAATCTATAGTGATCCGTTCCCATTTCCATTCTAGAATCTCTAACTTCTGAAGCAATCCACCCAGTTGTTGATGCTCATACTACACCTGCTGACAATTTAGGCACCGAGCTTCATACTCCACTATGTCTTTCTTCATCCGCCTCCACCAATAGTGCTATCTCAAGTCCTGATACATCTTTGCAGCACCCGCATGAATGGAGTACCGCGAGTTATGAGCCTCCTAGAGAATCAACTCACGCAAGCCATCTACATTTGTTACACATAGCCTTCCCTGGGCACTATCCTTATAGGCTAAAACTCAATATTTACAGCACGAATATGATTAAATATGCGCAGAAACACATGAAAGAATTATCAAATAAGCCTAACATACATGACTCCCTATTAATACTATAGGTAAAAAAAAATTAATTTCACAAAGGGAGAATTTAAACTCATAATTGTTTTCTTTTACCACAAGGACCTCGTCCTTATATAACTTCCATCGCGGCTTGTAGCCCATTTTAAATATTTTACATCATATAAAAATGCGAGGATCTCGTCCTCAACTCTGAATTACAAGTATTTTATACATTGTGCCAACTAAAATTTTCCATTTCCTTTCTTTCTTCTTTTTAATAAATTCCGTAAATATTTTCCACAATACATAATGAACCCCCATACCCATAGGGCATATAATTCAAAAAATTGAAATCAATTATTCCTAAATCACATCAAAATCCATTGTAGTGAGTAACAGAAAGTCACGTTTGGACTCATAGCCCTCAATAGTGTTCAAAACAACATGATAGACACGGGCTAACACTATGAAATCTCCCAACAGGGATAAACACGTGAGTGGAGGACAAATTCACAAACTCACTATATAAAGAGCATGAAAAGAGCGTTCACCTTGATAATCAGAGTCGAATCAAAATAAGAATAGTGATCCTCTATTATAAATTAAATCATACTTGTAAAGACACCATCTGGTGTATCGGCCTCAGCCAAATCATAGCAATTATATCAATGGGTCGGGCCTCCCCCTCTTGGGCGCTCTCTACCCGCATGTCCTCCACCCCTAACTGGCTGTGCACGCGGAGTATTAACTAGAATAAAGCCTGTAGCCTGAATATTCTGATGAAATCCGCCTCTCCCAAGTATGT
The DNA here is from genome assembly GCF_000390325.3 of Nicotiana tomentosiformis. NCBI lineage: Eukaryota > Viridiplantae > Streptophyta > Magnoliopsida > Solanales > Solanaceae > Nicotiana > Nicotiana tomentosiformis. The sequence continues at coordinate 144,427,922 of NC_090817.1, forward strand.
GACAATCTCTCATGATGTACCTAGTATCACCACTCTAATAACAACCCCTCTGTAGGTTCGGCTGCTCATACTGAGTTTGTGCCGGATAACTGGAATAACCTTTATAGGAACCCCGTGCCGGTGGTGCATTAAAAGAACTTACTGGAACACCCCGAGTATTCTAAAATTATTTCCATGACCTTGCTGATACTAAAATATAGAATTATTAAGGACGTAGGAATACCGCAAGTCCCAACATCATCCCATACAAATATCAGCTCTTAATCATATACAAGTTTCGAAGAACTTTTCAATACCACATAAATACATCTCAGGCCAAAACGGATATAACACATGACCCCGCAATCTGATCGTTGATAGTGGACTCCCCTCACTTGGTGCGAAGCCATAGGACACATTCCGATGATCCACAATACTAACCTTAATAGCTTGTATGACAATGGTCATAAGACACCTCAAATCATTTATGTGGCTCATGTCATCCTCGTGATAGCTAAACTCGCTTCCTCCAGTGTCTTGGTTGCTAGTATGTACCCTTCGCTAAATAGAAGTCCCATACGAACCACATAATCTCTAATACCACCAACTATCTTCAGATCTACATCCACCTCGTGACCCTACTATTATTGTGACGATTAGGCAACTAATTAAACCTTCTAAAATTGTACCTATCAACTAGATGTCAGAACCTGCTGCACCCCCATGTGCACAACTAAATGATCTCTAAATACTTCTGTATCCTTGATCTGGACGACACGTGGTAACAATGGTTGAGCTACCCTTGATCCCTTATAACCCTTTGTAGTATCACGAATCATTGGAGCATAGTTGATACTGAGTGCGCAATTTCATACACGAGTATATGCAAAAGAACATAAGATATATGCTTCAAGCTGAATAAATGCAGCACGATAAGGAATGAAAGAAGTGGAAATTTTCCTACTAGCTCTGTAGCCTCTCGAAGATAAGTACAGATGTCTCTGTACCGATCTTCAAGACTCTACTAAACTCGTTCATGACTCGTAGAACCTATGAACCTAGAGCTCTGATACCAACTTGTCACGACCCAACATAGGCGTCGTGATGGCACTTAGTCTCTAAGATTAGGTAAGCCGATTACAATTACATTTCGAAGCCATTTTTTTTATAAATTAATAATCGAAACCCACTGTGGAAATAATTATAATAACCTTCCAAGACTGGTAATACTAAGTCACAAACTCTAACTGAATACATGCAATGATATCAAGGATCGAATATACAATACTGTTTGAATAAGAGTTGACAGTATAATAAAATAAAAAGACTCCAAGGGACTGTGACGACCAAGTAGCTCTACCTTGAATCCTAGCAATCACACTTTAACTATGTCCGAGTCCGATAGCTCCAATACCTGGCTCTGCACAAAAATGTGCAGAAGTGTAGTATGAGTACACCACGATCGGTACCCAGTAAGTATCAAGACGAACCTCATTGGAGTAGTGACGAAGTACAGTCGAGATACTTACTAGTCTAATAGCCTGTGCAATATGGTATACAAAAATAATAGGAAAAAAATAAAAATGATTGCAACAATAATCAACCAGTGATATATACACAACAGGGCGACAAAAACACCATAAATATTGCGCAACAAATAATGAATACAAGTACAACCAATTAATCAAGTCTAACGACCCGACTTATCGTTTTATGAATTAGCATCTTGTTTAGCAACTTAAGGTCCCAAGCAGCTTGTGTATTATGACTTGCGTGTGTGATCGAGTTTGATTTTCGGATGATTCGGGTTAAAAATTGGAAGCACAATTCTTATTTAAGAAGCTTAAAAGAAAAGAATTGACTGGAGAGTTGACTTTTGAGAAAATGACCCAGGAATAGAGTTTTGATTATTCCAATAGCTTCGTATGGTGATTTCGGACTTAGGCGTATTCCCGGAATTGGAGTTGGAGGTCCGTAGAACAATTCAGCGAATTTTGGCGAAATTAGAAAGTTGATGTGTGCTAATTATATTATTTTATGTGGAGACGAGGACAATTAATATGATAGATATCAATTGGATATGATAATAAGTGTACGAGGCATTATATAAGTGATTTATGGTCTAAGAAGATCCCCAAGGCTAAGTCAAGTTGGAAATTATACGATGGGGTAAAGTTTCAAGTGAGTTCGCACAAGACCTAAATTTAAACGAGCATAACTCTCAAGATATGAAGCGTTATATAGTGTATAACCTATCAAACAAAAGGTGTATGTGCCTAGTTTCTAATTATTCACATAGTTTGTCATTTGGAGATTTTTACAAAAAGTTATGACCTTTTTACTAAAGGGTGGCATAATAGCTACGCGAGCCTTGCGTAGCCTACGCAGCATTGTAGCATATCCTACGCAGCATAGCAGCGTAGCCTACGCACCATGCAAATCCAGCAGCTTCCAAATGAAGGGGGATAGAAGTCTACCCTGCATAGCCTTTGTGCGTAGCCTATGCAGGAGGCTACGCAGCTTCAAGGGACATTTTAAAGGGGCTGAAACAAGGGGTTTAGAGAGAGAAAACATTAGTTCTTCAACTTGGAATTGATTTCTAGAGAGGATGAGCTCTTTCTCCATGGATACACTTCAAGGTAAGTTGTTTTGGCACAAGGATGATTATATAACATCATTTAGTGATAACACTAATATTATTATGGATCAAATCCATAGGAAATGGGTTGAAACTTCAAGAACACCAAAAAGAGGAAAAGTGAGATTCTTCCACCAATAGGTAATCCTTTCACTTGAGCTTCATATATATGTCATATTTGAGTATGGGTAGCATTTTTATGAGTTTTATTTAAAGTTATAATGGGATATTGCATGAACCCTAAGGGTGGGTCTTGAGAATGCTATTTTTGGTAAAGATAGGTGATTAGGAGTATGATTCTTGGGTGTAAGAGTATTATTTATACATACACGTACCAATAAGGTTTATGGAAAGATTATTGAGTTCAAATGGGTAAATATTGAGTTGTGGAATGAAGGAAATCTTGTAGAAGAACCTTGTAACCAAATTGCACACCTAGTGTTTGATAAAATGCTCAAATAAGCAAAAACCATGAATATCTTCCTAATTATGGTTCACTTTTGTTATGTTTCTAGATAAATTAAAGATTTTAGGATTTCCGGAACCTCGTAGTAATGTAAGGAAGGCTCAAGAGAGATTGGAGCCGTCTAGAGGTCAATTCAAGTGAGAAAGCTATTTTGGAATATCTGCCTAACTTCAAAAAGGTAAGTATCTTGTCTAACCTTGAGTGGGGGAATTACCCCTTAGGCATTGAGTCTTATGTGGAAATTATAATTGAAAACCATGTACGCAAGGTGACGAGTACGTACTTGGTTTATATGTGCAAATTATATGTTGAAATTCGTAGACTCCCTTATGTATTAAATTGAAAAATTGTTGGAACTTAGTAAATCCTTGATTTGTCATGTCTCATTCCTTATTTGTTGAGTTTGTATTTTATATGATAATTTGGTGTGATTGCCATTGTGATGACCCAAAAGGTCATCTTATGTTTTAGAACTCGTATCTGCACTCTTAAGACTTAAAAATCTCATTTTTTCCCTCCTCGATTTGCGTGCGCAGCCCGGGCAGGTTTCCAAAAAGTTTTTATGTTGAAAACTAATGAAAATAAGAATTTTTTCCTTAAAGGTTGATTTTAGTTGACTTTGGTCAACATTTTTGGTAAACAAGCCAGGATCTATGCTTTGACGGTCTCGGTAGGTCCGTATCAAATTATGGGACCGGGGCGTATGCCCGGAATCGAATTCGGAGTTCCCTAGCTCAAGATATGAAATTTTGATGAAAATTAAAAGTTTGGAAATTATTTATTTTTAAGAATTGATTGATATTTGGCATTGTTAGTATCGGGTCTGTATTTTGGTTCCGGAGCCCGGTACAGTTTCATTATGATATTTAATACTTGTCTGTGAAATTTGGTGAGAAACGGAGTTGATTTGACGTGATTCGGACGTCCAGTTGAGAAGTTATGGATTTTAAAGTGTTCTTGAGAATCTCATTTGAATTGATGCTAAATTTAGAGTTCTAGGTGTTATTTTGGCGATTTGATTGTGCGAGCAAGTTCGTATGATGTTTTTGGACTTGTGTGCATGTTTGGTTTGGAGCCCCGAGGGCTCGGGTGAGTTTCGGATAGGCCACGGGATGTTTTGGACTTGGGAAAAATATGATTTTCTGCAGATTCTGGTGTCTGTCATATCCTTCTTCGCGTTCGCGAAGGTCCTCTCGCGAACGCGAAGAGTAATCTGATGAGGCTGAAACTTCTTCTTCGCGAACGCGAAGGTCTGGTCGCGAACGCGAAGTGATGGGGGATTTACCCTTCACGAATGCGACCGGCTCAATGCGAACACGAAGCACTTGGGGACCTGGGGGAGGGTTGGTCGTTCCTTCATCGCAAACGCGAGCAACGTCTTGCAAACGCGAAGGCCAGTCGGGCGTAACCTTCGCGAACGCGAGCAATGTCTCGTGAACGCAAAGGCCAGAGGGGCGTAACCATCGTGAATGTGATCTGGGTCTCGCGAACGCGAAGGCTTGGCAGCCAGTACCTTTCGCGAACGCGACCGTGGCCTCGCGAACGCGTTGCACACTGTCACCCAGTGCATAAAACAGAATAAAAATACGGGTTTAAGCCATTTCTTCAACATTTTTCAAGAACCAAACGGGTATAGGCGATTTTCAAGAGCCATTTTCTTCCCCAAAGTGTTGGTAAGTGATTCTAAACCATTTTCTTTCAATTACCCATTACATTTCTTGAATTTTCAACCAAAAATCTAGAGTTTTCATGGTAGAATTAGGGGTTAGGGTAGAAAATAGGGGATTTAGACCTCAATTTGAGGTCAGATTCCAATACTAATTACATATTCGGGCTTGGGGGTGAATGGGTAAAAAGATTTTGGTCCGAACCTCGGATTTTGACCAAGCGGGCCCGGGGTCGATTTTTTGACTTTTGGAGGAAAAATTGGAAAATTTAATTTAAGCAATATAATTGATTCCTTTAGCAATATTTGATATTATTGAGTCATTTTTGAATAGATACGAGTGGTTTGGAGGTGAATTCCAAAGGAAAAGCTGTGATTGAGAATTAAGTTGTCTTCGGAGCGAGGTAAGTGTTGTGTCTAACCCTGACTTGAGGGAATTAGGAACCTTAGATTATTTGCTAAGTGAAATTCATGTGAGCGGCGTATATGTAAGGTGACGAGTACCTATGCGTCGCCAATTTACCTATTTTTCCACGTTTCTCTGTTTTTCGTATATTGTCTTTTCCTATGTCAAATTGCTATGTGTTATACTAGTGTTGTTCAAATTATCGTTCTTATCATGTTTACGGAAATTTTCTGGTGATAATTGAATTTTATTTCAAGTTGAGATTGATAATATGGAACCAAATGTTGAAGTAAGGTTTGTACTTGTTATTCTATCTCCCTATTATTATTTATGCATTGCATTATGGTAAGGGAGAGTGTTAATGCACGAAGGGTGATGCCGTGCCATATTGTGAGTGTTAATGCACAAAGGGTGATGTCGTGCCATATTGTGAGTTTTAATGCACGAAGGGTGATGCCGTGCCATATTGTGAGTGTTAATGCACGAAGGGTGAAGCCGTGCCAAATTGTGAGTGTTAATGCACGAAGGGTGATGTCGTGCCATGATATGAGAGTAAAAGCACGAAGGGTGATGCCATGTCATTTCTATTAATTTTATGGTAAGATTGAGAGTAAAAGCATGAAGGGTGATGCCCTGCAGTTTTCTTTACTGTATTCACTATTCCTGTTGATTCATGGTATATTGACTGCTCCGGTGATCATTTTGCTGTAGTTCCTTATCTTGTATTCCCCTCAGTATGTTTTCCCTCCCAACATTTCTTATTTAGTTATTTATTCCTGTTATTTGCGTATACACTGTTAAATTGTACAGGTAGATTGTAGGTGCCTTCCCTTAGCCTCGTCACTACTTCATCGAGGTTAGGCTCGACACTTACCAGTACATGGGGTCGGTTGTACTGATGCTGCACTCTACACTTTCTGTGCAGATTTTTTTACAGGCTCAGGTTGATCGAGATTTGCTATTGGTCCGCTGTCCGGAGACTCAAGGTAGATCTGTCGGTGTTCACAGACGTTGAAGTCCCCGTCTATCTTTTTATGTCCTACTGTTTTCTTTCATTCAGACAGTTGTATTTCTTTCAGACTATTACTTGTAGTAAATTCTAGAATGTTCGTGAATTGTGACTCCAGATCCGGGTGGTAGTAATTAATACAGTTTTATGATATTTCGCACTTATTATATTTCATTTTCGGTTAATTATTGTTATTTACTTAATGAAAATATGGAAGGGGTTTAATGATTCTCTAACGTTGGCTTGCCTAGCAAGTAAAATGTTAGGCGCCATCACGGTCCCGTTGGTGGGAAATTTCGGGTCGTGACAGTTGGTATCTGAGCACTAGGTTGCCTTGGTCTCACGATTCATGAGGAAGCTTAGTAGAGTCTGGAGTATCGGTACGGAGACGTCTGATTGTACTCTTCTACTCTTATTCTCTCGCAGATGGCGAGAACACGTACCGCTTTCTCACCTGAGCAGCAGCCAGAGCTTCCAGTGACAGCTCCTACGCGGGGCAGAGGTCGAGGCTGAGGTCGTGCCAGAGGCCGAGGCAGGGGCAGGGCTCCGCCTAGGGCCCGAGCAGCAGCCCCAGCAGTGGAGCCTCAGATAGAGATTGGCGAGGAGGTTCTAGCCCAGACTGTTCCTATCGGACCAACTCAGATTTCGAAGGGGTTCATTGCTACCCAGTACTTCAGGACGCTCTGGTCCGTTTGGTGGGCCTTATGTAGAATGTGGCCCAGACTGACGCATTTTCCATGGCACCAGCAGTCTCTCAGGCTGGAGGAGGAGCCCAGACTCCTACCACTCCCGCTCTGGAGCAGATAGCTCCCCAGTATCAGGCTCCAGCAGCTCAGCCAATCGGATTAGTTCAACACGTTATTGCGGCACAGGTCGGAGATGGGCCAACTATGTCTTTTAAGGCTTTATGGAGATTGGACAGGTTTACCAAGCTCTTTCCTGTTCACTTTATTAGTGCTCCTTCAGAGGACCCCCAGGAGTATCTTGACAGCTGTCACGAGGTTCTACGGAACATGGGTATAGTGGAGACCAATGGGGTCGATTTTGCTGCATTTCAGATGACTGGTTCCGCCAAGAAATGGTAGAGAGATTACTTGTTGACCAGACCAGTTGGGTCGCTCGCTCTTACTTGGGACCAGTTCTCTCAGCTCTTCATAGAGAAGTTTCTGCCTATCACATTGAGAGAAGAGCGTCGCCGTCAGTTTGAGCGTCTCCAGCATGGCGGTATGATGGTTACTCAATATGAGGCCCGTTTTGTGGATTTGGCCCGTCATGCCATTCTTCTACTTCCCACCGAGAGAGAGAGAGAGGGTGAGGAGGTTTATTGATGGACTTGCTCAGCCTATCAGATTGCAGATGGCTAAGGAGACTGGGAGTGAGATTTCTTTTCAGGCGGCTGCTAATGTCGCCAGACGAGTCGAGATGGTTCTTACTCAGGGAGGTCAGGGGTCTGACAAGAGGCCTCGTCATTCCGGTGAGTTCAGCGGTGCCTCATCTAGAGGCAAGAGTACTTTTGGTAGAGGCCATCCTCCCAAGCCGTTTCATTCAGCGCTCCAGGCATCCCACGGTTCCTCAAGTGGTCGTGGCCCTCAGATGCATTATTCCGACCAACTAGCCTATAGTGCACCACCAGCTCCTATTAGTGCACCTCCACTCCAGAGTTATCAGGGTGGTTATGCAGGTCGACAGGGTCCGTTTCAGGGTCAGCAGTCACAGCAGCCGAGATTATGTTATACTTGTGGTGATCCGAGGCACATTGCCAGATTTTGCCCTCGAGCAATGGGCAGCTCACAGCATCAGAGTTCTCGTGCCATGATTCCGGCACCAGTTGCTACACCACCTGCTCAGCCAGCCAGAGGCAGGGGTCAGGTAGCCAGAGGTAGGGGCCAGACAGTTAGAGGTGGAGGTCAGGCCGTTAGAGGTGGAGAAAAGCCAACTAGAGGCCGTCCCAGGGACGTAGTTCAGGGTGGTGGGGCCTAGCCCCGGTGTTATGCTTTCCCAGCTAGGCCTGAGGCTAAGTCATCTGACGCTGTTATCACAGGTATTATTTCAGTTTGCAGTAGAGATGCTTCAGTTCTATTTGATTTGGGATCTACTTACTCTTATGTGTCATCCTATTTTGCTTCCTATTTGGTTGTGCCCCGTGATTCTTTGAGTGCTCCTGTGTATGTGTCCATACCACTGGGAGATGCTATTGTTGTAGATCGTGTTTATCGTTCGTGTGTGATCACCATTGGGAGTCTTGAGACTCGTGTAGATATTCTACTTCTCCAGATGGTTGATTTTGATGTCATACTAGGTATGGATTGGCTGTCACCTTATCATGCTATATTAGATTGTCACTCCAAGACGGTGACCTTAGCCTTGCAGGGGTTGCCTCGATTAGAGTGGAGAGGGAATCTTGGCCATTCTGGCAGCAGGGTTATCTCTTATGTGAAGGCTCGACATATGGTCGAGAAGGGGTGTCTAGCTTATTTGGCCTATGTCCGCGATTCTAGTGCGGAGGTTCCTTCCATAGATTCGGTGCCGGTTATTCGTGAGTTTCCAGAAGTGTTTCCTGTAGACCTGCCGGGGATGCCACCCGACAGAGATATTGATTTCTGCATTGATTTGGCTCCGGGCATTCAGCCTATTTCCATTCCGCCATATCGCATGGCCCCGCCAAAGTTGAAAGAATTGAAGGAGCAGTTGCAAGATTTGCTTGATAAGGGCTTCATTAGACCTAGTGTCTCGCCCTGGGGTGCACCTGTGTTGTTTGTGAAGAAGAAAAATGGATCAATGAGGATGTGTATAGATTATCGGCAGTTGAGCAAAGTCACCACCAAGAACAAATATCCATTGCCGAGGATTGATGATTTATTTGATCAGCTTTAGGGTGCCAAGGTGTTTTCAAAGATTGATTTGAGATCTGGCTACCATCAGTTTAGGATTAGGGCATCCAATGCTCCTAAGACAGCTTTTCGGACTCGGTATGGGCATTATGAATTTCTAGTAATGTCATTTGGGCTGACAAATACCACAACAGCATTCATGTATTTGATGAACCGGGTGTTCAAACCCTACTTGGACTCCTTTGCGGTTGTGTTTATTGATGATATCTTGATATATTCCCACAGTCAAGGGGAGCATGAGCAGCATCTTCAGATCGTTCTTCAGGCTCTGAAAGACAGCTAGTTATATGCTAAGTTCTCAAAATACGAGTTTTGGTTGAGTTCAGTTGCTTTCTTGGGTCACGTTGTATCAGCAAAGGGTATTCAGGTGGATCCTAAGAAGATTGAGGCAATCCAGAACTGGCCTAGACCCACATCAGCTACAGAGATCCGTAGTTTCCAGGGTTTGGCGGGCTATTACCGTCGATTTGTGGAGGGGTTTTTATCTATAATAGCCCCGTTGACCAGATTGACCCAGAAGGGTGCCCCGTTCAGGTGGTCAGACGAGTGTGAAGCGAGCTTTCAAAAGCTCAAGATAGCTCTGACTATGGCACCGGTATTGGTGTTACCCACAAGTTCAGGATCTTATACAGTATATTGTGACGCATCTCGTATTGGTCTGGGTGCGGTGTTGATGCAGGGTGGCAAGGTTATTGCATATGCTTCACGACAGCTGAAGGTCCACAAGAAGAATTACCATGTTCATGATCTAGAGCTGGCAGCCATTGTTCACGCGCTGAAGATTTGGAGGCACTATCTTTATGGCGTGCCATGTGAGGTATTCACTGATCATCGGAGCTTGCAATATTTGTTCAAGCAGAAGGAACTCAATTTGAGGCAGAGAAGGTGGCTGGAGCTATTGAAAGACTATGATATCACCATATTGTATCATCTCGGGAAGGCCAATGTGGTGGCCGATGCTTTGAGTAAAAAGTCAGTCAGTATGGGTAGCCTTGCATATATTCCAGTTGGTGAGAGACCGCTTGCATTGGATGTTCAGGCCTTGGCCAACCAGTTCGTGAGGTTAGATATTTCTGAGCCCAGCCGTGTTCTAGCTTGTATAGTCGCTCGGTCTTCCTTGTTTGAGCGCATCAGAGATCGGCAGGATGACGATCCTCATTTACTTGTCCTTAGAGACACAGTGCGGCACCGTGGTGCCAAACAGGTTACTGTTGGAGATGACGGAGTTTTGAGGATGCAGGGTCGTATTTGTGTGCCTAATGTGGATGGACTTCGTGAGTTGATCCTTGAGGAGTCCCACAGTTCCCGGTATTCTATCCATCCGGGCGCCGCCAAAATGTATCAGGACTTGAGGCAGCATTATTGGTGGAGGCGAATGAAGAAGGACATAGTTGCCTATGTAGCTCGGTGCCTAAATTGCCAGCAGGTAAAGTGTGAGCATCAGAGACCCGGTGGTTTACTTCAGAGGTTAGATATTCTTGAGTGGAAGTGGGAGCGTATCACTATGGACTTTGTTGTTGGACTTCCACGGACTCAGAGGAAGTTCGACGCAGTTTGGGTCATTGTGGATAGGCTGACTAAGTCAGCGCATTTCATTCCTGTGGCAGAGATTTATATTCGTGACATCGTCCGTCTTCATGGTGTGCCCGTGTCTATCATTTCTGATCGAGGTACACAGTTTACCTCGCACTTTTGAAGGGTAGTTCAGCGTGAGTTGGGTACGCAGGTTGAGTTGAGCACAACATTTCATCCTCAGACAGACGGGCAGTCCGAGCGTACTATTCAGATCTTGGAGGAGTTGCTCCGCTTCTGTGTTATTGACTGTAGAGGTTCTTGGGATCAGTTTTTGCCGTTAGCGGAGTTTGCCTACAATAATAGCTACCATTCGAGCATTCAGATGGCTCCCTATGAGGCATTATATGGTAGATGGTGTAGGTCGCCAGTTGGGTGGTTCGAGCCGGGGGAGGCTCGGTTATTGGGTACAAATTTAGTTTAGGAGGCCTTGGACAAGGTCAAGATTATATAGGATCGACTTCGTACAGCTCAGTCCAGGCAAAAGAGTTATGCTGACCGTAAAGTTTGTGATATTGCATTCATGGTTGGAGAAAGAATATTGCTTCGAGTATCGCCCATGAAGGGTGTTATGAGATTTGGGAAGAAGGGCAAGTTGAGTCCTAGGTATATCGGGCCATTTGAGATCCTCGAGAGAGTGGGGGAGGTAGCTTATAAACTTGCGTTGCCTCCAGGGTTATCCTCAGTTCATCCGGTATTCCATGTGTCCATGCTCCGGAAATATCATGGTGACCCGTCCCACGTGTTAGATTTCAGCTTTGTCCAGTTGGAAAAGGATTTAACTTACGAGGAGGAGCTGGTGGCCATTCTAGACCGGCAGGTTCGTCAGTTGAGGTCAAAGAGTTACCCTTTAGTTCGAGTGCAGTGGAGAGGTTCGCCTATTGAGGCAGCTACTTGGGAGTCCGAGTCCGATATGCGGAGTAGATATCCCCACCTTTTCACCAGCCCAGGTATTTTTCTATGTCTGTTCAAGGACGAACGGTTTTTTTAGAGGTGGAGAATGTGATGACCCAAAAGGTCATCTTATGTTTTAGAACTCGAATATGCACTATTAAGCCTTAAAGATCATATTTTTTCCCTCCTCGATTTGCGTGCACAGCCCGGGCAGTTTTCCGGAAAGCTTTTATGTTGAAAACTAATGAAAATAAGAATTTTGCCTTAAAAGTTGATTTCAGTTGACTTTGGTCAACATTTTTTACTTCCGTATCGAATTATGGGACCTGGGTGTATGCCCAGAATCGAATTCGGAGGTCCCTAACTCAAGATATGAATTTTTGATGAAAATAAAAAGCTTGGAAATTATTTGTTTATAAGAATTGATTGATATTTGGCATTGTTAGTATCGGGTCCGTATTTTGATTTCGGAACTCGGTACAGTTTCATTATGATATTTAAGACTTGTCTATGAAATTTGGTGAGAAATGGAGTTGATTTGATGTGTTTCGGACGTCCAGTTGAGAAGTTATGGATTTTAAAGTGTTCTTGAGAATCTCATTTGAATTGGTGCTAAATTTAGAGTTCTAGGTGTTATTTTGGCGATTTGATCGCGCGAGCAAGTTCGTATGATGTTTTTGGACTTTTGTGCATGTTTGGTTTGGAGCCTCGAGGGCTCGGGTGAGTTTCGGATAGGCCACGGGATGTTTTGGACTTGGGAAAAATCTGGTTTACTGCAGATTCTGGTGTCTGTCATATCCTTCTTCGCGTTCACGAAGGTCTTCTCGCGAACGCGATGAGTAATCTGATGAGGCTGAAACTTCTTCTTCGCGAACGCGAAGGTCTGGTCGCGAACGCGAAGTGATGGGGGATTTACCCTTCGTGAACGCGACCGGCTCAACGCGAACGCGAAGCACTTGGGGACCTGGCAGAGGGTTGGTTGTTCCTTCATCGTAAACGCGAGCAACGTCTCGCGAACGCGAAGGCTAGTCGGGCGTAACCATCGCGAACGCGAGCAACGTCTCGCGAACGCGAAGGCCAGAGGGGCGTAACCATCGCGAACGTGATCTGGGTCTCGCGAACGCGAAGGCTTCGCAGCCAGTACCCTTCGCGAACGGGGCAGTGGCCTTGCGAACGCGATGCACACTGTCGCCCAGTGCATAAAACAAAATCAAAACACGTGTTTAAGCCATTTCTTCAACATTTTTCAAGAACCAAATGGGTTGAGGCAATTTTCAAGAGCCATTTTCTTTCCCAAAGTGTTGGTAATTGATTCTAAACCATTTTCTTTCAATTACCCATTACATTTCTTGAATTTTTAACCAAAACTCTAGAGTTTTCATGGTAGAATTAGGGGTTAGGGTAGAAAATAGGGATTTCGGGAATTTGGGGATTTAGACCTCAATTTGAGGTCGGATTCCAAAACTAAATACATATTCGGGTTTGGGGGCGAATGGATAAAAAAGAATTTGGTCCGAACCTCGGGTTTTGACCAAGCGGGCCCGGGGTCGATTTTTCGACTTTTGGAGGAAAAATTGGAAAATTTAATTAAGCAATATAATTGATTCCTTTAGCAATATTTGATAATATTGAGTCATTTTTGAATAGATACGAGTGGTTTGGAGGTGAATTCCAAAGGAAAAGCTGTGATTGAGAATTAAGTGGTCTACGGAGCGAGGTAAGTGTTGTGTCTAACTCTGACTTGAGGGAATTAGGAACCTTAGATTATTTGCTAAGTAAAATTCATGTGAGCGGCGTATATGTGAGGTGACGAGTACCTATGCGTCGTCAATTTACCTGTTTTTCCATGTTTCTTTGTTTTTCGTATATTGTCTTTTCCTATGTCAAATTGCTATGTTTTATACTAGTGTTGTTCAAATTATCGTTCTATCATGTTTACCGAAATTTTCTGGTGATAATTGAATTTTATTTCAAGTTTAGATTGATAATATGGAACCAAATGTTGAAGTAAGGTTTGTACTTGTTATTCTATCTCCCTGTTGTTATTTATGCATTGCATTATGGTAAGGGTGATGTCGTGCCATATTGTAAGTGTTAATGCACGAAGGGTGATGCCGTGCCATATTGTGAGTGTTAATGCACGAAGGGTGATGTCGTACCATATTGTGAGTGTTAATGCACGAAGGGTGATGCCATGCCAAATTGTGAGTGTTAATACACGAAGGGTGATGCCGTGCCATGATATGAGAGTAAAAGCACGAAGGGTGATGCCATGTCGTTTCTATTCATTTTATGGTGAGATTGAGAGTAAAAGCATGAAGGGTGATGCCGTGCATTTTTCTTTACTGTATTCACTATTCCTGTTGATTCATGGTATATTGACTGCTCTGGTGATCATTTTGCTGTAGTTCCTTATCTTGTATTCCCCTCAGTGTGTTTCCCCTCCCAACATTTCTTGTTTAGTTCTTCATTCCTGTTATTTGCGTATACACTGTTAAATTGTACAAGTAGATTGTAGGTGCCTTGCCTTAGCCTCGTCACTACTTCGTCGAGGTTAGGCTCGACACTTACCAGTAAATGGGGTCGGTTGTATCGATGTTGTACTCTGCACTTTCTGTGCAGATTTTTATATAGGCTTAGGTTGATCGAGATTTGCTATTGGTCAGCTATCCGGAGACTCAAGGTAGATCTGTCGGCGTTCACAGACCTTGAAGTCCCCGTCTATCTTTTTATGTCCTACTATTTTCTTTCATTCAGACAGTTATATTTCTTTCAGACTATTACTTGTAGTAAATTCTAGAATGTTCGTGAATTGTGACTGCAGATCCGAGTGGTAGTAATTAATACAGTTTTATGATATTCCACACTTATTATATTTCATTTTCGGTTAATTATTGTTATTTACTTAATGGAAATAAAGGAAGGGGTTTAATGATTCTCTAACGTTGGCTTGCCTACCAAGTGAAATGTTATGCGCCATCACGGTCCCGTCGGTGGGAAGTTTCGGGTCGTGACACCCATTTGAGTTTTATGTGAACTCTGTATTTGTTTGAGTTGCTATTTTTAAGGAAAGTACTTTCATTATTGATTTTATCTACAGATAATTTAAATGGGAAATTTAGTTAATAAGATGAATAAATCTATTATTTTATGATGTTGTAATTTAAAAGAGGTGTTGTTCCTTGATGAATTACTTTTTAGTTCATGTTGTTGAAAAACTTGGTATTGAATTATAAAGGTCGTGAATCATATTGAGGCAAAGTGCCAAAATGTGAAATATTCTTCGGTTGAGTTGTTCACTCCCGAACATTTTGTTAAGATGTTGTGCACGTTATATTTAATTAAATAAGTTTAAATTGAGGCGTTTATATATTTATCTAAAATTTGGATTAAAGAAGGCGTTGTCCTATGATGAGTTATTTTCCCATCCTTGTGGTTGTTTTTGAGGTTTTATATACATTGTGTTGAGCCGTGGACTATCTGTTATGAAATTAATTGACTTTACTGTACCTTTGGAGTGGTTGTGGCCTACGGGAAATTTGTAAATACGAGTTGATGATGATGTGATATTGTGATAATATTCTGTGTGAATTGTTGTGTGATTTGGGTTACTGTTATGCGGCGTATAAGGGTGGCATCCCATTGTTGACATTATGCGGGCATAAGGGTGGCATTTCACTATTGTTATGTGTGTTGGGATATTGTCTGAGCGGAGTGATAAGGGAGGCTATTAAACATAGCGATAAGGGAGGATATTATAGGAGCGATAAGGGTGGCTATTGATATTGTCAGGGCGGAGGGATATGAGAGGCTATTATAGGAGAGATAAGGGTGGCTATTGTCAGGGACGATATGTGATGATGTGGGGTTATTGCGTTGGTAATTTTCATGTGATGTTGTGATTTTCCTTGTATTTACTTTTATACCTTGTGCAATTTGTCTTGTTGTCGGTAAATTGATAAAAGTCTGATCTATGTTGAAATTAGGAGCCTGTTGTTATTGCCAGGCGGATTATGAAATAAAATGTGGGCACGAGGTGCCGTGAGTAAATAATACTGATATTGGAACGGGAACTGTCCATGCAGTTGTAATATGAATTGTGGGCACGGAGTGTCGTGAGTAAAAAATGATGATATTGGCACGTGAATTATCCGTGCAGTTGTGATATGAAATGTGGGCACGAGGTGCCGTGGTTAAATGATGATAATATTTGGCACGTAAGTTGTCCGTGCGGTTGTGATAGAGAAATTGGCACGAGGTGCCGTGAAAATATGAAAGTGAGCGGAGACCCGTATTTTATGATTTTGAAATGTTGTGTCACGTGGTGATTTTTATTCGAAAGAGATTTATTTGAAACATATTTATTTGAAGGAAAGAGATTTGAAAGAGATTTATTTGAAAGAGATTTAATTGAATGTATTATATCCTGAAGATTTCTATTTGAAAAACATATAGGCGAAATATTTATATTGGAAGGACTTGATTAATTGGTTGTACTTGTATTCATTATTTGTTGCGCAATATTTATGGTGTTCTTGTCGCCCTGCTGTGTATATCACTGGTTGATTATTGTTGCCATTATTGTTATTTGTTTCCTATTATTTTTGTATACTATATTGCACAGGTTATTAGACTAGTGAGTTTCTCGACTGTACCTCGTCACTACTCCACTGAGGTTAGACTTGATACTTACTCGGTACCGACTGTGGTGTACTCATACTACACTTCTACATATTTTTGTGCAGAGCCAGGTATTGGAGCTATCGAAATCGGACAGGGTTAAAGTGTGATCGCAAGGATTCAAGGTAGAGCTGCTTGGTTGTCGCAGTCTCTTGAAGTCTTTTCATTTTATTGTACTGTTAAATATTAATCAAACAGTGTTGAGTATTCGATCCTTGAGATCATTTCATGTATTCAGTTAGAATTCGTGACTCAGTATTACCAGTCTTGGGAGGTTGTTATATTTGTAATTATTTCCACTGTTGGTTTATATATAAAAAAAAGCTCGAATGGTTATTGTAATCGGCTTACCTAGTCTTAGAGACTAAGTGCCATCACGACGCCTATGGTGGGATTTTGGGTCATGATAAGTTGGTATAAGAGCTCTAGGTTCATAGGTTCTACGAGTGACGAACGAGTTTAGTAGAGTCTTGCGGATTGGTACGGAGACGTCTGTATTTATCTTTGAGAGGCTACAGAGCTAGTAGGAAAAATTTTTACTTCTTCCATTCCTTATCGTGCGGCATTTATTCAGCTTGAAGCATAAATCTTAGGTCCTTTTGCATCCACTCGTGTATGAAATTGTGCACTGGGTATCAACTATGTGCCAACGGTCCGTGATACTACAGAGGGGTTATAAGGGAGCCAGGTTTGCTCAACCATTGTTACAACGTGTCGTCCAGATCGAGGATGCAGAACTATTGAGAGATCATTCAGTTGTGCTCATGGGGGTGCAGCAGGTTCTGGCATCTGGTTGATAAGTATGATCTTAAGAAGGTTTAATTAATTGCCTAATCATCAAAATCGTGGTAGGGTCACGAGGTGGATGTAGATCTGAAGATAGTTGGTGGTATTAAAGACTATGTAGTTCGTATGGGATTTACATTTAGTGAAAGGTACATATTAGCAGTCAAGGTACTCGAGGAAGCAATTTTGACTGTCACGAGGATGACATGCGCCTAATAAATGGTTTGATGTGTCTTATGACTGGTGACGTACGAGTGGTGAAGGTTAGTATTGTGGATCATCGGACTGTGTCCTATGGCTTCGCGCCAAGTGAGGGGAGTCCACTATCAACAATCACATTGCGGGGTCATGTGTTATATTAGTTTTGGCCTGAGATGTATATATGTGGTATTGAAATGTTCTCCAAAACTTGTATATGATTAAGAGCTGAGAATTGTATGGGATGATGTTGGGACTTGTGATATTCCCGCGTCCTTAATAATTCTATATTTCAGTATCAGCCGGGACATGGAAATAATTTCAGACTACTCGGGGTGCTCCAGAATGTTCTTTTAATGCACCACCGGCACAGGGTTCCTATAATGGTTATTCCAGTTATCCGGCACATACTCAGTATGAGTAGCCGAACCCGCAGAGGGGTTGTTATCAGTATGGTGATACTAGCCACATCATGAGAGATTGTCCCAGACTTGGGAGAAGCAGATTTCATCAGAATACTCAGGCTACAGGCTCTATTTCAGTTACTACCCCACATGCACAGTCAGTTAGGGGCGGAGGACAAGCAGGTAGAGGGCGCTCTAGAGGGGGAGGCCCGACCCATTGATATAATTGATATGGTATGGCTGAGGCCTTTTCACTATTGAGGGCTATAAGTCCAAAAATGACTTTCTATTACTTACTACAGTGGGTTTTGATGTGATTTCAGAATAATTGAGTTCAATTTTATGAATTACATGCCCTATTGGTATGGGAGTTCATTATGTGTTGTGAAAATTATTTACGGAATTTATTAAAGAGAAGAAAGAAAGGAAATGGAAAAATTTCAGTTGGCACAATGTGCAAAATACTTGTGATTCAGAGTTGAGTACGAGATCCTCACATTTTTATATGATGTGAAATATTTAAACTGGGCTACAAGCCGCAGTGGAAGTTATATAAGGACGAGGTCCTTGTGGTGAAAACTTTATGAGTTTAAATTCTCCCTTTGTGAAAATAAATTTGAACTATAGTACTAATAGGGAGTCATGCCTGTTAGACTTAATTGATAATTCTTTTACGAGATTCTTTGCATATTTAGCCATAATTGTGTTGTAAATATGGAAGTTTTAGCCCCACGATGTGAGTGCCCAGGTGACGTTAAATGTGACTCGTTAATTCGGGTAAATTACTGTCAGTATTGCAAAAATTTAAAATGAGGGTTTGATTAATATGAGGTTAATTGAGGATGCTAGAATTAATTATGAACAACTATTATGACCTGAGATGTCATTAAGGGCATACATATGACGTGTGTGTAGGCACGAGTTGCTACAGCCGGTTGAAACTAATACCGTCTGTTGATGTGAAAATAAGGCCTTTTGAAAATGTTTGGAGTGTAAGAAATTAGTTTTAAAATTTTTAAATGTTAATAAAAGAGATAATCGCAACTGAGATGGTGTTGTCGGACCATGTCAAATTTACGGTGGATCACCAGCGAGTATGTGTGTAAGAATACACTCAGTAATTTAATGTCCTCAGAATAATTCTTGGAACGTTCGAGGACGAACGCATGTTTAAGAGGGGGAGAATGTAATGACCCGACTTGTCATTTTGTGAATTAGCGTCTCGTTTAGCGACTTAAGGTCTCAAGTAGCTTTGTTATGTGTATTATGACTTGCGTGTATGGTCGAGTTTGATTTTCGGATTATTCGGGATCAAATTGGAAGAACAATTCTTATTTAAGAAGCTTAAAAGAAAAGAGTTGACCGGAGAGTTGACTTTTGAGAAAACGACCCCGGAATAGAGTTTTGATTATTCTAATAGCTTCGTATGGTGATTTCGGACTTAGACATATGCCCGGAATTGGAGTTGGAAGTCCGTAGAACAATTCAGCGCATTTTGGCGAAATTAGAAAGTTGATGTGTACTAATTATATTATTTTGTGTGCAGACGAGGATTATTAATATGATGAATATTAATTGAATATGATAATAAGTGTACGAGGCATATTATAAGTGATGTGTGGTCTAAGAAGAGCCCCAAGGCTAAGTCATGTTGGAAATTATACGATGGGCTAAAGTTTCAAGTGAGTTCGCACAAGACCTAAATTCAAATGAGCATAACTCTCAAGATATGAAGCGTTATAGTGTATATAACCTATCAAACAAAGGGTTTATATGTCTAGTTTCTAATGATTCAAACCATTTGTCATTTGGAGATTCCTACAAGAAGTTATGATATGTTTACTAAAGGGTGGCAGAACAACTACGGGAGCCTTGCGTAGCCTAAGCAGCATAGCAGCATAGCCTACGCACCATGCAAATCCAGCAGCTTCCAACTGAAGGGGGATAGAAATCTACCCTGCATAGCCTTTGTGCGTAGCCTACGTCGGAGGCTACGCAGCTTCAAGGGACTTTTTAAAGGGGCTGAAACAAGGGGTTTAGAGAGAGAAAACATTAGTTCTTCAACTTGGAATTGATTTCTAGAGAGAAGGAGGAGCTCTTCCTCCATGGATACACTTCAAGGTAAGTTGTTTTGGCACAAGGATGATTATATAACATCATTTAGTGATAACACTAACATTATTATGGATCAAATCCATAGGAAATGGGTTGAATCTTCAAGAACACCAAAAAGAGGAAAAGTGAGATTCTTCCACCAAGAGGTAATCCCTTCACTTGAGCTTCATATATATGGCATACTGGAGTGTGGGTAGCATGTTTATGAGTTTTATTTGAAGTTATAATGGGATATTGCATGAACCCTAAGGGTGGGTCTTGAGAATGCCATTTTTGGGTAAAGATGGGTGATTGAGAGTATGATTCTTGGATGTAAGAGTATTATTTATACATACACGCACCAATAAGGTTTGTGGAAAGATTATTGAGTTCAAATGGGTAAATATTGAGTTGTGAAATGAAGGAAATCTTGTAGAAGAACCTTGTAACCAAATTGCACACGTAGGTTTTTATAAAATGCTCAAATGAGCAGAAACCATGAATATCTTCCTAATTATGGTTCACTTTTATTATGTTTCTAGATAAATTGAAGTTTCTAGGATTTCCGGAACCTCGTAGTAATGTAAGGAAGGCTCAAGAGAGATTGGTGTCGTCCGGAGGTCAATTCAAGTGAGAAAGCTATTTTAGAATATCTGCCTAACTTCAAAAAGGTAAGTATCTTGCCTAACCTTGAGTGGGAGAATTACCCCTTAGGTATTGAGTCTTATTGCAGAGTACATCCGGTTCTTAAAGGATTATGAGGATGTTTTTGCATGGTCCTATGATGATATGACCGGTTTGAGCACGTCCATAGTGGCTCATAAACTACCTACCAACCCTATGTGTCCGCCTGTAAAGCAGAAGCTTAGAAAATTCAAGCCCGATATGAGTCTGAAAATAAAGGAGGAAGTCACCAAGCAGATCAAAGCCAAGGTTCTCAGAGTGCTTGAATATCCGACCTGGTTGGCTAACATCGTGCCAGTTCCAAAGAAAGATGGGAAAGTCAGAGTGTGTGTCGACTATCGAGATTTAAACAGAGCAAGTCCCAAAGATGATTTCCATTTGCCCAATATATACATACTAATCGACAATTGTGCCAAGCATGAACTCCAATCCTTTGTGGATTGCTTCGCCGGATATCATCAGATCTGGATGGATGAAGAGGATGCCGAAAAGACAGCCTTTATTACACCATGGGTAGTGTATTGCTACAAAATGATATCGTTTGGCCTAAAGAATGCTAGAGCCACTTATATGAGGGCCATGACGACCATTTTCACGACATGATACACAAGGAGATAGAGGTGTACGTGGATGACATCATCATCCAATCCAAGAGAAGCACAGATCATATAGCAGATTTGAGGAAATTCTTTGATCGACTCCGAAGGTACAACCTGAAATTGAACCCCGCAAAGTGTGCCTTCGAGGTCCCCGCTGGAAAGCTACTAGGGTTCATCGTCAGCCGTCGAGGAATTGAGCTAGACCCGTCAAAGGTCAAGGCTATCCAAGATTTTTCACCTCCAAAGAACAAGAAAGATGTGATGAGTTTCTTGGGGCGTCTTAATTACATCAGCCATTTCATAGCACAATCAACTGTGATTTGTGAACCGATTTTCAAAATGTTAAAGAAAGATGCTGCGACAAGTTGGACTGAAGAATGCCAGAAAGCCTTTGACAAGATCAAGGAATATTTATCCAAACCACCTGTTCTGGTCCCACCAGAACTTGGGAGACCTTTGCTACTCTATTTATCTGTACTGGATGGGGCTTTCGGCTGTGTCTTGGGACAACATGACGAGACGGGAAGAAAGGAACATGCCATATACTATCTAAGTAAGAAGTTCACACCCTATGAAGCACGGTATTCTTTGCTGGAGCACACCTGTTGCGCTTTGACGTGGATAGCTCAGAAGTTGAGGCACTACTTCTATGCCTACACCACGTATCTCATATCAAGAATGGATCCGTTAAAATACATCATCCAGAAACCCATGCCTACAGGAAAGTTGGCAAAATGACAGATATTACTGAGTGAGTTCGACATCATTTATGTAACTCAAAAGGCGGTCAAGGGGAAAGTATTGGCAGATCATCTGGCAGAAAATCTTGTGGGTGGAGAATACGAACCACTGGAAACGTATTTTCCCGATGAAGAGGTGTCATTCGTAGGAGACGATATCACTGAAACCTATGACGGTTGGAGAATGTTCTTTGATAGAGCTGCAAACTTTAAAGGAATAGGAATTGGAGCAGTTTTAGTGTCAGAAACAGGTCAACACTATCCAGTATCCGTAAAACATATATTTTCGTGTACCAATAATATGGCAGAATACGAGGCTTGCATCTTGGGGCTCAAGTTGGCCATTGACATGAACGTTCAGGAATTGCTGGTAATTGGAGATTCAGACCTTTTGGTACATTAGGTTCTAGGAGAATGGGCTACAAAGAATACCAAAATATTGCCATATTTTCACTACGTACAAGAGTTGACGAAGAGGTTTACAAAAATAGAGTTCAAACATATTCCGAGAATCCAGAATGAGTTCGCAGATGCGCTGGCCACTCTATCTTCCATGATACAACACCCAGACAAGAATTTCATCGATCCTATTCCAGTAGAAATCCATAATCAGCCAACTTAGTCTGCTCATGTTGAAGAAGAAACTGATGGGAATCCATTGTTTCATGACATCAAAGAATACTTGGCAAAAGGAGAGTACCCGGAGCACACAAATCATACTCAGAAATGCACACTCCGAAGATTGTCCAACCATTTCTTCCAAAGTGGAGGAATTTTGTACAGAAGGACTCCAGACCTAGGATTATTATGATGTGTTGACGCCAAGAAAGCTTCCAAACTGCTCGAAGAGATACATGCCAGAGCTTGCAGACCACACATAAATGGCTTTGTTTTAGCTAAGAAGATATTAAGAGCAGGATATTTCTGTATGACTATGGAAACTGACTGCATCAGGTATGTCCAAAAGTGTCATCAATACCAAGTACATGCGGATATGATACGAGTGCCACCCAATGAACTCAATGCAACAAGTGCACCTTGGCCTTTCTCCTCTTGGGGGATAGATGTCATCAGTCCCATCGAACCCGCCGCTTCAAATGGGCACAGGTTCATTCTAGTAGCCATAGACTATTTCACAAAATGGGTTGAAGCCACATCTTACAAGGTTGTAACTAAAAAGGTCATCGCAGATTTCGTTAGGGATCGTATTGTCTGTCAATTTGGGGCACCGGAATCAATCATCACCGACAACGTCGCCAACCTTAACAGTGATTTGATGAAATCCATGCGTGAAACCTTTAGGATCAAGCATAAGAATTCCACAGCATACAGGCCACAAATGAATGAAGTTGTGGAAGCTGCCAATAAAAACATCAAGAAGGTATTAAGGAAGATGGTAGATAATCACAAACAATGGCACGAGAAGTTACCATTTGCCCTACTTGGATATTGTACCACAGTTCGCACATCGACCGGGGCAACTCCTTATTTGCTGGTCTATGGCACTAAAGCCGTTATTCCCGCCAAAGTAGAAATTCCTTCTTTGAGAATCATACAAGAGGTTGAACTCAGTGATGCAGAATGGATACGAAGCCATTATGAGTAACTGACTCTCATTGGCGGGAAAAGAATGAACGCAGTATGTCACAGTCAACTTTACCAGAACAGAATGTCCAGAGCTTTCAACAAAAGTGTCAGGCCTAGACAATTCACACCGGGGCAGCTGGTGCTAAAGCGGATCTTCCCGCATCAAGATGAAGCCAAAGGGAAACTTTCACCTAATTAGCAAGGGCCCTACATGGTTCACAGAGTACTAACAAGAGGAGCACTCATACTCGTAGAGATGGATGGAGACGTTTGGCCAAAACTTATCAACTCAGACCCAGGCAAGAGATACTATGTTTAGATTGTGTACATTTCTTCATCTGATGTAACTAAACTACGCTTGACCTGATTCCCATTTAAGAGGGGATACATAGCCATCCCTGCGGGTTCGGTCACATCTCAATAAAATCTTCATTATTTCCATGGTCAGAAACTGGGGCAGAATTTTGAGGAGGACCCTCAAAATTTTAAAGCAAGTCCAGCCAACTTCGTCATACACAGAACAGTCAAATAATTTCTTTTAAACTGGGGTAGAATTTTGAGGAGGACCCTCAAAATTCTAGAGCAAGGAAGCCGCAATGTCTCTAAAATATGTCACAGTCATTGGTTCATCTAACTTAGTCGATGTTGCATACTACTATATTTGAAATAACTACATTCATCAAATGCACGCATTTCTTTCAAAAAAGTTTATTTCTATAAACAACTAGATGTTACCCAGGGTGACTCAAACATGTTCTCAAGATAGGAGCACAGGCAAAGCAAAAGACAAAAGCGCGAACCAACCTTCCCCTACAAAACTCACAATTTTTCTTTGGATACAGGCACAGTAAGATAATAATATCTGCAGACACGTCAGGTCACTACCTTCAAGATAGCAGATTATCTATCCCAAGCATCTCCAGTTAAGAAACACTTTACTATCACTCATCGTTTTATTTTGCATGAGACTAAGCATTGTCTCCTTTCTTTGAATGAGACTAAGCATTGTCTTCTATTTTGCATGATGCTTAGCCCTGCCTCCTTAATTGCATGAGGTTAAGCCCTGCCTCCCTAATTGCATCGAGACTAAGCATTGTCTCCTATCATGCATGAGGCTAAACCATGCCTCCCTAATTACATAAGGCTAAGCACTGCCTTTCCTTGCATGAGAGTAAGCATTGTCTCCTTTCTTTGCATGAGACTAAGCATTGTCTCCTATTTTGCATGAGGCTAATCCCTGCGTCCTTAACTGCATAAGGCTAAGCACTGCCTTTCCTTGCATGAGACTAAGCACTGTCTCCTTTCCTTACATCGAGACTAAGCATTGTCTCCTATTTTGCATGAGGCTAAGCCCTTCCTCCCTAATTGCATCGAGTCTAAGCATTGTCTCCTATTTTGCATGAGGATAAAACCTGCCTCCCTAATTGCATAAGCTAAGCACTGCCTTTCCTTGCATGAAACTAAGCATTATCTCCTTTCTTTGCATGAGACTAAGCACTGTCTCCCATTTTGTATGAGATTAAGCTTTGCCTCTTCCTCTTGCATACGGCTAAGCACTGCCTGTTCCTCAAGATTAAATACTATCTCTGCTATGCCATCTAAGACCTAGCACTATCCTCTGTTCACCTAGGGCTAAGCACTTCCCTCATCTTACACAAAACTAAGCATTGTCTTGTATCATCTTCGCATGTTACCAAGCGTCACATCTTTCCACTTCATCGGCTGAAATATCGCCACTTTTTCCAAAGGCATCATAGTCCGAAGGCATCATCCTCATAGCCGGAGGACACCATTCCATGGACGGAGGATCTCTCAAAAGTGCACATCATTATTCAAAGACATCATGGTTCAGAGGCACCATTCTCATAGCTCGAGGACATCATTTCATGGCCTGCGAATCCCTTGTCGCATGATTCATGGCCCAGGACGCCATGGTCTAAGGACATCATCCTCACCGTCCAAAGACAACTTTCATGGTCCAAATGGAATTTGCATCATGTTTAAATTCTTGTCATAATCTATATATTTGCATGCATCGTGTTTTAAGTTTTGCAGGTAATCCAGGAAGTAACTGTTCTCCTAACGGGAGCATTCCTCGCTCTGGTTTCCGTTCACAACGTTCACATCCTACAATTATTTCAAACGTAACCAATCACCATCAGTTACCCACATTTACTCGATAACCGTTCAGATATTCATTTTACGATACATCCATAACGTTTCAGACTCACATTCACGATTTCGTATAAACTCATATGATACTGTCCTGCCCTAAAAGAACCCTTTTCAAAACATATGACCATTCCTATAGCAACTCCATCGGTCTCGTTCACCGTTGGATCCAGAACTACACATGACCTGATTCCCGTAACACCAGGGATATGTAGGCAACTCAGGACCCAGGGTTCGACCCCCATTTTTGTTTTTCAAATCACATCATCCCTCATTTAATTCGGCCAAAATTGGTCATCATTTTTCTTTACCCGACAACTCTTTCATCATTCCCGAGTAAAGAGGGGCAGCTGTTGATACCCAAATTTGCCCTCATGTATTCTCAAATATATATATACTTTCAAAACATCATTTTTACATCATTATTTAGTTTACAAATCTATACAATCATTTTTTTTATAATTTTCTATAATATTTAGAGCTTTAAAATTGATTTTTCTGTATTTATATTGCTTGAATATTTATTAATTACTCCTTCAAATTACTTTATGATGACTTAACTACTTAAAATTATTATTTTTTTGCATATAATATATGTTTCAAATATTTTATTTTATTTCATATAATTATATTAGCATTTTTGAGCTATTTATCTAATTTTGCAATAGTGGCATGTATTCATACATAAAGGCTCTTTATTCTATATTATTTATGTCAAAATAGCAAATTTATATTTTTGTAATACAAAGTTATTATTTTAAGCATTTCAGTGCATAAATAATATTTGCATTCATTTATTAAGTAGTTTACATAAATTATTTTGATAAAATTCGGGGTATTTAATTAATAGCCCAATTTCTTACCTATTTTTCGGACCCAATACTACCCAGATCTTAGCCCAATAAACCCAATACCCTAACCCAATATGCCCCAGCCCAAATCCAACGACCCGGTCGCAACCCATTTACCTAACCCGACCCAACCCCTCTTTAAAATCCTGACCGTTGATCTCTAAGATCAACGGCCCACAATCAATTCCCCCATTTTAACTACCCAACCCCAAACCCTAATCCCATTCTCTTAACCCGCCGCCCCTAAATCCTCTCTACTCTTTCTTCTCTGAGAAACCCTAGTTGCTATATCACTCAACTACTCCAAATCCGGCTCTAAAATGGAATCAATCACTGATTCACTTACCTTATTGGTCTCCTCTCGCTACTGGTCATCCGTTTGTGGTGTTACCTAGGTGCTTGCCTAAGCATGGCAAGCAGTACCTTCCGAAATCGAACCAAAGTGGTTCGGATCTTTGATTTGGAGCATTATTTCGTCTACATACCTTCTACATTGTAGTATGTTATTCCGATTTTGTTTGAATTTTTGTGATTTACACTTTCCCTAAAAAAATAGGATTTGCCGTATTCCTCTCTTAAATTGATTTCAAATGGATTTGCATGTTGTCTTTCCTTATTTGTTTCTTAATTTACTCCATTTCCTTATGTGTTTGTTAAATTATTTCTGCTATATTAACCCCTCCCCATTCCCCTTTGAGACGGACTTGGAGTCACAAAAATCTCACTAAAACTCGAGGCTTGTTTTGTTAATTCCTTCATTATCCTCTTCTATGCTTTGTGTTGGCCGACTAAAAGCCAAGGCCACTGAGAGTCTACTGTTCGAACTTTCTATTGGTGCGAGCATTGCCCGGGGTTATTTTGAAGTTCTTGGGAACTTTGACGCATCGATATTTCTAGGTTGTTGTGGATCTTTTATTCTTTATTGTTGTCCGTTTAACTGGTAAGCTACTTGACTTTGCAATTTCATCCCTATGTGTCTTTTATTCACATGTGTTCTCACCTCTGAAATACATAGCTTAATGTATTTTCTAGATTATTTTGTGCGCGATTCTGTTAAGTCTACTGTATTCTAAGTCTCTTTAGCATCTAACTTCCTCCTAATGCTGCTAGTTTTGAGATTGCTTAAGTCTAATTTGGATAATCTGATTCTCTTAAGTTTGTTTAACCAGTGTATTGGTGCCTGAACATTCCCTAAAACTTTCTTACTTGCCTTGTCCTTAATCTCTATAATGAATGCTTCACACTTGTGTTAGAAATTCATGTTTTAATTATAACATGTTCCCCTGCTATTGTGTCACTCAACATGAGCCCCATACCCATTAGTGATTGACTGAGATCTTAAAAGTTACCTCAACTTGTCTTCCATGCCCTGCTTGAATCATTTTGTTTTATGGAATATCTTAGACCTTCTTTAGTTAAATAATTTATTGTGCCAATCCCAGAATATCTACATGTGCTGTTTGGTATGAGCTTGCTATCTTATAATGCTCTGAATCTCTGCAATGTTTGTCCTGTATGTACAATATGTTTCAATTTGTATTAAGACCATTTTCTATCGAGTATGACCTTGCTTCTATGCTAGTATGTCTCCCCAGCATGTCTATGGTTCATCTGATATCCTGTTCTTTTAGTGATTATTTTGCTTGTCACAATGTGCATCCCCATCATGTCTAAATACTGATTAGCATGACACTAGGGTGTGTGTTTAGCATCATCTCTTAGGTTTTAACTTGTTTGTATTGTGCATCTGTGACTACAAACTTGTTTCTCCACTGACCCTTCCCACATGTGGTTCTGTCATAAGTTGTGCTCCCTATCATGTCTCAATGCAGCCTTGTTTCCTGATGAGAGTTAATATGTCTATCTTATTGATTCTAAGATGTATACTTAACCTAAATTAGACTTCTTAGGTCTCAACCTATTTGTGTTAACTTTTGTCAAAATTTACAAACCTGTTCCTCCCTCTAATATGGGGCTTTTATGTGCTACTTTGCTAAATGTTGAAGTTCTACTGAACAAAGTCTTGTGATTTGCTTGATTAATTGTTTTGTATGCTCAACTTGACTATGTCTGTTTTAAGTATAAGTGTATCACCTAACTTCTGTCCCTCCATCACTATCCACCTTCCTTACTTGCTACTTATGCTATTCTGAATCCTTCATTCTTAGCAGGTTGAAAGCTAAGGCTACCTAGGTTCTATTGTTGGCCTCCCTAGTATGAGCACTGCTCGAGGTCCAATTGAAACCCTTGTGAACTTTGACACACTAGGGCTTGGTCCTTAGTCACTCCCTCAACCTCCAAAATTGTTCCTACTATTCTATTTCCCCTGTCATGTACTGTGTATTAGAATTTGGTTGTTTCAAGTGGTGCAACACTTGGTGCTGTGGTTAAGTAAATTGGTTTGGATTCTTCTATGAACCCTTGAGTCATGTATTGAACGTGACTCTCTGTTGAAGGCCTGGGTATGTTGTAAGAGATGGGGAAGGCCCAGGCAATGCTAGGTATTTATTTGAGCCTACTGTGGGCGTGTTCACTGTTATGTAACATTGTTGCTTTACTCATTATTGGGCATGTAATAATCTTTGTATAAACAATTAGGGTTGTTAGTAAAAGGGAATGGGGTAGATTTTAATATTCATATGCGATGGTTAGATAACATGCCTATAGGACTTAATGATGTGTTTGCTATATGTGCATTCACTCTCTATGTACACTATTAGAAATCATGCCATTAGGGAAATCACACACTCACACAACTTGTATGCTATCAAAGCATAAGTGCTTTATTTATTTCAATGCCTACTGCTATGTGTCGCTAGACAGCATGTCTATAGGAAATAAATGCCAATAACTGTCCTTCAATTTGCATAATTGCACCACGTTCATTAGATATCATGCCTAAAGGATTTTAATTATTTAATTCGCTATTGCACCTAGAAACCATGCTTATAGGAGCTAAATATAAAAACATCGGTGCCAATTGCCAATCTTTAGAAATCCTGCCTATAGGGTATTACTACTCTCTCTAAGTGCTGATACTGGACTCTTCAAACGCTGTTTATTGCTTAGCCACGTCACTATTAGAAAGCATGAGTAATTCTGAGCATTTCCAATAATTTTTACTGTCCCTTACTGTGTAAACCACTTAGAGATCATGCCTATAGGCTTTATTAACTTATAATCTATAATCTCAATAAACAACTTAGCAGTATCAGATACTCTCAAACTGGTAATTTAAAAATCATAGGTCTAAAGTGGCGCCCTGCATCTGAAACTGCTTGCATATTTGTATCAGATCATATTGAAACCATGTTTATGAAGCTTAATGACTTCAATCTTCCTCAATTCTGAAACTGTCTAATGCCTAACATAGAAATATGTTTGCGTGCATTTGTTGTCTAATTGCGGAGGTTAACTTGAGCCTTTAATTGTCCTTAAGTGCAGTCCTATTTAATTTGAATTGTTTCCTAGTTTTGACATTTTTCAGAGCAGCATAAGTAAAGTCTAAAACTATCCAAAATAGAGGTCCAATGCCTCCTGGATCATAGGTATGGGATGGGTAGTGCACGCATTAGGTACGACTTATAATTGAACTAGTGCACTTTAGGTAATAACTTAAAGATAGTAATCGGGTAGCAAGAGATGATAGTTTGTGCCCGCTGAATAATACGAGTAACACCCCATCTTGAAGGAGTTACGAAGTATTATTTATGTTGTACGGGGTGATCCTTTAGGCTAAAAAACTTAGGACCCCCATCTTATTCCCTTTTTATATTTGAATCAAGTGTTTGTATTTCCCCAAAGAATTTTAATAATAAAATTTCTCAAACTTCTTGCTTTCTCTGTCTTTATTTATCCGACTAATTCATATAATTCAAGTTCAGCCGGGACCCACAGTTGTGGACCTCGAAGAGTTCCTAACACCTTCTCTTCGAGGTAATTTTGAGCCCTTACCCGATCTTTGGTGATGCAAACTAGTCAAACCCGAGTCATATGCAAATAGGTGCCCTAACGCACCTTAAACCGTTAAGTGGTTACTCTCCTCTTTTAATACCCTCCTTAAAAGGGGGCGTGACAATCGTCACTGCTTTAAATTCTTTATTTAGTGTTGTTACTTACTGAGTTGGTTGTACTCATACTACACCCTGCACTTCGTGTGCATATCCAGGTATTCCCGGACACAGTGGGCGCTGATTTCTTTGCGTAATTGATCTTCCGGAGATTCCGAGGTAGCTACCGGTGTTTCGCAGACCTTGTCTCTCCTTCCCTATCTTCTTGCTTATTGTATTTAGTCTCAGACAATTATAGACTGTGTTTTCCATACCTGTGATGTATGGATGCTCATGTACTCTGTGACACCACGATAGTTGGGAATTTCGCGTTGAGTTTTGGGCTTCTATCCCTGTTTATGAAAATCCTTGTTATGTAAAATGCTTTAATTCATTTTTCTATTAAAAGTGTTGGGTTTATTCCGTAATGTCGGCTTGGCTAGTACTACAATAGGCGCTATCATGACAGGTTAGGATTTTGGGTCGTGACAAGTTGGTATCAGAGCCTAGGTTACATAAGTCTCACGAGTAATGAGCAGGTTTAGTAGAGTCTCACGGATCGGTACAGAGATGTCTGTACTTATCTTCGAGAGGCTGCCGAACCTTTAGCAAAATTTCACTTTCTTGTATTCTGTCGTGCGAATTTGTTGATTCCGGAAACTAAATTTTTGTTATTCTATTCTCTCACAGATGGTGAGGACACGTACTACCAGATCAGATGGTCAGCCACCAGTGCCACCAGTTAGGGCCGTGAGAGGCCGGGGCCAAGGTAGAGCTCGAGGTGTAGCTTGTACAGCAGTTGGAGTAGCACCTGTAGCACCACCAGTTACTCTAGCTCGAGAGCAGATTCCTGATATAGATGGGCTGGGGGGACCAGCTCAGGCACCAGTTGTGCCTATTGTGATTCCAGGCCTTTAGGAGGCTCTAGCACAGATATTGATTGTTTGCATTGGCCTTGCTCAGGTGGTTTCGGCTCAGCCACACCAGCCACTTCTCAGGTCGAGGGAGGTACCCATACCCCTGTCGCCCGTACTCCGGAGCAGGTAGTGCATGGACTTCAGATACCGGGGGCACTACTAGCCTAGCCAGTTTTAGCTGCTCAGGCCCAGGTGGTCCCTGTTATGGCTGATGATGAGCAAGGGAGACTTGAAATATTTGGGAGGCTTCAGCCTCCATCATTTAGTGGTGTTGAGTCAGAGGATGCTCAGGGTTTCCTGGATAAGTGCTAGTTGATGCTTCGCACGGCGGGTATGTCACAAGACCCCACTGGTCGCCAGAGAGAAGCTACACAGACAGTTTGAGTAGTTATGTCAGGAGGGCATATCTATGACACAGTACGAGATGAGGTTTTCTGAGTTGGCTCGTCACGCAGTTTGGTTGGTTCCCACGGATAGAGAGAGGATTATGAGGTTCATTGATGGCCTCACATATCAGCTGCGGTTGCTTATGACTCGGGAGAGGGTATCTGGTGCTACTTTTGATGAGGTGGTTGACATTGCTCAGTATATAGAGATGGTCCATAGCCAGGAGAAAGGGAGGCCAAGAGGCTTCGTGAATCAGGTGGTTTCAGTGGTATCAACGTCTACTATAGTAGGGGTCGTTCTTACAGTCACGCTCAGACGGGTCGTCTAGTTCACCGTGGTGCATCATCCAGCCATGGTTCATACAATTCTCATCAAAGCCAGTCATCTCTCAGTGCCCTTCCAGCCCAGAGTTCATCTCGTGCTCCTTCAGTTAAGGGTTCATTTTCACCGGGTGCTTCTAGCGGTTATTTTGGTTCTCGAGGCCCGATTCAGTCCCCACCACCACCAGTACCAGGGATTTGCTTTGAGTGCGGGGAGTTTGGGCATATGTGGAGGCAGTGTCCTCGTAGCCCGTGAGGTCTAGTGCAGCAGAGGAGTCAGACTACGACTTCAGTACCAGTTACTTCGCCACCCGCCCAGCCAGCTCGGGGTGGGGCTCAGTCAACTAGGGGTCGCTCAAGAGGGGGAGGCCGATCAGGTGTCGGTCAGGCCCAATTCTATGCTTTTCCTCCCAGGCCAGATGTTGTTTCTTCAGATGCAGTGATCACAAGAGTTGTCTCAGTGTGCCACAAGGAAGCTTCTATATTATTTGACTCTGGTTCCACTTCTTCGTATGTATCATCGTACTTTACTCATTATCTAGATATGCCCTGTGAGTCCTTAGTCTTACCTATTCGTGTATCTACGCCGGTGGGCGATACTATTATTGTGGATCGTGTGTATCGGTCGTGTGTGGTAACTATTGGGGGAATGGAGACTAGAGTTGATCTATTATTGCTTAGCATGTGTATATCAGTCTATCTAAAGATGTACCTGCGTTCCGGTTGTAGCTGCCTCTTGTTCATGGTAGTCATAGATTCATAGAACTCTGTTTATGTACTTTTCAAACAGATGATGTATTTACTTCATACTAGCTTTGTATACTCTATTTTTAGAAGCTCATGATTTGTACTACCAGTTCCTGGGGAATGTATAAAATTAAGATCTTTATTTACTTAAATTGCTTTAATAATTGTTATTGGAATTGTATAATTGAAAGTTGGCTGACCTAGCGGGCTGGGTTAGGTGCCATCACGACTAGTTGGATTTTGGGTCGTGACAAGGTGGTATTAGAGCTCTAGGTTCATAGGTTCTACAAGTCATAATCAAGTGTCTAGTAGAGTCTTGCGGATCGGTATGATGACATCCATACTTATCTTCTAGAGGCTACATGGCATTTAGGATATATACTTCCCATCTTTCTTTCCTTATCGTGCAGGATTGATTCAGTTTGAGACATAACTCTTTGAATTCCTTCCATGTATTCGTATTCGCAAATGAGCGCTCGATATCAGTTATGCATCGCCGGCTTGTGATTCTATGAATGAAGTTCGAGATGTGTATTATGTGTTTTGGTGATGGGCCAGTCTGGAGGACTTGAGGCCAGGTTTAGACCGCAACTTAAGCTCGGTAGCTTCAGTTATAACTTGTACATTTGGACTCGTATGTCCGATAATGTCCCTACGAGTGTGAATGTTTTGAAGGATGTTTCACAATTGTTAAATTTTGGGACAAATTAAATTCTCATGTCTGGTTAATGAGTTTGAACTCAGATAGACTAAGTGATTGCATAGTAATTATGACTGTGAAAAGATATAACAAGACGCCAATTCAAGGCTAGGTAGGTGGATTATCTCCTGGAAAGTAATCTACGTAGGTGTGTTCCTTGTAATGTGAGTGGAGGGTTTCTTTTCTGCCATTGGGGCGTATGTGTGGAGATTTGAATTTGAATCTGGCTGAGAAAGTTGACTTGAGTGTCAAGAGAATGATTGCGAGCTTAGCGGATGATTTGGGGTATTTTTATGGTTGGTGTTGTATGAGCTTGAGAAGAATTTTTTTGCACTGACTACGGTATTATGACAGTAATAGAGTGTGGGTATTGTGAATTATGGAGTGTTTTAATCTATGAATTTGAGCCAAGTGGGGGAGTCTGCTACTGACAATTTGATTTCATGGTTAGGTGTTAAATTTTAATTTTGGTATGAGGCATACTTGTGGGTTAGTTATGACTTGCAGAAGTTGAGATCGAGGATGACTCGAATAAGGAAATTCCTGGTTACGAATTATATTGCGCTTTATGAGTATATGAGAAAAACAATTATGGAATGATTAAGTTGTAAATTGCAAAGAATGTAGTGACATGGAATATGAATTTGGCTAGTGGTGTTAAGGCATGGTTATTTCTTTGAGTTTTGTTGTACTAATGGGGCGTGTGTCTTTTGGCCCGTTTGGGTGGTGCAATTCAATTTGAGCCGAGTGGGTGACTCCTGAGAAGGTTCTAATGGGTCCGAGATTTATATAGAGCAACTGAAAATTTTTTCGGACTTGCGGAAATTCTGTATGATTATGGATTCTACATTTTAGTATAATAAAGGTAAGAAGAACAATTTCAAATTCACATAAGGTATTCTCAAAGTGAGTGTTACAGTTGTGGTATTTTTGAAGGTGCTTAAGAAGAATACAGTTGCTTATAGGCCGTAGGGCGTTGTGGTTCTATACTAGGTTTGTAGGGTGAGCTGTGGCTAAAGATCGTGGTGTCTTAGCAAGGAGAAGTATAAATTTGAAGACAATTCGGAAGGAACTCGGAGAAAATAAGATAACTAGGTAGTAGCTTGGATCAATATGGCAATGGATATGATCGGTTCTTTGGGTGCTTATGATGTGGGGGTTTTCTATTGGTGGTTTGTGGCAATACACCTGGGTTTAACGACCTGCGTGGCTTGGTTGATCTAGAGAGATTCAACTCTGATGGCTTGATTATGTGAAAAATGGATTCCAAAGCATTCTCGAGGATTTCTACCACGGTTTAAGATGGGTATTTTCCTACCGGCCTGAGGAGCATGTTGAGTATTGTGATTTTCTACCGGATGGGATCAGATGGAAGGCTTCTGGCTAATCGGATATGTATTTTACTTGTGACTCAGAATGATTATGAGGTTCTCATATTTTTCAAATGATAGCATGATAGAGGCGGTGTGTTGTGTGGGATTAAGTTGGCGTGTGCAAGGTCACGGTTTAGCTTTGAAAGGGAGGTCATAAATTCTTAGAGGGCATAAACAATATTCGATGTTTAGAGGAATTCTATAACTACTTGGTATTGCATGAGTAGGGTGTACATTTCAGAAGGCGCATTATGTTTTGAGTTATGGATATTTCATAGGTATTGCGGGATTTTCCTGGTTGATCGACTACTGATTTTAAGACATTGCTATGTGGCACGAAAGAATGGGAGAAATATTCCTCGTAGGATGATCATGTATGAGAGATGTGTTAGACATTCGGGCGGTAGAGATGGAATCAGAAATGGTGATTCACGTGTTCTATGAATTTGGAGCAGGTTGTTTCAAGGTTGCGGACTGTGAAGTTGTGGCCGAAGCTAGCCAGATAATGGTATGTATTATGACTCCGTCGTTGTGAATTTTCGAAGGGTTATTTATCTACTGTGGGTGACCAGAACTGATTTGGGGGACCATTGGTAGGACCAATTAGGAGGTGTATTATACACCGAGTCGGATTGGTTGGCTCCATACTACTATTATTGAAGAATGTGCCATTTGGTTGATGTTGAGCTTATTCCTGTTCTGAGATGATCTGTGAATTTCTTCTTTATGCTACGAAGAGTTGTGATTCATTGGTTATGTGCACACATGGTGCAGTTCTATTAGGGGCCTTTGTCACGACCCAAAATCCGTTAAAGGTCGTGATGGCGCCAGATACCACTGTCAGGCAAGCCAACACTAAATAATTAATTAAATTCTCATGTTAATATTTTTGAAATTGTAAATTTTACTTCAATTTATGTAGTAAAAGATGAATTTACAGAATAAATAACAATGTTTTCTAATTCCAATACTGAACATCCCATAATCATCCCAGAACCCGGTGTCACAAGTGCATGAGCATTTTCTAGGAATTTAAAATAAAATACAATAACTGCCCGGAATACAAATTTGGACAGAAAAGAAAATACAACACTCTAAAGGAGACTCTGCTGGCTGTAGGTCATACATAAGATGCAGCTCACCTAAGTCCCCATAATAACCGCGCCTCCGCGCCCACAAGGTCACTAGTCATATATGTACCTGTACAAAACGTGCAGCAAGTGTAGTATGAGTACGTAAATCAATGCGCACCTAGTAAGTGTCCCGCCTAACCTCGAAGAAGTAGTGACGAGAGGTCGACTCCGACACTTACTGTGGCCATCAATAATATAAGGTACAATAAAGAAGTGAATGAGTATGAGACAGTAAATATATGAAACAAACAAGTATAAAGTACGTTGTACAATTTCCCTCTTTACAATTTACTCAAGCTCTCAACTAGCGAGTTCCCTCCGTAATCGGAGCATATATGTTGTGGATCTCATCAAATATGTGGTTGTCATAATTCAAATCAGGGAAAAACCCTTAGATACACTGTCTTCTTGCCAAATGTTACGCATGATTCCACGGGGATAATATATATAGGAAAGAGGCGTATGGCCCGATCCAACATAAAAGTAAATTGTGCATTGCCGAGGGTCGAACAGCGCGAACCATAGATGCATCTATTAACCTGCCGAGGTGAACGAACCACTCCCATGAGGGTGTGGTACATAAATCCTGCCGAGGCAAACGACCCGATCTCATAAGAGTGGTAGAAGGAAATACCCCGCTCGCGAATCATACGTGCGACGTGGTCAAATATAAATTTAACATTTAAAATCATATCTCTTTCTTGATTCTTTTCAAAATAAGGGAAATTCAGCTTGTAGCCTTTTAAGGAAATTACCCCGCTCGCGAAACATACATGCGACGCGGTTACACATAGATTTATTAAGTTATGATGGTGTTTCTCAATTCTTTTCAAAAATACGAAGCTCAAATGAAAACCTTTAAGTTACCAACTTTTCCTTAATTTCAACTCCTTTCGAAAATGTTTAATAAGATAACTCAATCTCGCTTCCTTTCAAGGCAAGCAATAAACATAAACTCAACAACAATAGCAACAAGGCATGATGTAAGCCTAAAACTACCCGGACATAGGCATAGTTAGTAGCTACTACGGACTCTCGTCACCTCGTGCGTACATAGCCCCCACAAATAGAATCACATAATAATTTAGTTCACCTATGGGGTTAAATCCCTCTTACAAGGTTAGAAAGGAGACTTACCTTGCTCCGAAATTCCATAACCGGCTTCAAAGCCGCTCCGACAATTTAAACTGATGCCCGTCGCTCCAAAACTAATCAAATATGATGCAACCGAATCAAAATATACTTTAGTACTCCTAGTTAATTATTTTATAACAATTTCCAACTCCGTTCGAAAAGTTGATAAAATTACCCTCGGGACCACGTGCCCGGATTTCGAAAATTTTCGAAGATAAACTTTATGCATAACTCCACGAACTCAAATATATAATTTATTCTCCATTTCATGCCCAATTTCGTGATCAAAATCCAAGAATACCAATTTCTAGGTTTTCCTACCAAAACCCATAATTTCTACAAATTTCCATGTCTAAATCCATATATAAACCATGTATTTAACTCACAATGTGCGGGAATTACTTACCTCATAATAGATGATGAAATCTCCTCTTCAAAAGCTCCAAAAATTGCCCAACCAAAATGAAATGTGGAGGAAAATGGCCAAATCCCGTATATAAAACTTCTATGCCCAGGTCCGCCCTTCTTCGCGATCGCGAAGGCCAAAGACACACTGCCCACAATTTCCTCTTCGCGTTTGCGTTCCTCAAAATGCATTCGCGAAGCTTTCCGCCCTCACTGCTTCGCGTTCATATACCCAACCTCGCGTTCGTGTAGGCCAAACATCCTCAGGCCCAGTCCTCATTTCCTTCTACGCGTTCGCGACTCCCCACTC
Source organism: Nicotiana tomentosiformis (assembly GCF_000390325.3). Taxonomy (NCBI): domain Eukaryota; kingdom Viridiplantae; phylum Streptophyta; class Magnoliopsida; order Solanales; family Solanaceae; genus Nicotiana; species Nicotiana tomentosiformis. The sequence goes on from NC_090817.1 coordinate 144,465,713, forward strand.
GCGTTAGCATAGGTTCCTCAAGTTCTTCACCGCGTTCACATCTCAACCTTCACGTTTATGTCTCAACCTTCATGTTCGCAAAGGCCAAATCCCAGCAGCCTCAAAGTTCCTCTTCGCGAACGCCGAACTCCCTTTGCATTCGCGAAGAGGGGAAACCAGATACCAGATACAGTAGCAGCAAATCATTCCATTTTGGTCTGAAACCACCCCGAAACACACCCGAGGCCCCCGGGACCCCGTCCAATCATACCAACCAGTCCTATAACATAACACAAACTTGATCAAAACCTCAAATCACATCAAACAACATCAAAATCATGAATCGCACCCCAATTCAAACTTAATGAACTTTTAAACTTCAACTTCTACAATTGATGCCGAAACCTATCAAATCACGTTCGATTATCCTCAAATTTTTCACACAAGTCACATTTGACACTACGGACCTACTCCAACTTCCGGAATCAGATTCTGAGCCCGCTATCAAAAAGTCCACTTCCGGTCAAACTTCTCAAAAACCTTCAAATTTCTAGCCTTAGCCAAATGACTCCAAAATGATCTACGGACCTCCGAATCCACTTCCGGATGCGCTACCAATACCATAATCTCCATACGGAGCTATTCCTAGACTTGGAATCCCAAACAGACATCGATAACATTGAAATGCACTTCAACCCAAATTAATGAAATTCTTCCAAAATGCCAACTTCCACGATAGGCGCTGAAATGCTCCCGGGTCATCCAAAACCCGATACGGACATACTCCCAAGTCTGAATTCATCATACGAACCTTTTAGAACCTTCAAATCCCAATTCCAAGATCGTTTACTCCAAAATCCAACCTTAGTCAATTCTCCCAACTTAAAGCTTCCGAAATGGAAATTTTCTTTTCAAATCAACTCTGAACTTCCGAAACTTTAATTCCGACCACGTGTACCAGTCATAATACCTGAAGTGAAGTTTCTCATGGCCTCAAACTACTGAATAATGTACTAAAGCTCAAAATGACCAGTCGGGTCGTTACAGCCTTATGGCATAATTTGAGCGAGATGAGTATTTGGGTATTACATGATTGATTGCATATTGGCTATGTTCTTTTAGGTTTTGTGTGGCATTGTGTCATTTGCCTCCCCGTGGTTATTGACTTTGAGCGGGGTGTCCTGAGGTATATATTATGGACCAGCATTTCAATGGGGTCACACATTGCAGCGAAGTTATGTTAAGGTATGAACCTTGTATTAGAATCATGTGATGGTTCTAAGGTGTTTGATGGATTTCAGCATTTCTTTGTGGCAGTACTTGTTTATCTGGTGGGGTAGTTCTCTTATTCGAGTCATTTTCTATGGTTGAGTACATTTGAATTGTTGTGTATTGGCGCACGTATGGCATAGTTTGTGGCTCTGAGTTATATTGGAGCGGCATGTCCTTGGAATAGTTGCGTTTAGTAATATAAGGTCATCGGACCTAGAATGGGTACTATCGGGTTTGATTACAGTATGTTCGGAAGGGTAATATTGAAAGTCGGCTTAGAAAGCGATTATGGTACTGGTTGGGGCGAGAGAGCTCCGTGACTTGTTGATCTGGTAAGTGGTCATAAAATTTCGCTTGTTTATTTTATTATCAACAGTGTACAAAGGTTTTGGGATGAGGTTTGGTTTGATATGGGTTTAATACTAGTATTTGGTTGGTTTTGGAGTAGTCACTGTGATCAGGAATGGTGCTACGAGCATTCGAGTTATGTAATATGTCAGGTGATTATGTATGTGGTTATGGTTATGGTTATGGCTTAATACAGCTTGTTCAAACCCATACAGTATGTAAATGTAAGATTCGTGTCTTGAAAGAAATTCTAAAGGTTGGAAATTAAATTCCAAGGTTTATGGGCAAGTTAAATTAATGATTTCAGTTGTATTGTATTGTCAAGCTTATATGTAATAGGGTGATGTGGGTTCACCCCCGGGTACGTGTGTGATAAGATGGAACAGTGATTTGATGGCTTGGAAACATCTCTTGGCACGTTCGAGAACGAACGTATATTTAAGTGGGGGGGAGAATGTAATGACGCGGCCGATCGTTTTGAGTATTACAATTCCGTTTCCCCATTTTTTGCTCCGTTTGTACTTTACAGTTGTTGTGTGAATTTTCGGGGTAACTAGTTCGGGTTCGGTGAGGTTTTGGAATGAATTGGAACACTTAGTTCCAAGGTAAAATAGTGACTGGATGTCGACTTATGTGTAAACGACACCGGAATGGAGTTTTGATGATTCCAATAGCTCTGTATGATGATTCTGTACTTACGAGCGTGTCTTGAAAATTATTTGGAGATATGTAGTGGAATTTGGCTTGAAATGCCTAAAGTTGAATTTTTGGAAGTTTGACCGGGGGATTTACTTTTTGATATCGGGGTCGGAATCCGATTCTACAAATTGGAATAGGTCCGTAATGTGAAATGTGACTTGTGTGCAAAATTTGAAGTCATTCCGGATTGATTTGATGTGTTGCGGCACAAGATATAGAACTTGAAAGTTCAAAGTCCATAGATTTTTTATTTGAGGTGCGATTTATCATTTTGATGTTGGTTGATATGATTTGAGGTCTCGAGTAGGTCTGTGTTATGTTATGGAACTTTTTGGTATGTTCGGACGGGGTCCCGAGGGGCTCGGGTGAGTTTCGGATGGTTAACAGATCAAATTCGGACTTAAGGAAATGCTGAAACTGCTGCCTACTAGTGTGATCGCACCTGCGAAGCTTTGATCGTAGGTGCGAAGCCGCATGTGTGTGCAACCAGCCGCATCTGCGAGGCCGCATGTGCGAAGGGAATGCGCATCTGTGAGCCTGCAGATACGAGGTTTTAGAAGGCCGGCTATTTCCGCAGGCGCGCATTTTTGTCCGCAAAAGCGGATGCGCAGGTGGGAGCCCAGGCACCGCATGTGCGGAAATGCCTAGGCAGTGTTAAAAATGAGGGTTCCGAGATTTTTTCTCATTTTGGACATTTTGGAGCTCGGTTTGCGCGACTTTGGAGAGGAATTTTTTCACACAACTTGGGGTAAGTGTTCTTGACTCCCTTGTGATAATATTCCATGAATCTATCTTCATTTTTAGCAAATTGTTGATGAATTTAAAGAGGAAATTGGGGGTGTTGGCCAAAAATTCATAATACGAATTTTTGAGTTTTGAACATTGATTTGGAGTCAGAATTGAGTGAAATTAGTATGGTTGAACTTGTAATTGGATGGATTGTCGTATTTTGTGAGTTTTGTCGGATGTTTAGACTTGGGCCCCACAGGTGATTTTGGGGCGTAATTTCGGAATTTTGTGGAAAATATTAGTATTTTGATATGGAATTAATTCCTATAAATTGTGTGGACTGAATCAAATTTATTGTGGCTAGATTCGAGCAGTTCAGAAGTTGATACGTGCAGAATGGGATTTTTGGAGCATTGTTTAGCTTGCTCGACTTTGGATTCGTCTTGTTCGAGGTAAGTAACTCTTCTAATCTTGGAGCTGAGGGTATGAACCTTGAATATATGTATTATGTGAATGGTTGGTAGATGACGCACATGCTAGGTGACGGGCGTGTGGGCGTGCACTATAGAAATTATGGCATAATTGTTATGTGGAATTCTGTAGTTAAATAATCTTGGCATCTTTCCATGAAATTTTATGTGTTAGAGAAATTGAGCTGAGAATTATATTAAAAATTATGTTGGGGCTATGTGCCAGTATTTTTGGGACCCACAGAGGTCATATTGCTGTGAATTATTTGTTTTAAATTAAAAATTCATACTCAGTCATATTCATGTCATTACCTATCATATCTCAGTCTCTGTTATTATTTATCGATACATCATATCATCATTTTTGGGCTATTTTCATGACATTGTGAACCCATGAGAGAGAGACTAGAGAGATTGATGACTGAGTGAGGCCGAGGGCCTGATTGTGAGGATTATTATGTGGATCGGGGCTGCCCGCCTGTAGCAGGCCTTATAGGCTTTATTATAACACGTGAGTTGTCCGTGCAGCACGTGAGTTATCCGTGCAGATTATAGTGCTTGGGCTGAAGGAGCCCCTCCGGAGTTTGTACACCCCCAATGAGCGTGGTTGATATTATTGAGCGATGGATCTTCCCTGGACATGGATCTTGTCCGAAGCATTATATACCTGGAGATGGATCTTCTCCACGGGCTGGATTGGCTCTACTCGGTACTGAGTGACTGATGATCAGTTGATGTATATATTCCGGGATGGATCTTCCCTCGGCCGAATTGGCCATGTATAGTACCGAGTGATTGGGCATGATGAGTGGAATGTGTAAGAAAGTGAGATTGAGTACTCTAAGAGTATGAGTACATAAGTTCATCACTAGGTTACATCGCATTGACAGGCACACATGACATGCAGGCATAGAGATGTATTTTCCTCATGCTGTACAGTATCATATCATTCATAATTTCTCACATATGTTGACAGATGGGTATAGTGATGCATTTGTTTTACATGGGTTATCTAGAAAGAAAAATGAAACATCTCATTCATTATTGAAAGGATTTTGAGAAAATTATTGTTTTCAAACTTATTAATATTTTTGGCAACTTCGGTAAACGATTTGGGTGTTCACTCATGTACTTGAAAGGAAGAATTATTTTCGGAAATCATGATCTTACTGAGCATCTTATCTCTGAGTTACTTCTTGTATTATTTGCTTTACGTTGTTATGAACTGTTGTTGGTATTTGGTGGTGGACCCGACCTTGGTAAAAGTTCGTCACTACTTTCAACCTAAGGCTAGGTTTGTTACTTCTCAGTATATGGGGTCGGTTGTACTGATACTACACTTCTGCACCTTGCGTGCAGATGTTGACTGTTATTGTTGCTGCGTTCGTTGGGAGCTGGATCTGAAGATGTACCTGCGTTCCGGTTGTAGCTGCCCCTTGATCATGGTATCCATAGATTCATAGAACTCCGTTTATGTACTTTTCAAACAGATGATGTATTTACTGCATACTAGCTTTGTATACTCTATTCTTAGAAGCTCACGATTTGTACTACCAGTTCTTGGGGAATGTATAAAATTAAGATCTTTATTTACTTAAATTGCTTTAATAATTGTTATTGGAATTGGATAATTGAAAGTTGGCTGACTGTGCGGGTTGGGTTAGGTGCCATCACGACTAGTTGAATTTTGGGTCGTGATATATCTAATATATCCCTAACAATCTCCCACTTGCACTAGAGCCAATCGCTTTTGTACTTCATTGCCAATTTCCACTTATACTTGTCAAACTCCTTTGCTATAAGAGCTTTAGTGAAAGGGTCTGCAGCATTTTCTTTTCCATCAACCTTTTGAATCTCGACGTCTCCACGTTCAATGATCTCTCTTATCAAGTGATACCTTCACCGAACGTGTTTGGATTTTTTGTGTGATCTTGGTTCTTTTGCTTAAGCAATGGCTCCAGTATTTTCACACAACAATGGAACTGCACCTTCTATTGAGGGAACCATACCAAATTCAGTTAAGAAAATTTTCAACCATACAGCTTCCTTAGCAGCCTCACTAGCTGCTATATATTATGATCCACTCACTGAATCAGCTAATGTGGCTTGTTTGGAAATTTTCCAACTTACTGCACCACCATTTAAGGTGAATACATAACCAAAAATAGATTTTTTAGCATCTCTATCTGAAGAGGAACTTGCATCAGTATAACCTTCAAGTTTCAACTCAGAATCTCCATAAATGAGGAATTGGTCTTTAGTCCTTGTTAAGTACTTAAGAATGGTCTTCCCCACCTTCCAATGTTTCTCATCAGGATTGCCTGATATCGGCTAGTTACTCCTAGTGCATAAGCCACATCAGGATGTGTACATGTCATGGTATATATGATATCTCCCACTGCAATAGCGTATGGGATCATACTCATGCGTTCTCTCTCTTTATGTGTTTTAGGACAATCCTCCCTACTGAGAGTAATTCTAGTGCCTATCGGTAGATAGCCTCTTTTGGAATTATCCATGTTATACCTATTTAGGATGGTATCAATGTACAAAGACTAGGAAAGTCCAAGAAGCTTCCTCGATCTATCTCTATAGATCTTTATCCCCAATATATAAGCTGCTTCTCCCAAGTCTTTCATGGAGAACTGTTCAGATAGCCAAATCTTGGTACTTTGCAATGCCGGTATATCATTTCCTATGAGCAATATATCATCAACATACAATACTAATAATATGATTGTGCTCCCACTAACCTTTTTGTACACACAAGGCTCTTCTTCGCATCTAACAAAATTGAACTTTTCAATTGTCTTGTTAAAGCGAATATTCCAACTTCGAGAAGCTTGCTTTAGTCCATAAATGGATCTTAGTAGCTTGCAAATTTTATTATGATCAGGCGGAGATGTAAAACTTTTAGATTGTATCATGTACACATCCTCTTCTAGCTCACCATTAAGAAAAGTTGTTTTCACATCCATTTGCCATATTTCATAATCGTAGTATGCTGCTATAGCAAGCAAAATCCGAATTGATTTAAGCATTGCCACAGGAGAGAAAGTCGTATCATAGTCGACTCCTTCTTTCTAACGATATCTCTTGGCAACAAGACATGCTTTGTAGGTCTCCACCTTTCCGTCTGATCCAATCATTTTCTTAAAAACCCATTTACAACCTATGGGTTTTATATCCTTTGAAGGTTCAACTAAAGTCCATACTTTATTTTCCTTCATGGATTTCATTTCAGATTCCATGGCCTTTTGCCATCTCTCATAGTCAGAACTTTGTATAGACTCTTCATAGGTCTTACGGTCATCATTATTATAATCAACCTCATTTTATACATCATCTTGTACAATTAGATTTAATCTAGTTGGTACATGAAGTTATCGTGTAGACCTTCTAAGAGGTGCTTGTACAACTTGCTCACCTTGTGTTGGATTTAGTTGTTATTAAATTTGGTTTGGAACTGGTTCATTAACCTGTTCTTGAACTACATTTAGTTCTTGAACTTCAACCGTTAGATGGCAACTTCCTTGTCAACTTCAAAATATCCAATAAAGGTTCTTTATCTTGTGTCTCATGATCTTGATATTGTGTTGATTCATTGGTTTCTTGAACTTCATCAAGTTCTATTTCTCTGCTATAATTTCCTTCTAAAAGAAATTTCCTATCCAAAAAGGTTGCTCCTCTAGCCACAAACACTTATGGTCAGAAGGGTGATAGAAATAATATCCCATTGTTTCTTTAGGGTACCCAATGAGCCTACACTAATCAGATCTAGAGTCAAGTTTATCAGATTGCAGTCTCTTAGCATAAGCAGGACAACCCCAAACTTTAATATTCTTAAGGTTAGGCTTACGTCCTTTCCATATCTCATATGATGTTGTAGAGACTGACTTAGTGGGAACTTTATTAAGTATGTATATTGTTTCTTCCAAAGCATATCCCCATAAATATATTGGAAGATCAGTGAACCCCATCATAGATCTCACCATATTTAATAAGGTTCGATTTCTCCTTTCAGACACACCATTATGTTGTGGTGTTCTTGCATGAATGGGGAATGGACATATGTGGAAAAACATGCATGAACATACTGTGTGATTCGCAATTAAGGATTAATCGCATCTGGATAAGTAGATTTCCCTTTGAACTTTCCGTAGTGAGCTTATGTCGGATATACTCGGTCAATCGGTAGATTTGATATCTTTGAACCGTCGAACTTTGGTGTATAAGTCACACAATCAACCTTAACCGTCTTTGGTTCTCATTGTTGTGTTCGTTTCAGCCATGAACACCACCTCGTTCATAAGTGTGTAGAGAACTGCCTTACAGAATTGTCCTTGAAGCGGCTTACACTTCACAGTTACATAGGTGATTCCTAAGCGTGTTATCCCGTAGATACACTATTTGATATACCTCATATCAAATTTAGAAACTATTAAAAAGCCTTAATGTTTTATCCTTGGTACTGAACATTGTCTCATCACGAGAATGGACCAAAAAGAAATTTTATTTTACAATGTTGAACCGTCATTAATGACTTTATTTATTCTCCTTGAACCTAGATCTTGGGATCTCCAGTCTTCTAGGTAGAGTTACTGCCACAGTGACTTGTCCTCGGCCATAGTCCCATTCCCTTTGATGACTTCTCAACCGCCTCCCTAGGTAGGTCTTTTGTAAGCGGATCCGATACATTATCTTTTGACTTTACATAGTCAATTGTGATAATTCCACTAGAGAGTAGTTGTCTAACGGTATCATGCCTTCGTCGAATGTGATGAGATTTCTTGTTATACATAACGCTCCCAGCCCTTCCTATTGTTGCTTGATTGTCACAATGTATGTATACAGGTGCCACAGATTTGGGCCAAAATGGAATGTCTTCTAAGAAATTCCGGAGCCATTCAGCTTCTTCACCGGCCTTGTCTAAAGCTATAAACTCAGACTCCATTATAGAGCGGGCGATGCATGTCTGCTTGGACACTGCTCCTCCACTAATGGTAAACACGTATCCACTTGTGGATTTTGATTTCGTTAATCCGGTGATCCAATTTTCATCACTATATCCCTCAACAGCTGCGGGATAATTATTGTAATGCAATGCATAGTCTTGGGTATATTTCAAATATCCCAAAACTCGTTTCATTGCTATCCAATGAGCTTGGTTGGGATTACTTGTGTATCGACTAAGGTTACTTATCGCACAAGCTATATCAGGTCATGTAACTTATAGCAACCATCATTAGTTTGCTTCTCAGGAGCTTTTGACTTGCTATAGCTTCCACTTCTTGAAGAACCATTTCCTCTCCTTAGGTACTTCTTGAAGTCCTTGGTGATCATAGCCATTTTGTCATCTTCTAGATCAGAACCTTCAGTGATTCTGAGTGTTAAGCTCCTTCCTTTCTTAGGCACATCCATCTTCATGGTTTGTCTCCTAAGTTCATAAGCAGTGAGATTTTCAATTAATTCATCCAGTGGAAGAGTGGAAATATTCTTTGATTGTTGGAAGATTTGAAAACTCATAATTCGATTTGATGCGCGATTCGTAATTTCGGTGTTGTTTGACGTGGTATGAAGCCTCGACTAAGTTCGTATTATATTTTGGGATATGTTGGTATAATTGGTTAAGGTCCCTAGGGACTCGGGTGGATTTTGGAAGGTAAACGGAATGGATTACGGACAAAGAGGGTTGCTGAAAATTTCTGTTACAGAGTTGTTCGCCAGAAATTTTTGGTGCGTGGAGCCAACTTTAGAAGCTTATACCTCGCAATCTATAAGGAATCTGAAACTTTTTAAAACTTCAAAGTTGTAGCCCTTTGATTTTAGTTTCCAGAAAGTTAAACGATTCATTATTTGGACATTATTACAGAAAGTTATGATAGATTTAATGAAAGCTGGTAGAGCCGTTTTGCCAAACATTTCTGATGCATGGAGCCAACTTTGAAAGCTTATATCTCGCGATTCATAAGGAATAGGAAAATTATCAAAACATGAAAGTTGTATTCTTTTGATTCTAGTTTCCATAAAGTTAAACCATTCATCATTTGGACATTTGTACATAAAGTTATGATCGATTGGATGAAGGATGGTGCAAGCAAGTTCTGGTGTGGACTTTTAGTGACGGAAAATGGACTTTTAGTGACGGATGGGCAGAAACTTAAGGACCAAAAATGGTCATTTCCTTCATTTCATTTTGGATTTTTGGAGCACGGTTCTTGGGCGATTTTTGGGCGATTTTCAAGGAAAAACATTGGGGTAAGTATTCCTTATCCTATATTGATTATATTTCATGATTCCATACTCATTTACATCATGAATCCATGAATTTATGGAAGAAAAATGAAGCTTTTGCAAAATCTTCCAAAAATAAAAATTTAAGATTTGGAGGTTGAGTTGTTATCGAAATTTGATAAAATTGGTATGGGTGGACTCGTAATTGAATGAGTTATCGGATTTTGTGAGTTTCACCGTATTCCGAGACGTGAGCCCCACTGGCGAATTTTGAGTTAAATTTCGAATTTTTTTAAAAATTAGTATTTTCATATGGAATTAATTCCTATAACTAGTATTCACTGAATTGAATTAATTTGGTTAAATTTGAGCCGTCCGGAGGTCAATTCAAGCAAGAAGGCGATTTTGGTATATCGGCCTAACTTCAAAAAGGTAAGTATCTTGCTTAACCTCGAGTGGGGGAATTACCCCTTAGGCATCAAGTCTTATGTGCCATTTGTGAAATGTGAAAAGCCAAGTATGCGAGGTGACGAGTACGTACTCGGGCTTATATGTGCAAAATTTATTGAGTTAAAGTCTTGGACATATTGTGTAGTAAATTGGATAATTGTTGGTATATATTTAATCATCTAATTGCCATGCCTCAAATCACAATTATTGAACTTGTTTTTATATGACAATTCGGTGTAATTATTACTGTATAGTTATGTGATTTCCGTGAGTTTGATGGTTTGATATTTCTTGGAATTTGATTTCATTATTAATTTTCCCTATGCAAATAATTAATTAAGCAAGCTTAAGAATAAGTATTAATATAATTATCTAAATTTGGATTAATGAAGGTGTGCCCTATGTTGATTATTTTTCTATCTCTGTTGATTGTTTTTGAGGTTTTATATACATTGTGTGGAGCCTTGGGCTATTTATTGTGAAATTAATTGATTTTGTTATATCCTTGGAATTGGTTGTGGCCATTGGGCAAATTGTGATATGAATTTATTTTTGTTACATTGCCGTGATAATATTCCGTGTAAATTATTGTGTTAATTGAGTTATCATTTTGAGGATATAAGGGTTTCATCTCACTGTTGATATTATGTGGGCATAAGGGAGGCATTTCACTGTTGTTATGTGTGTTGGGATATTGTCTGGGCGGAGCAATAAGGGTAGCTATAGGAGCGATAAGGGTGGCTATAGAAGCAATAAGGGTGGCTATTGATATTGTCAGGGTGGAGGGACAAGGGAGGCTATTATAGGAGTGATAAGGGTGGCTATAGGAGAGATAATGGTGGCTGTTGTCAGGGATGATATGTGATGATGTGGGGTTGTTGCGTTGGAAATTTTTATGTGATGTTGTGAATTTCATTGTTGTTATTTTTATATCTTATGCAATTGGTCTTGTTGTTGGTAAATTTGTCATAGTTTGATTTATGTTGAAATTGGGGCCTGTGGCCATTGCCAGGCGGATTATGATATAAAATATGGACACGAGATGCCGTGAGTAAATAATGATGATATTGGCACATGAATTGTCCGTGCAATTGTGATATGAAATGAGGGCACGAGGTGCCGGAAAAATATAAAAATTTAATTATAGGAACGAAGTGCCGTGGAAATATGAAAGTGCGCTGAGACCCGTGTTTATGAAAAATATGAAAATGGGCTGAGACCCGTAGTTGTATGATTATAAAATGAAGTGTCACATGGTGACTTTTTAATTGAAAGAATTGTATTCAAAATATTTATTTGGAAGGATTTTTATTCAAAAAGATTTATTTGAAAGAATTACATTCGAAAGGTATTTATTTGAAGAAATTATATTTGAGAGAGATTTATTTAAAGGAAGTATATTTGAAAGATATTCATTCGAAGGAATTATATTTGAAAGAGATATATTCAGAAGAATTATATGTGAAAGATATTTATTTGAAATACTTGATTTAATTGGGTGTACTTATATTTATAAATTGTTGAGAGTTATTAATGGTGTTCTTGTTGCCCTTATTGTTATTTGTTTCCTATCATTTTGTATATCTTATTGCACAAGCTATAAGACTAGTGAGTGTCTTGACTGTACCTCGTCTCTACTCCACTGAGGTTAGTCTTGATACTTACTGGGTACCGACCGTGGTGTACTCATACTACACTTCTGTATATTTTTGTGCAGAACCAGGTGTTGGAGCTATCGGACTCGGACAGAGTTAAAATGTGACTGCAAGTATTCAAGGTAGAGCTGCTTGGTTGTCTTTTCATTTTATTGTATTGTTAATTATTAATCAAACAGTATTGGATATTTGATCCTTGAGATCATTTCATGTATTCAGTTAGAGTTCGTGACTCAATACTACCAGTCGTGGGAGTTTTTCATAATTGTTTCCGTTGTTGGTTTTCGATACGTGTATTAATTTATATTAAAAAAATGGCTTCGAAATGTAATGGAAATCGGCTTACCTAGTCTTAGAGACTAGGTGCTATCACGACGCCTGTGGTGGAACTTTGGATCGTGACAAATATCTACCCCTATCTTGAATTTTCATGGGACCACAAACATATGTATGAATTAGTCCCAGGAATTCAGTAGCTCTTTCTCCACTTCTAGTAAATGGATATTTGATCATTTTTCCTTTGAGGCAAGATTCACAAGTTGGATATGATTCAAAATCATACTTGTCAAGGTACCCTTCCTTGTACGACTTATTAATTCTTTTCTCTCCAATATGACCAAGCCAACAATGCCAAAGGTATATATAATTTACTTGATCATCTCTTTTCCTCTTAAGACTTGAAACATGCATAATCGAATTAGCATTCACATTAGATAAGAAATAAACACCATGTTGGAGATAGCCATTCACATATAAACTATCACCATAATAAATAGAGCAAATAACATTGCTTATAATAATGCGAAAACCACGTTTGCCTAACATAGAAGCAGAAATTATGTTTGAAACAAATTTAGGAACGTAATAACAATCATCCAACATAAGTACTTTGAGGCATTATTAAAGAAATTGATCCTATAGCTACGGTCGCAACTTTTGCACCATTTTCAACTTGTAGATCAATTTTTCCTTTCTTCAACCTTCTACTTATTTGGAACCCCTGCAACATATTGCAGATGTTATAACCACTGCCAGTATCTAATACCCACAATGAAGCATCGGTAGTAGTTAAACAAACTTTGAAAATATTTTTCATTTGAGTCTTATCATGTTTTTGTCATTTAGAGTTGCAAGATACTCCTTGCAGATTCTCTTCCAATGTCCTATCTTCTTACAATGGAAACATTCAGCATCAGATTGGTCAGCTTTGCCTCCTTTGCCTTTGGGTTTGGTCACACCACCCTTAGGCGCAGTAGGCTTCTTCTTGGGTTTATTTTTACCCTGACCCTTCTTCTTAGAAGAGTTTCCAACCAACATGGCAGTTCTTTTCTTCTTCTCAGATGCAAGTTGATTCTCATAATCAATCAGTATGTTAAGCATCTCATAAAGATCACAATCCATTTTACGCATATTAAAATTAATAATATATTATGAAAAGGATTCAGAGTGTGACTGCAAGATCAAATCTTGAGAAAGATCTTTACCCAGTTTGCACCCCAACTTCTCAAGTTCTTCAATAAGATAAATCATATGATCGACTTAGGGTCCAATCGGAGATTTTCTAGTCAATTCAGGTCCAAATAAAGCCCTAGATAGCTGGTATCTAACTGTCCTGCTTTGTGTACCAAACATCTTCTTAAGATGTTCAATGATTGCAGTTGGATCGATATCTTGATGTTTCCTCTGGAGCTCAGAACTCATAGAAGCGAGAACGATGCATTTGGTAGTAAGACATTCTTCCAAGTATTTCTGATAAATCTTGGTGTCATCATCATCATCCTCATCTGGGACTTCTTTGGCAGGCTTATCGATCAGATCAATAAGCTTTCATGCATGAGAACAATTCTCAAATTTATGTACCAATCATCAAAGTTTGGTCCTACCAACTTGTTGGTTTCAAGTATTCCACACAGTTATATAGCAGACATATTGAAAAATCCAAAATATAGAAAAGAAAATATAATAACATTTTACACATATCATAAAGATATGGACTTTTATATAAATGATATTTTCGCTAATTATTTTAAACTATTTACCTTCATTATAGTTTAAGAAATCTTTATTTCTGTTAGTGGAGTAAAAGAATCCTTCAACAATATGTATAAGCTCCTTGGAAGTCAAGTCGTTTCTTACATATATTTTAAATGTAGGTACTTTTATCAATTGTATCCCTATACAATTTCCTTAAATAGCTCTATGTCAAATAATCCCCTGGTAATCAGGTCGATCTTAGTGGCATAGTTGAGTTCAACCATCATGATAGCAAAGAACTTATTAAATTTTATATTCCCCGAGTAGTTCAGGTGTCTAGTGTAAAATTAAATAATTCTTCCAATCCATGAACCTAATACAATAAATATTTTAAACATATTCTCAAACTGTAAGTCTCCTGGTTGTCAGGCCGTTCCTTAAAAACAAGAAATAAATAAAAAAATTTATTTTGATGGATAGCTCTATAATAAAATATCTTATATTTTATTAGTAAGAACTCAAATTTTAGCAAGACGGAATTGTTACTAAAATAACTTTTAATAGCATGATGATCTGATCTTTTATAGAACATGAATTTTGTTCAAGTTGTATACATGCTTTATCCTAAATTAATTTACATCACATGTAATAATAATTCAAAATCATATAAAGAACAAGAACGTGACATAAAAATGAAATTCAACATACTTCTAACATATTTATCTTATATATCACAAAAAATAATTCATGCTAGAACATTATTATTAATTAATATCTCATAAACTAATAACAATTAAAATAATTGTATGATCTAATAACCTATTATAAGATTACACTCGTATCTTATACGAAATTTTAAATTCAAGTTACAAACTATCTCAGTAGTTTAACTTATATGAATACATATTTTATTCAAAATAAAATAATAGCAACCCATATGCATTCAAACAATTTGTCTATTGCACAAGACACAAGGATGAAATAGCGAGATTGGAATGAAATTCTCGTTAAACCCCGACTGCTTTCTTGGAACCAATTGATAGGCACTTAGTTTTCTATAGAACAAGCGGGTAATATGCTTTTAACTGGAATTAACACACTTGAGAAACTAAACACGGAACATGAGCAAATACAGCATTATTACAAAGGTACTACTAAGGTAGAAACTCTACCACCATTAATTTTCAAATAAGAACTAATTAATATTTTGGCCGTTGGAATTGGAACCCACTGACCGTGAAGCCTCCGTCAACAACTATAACCTGTCCAGTGATGTAGGAAGCAGCAAGAAGACAAAGATAAGCCACCAGAGATGAAACTTCTTCAACTTCTCCTGGTCGCTTAAGAGGAGTTCTTGACATTAATCCGTCTAAAAATGTTTTATCCTTGACCAACTGTTAATAAAGCCATCAAATTCATCATTGATTCAAAATCAGGTTATCACGCATTTTATTATTTAACTTTTATACACGACAGTTTTAAAATAAAATCAATATTGTGTACAAAGCACCTCGTGTTCACGTAGGCTCCGGGGAAGGTCGCACCCTAAGGTGGTGTGATGTAGCCATCATACCTACCCTAATACAAAAGTATCAGTGGTTGATTCTACTGCTTAAATCCTTAACCTATAAGGTCACACGGAGACAACTTTACCGTCGCTTCAAAGCTCCACTTCTGCAACGTGTTAAATTGGAGAGATGGTGAAAAAATTGCACGGGTAACGTATAAGTTTAAAACTTTTTACGGAGACAATATACAAGTTTTTACACCATCAGTTCATGATAGCCTTATAATAACATGAAACAGTGTATAGTAATCTTAAAAGTTGGTTCGACTAGTTTTAATTTTAAGCTTATCAAAATATTCTCTTAATTTAACAAAGTAAAAATGAAGTTAATAACCCTGTCACGATTGGCTAAAATACATGGAAAATGTATAAGAAAATTATACTGTGATCGATGTATACAAGTGAAATCCTTAATAAAATGCACGAGAGAATAATACATGTTCCACGAGTGGCGTATTTATGAACCAGGGCGCAACGCCATTAACCAGAATACCATCTTTAGCCCATTCACAAGCCAAATGTCGAGTAAGCTAATTCATTGCTGCTGCAATTAGTTAATAAGAAGAAACAAAGTTATTCTTTAGTGCGACATTGATTTGTTCAGTGTTTTAATGGATAGAAATGAGCGGATATCACCTTCTGTTGGTCCGTAAATGGAAGTACCGGACACGTGCACACTAGAAATAGAGGAATTGAAAACAACAATTCCAGCTCCAGATGCTTTCAAAAGAGGATGAGCAATTTGACAGAGATGGAATGAAGATTCAAAATTTGTAGGAAATATGTGGGCATAATCTTTGGCAATATATTCGACAGCGACCTTGTGAATGTTTGTTCCAACATTATTAACCTACAGTTCGAAGATAAACTTGGTAAATAAGTAAAATATTATTATACTTTTAACCAACAAAAAAAGCAGCCAGTGTACGAAACATTCCGCGTTCACACAGGGTCCGTAGAAGGGCCACATCGCTCATAAGCCTTTTGTTTAAGGGCTTCTCAAAGGAGGTATGATGCACAAGGGCGGATGCATGTTCGTCGGAATATTTTACTAAATATATGTATTAATACATGTGATGACCCAAAATGTCATCTTTAAATTTAATAAGTAATTCTGTATTCTAAGACCTCGAAAAGTACCATTTATCATTCCTTGACTTGCATGCGCAATCCGTATAATTTTCCGAAAAGTTTTTATCTGAAAAATGGATTAAAATGTGAAATAGAGCTTTAAAACTCAACTGAGTTGACTTTGGTTAATATTTTGAACAAATGAACCCGGATCAGTGTTTTGACAATTCCGGTAGGTCCAAATCATGATTTGGGACTTAGGCGTATGCCCGGAATTGAATTCCGAAGTCCCTAACCCGAGATATGGAATTTTGATGAAAAATTAAAAGCTTGAAAGCTTAATGATTTTTAAGAAATTACTGATGTTGTATTTATTGACCCCGGGTACGTATTTTGGTTCCGGAGTCCGGTATAGGTCCACTATCATATATATGACTTGTCTGCCGAATTTGGTGAGAATCAGAGTTGATTTGACGTGATTCGGAAGTCCGGTTGTGAAAATATAAGTTTTAAAGTTTTCTTGAAAACTTCCTTTGATTTGGTGTCCGATTCGTAGTTCTAGGTGTTATTTTGGCAATTTGATCGCACGAACAAGTTCGTATGAGGTTTTTGGACTTGTGTGCACGTTTGGTTTGGAGCCCCGAGGGCTCGGGTGAGTTTCGGATAGGATACAAGATGATTTTGAACTTAGAAAAATCTGGTTTTTTGCAACTACAAGCTTCTGGTATTTTCTTCATCGCGTTCGCGAATGTACTCTCGCGAACGCGAAGAGCAAACTGGGCTGGCTGAATTTCCCTTCTTCGCTAACGCGAAGATTTAGAGGCCTGGGGGAGGGGTCAGTCTCCCTTCTACGCGAGCGCGAGCACTGGCACGCGAACACGAAGGCCAGGGGGAATAATCCTTCACGAACGCGAAGGAGGACTCGTGAACGTGAAAGCCGCGGGCTACTACTCATCGCGAACGCGACAAGCCCTTCGCGAATGCGAAGAAGGCCTGACGCCTGTGACTTAAAACAGAACCAAAATGGGATCTTTCCTATTTTTCACAAACCCTCAATTAGAACTCGGTTTAGGGGCGATTGCAAAGGAGTTTTTCATCATTTCGAACTGGGTAAGTGTTCTTTATCATATAGTAATTGTATTTCATAAATCTAAGTCTATATTCATCATTTATTTCTGTAATGACCCGGCCGGTCATTTTGAGTATTACAACCCCGTTTCCCCATTTACTTCTCAAATTGTAGTTTACAATTGTTGTGTGAGTTGCCGAGGTAATTGGTTCGGGTCCAGTGAGGTTTTGGAAGGAATTGGAACACTTAGTTCCAATGTTTAAAGCTTAAGTTAAAATAGTGACCGGATGTGGACTTCTATGAAAACGACCTTGGATTCGAATTTTGATGATTCCAATAGCTCCGTATGGTAATTTTGGACTTAGGAGCGTGTCCGAAAAATTATTTAGAGGTCCGTCGTGGAATTTGGCTTGAATTGTCGAAAGTTGAATTTTTGGAAAGTTTGACTGGGGATTTGACTTTTTGATATCGGGGTCGGAATTCGATTCCAGAAATTTGAATAGGTCTTTAGTGTGAAATGTGACTTGTGTGCAAAATTTGAGGTCAATCGGACGTGATTTGATAGGTTTCGGCGTCGTTTGTAGTATTTGGAAATTTATTAGGCTTGAATCCATGTGTAGTTCGTATTTTTGAGGTTGTTACGTATGATTTGAGGTCTCGAGTAGGTCCGTGTTATGTTATGAAACTTTTTGGTATGTTCGGACGGGGATCTGAGGGCCTCGGGTGAGTTTCTGATGCTTAACGGATAGATTTTTGAATTTGGAAGACTGCTGGAACTGAAGCCTTCTGGTGTAATCGCACCTGCGGAAAAGTAGTCGCAGGTGCGAGCAGGAGTGCGCTAAAGCGAGGTGCACAGGTGCGGAAGGAGCTTCGCAGTTGCACAATCGCACTTGCGCGAGAAGGAGCGCAGATGCGGGCAGAGGGCTGAGAGGCATTGGTCGCAGGTTCGAGGGAAAATTCCGCACTTGCGTGAGCGCAAATGCGGACGGATAGGCGCAGAAGCGGAAACTGGGTAGGCGAGTGGAGTCCGCAAATGCGACATTTTGCTCGCACAAGCAGATGCGCAAATGCGAAAATCGCTGGGGCAGAACCTTAAATTCGAGGGTTCAACATTTTCACCCATTTTCGGATTTTGGTGCTCGGGTTGGGCAATTTTGGAGAGGAAATTTTTCACACAACTTGGGGTAAGTGTTCTTAACTACCTTGTGATTATATTCCATGAATTAATCTTCATTTTTGGTGTAAGATTATTGAATCTTCAAGAGAAATAGAAGGAAATTTATAAAATGTCACAAAATAAATTTTTCAAGTTTGAATACCGATTTGGAGTTGGATTTGAGTGAAATTAGTATGGTTGAACTTGTAATTGGATGGGTTGTCGTATTTTGTGAGTTTCGTCAGATTTTGAGACGCGGGCCCCACAGGTGATTTTTAGGGCGTAATTTCGGATTTTATAGATAATATTAGTATTTTGATATGGAATTAAGTCCTATAATTTTTGTGGGCTGAATCAAATTATTGTGACTAGATTCGAGCCGTTTGGAAGTTGTTATGCGTAGAATGAAATTTTGGGAGCATTGCTTAGCATGCTCGACATTAGATTTGGCCTGTTCGAGGTAAGTAACTCTTCTAATCTTGGAATAGAGGGTATGAACCCTGAATATATGTTTGTTTTTTTTGTGAATTGTTGGGAGGTGACGCACATGCTAGGTGACGGGCGTGTGGGCATGCACTATAGAAATTGTGACATAATTGTTTATGTGGAATTTTATAGTTAAATAATCTTGGCATTTTCCATGCGATTTTATGTGTTACAGAAATTGAGCTGAAAAGCATATTAAAAATTATGTTGAGGCAATGTGCCAGTATTATTGGGACCCACAGAGGTCATATTGCTGTGAATTATTGTGTTAAATTGAAAATTCATATTTAGTCATATTCATTTCATTTGCATATCATATCTCAGTCTCTGTTGTTATTTATTGATACATCATATCATCATTTTTGGGCTATTTTTCATGACATTATAAGCCCGAGAGACTAGAGAGATTGATGATTGAGTGAGGCCGAGGGCCTGATTTATGAGGATATTTATGGGATCGGGCTGCACGCCGCATCATGTTGCATATTTATGGGATCGGGCTGCCCGTCGCAGCATGTTTGATATCGGTCGAGGGCCTGATTGTGAGGATGAGTGTGGATCGGGGCTGCCCGCCTACAACATACTTTATTACTATAGCACGTGAGTTGTCCGTGCAGCACGTGAGTTGTCTGCGCAGATTATAGCGCTTGGGCTGAAGGAGCCCCTCCGGAGTCTGTACACACCCCCAGTGAGCGCCGGTACCTATTGAGTGCGAGTGTCGAGTGCTGAGTGACTGGGAGGCATGAGTGATTGTGATGTATGCCCGAGTGGCAAGAGTGATTGTGAGGTATGCCCGAGTAGCAAAAGTGATTATGAGGTATGCCCGAGTGGCACGAGTGACTGTGAGGTTTGCTCGAGGGGCTGTAAATGAGTGATGTTCTGCCCGAGGGGCTGTTTATGATTTTTTTTTCACTGAGTTGCATCGCATTGGCATGCACACATGACATACAGGCATAAAGATGTATTTTTCCTCATGCTGTACAACATCAAATTATTAATGATTTCTCACACATTTTGACAGATGGGCATAGTGATGCATTTGTTTTATACGGGTTATCCGGAAGGAAAAATGAAACATTCTATTTATTATTGAAAAGATTTTTGGAGAAATTTATTGTTTTTCAAACTATTCATATTATTGGCAACTTCGGCAAACAATTTGGGTTTTCACTGATGTATTTGAAAGAAAGAACTACTATTTATTTTTTGAAATTATTATTTGGCTGAGTATTTTATCCCTGAGTTACTTCTGGTATTATTTGCTTTATGTTGTTATGGATTGTTGTGGACTACTGGTTTGGTACTCGACCTTGGTGGAAGCTCGTCACTACTTTCAACCTACGGCTAGGTTTGTTACTTACTCCGTACATGGGGTCGGTTGTACTGATACTACACTTCTGCACATTGCGTGCAGATGTTGGCTGTTGTTGTTGCTGTGCTCAATGGTCGCGGGATTTGAAATGTACCTGCGTTCCTGTTGTAGCTGCCTCTTGTTCATGGTAGCCTTAGATTTATATAAGCTCTATTTATGTATTATTCAAACAAACTATGTATTTATTTCATTTCCACTTTGTATACTCTATTCTTAGAAGCTCATGATTTGTACTACCATTTCTTTGGGATTGTATAAGATTAGGAACTTTGTTCACTTAAATTGCTTTAATAATTATTATTGAAATTGGTTAGTTAGAAATTGGCTTACCTAACGGGATGGGTTAGGTGCCATCACGACTAGTTGGATTTTGGGTCATGACAAGGTGGTATCGGAGCTCTAGGTTCATAGGTTCTACAAGTCATGAACAAGTGTCTAGTTGAGTCTTACGGATCGGTATGATGACGTCTATACTTATCTTCGAGAGGCTACAGGGCATTTAGGATATATACTTCCCATCTTTCTTTCCTTATCGTGCGAGATTGATTCAGCTTGAGACATAAACTCTTTGAATTCCTTCCACGTATTCGTATGCGCACATGAGTGCTCAGTATCAGCTGTGCATCGCAGGCTTGTGATTCCATGAACGATGTTGGAGATGTGTATTCTGTGTTCTGGTGATGGGCCAGTCTGGAGGACTTGAGGCCAGATTTAGACCACAACTTTGGTTTGGTAGCTTCAGTTGTGTGAACTTATACATTTGGACTCATATGTCCCATAGTGTCCCTATGAGTGGAATTTATGGCTTGATGAACGGTTGAATAGCTATTTGATGAGCATGATGTGACTACAGAATGTGTCCAGATGCGACTTATAGTCTCGAGCTATAAGTGTGTTGAGGGATCTTTCACGTTGTTAAATTGTGGGACAAATTAAATTCTCATGTCTTGTTAATGAGTTTGGACTCAGAAAGATTAAGTGATTGCATAATAATTATGGTTGCGAAAGGGTATAACAAGATGCCAATTTAATGCTGAGCAGGTGGGTTATCTCCTGTAGAGTAATTATGTAGGTGTGTTCCTTATAATGTTGAGTGGAGAGTTTCTTTTCTACCAGTGGAGGGTATGTATTGAGATTTGAATTTGAATCTTGTTGAGAAAGTTGAATTGACTGTCAAGAGAAATAAACGCATGCTTAGCGGATGATTGAGGTATTTTATGGTTGGTGTTGCATGAGCTTGAGAAACATTTTCGTTGAACTCACTGTAGTATCATGGCAGTAATACGGTATGGGTGTTGTGATTTATTGAATGAAATGATTTATGGCTTTGAGCCAAGTGGGGGAGTCTGCTGCAGACGGCTTAATTTCATGGTTTTATATTAAATTTTAGTTTTGGCCTCAGGCATACTTGTGGGTTAGCTATGACTTGCAGAAGTTGAGATCGAGGATGACTCGAATAATGAAATTCCTGGTAAGGATTATATTGCACGTATGAGTAAATGAAATTCGTGGGATGAGTGAGTTGTTATTGGTGAATGATGTAGTGAATACAGAGTATGAATTTGATATGTGGTGTTAAAGTAGAGTGACTTCTTTGAGTTTTGTGGTGCTAATGGGGCGCGTGTCTTTTGGCCCATTTGGGCGGTGCAATTAGATTTGAGCAAAGTGGGTGACTCCCGAGAAAATTCCAGTGGGTTTGAGAATTATATATAGCAATTGAGAATGTTTCCGGACTTGTGTATGGATAAAATCTGAGATTTACGTTTGATGGTGTCTGGACTTGCGGAAATTCTATATGACTATGGATTCTACATTTTTGTATAAGGAAGGTAAGAAGAAAATTTTTAAATTCACATAAGGTATTCTCAGAGTGAGTGTTATAGTTGTGGTATTTTTGAAGGTGCTTAAGAAGAATACAGTTGCTTATGGGTTGTACGGCATTGTGATTCTATGCTAAGGTTTGTAGGGTAAGTTGTGGTTAAATATCATGGTATTTTAGCAAGAAGAAGTATCAATCTGAAGACAAATTCGGAAGGAACTCGGAGAAAATAGGACAACTGGGTAGTAGGTTGGATCAGTATCGTAATGGATATGATCGGTTCTTTGGTTGCTTATGATGTGGGGGTTTTCTACAGGTGCTTTGTGGCAATACACATGGACTTGGCGACCTACGTGGCATGGTCGAGTTAGAGGAATTTAGTTTTAAGGGATTGATTATGTGCAAATGGATTCCAAAGTATTCTTGATGGTTTCTACCGGTGTGGAGAACATGTTGTGTATAGTGATTTCGTCCTGGAAAGAAGCAAGAGAAAGGTTTCTAATAAAAATGGTATGTAAATTATTGGTGACTCAAAGTTGATAATAAGATTCTTGTGCTTTTCACATGATGGCAAGATAGATGTTATGTGTTGTACGAAAGCTAGATTTTCATGTACAAGGTGGCAGTACAGTCTTGAAGAGAAGGTAACGAATGTTGGACAACATGGACAGTTTCAAATAACAAGATGAATACTATTACTACTTGGTGTTGTATGAGAAAGGGGCGGACTTCATAAGGCGCATTGTATTTTGACTTACGGATGTATAAATTAGTATTGCGGTACTCACATGGTTGATAGACTGCTGATATTCAAATTTTGTCAAGTGGTACGAAAGAACTGTCAAAGTATTTTTCGTGGGATGATCATGTATGAGAGAGGTGTTAGGCATTCGGGCGGTGGAGATGGAATCAAATATGGTGGTTCGCGTGTTCTATGGATTTGGAGATTGGGAGTTCCCAGGAGCAGATTGTTTCATGGTTGTGGACTGTGAAGTTGTGGCCGGAGCTACCCTGATGATGAAATGTGATATGATTCAGTCATTATGGATTTTCGGAGGGATTTTTATCTATTTTTGGGTAACCCGAGTTGATTTGGGGGTCCATAGACAGGCCCAATTAAGATGTGTATTCTACACCGAGCTGGAATGGTTGGCTCCATACTGCTATTATTAAGGGATGTGTCATTCGATTGATGTTGAACTTATTCGTGTTCTCAAATGATCTGTGAGTTACTCCTTTATGCTACGAGGAGTTGTGATTCATTGGTTATGTGCATAGATGGTGCGGTTCTATTTGAGCTTTATAGCGAAATTTGAGTGTGATGAGTATTTGGGTATTGCATGATCGATAGCTTAATAGTTATGTCCTTTCAGGTTTTGTGTAGTATTTTTGTCATTTGCCTCTCCGTCATTATTAATTCGGAGCAGGGTGGCTCGGAGTACATAACATGAACCTCGTGTTAGAATCGGGTGATGGTTCTACGGTGTATGATGAATTTTCAGCGTTTCGTTGTGGAGGTACTTGTTAATCTGGCGGGGCAGTTCTCTCATTTGAGTCATTTTCCATGACTAGATACATTTGAATTTTTGCGTATTGGTGCACGGATGGCACGAGTTGTGGCTCCGAGTTATATTGGTGCGGTATGTCTGTGGAACAGTTATGTTTAGTAATATAAGGTCATTGGACCTAGAATAGGTACTATCAAGTTTAATTTCGGTATATTCGGGAGTATAATATTGAAAGTCAGCTCAAAAAGCGATTATGGTTCTGGTTGGGACAAGAGAGCTCCGTGACTTGTTGATCTGGTAAATGGTCATGAAATTTTGCGTGTTTCTTTTATTATCAACAGTGTACGAAGGTTTTGGGATGAGGTTTGGTTCGATATGGGTTTAATACTAGTATGCGATTGGTTTTGGAGTAGTCACTGCGATCAGGAATGGTGCTACGAGCATGCGAGTTGTGTAATATGTTGGTTGATTATATCCGTGGTAATAGTTATATCTCGATGCAACTTGTTCGTACTTATACGGTGTGTAAATGTAAGATTTGTGTCTTGAAATAAATTTTAAAGGTTGGAAATTAAACTCCAAGGTTTATGGGCTAAGGCTAAATTAATGATTTCAGTTGCATTGTGTAATCAAGCCTTATGTGGGATAGGGTGACGTGGGTTCACCCCCGGGTACGTGTGTGGTAAGATGGAACAGTGATTTGATGGCTTGGAAACAACTCTTGGCATGTTCGAGGACGAACGCATATTGAAGTGGAGGAGAATGTAATGACCCGCCCGGTCGTTTCGAGTATTAGAACCCCATTTCCCCATTTACTTCTCAAATTGTACTTTAAAGTTGTTGTGTGAATTGCCGGGGTAATTGGTTCGGGTCCAGTAAGGTTTTGGAAGGAATTGGAATACTTAGTTCCAAGGTTTAAAGCTTAAGTTAAAATAGTGACTGGATGTGGACTTATGTGTAAACGACTTGGGATTTGAATGTTGATAATTCCAATAGCTCTGTATGATGATTTTGGACTTTGGAGCGTGTATGGAAAAGTATTTGGAGGTCCGTAGTGGAATTTGGCTTGAATTACAGAAAGTTGAATTTTTGAAAAGTTTGACCGAGGGTTTGACTTTTTGATATCGGGGTCGGAATCCGATTTTGGAAATTTGAATAGGTCTCTAGTGTGAAATGTGACTTGTGTGCAAAATTTGAGGTCAATCGGACGTGATTTGATAGGTTTCTGCGTCGTTTGTAGTATTTGGAAATTTGGAAACTTATTAGGCTTGAATCCGTGTGTAGTTTGTATTTTTGAGGTTGTTAGGTATGATTTGAGGCCTCGAGTAGGTCCGTGTTATGTTATGGAACTTGTTGGTATGTTCGGACGGGGACCCGAGGGCCTCGGGTGAGTTTTGGATGGTTAACGGATTGATATTTGAATTTGGAAGACTGTTGGAACTGAAGCCTTCTGGTGTAATCGTACCTGCAAAAAAGTAGTCATAGGTGCGAGCTCGCAAGTGCAAGAAGGGGTGCGCTGAAGCGAGGCATGCAGGTGCGGAAGAGCTTCGCAGTTGCGCAATCGCACCTACGTGAGAAGGAGCGCAGATGCAGGTAGAGGGCTGAGAGGCATTGGTCGCAGGTGCGAGGGAAAAGTCCGCATCTGCGTGAGCGCAGATGCGGACGGATGGGCGCAGAAGCGGAAACTAGGCAAGAGAGTGGAGTCCGCAAATGCAACATTTTGCTCGCACAAGCAGATGCGCAGGTGCGCAAATCTTGTCCGCAGATGCGAAAATCGCTGGGCAGAACCTTAAATTCGAGGGTTCAACATTTTCACCAATTTTTGGATTTTGGAGCTCGGGTTGGGCAATTTTGGAGAGGAAAGTTTCCACACAACTTGGGGTAAGTGTTCTTAACTCCCTTGTGATTATATTCCATGAATTAATCTTCATTTTTGGTGTAAGATTATTGAATCTTCAAGAGAAATAGAAGGAAATTTCTATAATGTCATAAAATGAAAATTTCATGTTTGAATACTGATTTGGAGTCGGATTTGAGTGAAATTAGTATGGTTGAACTTGTAATTGGATGGGTTATCGTATTTTGTGAGTTTCATTGGATTTCGAGACGTGGGCCCCACAGGTGATTTTTGGGGCGTAATTTCAGATTTTATGGAAAATATTAGTATTTTGATATGGAATTAAGTCCTATAATTTTTGTGGGTTGAATCAAATTATTGTGACTAGATTCGAGCCGTTTGGAAGTTGTTACGCACAGAATGGAATTTCTGGAGCATTGCTTAGCTTGCTCGACATTGGATTTGGCCTATTCAAGGTAAGTAACACTTCTAATATTGGAATTGAGGTATGAACCCTGAATATATGTTTTATTTTGTGAATTGTTGGGAGGTGACGCACATGCTAGGTGACGGACGTGTAGGTTTGCACTATAGAAATTGTGACATAATTGTTTCTGTGGAATTTTATAGTTAAATAATCTTGGCATTTTCCATGCGGTTTTATGTATTAAAGAAATTGAGCTAAAAAGCATATTAATGTTGATGCTATGTGCCAGTATTATTGGGATCCACAGAGGTTATATTGCCGTGAATTATTGTGTTAAATTAAAAATTCATACTTAGTCATATTCATTTCATTTGCATATCATATCTCAGTCTCTGTTGTTATTTATTGATACATCATATCATCATTTTTGGGCTATTTTTCATGACATTGTGAGCCCTAGAGACTAGAGAGATTGATGACTAAGTGAGGCCGAGGGCCTGATTTGTGAGGATATTTATGGGATCTGGCTGCACGCCGCAGCATGTTGCATATTTATGGGATCGAGTTGCACACCGTAGCATGTTTGATATCGGCCGAGGGCCTGATTGTGAGGATGAGTTTGGATCGTGGCTGCCCGCCTGCAGCATACTTTAATATTATAGCACGTGAGTTGTCCGTGCAGCACATGAGTTGTCCGTGTAGATTATAGCACTTGGGCTGAAGGACCCCCTCCGAAGTGTGTACACACCCCCAGTGAGCGCAGGTACCTACTGAGTGCAAGTGCCGAGTGCTGAGTGACTGGGAGGCATGAGTGATTGTGAGGTATGCCCGAGTGGCAAGAGTGATTGTGAGGTATACCTGAGTGGGACGACTGACTGTGAGGTTTGCCCGAGGGGCTGTATATGAGTGATGTTCTGCCCGAGGGGCTGTTTATGATTTATTTTTTTTACTGAGTTGCATCGCATTGGCATGCACACATGACATACAGGCATAGAGATATATTTTTTCTCATGATGTATAACATTACATCATTCATGATTTCTCACACATTTTGACAGATGGGCACAGTGATGCATTTGTTTTATACGGGTTATCCGGAAGGAAAAATGAAACATCCTATTTATTATTGAAAAGATTTTTGGAGAAATTTATTGTTTTTCAAACTATTCATATTATTGGAAACTTCGGCAAACGATTTGGGTTTTCACTGATGTATCTGAAAGA
Organism: Nicotiana tomentosiformis; assembly: GCF_000390325.3. Lineage (NCBI taxonomy): Eukaryota > Viridiplantae > Streptophyta > Magnoliopsida > Solanales > Solanaceae > Nicotiana > Nicotiana tomentosiformis. The sequence goes on from NC_090817.1 coordinate 144,493,059, forward strand.
AAGAACTACTATTTAATTTTTGAAATCATTATTTGGCTGAGTATTTTATCCCTGAGTTACTTCTGGTATTATTTGCTTTATGTTGTTATGGATTGTTGTGGACTATTGGTTTTGTACCCGACCTTGGTGGAAGCTCGTCACTACTTTTAACCTACGGCTAGGTTTGTTACTTACTCAGTACATGGGGTCGGTTGTACTGATACTACACTTCTGCACATTGCGTGCAGATGTTGGCTGCTGTTGTTGCTGTGCTCGATGGTTGCGGGATTTGAAGAGGTACCTGTGTTCCTGTTGAAGTTGCCTCTTGTTCAAGGTAGCCTTAGATTTATAAAAGCTCTGTTTATGTATTATTCAAATAGACTATGTATTTATTTCATTTTCGCTTTGTATACTCTATTCATAGATGCTCATGATTTGTACTACCAGTTCTTGAGGATTGTATAAGATCAGGATCTTTATTCACTTAAATTGCTTTAATAATTATTATTAAAATTGGTTAGTTGGAAATTAGCTTACCTAACGGGATGGGTTAGGTGCCATCAGGACTAGTTAGATTTTGGGTCGTGACAATTTCGGATTTAGATGGAAGAAATTATATTTTTTATAAAATCTTCCAAAAATGAAAATTTAAGATTTGAAGATCCATTTGATATCGGAATTTGATAAATTCTGTATGGTTCGACTCGTTTCGGAACAGGTGTTCGGATTTCGTAAGCTTTTCCGAGATTTGAGACGTGGGTCCCACTGCCGAATAATTAATTCATATAAAATTAATTCATATGATTCATATAGAGTTATTGAATTGTTTATGAATAGATTTGAAGCTTTTGGAGACAAATTTAAAAGGAAAATTTGTGGTCGAATAATTGATTGGAATTTGCAAAGCGAGGTAAGTATCGTGGTTAACCTTGACTTGAGGGAATAGAACCCTTAAACTATTTGTTATGTGAAATGCATGTGAACGACGTATAGGTGAGGTGACGAGTATCTATACGTCGTTAAATTAATTGTTTGCATATTTACTTGAAAAATCATAATTTGTTTTAATCATGAATTAATTATTATAATAATTATTTCTCTCCTATTCTTTGTCAAATATTAATTCTTGAATTCCTGCATTAATTGTTACATGCTATTTGAATTATGTGTCTTAATTGTTATTAGACATTTAGCATGTTAAATATTAAACTGCCTATTTTCTCCCTGATTTCCATAATAATTTATATTTGTCATTATTTATTTCATAATTAAATCATGACTATATTATGCATGTTGTCTTATAATTTTATAATAATTGTTGTATTTATTGGGGAAATTTCTTCTATAAAAATTGATAAATGGATATATTGGAGGATCGGGTTGCACGCCGCAACAGAATTGATTGAAATGGATATATTGGAGGATCAGGTTGCACGCAGCAACAGACTTATTAAAACGTCCATATTGGAGGATCGGGTTGCACGCCGCAATAGACTTATTAAAAGTCAATATTTGGGGGATCGGATTGCACGCCACAATAGACTTATTAAAAGTCAATATTTGGGGGATCGGATTGCATGCCGCAATAAACTTATCAAAAGTCAATATATATACTTGATTAAAAATAATTATATGAGAGGATTGAAAATGAATATATTATGAGAGCGGGTTGCACGTTGCAACAGAATTGAATGTGAATATATTGTGAGAGCAGGTTCCACGCTGCAACAGAATTGATGGAAATGATAATTGGTTATGACTGCTGAGTTGGCTTCAATTATTATAAATGAGTTAACCGATTTATTTCTATTATTTGTTGTTACTAATATTGCGTACAGGTTAATGTAAGTGACCCGCCTTAGCCTCGTCACTACTTCGTCGAGGTTAGGCTCAGCACTTAGCAGTACATGGGGTCGGTTGTACTGATAATACACTCTGCACTTCTTGTGCAAATTTCGGAGTTGGTCCCAGCGGCGCACCATAGACTTGCTCGGATTTCAGCTACTCGGAGGAGAGTTGAGGTATAACTGCACAGCGTCCGCGGTTCTGAAGTTCTCGTCTATTTTACTTTAGTTGTGCATTTGTTTTCAAACATCTTTAATTTATTCAGTCCTTTATTTGTATTTATTCTAGAAGCTCGTGCACTTGTGACACCAATCCTAGGATGGTATTTAGACACCGTTGTTTTTATGGATTATTCACTATATTTCAGAATTTACTTTCGCAATTGTTCTTTGTTATTAATAAATTTAAAAATTATTTTAAAAATTAATAATATTATTCTAATGTTGGCTTTCCTAGCAAGTGAAATGTTAAACGCCATCCCGGTTCGAAGGTGGGATTTTCGGGTCGTGACAGTTGGTATCTATGATGACCCAAAAGGTCATCATATATTTTAGAACTCAAATCTGTGCTCTTAAGCCTTAAAAAACCCATTTTTACCCTCCTCGATTTGTGTGCGCAGTCCGGGCATGTTTCCGGAAAGCTTTTATGTTGCAAATTGATGAAAATAAGAATTTATACCTTAAAAGTTGATTTTAGTTGACTTTGGTGAACATTTTTGGTAAACCTGCCTGTATCCATATTTTGACGGTCTCGGTGGGTCCATATCAAATTATGGGACCTGGGCGTATGCCCGGAATCAAATTCAGAGGCCCCTAGATTGAGTTATGAATTTTTGGAAAAAAATAAAATTCTAAAAATTATTTATTTTTAAGAATTGATTGATGTTTGGCATTGTTAGTACCGGGTCCGTATTTTGGTTCCAGAGCCCGGTACAAGTTCATTATGATATTTAAGACTTGTCTGTGAAATTTGGTGAGAAACAGTGTTGATTTGACGTGATTCGGACGTCCAGTTGAGAAAATAGAAATTATAAAGTATTCTTGAGAATTTCATTTGATTTGGTGCTAAATTCGGAGTTCTAGGTGTTATTTTGGCGATTTGATCGCGCGAGCAGGTCCGTATGATGTTTTTAGACTTGTGTGCATGTTTGGTTTGAAGCTCGGAGGGCTCAGGTGAGTTTCGGATAGGCTACGGGATGTTCCGGACTTAGAATTTCTATTGTTTTGCTATTGCTGGTGCACAGGTATTTCAACTCTCGCGATCGCAAAGCAACTCTCACGATTGCGAAGTGTAAACTAGGCTGGGAGGTAATTTCTTCTTCGCGAACGTGAAGGACTGTTCGCGAACGTGAAGCATTGGGGGTGGTACCCTTCGCGAACGCGATAGGTTAAGGGACCTGGGGGAGGGGGTCATGTTCTTCTACGCGAACGTGTCCACTGGGTCGCGAACGCGAAGGCTTGGGGGGATCTGCCTTATGCGAATGCATAGAAAGACTCGCGAACGCGAAGGCCTTAGGCCGTAATGCATCGCGATCGCGACAGGCCTCTCACGAACGCCATGAAGGCCTGTCTAGTGTTTTAAAACAGACTTCAGAACAGGGATTTGTTCAAAATTTCATATTTTATTCCATAGAACTTGACCTAGGGCGATTTTTAAAGAACGATTTAGACATGCAATCATAGGTTTGCACTTTCTAACTTGTTTTCTTCAATTTCCATCATCATTTATTGAATTCCTAGTCTTTAATCTTGTTCTTTAAGGGTAGAAATTAGGGATTTTGGGGGAATTAGGAATTTTACAAATTTGGGGATTTAGACCTCGATTTGAGGTCGGATTCCGGAACTAATTACATACTTGGACTCAGGGGTGAATGGGTAAATGAATTTTTGGTCCGAACCTCGGGTTTTGACCAAGCAGGCCCGGAGTCGATTTTTCGACTTTTTGGAGGAAAATTTGGGAAATTTAATTGATTTCTTTTGAAATATTTGATATTATTGAGTCATTTTTGAATAGATACGAGTGGTTTGGAGGTGAATTCCAAAGGAAAAGTTGTGATTGAGAATTAAGTGGCCTTCAGAGCGAGGTAAGTGTTGTGTCTAACCCTGACTTGAGGGAATTAGGAACCTTAGATTATTTGCTAAGTGAAATTCATGTGAGCGGTGTATATGTGAGGTGACAAGTACTTATGCGCCGCCAATTTACCTGTTTTCCATGTTTCTTCTATTTTCTTATATTGTCTATTCCTATGACTAATTGTTGCATGTTTATACTAGTGTTGTTAAATTGATCGTCATTATCATGTTTACGGATTTTCTGTTGATAATTGAGTATTTATTTAAAAGTTGAGATTTATATTGTGGAACCAAATGTTGAAGTAAGGTTTGTACTTGTTATTCTATCTCCCTGTTGTTATTTATGCATTGCATTATGGTAAGGGAGAGTGTTAATGCACGAAGGGTGATGTCGTCCCATGATATGAGAGTTAATGCACGAAGGATGATGCCGTGCCATATTGTGAGTGTTAATGCACGAAGGGTGATGTCGTGCCATATTGTGAGTGTAAAAGCACCAAGGGTGATGTCGTGCCATATTGTGAGTGTAAAAGTACGAAGGGTGATGCTGTGCCATGATATGAGAGTTAATGCACGAAGGGTGATGTCGTGCCGTTTCTATTGATTAATTGGTGAGATTGAGAGTAAAAGCATGAAGGGTGATGCCATGCATTTTTCCTTTACTGTATTCACTATTCTTGTCGATTCATGGTATATTTTCTGCTCCGGTGATCATTCTATTGTAGTTCTTTATCTTGTATTCCCCTCAGTATGTTCCCCACCCGACATTTCCTGGTTAGTTCTTCATTTCTTTTATTGGTATATGCACTGTTAAATTGTACAAGTTGACTTGTATGTGTCTTGCCTTAGCCTTATCACTACTTCGTCGAGGTTAGGCTCGACACTTACCAGTACATGGGGTCGGTTGTACTGATACTGCACTCTGCACTTTCTGTGCAGATTTTGGTACCGGCTCGGGTTGATCAAAAATTTTGGCTATTGGACAGTTGTCCAGAGACCCAAGGTAGATCTGTCGGCGTTCACAGACCTTGAAGTCCCCGTTTTTCTTCTCTGTCCTACTGCTTCTTTCATTCAAACAGTTGTATTTCTTTCAGACTATTACTTGTAGAAAATTCTAGAATGCTCGTGAATTGTGACTCCAAATCCAGGTGGTAGTAATTAATACAGTTTTATGATATTTCGCACTTATTATATTTCATCTTAGTTAATTATTGTTAATTACTGAATGGGAATAAGTAATTGGTTTAATGATTCTCTAACGTTGGCTTTCCTAGCAAGTGAAATGTTTGGCGTCATCACGGTCCTGTCGGTGGAAAATTTCGGGTCCTGACAAGTTAGTATCAGAGCACTAGGTTGCCTAGGTCTCACGATTCACGAGCAAGCTTAGTAGAGTCTGGAGGATCGGTACGGAGATGTCTGTGCTTATCTTCCAGAGGTTATGAAGTTTAGGAACAAGTTTCACTTCTATTCTTCTCTATCGTACGATTTTGCTTTCTCAAATACTGATTGAACTCTTCTACTCTTATTCTCTCGCAGATGGCGAGAACACGTACCGCTTCCTCATCTGAGCAGCAGTCAGAGCCTCCAGTGATAGCTCTTATGTAGGGCAGAGGTCGAGGTCGAGGCCGAGGTAGGGGCAGGGCTCAACCTAGAGCCCGAGCAGCAGCCCCAGCAGTGGAGCCTCAGATAGAGCTTGACGAGGAGGTTCCAACCCAGACTGTTCCTGCCGGACCAGCTCAGGTTCCGGAGGGGTTCATTGCTACCCCAGTACTTCAGGACGCTTTAGTCCGTTTGGTGGGCCTTATGTAGAGTGTGTCCCAAACTGGTACATTTCCCATGGCACCAGCAGTCTCTCAGGCTGGAGAAGGAGCACATACTCCTACCACTACTGCTCGGAGCAGATAGCTCCCCAGTATCAGGCTCCGGCAGCTCAGCCAGTTGGATTAGTTCAGCCGGTTATTATGGCACAGGTCGAAGATGGGCCAACTATGTCTTTTGAGGCTTTATGGAGATTGGACAGGTTTACCAAGCTCTTTCCTATTCACTTTAGTGGTGCTCCTTCAGAGGACCCCCGGGAATATCTTGACAACTGTCATGAGGTCCTACAAAATATGGGTATAGTGGAGACCAATGGGGTCGATTTTGCTACATTTCAGATAACTGGTTCCACCAAGAAATGGTGGAGAGATTACTTGTTGACTAGACCAGCTGGGTCGCCTGCTCTTACTTGGGACCAGTTCTCTCAGCTCTTCATAGAGAAGTTTATGCCTATCACATTGAGAGAGGAGCGTCGCAGTCAGTTTGATTGTCTCCAGCAGGGCAGTATGACTGTTACTGAGTATGAGACCCGTTTTGTGGATTTAGCCCGTCATGCTATTCTTCTACTTCCCACCGAGAGAGAGAGAGAGAGAGAGGGTGATGAGGTTTATTGATGGACTTGCTCAGCCTATCAGATTGCAGATGGCTAAGGAGACTGGGAGTGAGATTTCTTTTCAGGCGGCTACTAATGTTACCAGACGAGTCGAAATGGTTCTTACTCAGGGAGGTCAGGGGTCTGACAAGAGACCTCATCATTCCGGTGAGTTCAGCGGTGCCTCATCTAGAGGCATGAGTACTTTTGGTAGAGGCCATCCTCCCAGGCCGTTTCATTCAGTGCTCCAGGCATCCCATGGTGCCTCAGGTGGTCATGGCCCTCAGATGCATTATTTCGACCAGCTAGCCTACAATGCACTCCTATTAGTGCACCTCTATTTCAGAGCTATCAGGGTGGTTATTCAGGTCGACAGGGTCAGTTTCAGGGTCAGCAGTCACAGCAGCCGAGATTATGTTATACTTGTGGTGATCTGAGGCACATTGCTAGATTTTGCACTCGGGCAACGGGCAGCTCACTGCATCAGAGTTCTCGTGCCATAGTTCTGGCACCAGTTGCTGCACCACCTGCTCAGCCAGCTAGAGGAAGGGGTCAGGCATCCATAGGTAGAGGCCAGACTGTTAGAGGTGAAGGTCAGGCCGTTAGAGGTGGAGACCATCCAGTTAGAGGTCATCCAAGGGACATAGTTCAAAGTGGTGGGGCCTAGCCCCGATGTTATGCCTTCCCAGCCAGGCCTGAGGCTGAGTCATCTGACGCTGTTATCACAGGTACTGTTTCAGTTTGCAGTAGAGATGCTTCAGTTCTATTTGACTCGGGGTCTGCTTACTCCTTTGTGCCATCCTATTTTGCTTCATATTTGGTTATGCCCCGTGATACGTTGAGTGCTCCTGTGTATGTGTCCACACCAGTGGGGGATACTATTGTTGTAGATTGTGTTTATCGTTCGTGCGTGGTCACCATTGGGAGTCTTGAGACTCGTGTAGATCTTCTACATCTCGATATGGTTGATTTGGATATCATACTGGGTATGGATTGGCTGTCACCTTATCATGCCATATTATATTGTCACGCCAAGACAGTGACCTTAGCCTTGCAGGGATTGCCTCGATTAGAGTGGAAATGGACTCTTGGCCATTCTACCAACAAGGTTATCTCTTATGTGAAGGCTCATCATATGGTTGAGAAGGGGTGTCTAGCTTATTCGGCTTATGTTCGCGATTCTAGTGCGGAGGTTCCTTCCATGAATTCAGTGCCGGTTGTTCGCGAGTTTCCAGAGGTGTTTCCTGCAGACCTGTCGAGGATGCCACCCGACAGGGATATTGATTTCTGTATTGATTTGGCTCCGGGCACTCAGCCCATTTCCATTCCACCATACCATATGGCCCCGCCAGAGTTGAAAGAATTGAAGGAGCAGTTGCAAGATTTGCTTGATAAGGGCTTCATTTGACCTAGTGTTTCGCCCTGGGGTGCACCTGTGTTATTTGTGAAGAAGAAAGATGGATCGATGAGGATGTGTATAGATTATCGACAGTTAAACAAAGTCACCATCAAGAACAAGTATCCATTGCCGAGAATTGATGATTTATTTGATCAGCTTCAGGGTACCCCGGTGTTTTTGAAGATTGATTTGAGATCTGGCTACCATCAGTTGAGGATTAGGGCATCTGATGTTCCTAAGACAGCTTTTCGGACTCGGTATGGGCATTATGAGTTTTTAGTGATGTCATTTGGGCCGACAAATGCCCCAGCAGCATTCATGTATTTGATGAACCGGGTGTTCAAACCCTACTTGGATTCCTTTTTGGTTGTGTTTATTGATGATATCTTGATCTACTCCCACAACCGAGAGGAGTATGAGCAGCACCTTCAGATCGTTCTTCAGACTCTAAAAGACAACCAGTTATATGCTAAGTTCTCAAAATACGAGTTTTGGTTGAGTTTAGTTGCTTTCTTCGGTCACGTTGTATCAGCAGATGGTATTTAGGTGGATCCTAAGAAGATTGAGGTAGTTCAGAACTGGCCTAGGCCTACCTCACCTACAAAGATCCATAGTTTCCTGGGTTTGGCGGGATATTACTGTCGATTTGTGGAGGGGTTTTCATCCATAGCAGCCCCGTTGACTAGATTGACCCAGAAGGGTGCCCTGTTCAGGTGGTCAGACGAGTGTGAAGCGAGCTTTCAGAAGCTCAAGACAGCTTTGACTACGGCACCGGTATTGGTGTTACCCACAGGTTCAAGACCCTATACAGTATATTATGACGCATCCCGTATTGGTTTGGGTGCGGTATTAATGCAGGGTGGCAAGATTATTGCATATGCTTCACGGAAGTTGAAGGTTCACGAGAATAATTACCATGTTCATGATCTAGAGCTGACAGCCATTGTTCACGCGCTGAAGATTTGGAGGCACTATATTCACGGATCATCGGAGCTTGCAGTATTTGTTCAAGCAGAAGGAACTCAATTTGTGGCAGAGAAGGTGGTTGGAGCTATTGAAAGACTATGATATCACCATATTGTATCATCCCGGGAAGGCCAATGTGGTGGCCGATGCTTTGAGTAGAAAGTCAGTCAGTATGGGTAGCCTTGCATATATTCCAGTTGGTGAGAGACCGCTTGCATTGGATGTTCAGGCCTTGGCCAACCAGTTCGTAAGGTTGGATGTTTCTGAGCCCAGCCGTGTTCTAGCTTGTACAGTTGCTCGATCTTCTTTGTTCGAGTGCATCAGAGATCGGCAGGATGACAATCCTCATTTACTTGTCCTTAGAGACACAGTGCGGCACGGTGGTACCAAGCAGGTTACTGTTGGAGATGATTGAGTTTTGAGGATGCAGGGTCGTAATTTTTTGCCTAATGTGGATGGACTTTGTGAGTTGATTCTTAAGGAGTCCCACAGTTCCCGGTATTTTATTGGTTGATGCGAATGAAGATGTATCAGGACTTGAGGCAATATTTTTTGTTGAGGCGAATGAAGAAGGACATAGTTGCCTATGTAGCTCGGTGCCTAAATTGCCAGCAAGTAAAGTACGAGCATCAGAGACCTGGTTGTTTGCTTCAGAAGATGGAGATTCCTGAGTGGAAGTGGGAGCGTATAACTATGGATTTTGTTGTTGGACTTCCACGGACTCAGAGGAAGTTTGATGTAGTCTGGGTCATTGTGGACAGGTTGACTAAGTCGGCGCATTTCATTCCAATGGCAGTTACCTATTCCTCAGAGCGGTTGGTAGAGATTTACATTCATGAGATCGTCCTTCTTCACGGGGTGCCCCTGTCTATCATTTCTGATTGAGGTACACAGTTCACCTCGCACTTCTGGAGGGCAGTACAGCGTGAGTTGGGTACGCGGGTTAAGTTGATCACAACATTCCATCCTCAGATGGACGGGCAGTCCGCACTATTCAGATCTTGGAGGATATTCTCCGTGCATGTGTTATAGACTTCGGAGGATCGTGGGATCAGTTTTTGCCCCTTGCAGAGTTTGCCTACAACAACAGCTACCAGTTGAGCATTCAGATGGCTCCCTATGAGGCATTATATGGTAGGCGGTACCGGTCACCAGTTGGGTGGTTCAAGCCGGGAGAGGCTCTGTTGTTGGGCACAGACTTAGTACAGGATGCCTTGGATAAGGTCAAGATTATTCAAGATCAACTTCGCACAACTCAGTCCAGGTAAAAGAGTTATGCCGACCATAGAGTTCGTGATATTGCATTCATGGTCGAAGAGAGAGTGTTACTTCGGGTATCACCCATGAAGGGTGTAATGAGGTTCGGAAAGAAGGGCAAGTTGAGCCCTAGGTATATCGGACCTTTTGAGATTCTGGAGAGAGTGGGAGAGATGGCTTACAGGCTTGCATTGCCACCTAGTTTAGCAGTTGTTCATCCGGTATTCCATGTGTCCATGCTTCGAAAGTATCACGGCGACCCGCCCTATGTGTTAGATTTCAGCTCTGTCCAGTTGGACAAGGATGTGACTCACGAGGAGGAGCCGGTGGCTATTTTAGCCCGGCAAGTTCGCCAGTTGAGATCAAAGAGTTACCCTTCAGTTCAAGTGCAGTGGAGAGGTCAGCTAATTGAGGCAGCTACTTGGGAGTCCGAGTCTAATATGCGGAGGAGATATCCACACATTTTCACCAACCCAGGTACTTTTCTATGTCCGTTCGAGAACGAACGATTGTTTTAGAGGTGGAGAATGTGATGACCCAAAAGGTCATCTTATGTTGTAGAACTCGAATATGCGCTCTTAAGCCTTAAAAATCTCATTTTTACCTTCCTCGATTTGCGTGCGCCGTCCGAGCATATTTCCGGAAAGCTTTTATGTTGCAAATTGATGAAAATAAGAATTTATGCCTTAAAGGTTGATTTTAGTTGATTTCGACCAACAGTTTTGGTAAACGGGTCCGGATCCGTGTTTTTCCGGTCCCGGTGGGTCTGTATCGAATTATGAGACCTGGGCGCATGCCCGGAATCGAATTCGGAGGTCCCTAGCTTGAGTTGTGAATTTTTGTAAAAAATTAAAAGTCTGAAAATTATTTATTTTTAAGAATTGATTGATGTTTGGCATTGTTAGTACCGGGTCAGTATTTTGGTTCCGGAGCCCGTTACAGGTTCATTATGAAATTTAAGACTTGTCTGTGAAATTTGGTGAGAAACGGAGCTGATTTGACGAGATTCGGACGTCCAGTTGAGAAAATAGAAATTTTTAAGTGTTCTTGAGAATTTCATTTGATTTGGTACTAAATTCGGAGTTCTAGGTTTTATTTTGGCGATTTGATCACGCGAGCAGGTCCGTATGATGTTTTTAGACTTGTGTGCTTGTTTGATTTGGATCCCCGAGGGCTCGGGTTAGTTTCGGATAGGCTATAGAATGTTTCGGACTTAGAATTTCTGTTGTTTTGTTGTTGCTGGTGCACAGGTATTTTGTGATTCGTGATCGCGAAGTGTAAACTAGGCTGGGAGGTAATTTCTTCTTCGCGAACGCGAAGAACTGGTCGCGAACGCGAAGCATTGGGGGTGGTACCCTTCGCGAACACTATCAGTCTCCCGTGAATGCGATAGGTTAAGGGACATGGGGGAGGGGTCATGTTCTTCTACGCGAATGCGTTCACTGGGTCGTGAACACGAAGGCTTGGGGGTAGCTTCCTTACACAAACGCGTAGAAAGACTCGTGAACGTGAAGGCCTTAGGCCGTTGTGCATCGCGATCGCGACAGGCCTCTCGCGAACGCGATGAAGGCCTGTCCAGTGTTTTAAAACAGACTTCAAAACGGGATTTGTTCAAAATTTAATATTTTCTTCCATAGAACTCGACCTAGGGAGATTTTTGAAGAAGGATTTCGACGCCCAATCATAGGTTTGCACTTTCTAACTTGTTTTCTTTAATTTCTATCATCATTTATTGAATTCCTAGTCTTAAATCTTGTTCATTAAGGGTAGAAATTAGGGATTTTGGGGAGATTGGGAATTTTACAAATTTGGGGATTTAGACCTCGATTTGAGGTCGGATTCTAGAACTAATTACATACTCGGACTCAGGGATGAATGGGTAAATGGATTTTGGTCCGAACCTCGGGTTTTGACCAAGCGGGCACGGGGTCGATTTTTTCGACTTTTTTGAGGAAAATTTAATTTATGCAATATAATTGATTTCTTTAGCAATATTTGATATTATTGAGTTATTTTTGAATAGATACGAGTGGTTTGGAGATGAATTCTAAAGGAAAAGATGTGATTGAGAATTAAGTGGCCTTCGGAGCAAGGTAAGTGTTGTGTCTAACCCTGACTTGAGGGAATTAGGAACCTTAGATTATTTGCTAAGTAAACTTCATGTGAGCGGCGTATATGTGAGGTGACGAGTACTTATGCGCCGCCAATTCACCTGTTTTTCCATGTTTCTTCTGTTTTCTTATATTGTCTCTTCCTATGCCTAATTGCTAAATGTTTATACTAGTGCTGTTAAATTGATCATCATTATCATGTTTACGGATTTCTGTTGGTAATCTAGTATTTATTTAAAAGTTGAGATTTATATTGTGGAACCAAATATTGAAGTAAGGTTTGTACTTGTTATTCTATCACCCTGTTGTTATTTATGCATTGCATTATGGTAAGGGAGATTGTTAATGCACGAAGGGTGATGTCGTGCCATGATATGAGAGTTAATGCACGAAGGGTGATGTCGTGCCATATTGTGAGTGTTAATGTACAAAGGGTGATGTCGTGCCATATTGTGAGTGTAAAAGCACGAAGGATGATGTCGTGCCATGATATGAGAGTTAATGCACTGTGATGACCCAAAATTTCATCTTTAAATTTAATAAGTAATTATGTATTCTAAGACCTCAAAAAGCACCATTTATCATTCCTTGACTTTCATTCGCAGTCCGTACAATTTTCCGGAAAGTTTTTATGTGAAAAATGGATTAAAATGGGAAATAGAGCTTTAAAACTCAACTAAGTTGACTTTGGTCAACATTTTGTGCAAACAGACCCGGATCAGTGTTTTGACAATTTCGGTAGGTCCGTATCGTGATTTGGGACCTGGGCGTATGCCCGGAATCGAATACCGATGTCCCTAGCCCGAGATATGGAATTTTGATGAAACATTAAAAGCTTGAAAGCTTAATGATTTCTAAGAAATTACTGATGTTGTATATATTGACCTTGGGTCCGTATTTTGGTTCCGGAGCCTGGTATAGGTCCAGTATAATATTTATGACTTGTCTTCCAAATTTGGTGAGAAACAGAGTTGATTTGACGTGATTCAGATGTCCAGTTGTAAAAATAAAGGTTTTAAAGTTTTCTTGAAAATTTTCTTTGATTTGGTGTCTGATTCGTAGTTCTAGGTGTTAGTTTGGCAATTTGATCACGCGAGAAAGTTCGTATAATGTTTTAGGACTTGGGTGCATGTTTGGTTTGGAGCCCCGAGGGCTCGGGTGAGTTTCGGATGGGCTACGGGATGATTTCGGACTTAGGAAATCTAGTTTTCTGCAGACTTCAGGCTTCTTGTGTGTTCTTCTTCGCGTTCGCGAAGGTACTCTCGCAAACGTGAAGAGCAAAGTGGGGCTGGCAAGTTTTATGCTTCGCATTCGCGACAGAGTGACCGCGTTCGCTAAGGCTTGTGGTTCAAAGCTTCGCGATCGAAGCCTCGCGTTCGCGAAGGGAAAGAGGCTGGCCAGGATAATTGCTTTCGCGTTCGCGAAGGGCATCTCGCATTCGCGAAGGCCAAACTAGGCAAGCTTCGCGTTTGCAAAGTAGCCCTCGCGTTCGTGAAGTGTAAAATGGGACATCACAAATTTGGGCTTCGCGAACGCGAGGCACTGACCGCATTCGCGAAGGGTAAAAGTCCGAGAAACAGAACTTAAGTTCTAGAAAATGGGATTCGTCCCATTTTAACCCTTTTCCATTCTTGAGCTCGGATAAGGCAATTTTTGGACGATTTTCACGGGAAAACATTGGGGTAAGTGTTCCTTATCCTATATTGATTATGCTTCATGATTTCATACTCATTTGTATCATGAATCCGTGAATTATGAAAGAAAAATCAGATTTTTATAAAATCTTCCAAAAACAAAAATTTAAGATTTGAAGGTCCATTTGACATCGGAATTAGATAATTTTTGTATGGTTGGACTCATCTCGGAATGGGTGTTTGGATTTCGTAAGTTTTTTCGGGATTTGAGACATGGGTCCCACTGCCGAATATTTTAATGAATTTAGGATTTTTATCCGAAAAATTTGTAAATTCATATGGAATTAATTCCTATGATTCGTATTGAGTATAACGAATTGTTTGTGAATAGATTTGAAGCTTTTGGAGACAAATTTAAAAGGAAAAGTTGTGGTCGAGTAATTGATTGGAATTTGCAAAGCGAGGTAAGTGTCGTGGTTAACCTTGATTTGAGGGAATAGAACCCTTGAATTATTTGCTATGTGAAAAGCATGTGAACGACGTATAGGTGAGGTGACGAGTGTCTATACGTCGTGAAATTAATTGTTTGCCTGCTTACTTAAAAAATTATAAATTGTTTTAAATCATAAATTAATTATTATAATAATTGTTTCTCTCATATTCTTTGTCAAATATTAATTCTTGAATTCCTGCATTAATTGTTACATGCTATTTGAATTATGTTTTTTAATTGTTATTTGACATTTAGCATATTAAATATTAAACTGCCTATTTCCTCCCTGATTTCCATAATAATTTGCTATTTGTCATTGTTTGTTTCATAATTAAATCATAATTATTGTATGCTTTTTGTCTTATAATTTTATATTAGTTGTTGCATTTATTGGGGAAATTTCTTCTATAAGAATTGATTGAAATGGATATATTGGAGGATCGGGTTGCACGCCGCAATAGACTTATTAAAAAGTCCATATTGGAGGATCGAGTTGCACGCCGCAACAGACTTATTAAAAAGTCCATATTGGGAGATCGGATTGCACGCCGCAATAGACTTATTTAAAAGTCAATATTGGGAGGATCAGATTGCACGCCGCAACAGACTTATTTTAAAGTCTATATATATACGTGATTGAAAAAACTATATGACAGACTTGATTAAAAGAAATTTATTGGGAGAGCGGGTTGCACGCTACAACAGAATTGAATGTGAATATATTGTGAGAGCGGGTTGCACGCTGCAACAGAATTGGTTGAAATAATAATGGATTATGACTGCTGAGTTGGCTTCAATTATTATAAATGAGTTACCTGATTTATTTCTATTATTTGTTGTTGTTATTAATATTGCGTGCAGGTTAATGTAAGTGAACCGTCTTAGCCTCGTCACTACTTCGTCGAGGTTAGGCTCAGCACTTACCAGTACATGGGGTCGGTTGTACTGATACTACACTCTGCACTTCTTGTGCAGAATTTGGAGTTGGTCCCAGCGGCGTACCATAGACTTGCTCGGATTCCAACTACCAGAGGAGACTTGAGGTATAACTGCATGGCATCCGTAGTTCTGAAGTCCTGTCTATTTTACTTTAGTTGTGTATTTATTTCCAGAAAACTTTATTTATTCAGACCTTTATTTGTATTTATTCTAGAAGCTCGTGCACTTGTGACACCAATTCTGGGATGGTATTTAGACACCTTTGTTTTTATGGATTATTTCACTATATTTCAAACTTTTCTTCCGCTTTTGTTTTCTTGATTATTAATAACTTAAAAATTGTTTAAAAATTGGTTATTATTATTCTAATGCTGGCTTGCCTAGTAAGTGAAATGTTAGGCGCCATCACGGTCCGAATGAGGGAATTTCGGGTCGTGATATGCACGAAGGGCGATGTCGTGTCGTTTCTATTGATTTATTGGTGAGATTGAGAGTAAAATCACGAAGGGTGATGCCGTGCATTTTTCCTTTATTGTATTCACTATTCCTGTCGATTCATGGTATATTGACTGCTCCGGTGATCATTCTGTTGTGGTTCTTTATCTTGTATTCCCCTCAGTATGTTCCCCACCCAACATTTCCTGTTTAGTTCTTCATTTCTTTTATTGGTATATACACTGTTAAATTGTACATGTTGACTTGTAGGTGCCTTGCCTTAGCCTCGTCACTACTTCATCAAGGTTAGGCTCGACACTTACCAGTACATGGGGTCGGTTGTACTGATACTACACTCTGTACTTTCTATGCAGATTTTGGTACCGGCTCGGGTTGATCGAGAATTTTTGCTATTGGACCGCTGTCCGGAGACCCAAGGTAGATCTGTCGACATTCACAGACCTTGAAGTCCCCGTCTATCTTCTCTGTCCTACTGTTTCTTTCATTCAGACAGTTGTATTTCTTTCAGACTATTACTTGTAGAAAATTCTAGAATGCTCGTGAATTGTGACTCTAGATCCGGGTGGTAATAATTAATACAGTTTTATGATATTCGGTACTTATTATATTTCATCTTAGTTAATTATTGTTAATTACTGAATGGGAATAAGGAATTAATTTAATGATTCTCTAATGTTGGCTTGCCTAGCAAGTGAAATGTTAGGTTCCATCACGGTCCTGTCGGTGAAAAATTTCGGGTCGTGACAGTATCAGAGCATTGGGTTACATAGGTCTCATGAGTCACGAGCAATCTTAGTAGAGTCTGAAGGATCGGTACGGAGACGTCTGTACTTATATCTCAAAGGAAATGAAGTTTAGGAACAACATCACTTCTTTCTTTTTATGTCGTGCGATTTTATTCTATCATTGATGATTGAATCATTCTACTCTTATTCTCTCGGAGATGGTGAGAACACGTAATACCTCTATCGGTGGACAGGGACCAGAACCCCCGGTGGCAACTATGGCTAGGGGTAGAGGTCGAGGACGAGGTTGTGCTAGAGGCCGAGGCAGAGGCCGAGGTAGAGCTCAGTCCAGAGCTCGAGCAGCTGCACCGGTTGTAGGACCTCAGGTGGACCTTCAGGAGGAAGTTCCAGTTCAGAATGTACCAGTTGGACCAGTTCAAGTCCCGGAAGGATTCATAGCCACTCCACTACTTCAGGATGCTCTAGTCGGTTTGGTAAGTCTTATGGAGGGCGTGGCCCAGAATGGTATGTTTCCAGTGGCACCAGCCGTCTCATAGGGTGGGGGAGGAGCACAAACTCCGACTACTCCCACTCCGGAGCAGATGGCTCCCCAGAATCAGGCTCCAGTAGCCCCGCCAGTTGGGGTAGTTCAGCTAATTGTTGCGGCACAGACCAGTGATAGGCCCGCCATGTATTTTGAGGCCTTATTGAGACTGGATAAGTTTACTAAGCTCTTTCCAGTTCACTTCAGTGGTACACCTTCTGAGGACCCACAGGATTATCTTGAACGCTGCTATGAGGTGCTGTGGAACATGGGTATAGTTGAGACCAGTGGGGTTGATTTTGCTATTTTTTAGATGACGGGTTCCGCCAAGAGATGGTGGAGAGATTATACATTGACCATACTAGTTGGATCGCCTGCACTTACCTGGGAGCAGTTCTCTCAGCTATGTCTGGAGAAGTTTCTTTCTATCACACTGAGAGAGGAATTCTGCAAGCAATTTGAGCATCTACAGCAGGGCAGTATGACTGTTACTCAGTATGTGTCCCGTTTTGTGGATTTTGCCAGTCATGCTCTCGCTTTACTACCTACTGAGGGGGAGAGAGTGAGGAGGTTTATTGAGGGACTCACTCACCTAGCAGGCTTCAGATGGCCAAGGAGACCGGAAGTGAGATTTCTTGTCAAGCGGCTGCTAATGTCGCGAGGAGGATCGAGATGGTTCTTTCACAAGAGAGAGGGCAGAGGTCTGATAATAGGCCTCGTCAGTTTGGTGGTTTCGATGATGTTTCGTCTGGAGGCATGGGTAATTTTGGTAGGGGTCATCCTCCCAGATCGTTTCATTCAGCGCTTCATGCATCTCCCGGTGCTTCAAGGAGTCACGGTCCTATTATGCCTTACTATGGATAGCCAGCATTTAGTGCACATTCAGCTCCTATCAATGCACCGCCACTCCAGAGTTACTACAACGGTTATCCGACCCATTTGGGCCAGCTTCAGCTTCAGCAGCCATGGCATCAGGATGGGTGTTATGAGTGTGGGAACATTGGTCATATTAGGAGGTATTGCCCTAGATTGGCAAGTATTAGATCTCGGCAAGATTCTCGTGCCATCATACCAGCACCGGTTGCTTCATCGCCTGCTCAGCCAGGTAAAGGTAAGGGTCAGGCAGCTAGAGGTGGAGGTCAGACCATTAGAGGTGGAGGTCAGACCATTAGAGGTAGAGGTCAGACCGTTAGAGGTGGAGGCCAACCAGTTAAAGGCCGTCCCTGGGACGCAATTCAGAGTGGTGCGGCCCATCCCCGATTTTATGCTTTTCCAACTAGGCTTGAGGCCGAGTCATCTGATGCTACGATCATAGGTATTATTCCAGTTTGCCATAGAGATGCTTCAGTTCTATTTGATCCAGGATCTATTTATTCCTATGTGTCCTCTTATTTTGCTTCATATTTGGTTGTGCCTTGTGATTCTCTGAGTACTTCTGTGTGTGTATCTATACCGGTGGGAGACTCTATTACAGTAGATCATGTCTATCGTCCGTGTGTGATTACTATTGGTAATCTTGAGACTAGTGTGGATCTTCTACTTTTTGATATGGTAGATTTTGATGTCATCTTGGGTATGGATTGGCTGTCACCTTATCATGCTATATTGCATTTTCATGCCAAGACAATGACTCTAGCCATGCCGGGTTACCTCAGTTAGAGTGGAATGGAACTCCTGGTCATTCTGCCAGCTGGGTTATTTCTTATATGAAAGCTCGGCGTATGGTAGAGAAATGGTGTCTAGCCTATTTGGCTTATATTCGCGATCCCAGTGCGGATGTTCCTTCTATGGACTCAGTACCAGTTGTTCGTGAATTTCCAAAAGCATTTCTTGCAGATTTGTCGGGGATGACACCCGACAGAGATATTGACTTTTGTATTGATTTGGCTCCGGGCACTCAGCCCATTTCTATTCCACCATACCGTATGGCCCCGCCGGAGTTGAAAGAATTGAAAGAGCAGTTACAAGACTTGCTTGATCAGGGATTCATTAGATCCAGTGTCTCGCCCTGGGGTGCACCAGTATTATTTGTAAAGAAGAAAGATGGCTCTATGCAGATGTGTATAGATTATCGGCAGTTGAACAAGGCCACTATCAAAAACAAATATCCGCTGCCAAGAATTGATGACTTATTTGATCAGCTTCAGGGTGCCAAGGTATTTTCGAAGATTAATTTGTGTTCTGGTTACCATCAGTTAAAGATTAGGGAATCTGATGTCCCTAAAACAGCTTTTCGGACTTGGTATGGGCATTACGAATTCCTAGTGATGTCATTTTGGTTGACAAATGCCCCAACAGCATTTATGGATTTGATGAATCGGGTGTTCAAGCCTTATTTGGATTCTTTTGTGATTGTATTCATTGATGATATCTTGATTTACTCCAGCGGTCGGGAGGAACATGAGCAGCATCTTCGAAGTATGCTTCACACTTTGAAGAAAAATCAATTATATGCCAAGTTTTCAAAATGTGAGTTTTGGTTAGACTCAATTGCCTTTTTGGGGCATGTTGTATCGGCAGAAGGCATAAAGGTGGATCCTAAGAAGATTGAGGCTGTTCAGAATTGGCCTAGACCTACTTCAGTTACAGAAATCCAGAGTTTCCTAGGTTTAGCAGATTATTATCGTCGGTTCGTGGAAGGATTTTCATCTATAGCAAGCCCATCGACCAGACTGACCCAAAAAGGTGTCCCATTCAGATGGTCAGACGAGTGTGAGTTGAGCTTTCAGAAGCTCAAGACTGTTTTGACTACGGCGCCAGTATTGGTATTACCCACAGTTTCAAGATCGTATACGGTATATTGTGACGCATTTCACATTGGGCTTGGTGCAGTATTAATGAAAGATGACAAGGTAATTGCATATGCGTCGCAGCAGTTGAAAGTTCACGAGATGAATTATCATGTTCATGACTTAGAATTGGCAGCCATTGTTCATGCGCTGAAGTTTTGGAGGCATTACCTCTATGGTGTCTCGTGCGAGGTATTTACTGATCATCATAGCCAGTATCTGTTCAAACAAAAGGATCTTAATTTGAGGCAGAGAACATGGTTAGAGTTGTTGAAAGACTATGATATCACCATTTTGTATCACCCCGGAAAGGCCAATGTGGTGGCCGATGCTTTGAGTAGAAAGGCTGTGAGTATGGGCAGTCTTGCGTATATTCCGGTTGGTGAGAGACCATTAGTTGCAGATGTTCAGACTTTGGCTAATCAGTTCGTGAGGTTAGATGTTTCATAACCAAGTCGTGTTCTGGCTTGCACAGTCGCTCGGTCTTCCTTGTATGAGCGTATTAGAGAGAGGCAGTATGATGATCCTCATTTACTTGTCCTTAAGGACACGGTGCGGCACAGTGATGCTTAACAGGTTGCTGTGGGGGAAGATGGAGTTCCACGAATGCAGGGTCGTATTTGTATGCCTAATGTGGATGGGCTTCGTGAATTAATTCTCGAAGAGGCACACAGTTCCAGGTACTCTATTCATCTAGGTACCGCCAAAATGTATCAAGATTTGCGGCAACATTATTGGTGGAGG
The DNA here is from genome assembly GCF_000390325.3 of Nicotiana tomentosiformis. Classification (NCBI taxonomy): domain Eukaryota; kingdom Viridiplantae; phylum Streptophyta; class Magnoliopsida; order Solanales; family Solanaceae; genus Nicotiana; species Nicotiana tomentosiformis. Next base: position 144,513,422 of record NC_090817.1, read on the forward strand.
AGAATGAAAAAGGATATAGTTGCATATGTAGCTCGATGTTTGAATTGTCAGCAAGTTAAGTACGAGCGTCAAAGACCTGGTGGTTTGCTTCAGAAGTTAGAAATTCCTGAGTAGAAGTGGGAGCGTATCACTATGGATGTTGTTGTTGGGATCCCACGGACTTAGAGAAAATTTTACGCAGTATGGGTCATTGTGGACAGGTTGACCAAGTCAGCACATTTCATTCCAGTGGCAGTTACCTATTCTTCAGAGAGGTTAGCTGAAATTTACATTCGTGAGATTGTCCGCCTTCACGGTGTGCCCGTGTCTATTATTTCAGATCGAGGTACGCAGTTTACCTCACATTTTTGGAGGGTTGTACATCGTGAGTTAGGCACGCAGGTTGAGTTGAGTACAGTATTTCATCCAGAGACAGACAGACAGTCAGAGCGCACCATTCAGAAATTGGAAGATATGCTTCGCGCTTGTGTTATGGACTTTGGAGTTTCTTGGGATCATTTCTTGCCACTTGCGTAGTTTTCTTATAGTAATAGCTACCAGTCGAGCATTCAGATGGCTTCATATGAGGCATTATACGGAAGGCGATGCCGATCGCCAGTTGGTTGGTTTGAACCGGTAGAGGCTCGATTATTGGGTACCGATTTGGTATGAGATGCCTTGGATAAGGTCAAGATTATTCAGGATCGACTCCGCATAGCTCAGTCTAGGCAAAAGAGTTATGCCAGCCATAAAGTTCGTGATATTGCATTCATGGTTGGAGAAATAATATTGCTCCGAGTTTCACCTATGAAAGGTGTAATGAGGTTCGGAAAGAAGGGTAAGTTGTACCCTAGGTATATCGGACCCTTTGAAATTCTTGAAAGGGTAGGTGAAGTAGCCTACAGGCTTGCATTACCACCTAGTTTATCAGTGGTTCATCCGGTGTTCCATGTGTCTATGCTCCGGAAATATCATGGTGATCCGTCCCATGTGTTAGATTTAAGCTCAGTCCAATTGGACAAAGATTTGACTTACGCGGAGGAGCCGGTGGCTATTCTAGACCGGCAGGTCCGACAGTTGAGGTCTAAGAGTTATCCTTCAGTTCGAATGTAATGGAGAGGTCAGTCGGTAGAGGCATCTACCTAGGAGTCCGAGTCGAACATGTAGAGTAAATATCCACACTTATTCACCAGCTCAGGTACTTTTTTTCTAACTCCGTTCGAGGACGAACGTTTCTTTTAGAGGTGGAAAATGTGATGACCCAAAATGTCATCTTTAAATTTAATAAGTAATTATGTGTTCTAAAACCTCTAAAAGCACCATTTATCATTCTCGACTTGCATGCACAGTTCCGTACAATTTTCCAGAAAGTTTTTATGTGAAAAATGGATTAAAATGTGAAATAGAGCTTTAAAACTCAACTAAGTTGACTTTGGTCAATATTTTGAGCAACCAAACCTAGATCAATCTTTTTACAATTCCGGTAGGTCCGTATCCTGATTTGGGACTTGGGCGTATGCCCGGAATTGAATTCCGAGGTCCCTAACCCGAGATATGGAATTTTGATGAAAAATTAAAAGCTTGAAAGCTTAATGATTTTTAAGAAATTACTGATGTTGGATTTATTAACCCCGGGTCTGTATTTTGGTTCCGGAGCCCGGTATAGGTCCACTATAATATTTATGACTTGTCTGCCAAATTTGGTGAGAATCGGAGTTGATTTAACGTGATTCGGACGTCCGGTTGTGAAAATATAAGTTTTAAAGTTTTCATGAAAACTTCCTTTGATTTGGTGTCCGATTCATAGTTCTAGGTGTTATTTTAGCGATTTAATTGTACGAACAAGTTCGTATGAGGTTTTTGGACTTATGTGCACGTTTGGTTTGGAGCCCCGAGGGCTCGGGTGAGTTTCGGATAGGATACAGGATGATTTTGAACTTAGAACAATCTAGTTTTCTGCAACTTCAGGCTTCTGGTATTTCCTTCATCGCGTTCGCGAATGTACTCTCGCGAATGCGAAGAGCAAACTGGGTTGGCTGAATTTTCCTTCTTCGCGAACGCAAAGCTATGGGGACTTTACCCTTCGTGAACGCGACCAGCTCAACGCGAACGCGGAGCTTTAGAGGCCTGGGGGAGGGGTCAGTCGCCCTTCTACGGGAGCGCGAGCACTGGCACGCGAATGCGAAGGCCAGGGGTGAAAAGCCTTCACGAACGCGAAGGAGGACTCGCGAACGTGAAAGCCACGGGCTTCTACTCAAAGCGAATGCGACAGGCCCTTCGCGAACGCGAAGAAGGCCTGACGCCTGTGACTTAAAACAGAACCAAAATGGGATTTTTCCCATTTTTTACAAACCCTCAATTAGAACTCGGTTTAGGGGCGATTTCAAAGGAGTTTTTCATGATTTCGAACTGGGTAAGTGTTCTTTATCATATAGTGATTGTATTTCATAAATCTAAGTCTATATTCATTATTTATTTCGGATTTAGATGGAAGAAATTGGAAATTTTATAAAATCTTCCAAAAACAAAAATTTAAGATTTGAAGGTCCATTTGATATCGGAATTTGATAAATTTTATATGGTTGGACTCGTATCGGAACGAGTGTTCGAATTTCGTAAGTTTTTCCGATATTTGAGACGTGGGTCCCACTAGCAAATATTTTAATGAATTTCGGATGTTTATCCGAAAAATTAGTAAATTCATATGGAATTAATTCCTATGATTCGTATTGATTATATTGAATTGTTTATGAATAGATTTGAAGCTTTGGAGATATATTTAAAAGGAAAATTTGTGGTCGAATAATTGATTGGAATTTGCAAAGTGAGGTAAGTGTCGTGGTTAACCTTGACTTGAGGGAATAGAACCCTTAAACTATTTGTTATGTGAAATGCATGTGAACGACGTATAGGCGAGGTGACGAGTGTCTATACGTCGTTAAATTAATTGTTTGCATATTTACTTGAAAAATTATAATTTGTTTTAATCATGAATTAATTATTATAATAATTGTTTCTCTCCTATTCTTTGTCAAATATTATTTCTTGAATTCCTGCATTAATTGTTACATGCTATTTGAATTATGTGTCTCAATTGTTATTTGACATTAAGCATGTTAAATATTAAACTAACTATTTTCTCCCCGATTTCCATAATAATTTTCTATTTGTCATTGTTTGTTTCATAATTAAATCATGATTATTGTATGCTTGTTGTCTTATAATTTTATAGTAATTGTTGTATTTATTGGGGAAATTACTTCTATAAGAATTGGTAAATGGATATATTGAAGGATCGGGTTGCACGCCGCAACAGAATTGATTGAAATGGATATATTGGAGGATCGGGTTGTTCGCCGCAACAGACTTATTAAAAAGTCCATATTGGAGGATCGGGTTGCATGCCGCAACAGACTTATTAAAAGTCAATATTTGGGGGATCGGATTGCACGCCGCAATAGACTTATTAAAAGTCAATATTTGGGGGATCGGATTGCATGCCGCAATAGACGTATTAAAAGTCAATGTGTATACTTGATTAAAAATAATTATATGAGAGGATTGAAAATGAATATATTGTGAGAGCGGGTTGCATGCTGCAACAGAATTGAATATGAATATATTGTGAGAGTGGGTTGCACGCTGCAACAAAATTGATGGAAATGATAATTGGTTATGATTGCTGAGTTGACTTCAATTATTATATGAAATCCGAGCAAGTCTATGGTGCGCCGCTGGGACCAACTCCGAAATATAAAATGCTGATCGAAGTCAAACATGGCCTTTTAAGCCAGCCTTAACCAAGTGTTCCAATTTCAACCTGAACTCTTCCAAATCTCGAACTAACCATCCCGCAAGTCATAAAATAGTAAAAGAATGTACGGGAGGTCTTATTTAGGGGAACGGGGTTCTAGAAATCAAAATGACCGGTCAGGTCGTTACAAAGGGGCATTTCCCCCACTCAAGGTTACGCAAGATACTTACTTCAAACCGTGAAATTCTTTACTGCGCTATGCCTTTGTCTGGCCAATTGGCCTCCGAAAGCCTCGTATTTAGTCACAATTAATTTGATTAGTCAATAAAAATTATTGGAATTAATTCTATATGAAAATACTAATTTTCAAACAAAAATTCAAAATTTAACTCAAAAATTGCTTGTGGGGTCCACGTCTCGGTACCCGACAAAAGTTACAAAATATGAACGTACATTCAACCATGAATTCAACCAAATAAATGTTAAAAACAACCATGGATTCGGGTAATTGACCAATATGGGACGAAGTCCTATTCCCGAGCTCCAATTCATCAAAAATGAAAAATGGGACAAAGTCCCATTTTCAGAACTTAAATTCTCTGCCCAGTCATTTCCTCTATGCGATCGCAGACCAAGTCTCGCGATCGCGAAGCACAAAATATTTCAAGCAAAATTTTACTCTATGCGATCGCGGCCATTCCCCCGCAATCGCGATTAACAAAATTTCCAACAGTCTTTTCCAACTCTTTCGAACAGTCTCTAGTTTAATGGTCATAACATTTTGTACAAAATTCTAAATAACAAATGGTTTAACTTTATGAAAAATAGACACCAATGGCTACAACTTTCATTTTTGGATCATATCTAAATTCCTTATAGATTGCGAGATATATGCTTCCAAAGTCAGGTTAGTCACAACAGGATTTTACTCTACGTGATCGCAAAAGGCCTTCCGCGATCACACTGCACACTACTGTAGCCAAAAACCAGCAGCTACAAAATGGCCGAGAAATGGTCTGAAACCACCCCGAAACTCACTCGAGCCACTCGGGACCTCGTCCGAACATACCAACAAGTCTCAAAACATATTACGGACTTATTCGAAACCTCAAATCACATAACAAAATGCTAAAACCACGAATCATACCCCAATTCAAGCTTAAACAAACTAAGAGTTTCAGAAAAGTTTCAGAACTAGATTCCAACCCCGATATCAAAAAGTCAACTCCTTGGTCAAACTTCGAACTTAAACTTCCTATTTTAGCCAAAATGCGTCAAATTGGCCTATGGACTTCCAAATCTCAATCTGGATATACACCTAAGTCCAAAATCACCATAAGAAGCTATTGGCATCATCAAATTTCCATTTCGGAGTCGTTTGCTCACAAGGCAATCTCCGGTCAACTCTTTTTCATTTAAGCTTCAAAAATAAGTATAGTTCTTTCAATTAAGTTCTGAATCTTCCGTAAATCAAACTCGAGCACCCACACAAGTCATAATATACATTACAAAGCTTTTTGGGGACCTTGAGTCACTGAGCAAGATGCTAATTCACAAAATGATAAATCGGGTCGTTATATTCTCCCCCTCTTAAACATATGTTCGTCCTCGAACGTGCCAAGAATCTTTCTAAGGACTTTAATTTACTGAGTGTATTTACTACACCCATACTCGCCGGTGATTCTATGTCACCGCAAACTTAACATGGGTTCGACAACACCATCTCAGTTAAGATTATTTCTTTTATCTACATTTATACACTTTAAAACCAATTTCTTATATTCCAAACATTTTCAAAAGGCCTTATTTTTACATCAACGCACGCTATTAGTTTCAACTAGCTATAGCAACTCGTGCCTACGCACACATCATATGTATGCCCATAACCACATCTCTGGTCATAGTAATTGTTCATTCTTAATTCCAGCATCCTCAATTAATCTCGTAATAACCAAAAATCTCGTTTCAAATTTTCACAATATTGACACTAATTCGCGAGGCATGAAGACCTCATAATTATTTACCCGAATTAACGATTCATATTTAACGCCATCTAGGCACTCGCCTCGTAGGCTAAAACTCAATAATTACAACACGAATCTGGCTGAATATGCACAGAAAAACATAAAAGAATTATCATAGAAGGCTAACAGGCATGACTTCCTATTAGTACTATATAAGATTTCACAAATGGAGAATTTAAAACACGTGAATGTAATCACAAGGATCTCATCCTGGTATAACTTCCACCGCGGCACGTAGCCCGAAGTGCAGAGTGTAATATCAGTACAACCGACCCCATGTACTGGTAAATGCTGAGCCTAACCTCGACGAAGTAGTGACGAGGCTAAGGCGGGTCACTTACATTAACCGGTACGCAATATTAGTAACAACAAATAATAGAAATAAATCGGGTAACTCAGACCTTTATTTGTATTTATTCTAGAAGCTCGTGCACTTGTGACACCAATCGTGGGATGGTATTTAGACACCGTTATTTTTATGGATTATTCATTATATTTCAGAATTTACTTCCGCAATTGTTCTTTGTTATTAATAAATTTAAAAATTATTTTAAAAATTGATAATATTATTCTAACGTTGGCTTGCCTAGCAAGTGAAATATTAGACGCCATCACGGTCCGAATGTGAGAATTTCGGGTCGTGACAATACCGTGAGGAAACGGATAACTTAGGAAAAAATGACGTCATTTTCCATAAATTGTGTCTCAGTATGTTGGTTATGTGTTTGATTTTGCTCTAAAAAGTGAAAGAATCGATACACAACTAACACATTGTTTTCAAATATTTGAGAGAGCCTCTGTGGTTAAAAATTGTGAAGAAATAAAATCGAACTCGTGACCTTTTCTAATTTAAGACTCAACAAAACCAACAGATTAAGGCTACTTCTTGTCCAAAAATATGATAATTAAAGTTATTATTCTTCTATAAATTTCGACACCGCTTACAAAAATTCCTGTTGCTCTAAAACTCGCCTTCTATACTTTAACCAACAATTAATTACTAAGGATATAGTTCTCACAAGAATGTTGAGTTTTCCATTGAATGCAGAGGAAACCCTTTTCATGAGCTGAACTCTTTGCTCTCTAGAGGTTACATCGCATATCGAACCTTTTACTTGAAAGCCTTTGTCTGCCCAGTCTTGCAAAGATTTATTGAGCTCTGATTCTTCTCTCGAACATGTGTACGCTGTTGCACCAAGTTGCTCAAGCTTCTCTACAACTGCACGCCTATAGAAAAAAGAAGAATTAACCAAAAACAGTCGCATATCCAATCGCTTAAATTTAAGTAGCCAACAATATATAATATATGTATAATCTATGTGCGATATGTGTATAACCGCATATAAATATCTATGTATATTGATGAAAAAAGTAAATCGTGAATCCGAAAGACTATTTGTGTAAAGATCCCAAGAAAAAACATAATGGTCATCCATACCATCCATACTTAATAAGATGACTGCAAAACGTGTTGAGTGTTTCTGGTACCATTTTTCATGGAAAATTATTTTTTCGTATTCGATTTGTGAGTGAATTAATTTTTCAAGTATATATGTATTAATGATAATGTCTTAGTGTTAGTTGGAACAACGAATAAGAAGTTAAAAGTTATTCTCCATAAGTGAGGTAAGTCATTTTCTCCTTTTTATTGAAAAATCTAGCAATTAAATCAAAAACGACTTTTTCATAAAACATTTGCCTAAAAAATGATTTCCGTCAATACCAAACACTACTGTAGAAGAAAATTTAAAATTTAACTCACCCAATTCCAAAAGTGCCGCCAGTGACAAGAGCAGTCAAACCAGTAAGAGCATCTATTGGCAAATCCTTCAATCTTCGCCATTGATTGATTAGAATGTTTTTGCGGTATATATATATATAACTATTTTCAAAAAGAAATAGAGTATTTACCACTCTTATTTGTAACATCTATAATTCACTAATAAATGTGTTGCTCCCAGTTGTTTCATTTTATTTCCTTTTTTTTGTTTAGTTTCACGTCCTACCTAGTAGGGTTGTTAAAGATGATCAGCAATAGTTACAAGCTTTAAATTTCAATACAAATTTCCAGCAAACTTGTAGAATCTATAGCCAATAGGAGTGTTTTAATCTCGCAGCTTCTTCTTTTTAGTTAGGTTGAATAGTCAAAAGACACTTATAGTCTGCACATGATTGTGTTCCGAAGTCCAGTGGCGTACGCATGATTTTTCATAAGCGGTGTCATAATTTTAAGAAATGAACAAATAAATAACTTATTGTATTTGTAAGTAGTATCATTTTTTATATTTATCCCTAACATTTTTATTTTTCTTATACATAAATAGTAAAAACAATTGACGAAGTGGTGTCCCTTAAAACCGCATAGGATAAGGTATATACACCCTTGTATTAATCGAACATTACTTGAAAACCACTCTTATGCCCCGAAACAGACTGTTCCAAATGTTATTGGAAATTTTTGCTCCGATTGGACCATTTATATCTTTATCCATTAGGATTCTAATTCATGGATTTCTTGATTCGAGAATCAAAATAAGAGGATCTAATTCTTTTTTTCAAATTCGACAAATATTGGTTGATCAATACTCCATTATGGTATTCAAACATCTGCACCTCTTCAAAACTAATGTTTAACGTGTGAAGCGTAAATACAGTCATTGGGATGACAAATCAGCATCCACCTCAGTAATTTTAATGACAAGTCATTAATGGATATCTATTTGGCTATTCAACCTTTCAGTTACATAGAAATAAGTAAACGGTTGTTAAGTTATACCCAACATTTTAAATATGTTACGTTTGTAAATTAATGAAATCATTTATATTTTAGCAAATTAATGCTAACTTTGATTTCGTAAACATTTCATTGACTTTTTTCAAACATCATTTCATTCTCTGGACGTGATGAACATGACTTAAGTTTTCTAAAATTCAACCGACTTAAACAACATGACATAGGTGCTCCTCGAATAACTTCTAGAAATAATAAATAAAATAAAAATATTTTTTTTCTTTCATTTCAAAATTTCTCCTATTATTTTATTGAATTAATTTTACTAGAAACTGCAAAAATGGTTGAAATAATACTTTTTTCTTGTTCTTTCAATTGATCTGTCTATACAAATTTACCTTGTTTCCTTAGTAAAATGGTTGTAATAAAACTGCCCGTTTGTAATACGCCATCACATATGAAATATCTGAATTACTATTCTTACTCTGGCTTTATTTTCCTTAAGAATTCAACAATTTCTAGCACTTGATTCTCATTCCTCCATCACTTAATTAGTCATTTCTATGGAGTACTGAAGCCACAAAAGTCACATCAAACAAACTTCAATCCAACATCTGTTTGATGATTGAAAATTTGAAGTTGAAATATATATATATATATATATATATATATAGTTGAAGAACAAGAAGATCAACCACCAACAGGTACACGTAGAAGAATGGTAAAGGTTCTTCTACTCCTAACCAGAGGTTTCAAGTTCGAGACCTAGAAGTGATATATATATATATATATATAGTTGAAGAACAAGAAGATCAACCACCAACGGGTACACGTAGAAGAATGGTAAAGGTTCTCTAACCAGAGGTTTCAAGTTCGAGACCTAGAAGTGAAGTCTTCTTTGGTAGGGAGCGCTAAACCCCCATAGTAACTTTTCTACGGAAAGAATTCAGATTCATCGGACCACTGAGTTCCGGATATCAAATGATTAACTCAAAAATAAAAAAACAAGAAGATCAGTCGCGAAAACACCCTGTAATAAGAGGCTTCATCCGACACCATTGACGGATCTATGTGCCTGTAATATATGTATGTTTTAAGAAAACTAATAATTATATATACAACAAATAACTCCGCCTGAAAATAATAGAAAGTAAATATCAATTTTGAGATATGAAGTAACGCCTTAAGATCACTACAGTCTCATACTCGGACTCAAACTCACTTACAATTCAAATGTATGACAATAAACTGCCATTGTTTTAGGCAAAATTTTACATACGCCAACTATAAAAAGATGCTATGGTAATCTTTCATTTTGAGTTCTTGAATTTGAACCCCATTCTATGGCTTCTGCAACTGCTCTCTGACGTTCTTTTGCAGATGTTTTAATTTCTTCATTATCACTTTCATTATCAGCTGAAACTTCAGGTAATGGATCAGGAGATATTGACGAAACGAATCCGTTATCAGATGATTCAGCCCAAAGGAAACTGAGAGCAGTGACAACATCATTGATCAGTGGACGTACTGCTGGATCTTCTTGTAGGCACATTGCAGCAATAGCAACTGCTTGATTGAAACTTCTTTTTGGGAAGTCTCCTTTAAGAAGTGGATCTGCCAATTCTGTGTATCTATTTGTGTCTTTGAAAATTGGCTCAGCCTAAAAAATTAGAGAGACCGATGCATAATTCATGTACGGTTAAAAAAATAAAAGGTAAATCTGACTGACTATTTGCGTAAATATCCCAAAATTAGATGAAACTATGTACAACACCATGGGATTACGGTAATAATAACTTAAAACATAAAACAAAAAGGATTTAAGTTATATATAATGACAGAATAGAGAAGGGCAAAATACAACATTTTCTGGTTAGTCGAAACTAATTGCATTCGCTAGGCAAAAAATGATAAAATATATTATATATATAATACACATATATACAAAAAGAATATATATTTTCTCAGTCATTTTTGGGAGTACCTAAAAATATGCATTTCTCTATAAAGAATGTATACACTATCATTATAATTCAATCGGCTATAGTAGGTTATTATTCTATTTTTAGGCTACTATATATCGGGTTTGCAATAAAGAGTTGCTCCCTCCGTTTTAAATTAGATGAGATACTTTCCTTTTTAGTCTGTTCCAAAATAAATGACACATTTATAAATTTGGAAATAATTTAATTTTAAACTTTTTATATTACTCATTTTACCCTTAATGAGAAGCTTTTATAACCACACAAATGTCATGGTCCCACAAAGTTTTTACCCCTTAAGCTTTAAGACCACAAGTTTCAAAAGTTTTTTTTTTTTCTTAAACTCTTTGCGGAGTCAAAGTACCTCATCTAAATTAAAACGGAGGGAGTACAATGTTTATTCTTATAGGCCAACTTATAAGTGTAAGTTTTAATCAATAACCAGGTAAAAATATAACTAACCTACTATTAAAGGTTAAAGTGCACCAATATTATAAGCGAAATCTTTGTACTGTCAGTATATATAAAACTTAAAATCCTTCTACCAAAAGATCACCTAATCATGAAAATGCTTCTAACATTAAAATATTTATGTTGCTTGGACTCTCTGAAAATATTACCTCATCCATGTTGGATCTTTAAAAAATACACTACTTTTGAAGAATCCGATATATATCTGGCGAGATTTTTGAAGAGTCCGAACAACATAGGTTAAAACAGAGGAAGAGAAAAATGTTTCACTTACCCAAGCAACTAAAATCTGATCATGGCCATTCTTTGTAGTATCAACAGCTCTCTGTCCTGTAATTAGCTCCAATAAAACAACACCAAAGCTATAGACATCAGATTTGACAGTAAGTTGTCCTGTTCTTTGATACTCTGGTGCACAATAACCATAAGTTCCCATAACTCTGGAAGAAACATGGGAATTATCACCCATTGGTCCAAGTTTGGCTAAACCAAAGTCTGATAATTTTGCATTATACTCTTTATCCAGCAAGATATTTGAGGACTTCAAATCACGGTAAATAACTGGTGGATTGGCTTTATGATGTAAATATTCAAGACCCTTTGCTGCATTTAATGCTATTTTCACCCTTGTAAACCAATCCAGTGGAGTTCCATCTGGTGGAATATCTAAAAAATAGTTCTATATTAGTTTGATATTTTTCTATGTATTACAACAACAATAACAAACTCAGTGTAATTCCACAAGTAGAGTCTGAGGAGGGTAATGTGTATGCAGACCTTATCCCTACCTTATGAAGGTTGAGAGACTGTTTCTGATAGACGCTCGGCTCAAGGAACAGTGAAAAGTAAGCAAAAAATAATAGCAACAATAAGGTAATAAGATAACGGGAGCAAATTGCATCAGTAAAAAGAGTTTACATATGACAAATTGGATACTAAGATTCCAGTTCATTATTTTCAATCTTTTCTTTTTGTATGATTGTGGAGGACAAAGAATCAATTTAACTTCTATACACTGGCAATGCAAAGATTATTTACATTATCGGTGCACTTTGACATGTTATAGCGTGACAACTGCTTTATTTTTCAGGTTACTGATTTTTTTTTTCACGAAAAGTTATCTATAGCTATCTTTACGCAATCTGATTATAAAAAGATAATTACATTTAACAATTCATAAAAAGAGGGATTATTAACGTGGAGAATAAGGCAAATAATGCAAGAAAAATAGGGTAGAAAAATAAGAAGAAATTCTTTTTACCAAATAGATGATCCTCTAATGCCCCCAATGGCATATACTCATACACCAGAAGTCTCTGATCTCCATCAGCACAATATCCAATCAAATTTACAAGATTGGTATCGTGCAAAAGGCTTAACATCAACACTTCTACAAGGAATTCTCTGTTTCCTTGTAATCCATTACGGTCAAGCTGCTTTACTGCTACAACCTGAAAGAGAAGTCTCGGATTAGGACTTGTTTTTTTTATCAACGACCATTGACCACTCAGCTATTCAAGTAAGGTAAAAGACATGTCCTGGTTATTTCCTTTCTATCGAATTTAAGTTATATAGTCAGATATGTAAAGAACTTTTATACTATCAGTATAGTTATAGCAAATTTGACTTCGTAGGAAGAGTTACGTGCTATTGTAGGTCAATTTAACCTGATAGTATAAAAAAATCTATGCAAATTGTCATTGAACATAACTCGTTTTTACTACCTAAGGTTTCGATACATCTTGTAATTGAGAAATCTTTACTGGCACAAGTGCTAATAAGAGAATCAAAGCCGATGTAGATTTGCAAATTATTATAGAGAAACCATAGGTAGAAGAAAAATGAACTAATACTAGTACAATTTCAGGTTCAAATGTATTATACAGATCAATTTAACGGGCAAACCAATGCACGAAGTATCCCGAGTTCACGCATGATTCGGGGAAGGCCACAACCCAAGGGGTGTGATGTAGACAGCCTACCCCTGATATCATGGCTGATTCTATGGCTCGAACCCATGACCTATAGGTCACACGGAAACAATTTCACTGTAGCTCTAAGGCTCCTTTTCATTATCCAGAGCAATTTATTAGCAGATTTTTAAAATATTTGAAGTACCTGGCCAGTTTTGTCAAGGCGACCCTTATAAACACGTCCAAATCCACCTTCACCAATCAGATATTCTTGACGGAAATTCTTTGTAGCTGTTGCCAATTCCCTATAAGTGAAAGTTTGAGCTGCAATATTCTTGTTCTCTTCATCCTTCTTAGATGAATTTTGGTGTCTGGTTTCTGCTGGAACGTTTCTTATTTTTTCTGAGAATTGGAAATATATGATTTATTTAGGAAAAGAAAACATCACACGAAAATATTCCTATTAGCTGATGCTATAATGGGCTGTGAAATCATTTCGATTGGTATAAGAATAAAATTGAAAGACGTACACAAATATAATATAAACCACAATTCATTACTTTTAAATTTTGGATCCACCTCTAGTTTTCGATTGATGTTACTATATATCCTAAAGGTTCTCTAACAATTGAAGCAGTAAGGATCAAAATCGGTCCAAAAAGAACGATTCATAATGAAAAGTTTACATGAAAAATATGGATTTCAAGAGTTTTGAATTCAGCAAATTTTATGCCAGACTCAGATATATGCGAAAAATCACTAAAATTTCAATAAATATTAAATTTTGAATCATTTCAAAAGTGTAATGGGTAGTGGTAAGAATATAAAGAATGACCGTATCACGTTTAAATTGTGAATCTGTTTCGGGTTACCTGGCTGTGACGACTGTGGTCGTTGCGGCGGGTGAGAATGTGGCTTATATTGATGCGTCTTTGGCTTAGACGACCAAGGTTGTGCTTGTTGTGGCGATAAGTTTTCTCTATGAGGATGAACAGCAGTTGTTGATGTTTCTTTTCTTTTTGTACATTTCCTTTTGGATGTTGTACTCCCATTGGACGAAAAACATGAAAAACAAATCATGTCTTTTTATTCTTTAAATAAAAATCCACAATGGCTTCAAATTCTCAAAAAAATGAACAAAACAAAAAACAAGCAAATTCTCTAATCTTGAAAAGGTTGCTTGCTATAAAAGTCTCATCTTTATAGCATCGAACCTTAAAAAAAAAAAATTAATCTCAGATTATGTGAAAGAAAGAAAAAACACGGGTCTTGTAAATATATGCAGAGACCCAAGAATGCAATTAATGAAGAAGGTATCAATAAATATGTATTTAGCTAAATAACTTTTTTTGAATGAATTGATTTTCTGAATAAGCCATGTTTGTTTAGCTGGAGACAGAGAGAGGAAAGTTGATGGGGGCATGTTTTTGTTTTGTCTCTTTTTTTTTTTTTTTTAATTTTCTTATGATTTTTTCCGTGGAAAATGGGGATATAATGGAAGGGAGGATTTGGAGGAATGTTTGGTAGAGATGTGTGAGAGTGATACGTGAGAAGTGGGAACCAATTTGGTAATACTATATCCATTCACATTTACTTGTCATGTTTTGTTTCTCAAAAATTTAATTTGATTAGATTAAATTATCATAATATTTTTAAAATTAAAATTTAGATATTCGAAAACTATACGAAACGTGCTATAATTTGCAATTCTTCTCGTATCAATATGGTGCGAAAATACATATTAAAATATTGGTTAAAACTTATGTAATTAAACTCTCGAGAAGCGAAACATGACAACTCAATGGGAATAAAGGAAGTATTAATTATATACCTATAAATACGTAGACAGTCGCATTGTAACGACCCGACCAGTCATTTTAAAAGTTGTAGCCTCGTTTCCCCATTTACTGCTCATTATGTGCTTTATAACTGTTATGTAACTTGCCGGGGGAGTTGGTTCGGATCCGGAGAGATTTTAGACTGAATTGGAACACTTAGTTCCAAAGTTTAAAACATATGTTGAAAAGGTTGGTTGGATATCGACCTATGTGTAAACAACCCCGGAATAGAATTTTGATGATTCCAACAGTTCCGTATGGTGATTTTGGACTTAGGAGCGTGTTCGAAATTTTATTTGGAAGCCCGTAATTAAATTAGGCTTGAAATGGCTAAAATAAGAATTTAAGTTTTGAAGTTTGACTGGGAAGTTGACTTTTTGATATCGGGGTCGGAATCCAGTTCCAAAAATTTGTATAGCTCCGTTATGTCATTTATGACTTGTGTGCATAATTTGAGGTCAATCGGACTTGAGTTGATAGGTTTCGGCATCGAATGTAGAAGTTGGAAATTCTTAAGTTTCATTAAGCTTAAATTGGGGTGTGAGTTGTGATTTTAGCATTATTTGATGTGATTTGAAAATACGACTAAGTCCGTATGATGTTTTAGGACTTTTGGCGTATTTTTTTAAGGTCCCGAGGGCCTCGGGTGAGTTTCGGAAGGTTAATTGATCAATTTCGGACTTGGGAACAGCTGAAGGATTTCTAGTGTCCAGCTCTGGTTTCCTTCTTCGCGTTTACGAGAGAGGTCTCGCGTTCGCGAAGAGGAAAGTTGGGCAGGCGAGAAATTTCTCTTCGCGTTCGCGAAGAAGTGACCGCGTTCGCGAAGGGTGATGGCAGTGTTCATCACGAACGCGTGAAGGCGTTCGCGTTCGCGTAGAAGGGTGAGGCCAGGCTAGGATATTGGGCATTAAAGCTTCGCGTTCGCGAAGAAGGAATCGCGTTCGCGAAGGCCAAGTTTGGTAAGTTATTGTGTTTGCGAGAGGACACTCGCGTTCGCGAAGAGGAAAGTTGGGCAGCACATTTTTGTGCTTCGCGAACGCGAGGCAAGGGACGCGTTCGCGAAGAAGAAACCACTGGACAGAATGTTTAAGTTCTGATTTTCCATTTTTACCAAATTGGAGCTCGGGAAGAGGCGATTTTCGGGAGACATTCAATGAAAACATCGGGGTAAGTATTCTTAACTCAATCTTGGTTAGATTACCCGAATCCATCACTGTTTTTATCATTTAATTGGTGAATTAAGTTGGAAAAGTTTGAAAACCCTCTTGGATAGATTTGAGGATTTGAGGGTCGAATTATTTTTGGAATTTAGTCATTTTAGTATGGTTAGACCCGTGGTTGAATGAGCGTTCATATTTCGTAACTTTCGCCGGATTTCGATACGTGGACCCCACAGGTGATTTTTGGGTTAATTTTGGATTTTTATTGAAAATGTAGTATTTTCTTATGGAATTGATTCTATAATTTTTATTGACTGTATCAAATTAATTATGACTAGATTCGAGCCGATCGGAGACGGAAACTCGAGGAAAATGCATACTACTTGACTAATTGAGCGCGGTTTGAGGTAAGTGACTTGTTTAACCTTGTGTGGGAGAAATTCCCCTTAGGATTGGGTCTTATGTGGAAAACTGTGAAATTGAAAATCATGTACGCGAGGTGACGAGTACGTACTTGATTTATATGTGCACATTATATCGGCTAAAATTCTTAGACGCCCTTATGTACTAAATTGGAAATTATTGGCACTTATTAAATCATCTATTTGTCATGCCTAAATCTTTGTTTGTTGAATTTGTTTTTATATGATGATTTGGTGTGATTGCCACCTTGATTTTATGTGAATCCCATATTTTTTTGTTGAGTTGATTTTTTCTGGAGATAATTTTATTATGGATTATTCATTTGCAAATAATTTATTAAATAATTTTAAAATAAGACATTAATCTACTTGCCAAAAATTTGGATTAAAGAAGGCGTTGTTCCTTGATGAATTACTTTCTAGTTCATGTTGTTGAAATTGGTATTGAGTTATAAAGGCCGTAAATCATACTGAGGCAAAGTATTAAATTGTGAAATATTATTTTGTTGAGTTGTTCACTCCCGAATATTTTGTTAAGATTTTGTGCACATTATGGTCGAGCCATAGGCTCCTTATTGTGGAAAATAATGTATTGTTGATTTCTGTGGCAAGTTGTAATATTTGAGCACTTGAGGTGCAATTTGTGATATATTTTGATATTTGAGCACTTGATGTGCAATTTATAATATGTTGTGATATTTGAGCACTTGAGTTGCAAGTTGTGTTATGCTGTGATAATCGGGAACTTGAGGTGTGAATTGTGATATATTGTGATATTGATACGCATGCAGTGGTATAAGGTCTGGGTGTTGAAATGTATGCGGTGAGATAAGGGAGGCTTGATATGCGTGGCTAGTAGGGGAACTACTAGAAGTCATGCGGTGTGATAAGGGTGGCTAAAATGCGGGATGCTATTTCGGGAAATTTTTTTAAAAAAAAATTAAATGTGAAGGCTCCAGCGGTGATATAAGGAAAGATTGTGAATTTATTTATAATTTGGGATTACGAGGCGGTACCTCGGGAGTGCCCTTTGTTAAAATTTCTCTATGGTTGCACTTGCCTTTTGATATTTTATTTTTCCGTAATTTGTAAATTCTTATGCTCTCGGTGATGTATTATTTGACTTAATATTAAGTGTTTTGTATTTCTTGTTGTATTGTATTAGCTTTGGCTTTTTCGTACGAGACTCTGAGGATTTGTATTTCTGGGTTGTACTTGTTTTCGATGATTGAGTTGTTTTAAATGTAAAAAAATTACTATTATGTTTTAATTTAATAAGTTTTACATCCAAATCAATAGCTTATCTGATGCCTTATTTTTGTTGAAATGTCATTTTTCTTCACTCAAATGATTTCTAAAATAAACTTATTTCTTTGTTGATTTCTTACTTGATTTAAAGATTTTAACCTTACTTTATTGAATATAAATTGATCCTATAATTTTTATATATTGATATTTTTGGCACATGAGTTGTCCATGCAGATGTGATATAGACATGGGTACGAGGTGCCATGAGAATATGAAAGGGGGCTGAGACCCGTATTTATGATTATGATGTAAGATATTTATGTGAATGCGTTTTATATTCGAATGATATTTATTTGAAGAAATTTATTTGGAGAGTATTTATTTGATATAATTATATGTGAATGATTTATATTTGAAGGACTTGATTAATTGGTTGTACTTGTGTTTATTATTCCTTTGAGTAATATTTATGGTGTTCTTGTTGCCTTGTTATTTATGTCATAAGTTGATTATTATTGCAATCACTGCTATTTATTATTCTATTATTTTCGCATGCTATATTGCACATGTTATTTGACTAGTGAGTGTCTTGACTGTACCTCGTCACTACTCCACCGAGGTTTAGTCTTGATACTTACTGGGTACCGACTGTAGTGTACTCATACTACACTTCTGCATATTTTTGTGCAGAGCCAGGTATTGGAGATATCAGATTCGGACAGAGATTAGAGTGTGATCGCAAGAATTCAAGGTAGGGCTGCTTGGTCGTCGCAGTCCCCGGAGTCTTTTCATTTTTATTGTATTGTCCACTCTTATTCGAACAATATTGTATATTCGATCCTTGGGGATCACTGCATGTACTCAGTTAGAGTTCGTGACTCAGTATTACCAGTCTTGGAAATGCGTTATAATTATTTCCGTTGTTGGTTTTGACTATAAAAATAAATGGTTTGAATTGTAATTGTAATCGGCTTATCTAGTCTTAGAGACTAAGTACCATCACGACGCATGTGGTGGAATTTTGGGTCATGACACGCATTCACAAGATTTTGTACAAATGGTGTCAATTAATCATGAATTATCAGAATCAGTTAGTAGATGATGGAATGTGATTTAGGACTGTGTTGGTTTGAATCTCTACTTATGATCTTAAATTGGTATTTACTTTTATTTTTTGTATTCAGTGTCGTCTTGTATATGAATATATTATATATTATTTTTATAGGAAATTATTATTTTGTTATACATATATAAAAGTTCTTTTTTTTTTTTTTTGTGACATGACACATTTTGCTAAGTTGTGCATATTTCCGCCACTGTGTGTATAACAATATTTCACCGTAGGAGTGTACATAGGTCGGGTTGGTTCGGATTTTTCAATTATCAAACCAAACCAATGGTGTCGGGTTTTTAAATTTATAAACCAAACCAAACCAACAAAGTCGGGTTTTTCAATCTCGAGTTTTCTCTGAATTTTTCGGGTTTTCGGGTTTTTCCCGGTAAAGTCATCATAGCATAAAATATGTAACTTATGCTCCAAATATTTCTTAAGTCCTAGTAAAATACAACTATATAATGTATTTTCCAAGAAACTAACACAATAATATGAGATAAGTCATATCATTATACTAAAATATTCAATAACAAAGATAAAATAATACAATTATATAAAATAAATATTGCTAATTAAGAAGTCATAATAAAAATTAACATAATCTAATAATACTAAATAGGTCATGCTAAAATAAGTATAGCTAATAAGTACTAATATTAATTACATAACTAAGCACTAAAGAAAAAGATAAACTAAGTTATGCATTTTCGTCATTCCTACTATTGAATTGAATTTCTTTTGTTAGGATTACTATTGACTTGAACTTTGATTGAGTTACTACATTTATGGGCTATAAAATTTATTTATCATTCAAGAATGTTAAGTCTAAACTTGAAATAATACGTTAAAAGATAAAACTGTGAAAAAGTTTTAAGAAATATTTATAAATTACATTATAATAAATATTTATATGTATAAAATATTTTTAAAATTTATATAAATGTACTATCGGGTTGCTTTGGTTTCGTTTTGACTTTTTTTAGTTAAAACCAAACCAAACTGTCACGACCCGAAATTTCCACCTTCGGGACCGTGATGGCACCTAACATTTCACTTACTAGGCAAGCCAACGTTAGAATAATATAATCCATTTTAAAATAATTTTTAAATTTATTAATAACAAAGAAACAAATGCGGAAGTAAAGTCTAAAATGTAGTGAATAATCTATAAAAATAACGGAGTCTAAATACCTTCCGAAAATTGATGTCACATGTACACGAGCTTCTAGAATAATACAAATAAAGGTCTGAATAAAATAAAGTTGTCTGAAAATAAATACACAACTAAAGTAAAGTAGACGGGGACTTCAAAACTGCGGACGCCGTGCAGTTATACCTCAAGTCTCCTCTGGTAGCTGAAATCCGAGCAAGTCTATAGTACGTCGCTAGGACCAACTCCAAAATCTGCACAAAAAGTGCAGAGTGTAGTATCAGTACAACCGACACCATGTACTGGTAAGTGCTGAGCCTAACCTCGACGAAGTAGTGACGAGGCTAAGCCAGGTCACTTACATTAACATGTACGCAATATTGTAACAACAACAAATAATAGAAATAAATCGGGTAACTCATTTATAATAGTTGAAGCCAACTCAACAGTCATAACCAATTATTAATTCAACCAATTTTCGTTGCAGTGTACAAACCACTCTCACAATATATTCATTTTCAATCTTCCAATATATTTATTTTAATCAAATATATATATATATATATATATATATATATATATATATATATATATATATATAGACTTTTAAATAAGTCTGTTGCGGCGTGCAATCCAATCCCCCAATATAGACTTTTAAATAAGTCTGTTGCGGCGTGCAATCTGATTCTCCAATATAGACTTTTAATTAAGTCTGTTGCGGCGTGCAATCCGATCCCCCAATATAGACTTTTAATTAAGTCTGTTGCGGCGTGCAATCCGATCCCCCCAATATAGACTTTTAAATAAATCTGTTGCGGCGTGCAATCTGATCCCCCAAAATATATATATATATATATATATATATATATATATATATATATATATATATATATATTTACTCTCATTTCTGTTGCGGCGATATATATATATTTACTCTCATTTTCGTTGCGGCGTGCAACCCGTTCCCCCAATATAACTTTAAATAACTCATAAATATAATAAAAAATACTCCAATAAATACCACATCCAATGAGAAACTATTAAGCATCAAGGCACACAATAATTATAATTTATTTATGAACAAATAATGGCAATTAGCAATTAATTATGAAAATCGCGGAGAAAATAGGCTGTTTAATATTTAGTATGCTAAATGTCAATTAACAATTAAGACACATAAATCAAATAACATGTAACAATTATTGCAGGAATTTAAGAATTAATATTTGACAAAGAATATGAGAGAAACAATTATTATAACAATTAATTCGTGTCTTAGAACAATTTATGATTTTCAAATAATTATGCAAATAATTAATTTGACGACGTATAGACACTCGTCACCTCGCCTATACGTCGTTCACATGCATTTCACATAACAAATAATTTAAGGGTTCTATTCCCTCAAGTCAAGGTTAACCACGACACTTACCTCGCTTTGCAATTTCAATCAATTACTCGACCACAACTTTTCCTTTTAAATTTGACTCCAAAAGTTTCGAATCTATTCACAAACAATTCGATATACTCAATACAAATCATAGGAATTAATTCCATATGAATTTACTAATTTTTCGGATAAAAATTCGAAATTTACTTTGAAAATTGACAGTGGAGCCCACGTCTCAAATCTCGAATTCCGAGACGAGACGAGTCCAACCATACAAAAATTATCAAATTCCGATGTCAAATGGACCCTCAAATCTTAAATTTTCGTTTTTGGAAGATTTTATAAAAATCTGATTTTTCTCCCATAAATTCACGGATTCATGATGTAAATGAGTATGGAATCATAAAATATAATCAATATAGGATAATGAATACTTACCCCAATTTGTTTCGTGAAAATCGCCCAAGCATTCGCCTTACCCGAGCTCAAAATGACCAAAATGAGTAAAGATCTCGGACTCTTCATTTTTAATACTGCCCAGGCATTTCCAGACATGCGGTGCCTGGGCTCGCACTTGCGAGCTCGCATTTGCGAGAAAAATCTCGCATCTGCGAAATGGTTTGCCCCAGCGTATGTCCGCATCTACGGAACTTAGGACCGCATCTGCGGTCGCGCATTTGCGCAAAAATGGCCACACCTGCGAAGACCCCAGGCCAGCCTAGTACCGCATTTGCGAAATTCTACTGCACCTGCGGCCAAGACCCCCGCATGTGCGATTACATCAGAGGCAGTAAATATCCAGAATTTTCTTAAGTTCACAATTTAATCCGATTTTGATCCGAATCATACCCGGAGTACTCGGGACCCCGTCCGAATATACAGCAAGTACCATAACATAATACGGACTTACTCGGGGTCTCATATCATGTCAAACAATGCTGAAATTACAATTCACATCTTGATTCGAACTTTTGAGTTTTAAACTTCTCAATTTGCAAATCTCGTGCCAAAACATATTAAATGAATCCGGAATGACTTCAAACTTGGCACATAAGTCCTAAATTACATAACTTAGCTATTCAAATTTCCAGAATCGGATTCCGGCTCTGATATCAAAAAGTCAATCCCGTAGTCAAACTTGGAAATCTTTAGCCTTTAAATTACTAGTTTCTGTTAAATGGTCATAACTTGAGCTAAGGACCTCCAAATTAAATTTCGGGCATACGCCAAAGTCCTAAATCACGATACGGACCTATCGGAACTATCAAAATACTGATTCGGGTCCGTAATACATCTACCGCTGGATAGGGACCAGATCCCCCGGTGGCAACTATGGTCAGGGGTAGAGGTCGAGGCCGAGGCCGTGCTAGAGGCAGAGGTAGAGCTCAGTCTAGAGCTCGAGCAGCTGCACCTATTGTAGAACCTCAGGTGGATCTTCAGGAGGAGGTTCCAGTTTAGAATGTACCAGTCGAACTAGTTCTGGTTCAGGAAGGATTCATAGCTACTCCAGTACTTCAGGACACTCTACTCCGTTTGGTGAGTCTTATGGAGGGCGTGGCCTAGAATGTTACATTTCCAGTGGCACCAGCCATCTCACAGGCTGGGGGAGGAGCACAAACTCCCACTACTCCCGCTCCGGAGCAGATGGCTCCCTAGAATCATGCTCTAGTAGCCCCGCCAATTGGGGTAGTTCAGCCAGTTGTTGCAGCACAGACCGGTGATAGGCCCGCCATGTCTTTTGAGGCCTTATTGAGACTGGATAATTTTACTAAGCTCCTTCCAGTTCTCTTCAGTGATACACCTCCTGAGGACCCACATGATTATCTTGACCGCTGCGATGAGGTGTTGCGGAACATGGGTATAGTTGAGACCAATGGGGTTGATTTTGCTGTATTTTAGATGACGAGTTCCGCCAAGAGGTTGTGGATATATTATACATTGACCAGACCAGTTGGATCACCTGCACTTACCTGGGAGCAGTTCTCTCAGCTATTTCTGGAGAAGTTCCTTCCTATCACACTGAGAGAGGATTTCAACAAGCAATTTGAGCTTCTACAGCAGGGCAGTATGACTGTTACTCAGTATGAGTACCTTTTTGTGGATTTAGCCTGTCATGCTCTCCTTTTACTACCTACTGAGGGAGAGAGAGTGAGAAGGTTTATTGAGGGACTCACTCACCTGAGGGACTCACTCACCCTATCAGGCTTCAGATGGCCAAGGAGACTGGAAGTGAGATTTCTTTTTAGGCGGCTGCTAATGTCGCGAGGAGGATCGAGATAGTTCTTGCACTGGAGAGAGGGAAGAGGTCTAATAAGAGGCCTTGTCAGTTCGGTGGTTTCAGTGGTGCCTCGCCTGGAGGCAGGGGTAATTTAGTAGGAGTCATCCTCCCAGACTGTTTCATTTAGCGCTTTTGGCATCTCACATTGCTTCAAGGAGTCACGGTCCTATTATGCCTTACTCTGGGCAGCCAGCATTTAGTGCACATTCAGCTCCTATAAGTGCACCACCACTCCAGAGTTACTACAATGTTTATCCGGCCCATTCGAGTCAGCTTCAGCTTCAGCAGCCACGACATCAAGATGGGTGTTATGAGTGTGGGAACATTGGTCACATCAGGAGGTATTGCCCTAGGTTAGCGAGTAACAGATCTTGACAGGATTCTCGTGCCATCATACCAGCACCGATTGTTTCATCGCCTACTCAGCCAGCTAGAGGTAGGGGTCAGGTAGCTAGAGGTGGAGGTCAGGCCATTAGAGGTGGAGGTCAGGCCATTAGAAGTGGAGGTCAGACCGTTAGAGGTAGAGTCCAGTCAGTTAGAGGCCGTCCCAGGGACGCAGTTCAGAGTGGTGGGGCTCAGCCCCGATTTTATGCTTTTCCAGCTACGCTTGAGGCCGAGTCATCTGATGCTGTTATCACAGGTATTATTCTAGTTTGCCATAGAGATGCTTCAGTTCTATTTGATCCAGGATCCACTTATTCCTATGTGTCCTCCTATTTTCTTCATATTTGGTTGTGCCTTGTGATTCTCTGAGTACTTTTATGTGTGTACCTACACCGGTGGGAGACTCTATTGTAGTAGATCATTTCTATCGTTCGTGTGTGGTTACTATTGGTAGTCTTGAGACTAATGTGTATCTTCTACTTCTTGATATGGTAGATTTTGATGTCATCTTAGGTATGGATTGGTTTTCACCTTATCATGCTATATTGGATTGTCATGCCAAGACAGTGACCTAGCCATATAGGGGTTACCTCGGTTAGAGTAGAAAGGAACTCCTGGTCATTCTGCCAGCAGGGTTATTTCTTATATGAAAGCTCGGCGTATGGTAGAGAAAGGGTATCTAGCCTATTTGGCTTATATTCACGATCCCAATGCGGATGCCCCTTCTATGGACTCAGTACCAGTTGTTCGTGAATTTCCAAAAGTATTTCCTGCAGATTTGTCGGGGATGCCACCTGATAGAGATATTGACTTGTGTATTGATTTAGCTCTGGGCACTCAGCCCATTTCTATTCCACTATACCGTATAGCCCTGCCGGAGTTGAAATAATTGAAGGAGCAATTACAAGACTTGCTTGATCAGGGATTTGTTAGACCCAGTGTCTCGCCCTGGGGTGCACTAGTATTATTTGTAAAGAAGAAAGATGGTTCTATGCAGATGTGTATAGATTATCGGCAGTTGAATAAGGCCACTATCAAAAACAAATGTCCGCTGCCAAGAACTGATGACCTATTTGATCAGCTTCAGGGTGCCAAGGTATTTTCGAAGATTGATTTGAGTTCTAGTTACCATCAGTTGAAGATTAGGGCATTTGATATCCCTAACACAGCTTTTCGGACTCGATATGAGTATTACGAATTACTAGTGATGTCATTTGGGTTGACAAATGACCAGCAGCATTTATGGATTTGATGAATCGGGTGTTCAAGCGCTATTTGGATTCTTTTGTGGTTGTATTCATTGATGATATCTTGATGTACTCTAGCAGTCGAGAGGAGCATGAGCAGCATCTTCGGAGTGTGCTTCATACTTTGAAGAATAATCAGTTATATGCCAAATTTTCAAAATGTGAATTTTGGTTAGACTCAGTTGCCTTTTTGGGGCATGTGGTATCAGCAGAAGGCATAAAGGTGGATCCTAAGAAGATTGAGGCTGTTCAGAATTGGCCTAGACCTACTTCAGTTACAGAAATCCGGAGTTTTTTGGGTTTAGCAGGTTATTATCGTCAGTTCGTGGAAGGGTTTTCATCTATAACAAGCTCATTGACCAGACTGACCTAGAAAGGTGTCCCATTCAGATGGTCAAACAAGTGCGAGTTAAGCTTTCAGAAGCTCAAGACTGCTTTGACTACGATGCTAGTGTTGGTGTTACCCACAGGTTCAGGGTCGTATACGGTATATTGTGACGCATCTCACATTGGGCTTGGTGCAGTATTAATGCAAGATGGCAAGGTAATTGCATATGCGTCGCGGCAGTTGAAAGTTCACGAGAAGAATTATCATGTTCATGACTTAGAACTGGCAGCCATTGTTCATGCGCTGAAGATTTGGAGGCATTACCTCTACGGTGTCTCGTGTGAGGTATTTACTGATCATCGTAGCCTTTAGTATCTGTTCAAACAAAAAGATCTTAATTTGAGGCAGAGAAGATGGTTGGAGTTGTTGAAAGACTATGATATCACCATTTTGTATCACCCCGGAAAGGCCAATGTGGTGGCCGATGCTTTGAGTAGAAAGGTTGTGAGTATGGGCAGTCTTGCGTATATTCCGGTTGGTGAGAGGCTATTAGCTACAGATGTTCAGACTTTGGCTAATCAATTCGTGAGGTTGGATATTTCAGAACCCAGTCGGGTTCTAGCTTGCACAGTCGCTCGGTCTTCTTTCTATGAGCGCATCAGAGAGAGGTAGTATGATGATCCTCATTTACTTGTCCTTAAGGACACGGTGTGGCACGGTGATGCCAACCAGGTTGCTGTGGGGGAAGATGGAGTTCTGCGAATGCAGGGTCTTATTTGTATGCCTAATGTGGATGGGCTTCGTGAATTAATTCTTGATGAGACACACAGTTCCAGGTATTCTATTCATCCAGGTACCGCCAAAATGTATCAAGATTTTCGGCAACATTATTGGCGGAGGAGAATAAAAAAGGATATAGTTGCACATGTAGCTCGGTGTCTGAATTGTCAGCAAGTTAAGTATGAGCATCATAGACCTGTTGATTTGCTTCAGAAGTTAGAAATTCCTGAGTGGAAATGGGACTATGGATTTTGTTGTTGGACTCCCACGGACTCACAGAAAATTTGACCTAGTTTGGGTCATTGTGGATAGGTTGACCAAGTCAGCACATTTCATTCCAGTGGCAGTCACCTATTCTTCAGAGAGGTTAGCTGAAATTTACATTCGTGAGATTATCCGCCTTCACGGTGTGCCCGTGTCTATTATTTCAGATCGAGGTACGCAGTTTACCTCACACTTCTGGAGGGCTGTACAACGTGAGTTAGGCACGCGGGTTGAGTTGAGTACATCATTTCATCCACAGACAGACGGACAGTCAGAGCGCACCATTCAGATATTGGAAGATATGTTTCGCGCTTGTGTTATAGACTTTGGAGGTTCTTGGGATCAATTCCTGCAACTCGCAGAGTTTGCTTATAATAATAGCTACCAGTTGAGCATTTAGATGGCCCCATATGAGGCATAATACGGAAGGTGATACCGATCACCAGTTGGTTGGTTTGAACCGGGAGAGGCTCGGTTGTTGGGTACCGATTTGGTACAGGATGCTTTGGATAAGATCAAAGTTATTCAGGATTGACTTTTACAGATCAGTCTAGGCAAAAGAGTTATGCCGACCGTAAAGTTCGTGATATTTCATTCATGGTTGGAAAAATAATATTACTCTGGGTTTCACCTATGAAAGGTGTAATGAGGTTCGGAAAGAAGGGCAAGTTGAGACTTAGGTATATTGGACCCTTTGAAATTCTTGAAAGGGTGGGTGAAGTAGCCTACAGGCTTGCATTACCACCTAGTTTATCAGTGGTTCATCCGGTGTTCCATGTGTCTATGCTTTGAAAATATCATGGTGATCCGTCCCATGTGTTAGATTTCAGCTCAGTCCAATTGGATAAAGATTTGACTTACGAGGAGGAGCCGGTGGCTATTCTAGCCCGGCAGGTCCGACAGTTGAGGTCTAAGAGTTATCCTTCAGTTCGAGTGCAATGGAGAGGTCAGACAGAAGAGACATCTACCTGGGAGTCCGAGTCGGACATGCGAAGTAAATATCCACACTTATTCACCAGCTCAGGTACTTTTTCTAACTTCGTTCGAGGACGAACGTTTGCTTTAGAGGTGGAAAATGTGATGATCCAAAATGTCATCTTTAAATTTGAAAAATTAATTCTATATTCTAAGACCTCGAAAAGCACTATTTATCACTCCTTGACTTGTGTGCATAGTCCGTAAAAGTTTTCGAAAAGTTTTTATGTGAAAAATGGATTAAAATATGAAATAGAGCCTTAAAACTTAATTGAGTTGACTTTGGTCAACATTTTGAGCAAACAGACCCGGATCAGTATTTTGACAGTTCCGGTAGGTCCGTATCGTGATTCGGGACTTGGGCGTATGCCCGGAATTTAATTTGGAGGTCCCTAGCACAAGTTATGACCATTTAACTGAAACTAGTAATTTAAAGGCTAAAGATTTTCAAGTTCGACCACGGGATTGACTTTTTGATATCGGAGCCGGAATCTGATTCTAGAAATTTGAATAGCTCAGTTATGTCAGTTAGGACTTGTGTGCCAAATTTGAAGTCATTCCGGATTCATTTAATATGTTTTGGCACGAGATTTGCAAATTGAAAAGTTTAAAACTCAAAAGTTCGAATAGAGGTGTGAATTGTAATTTCAGCGTTGTTTGACGTGATATGAGACCCCACGTAAATCCGTATTATGTTACGGGACTTGTTGATATATTCGGACGGGGTCCCGAGTACCCCGAGTGTGATTCGGATCAAAATCGGATCAAATTGTGAACTTAAACAAATTCTGGAAATTTACTGCCTCCAATGTAATCGCACCTGCGAGGGTCTTGGCCGCAGGTGCGATGTCGCAGGTGCGGTGGAATTTCGCAAATGCGGGACTAGGCTGGCCTGGGATCTTCGTAGGTGCGGCCATTTTTGCGCAAAGGCGCGACTGCAGATGCGGTCCTAAGTTCCGCAGATGCGGACACACGCTGGGGCAAACCATTTCGCATGGTGCGAGATTTTTCTCGCAAATGCGAGCTCGCAAGTGCGAGCCCAGGCACCCTAGGTGCGGAAATGCCTGGGCAGTGTTAAAAACGAAGAGTCTGAGATTTTTACTCATTTTAGTCATTTTGAGCTCGGGTAAGGCGAATTCTTGGGCGATTTTCACGAAAAAAACTGGGGTAAGTGTTCCTTATCCTATATTGATTATATTTCATTATTCCATACTCATTTACATCATGAATCCGTGAATTTATTGGAGAAAAATCAGATTTTTATAAAATCTTCCAAAACTGAAAATTTAATATTTGAGGGTCCATTTGACATCGGAATTTGATAATTTTTGTATGGTTGGACTCGTCTCGGAATGGGTATTCGGATTTCGTAAGTTTTTTCGAGATTTGAGATATGGGCCCCACTATTAATTTTTAAAATGAATTTTGAATTTTTATCCGAAAAATTAGTAAATTCATATGGAATTAATTCCTATGATTCATATTGAGTATATCGAATTATTTGTGAATAGATTTGAAGCTTTAGGAGTCAAATTTAAAAGGAAAAGTTGTGGTCGCGTAATTGATTGAAATTGCAAAGCGAGGTAAGTGTTGTGGTTAACCTTGACTTAAGGGAATAGAACCCTTAAATTATTTGTTATGTGAAATGCATGTGAACGACGTATAGGTGAGGTGACGAGTGTCTATACGTCATCAAATTAATTGTTTGCATAATTATTTAAAAATCATAAATTATTGTAAGACACGAATTAATTGTTATAATAATTGTTTCTCTCCTATTCTTTGTCAAATATTAATTCTTGAATTTAAATTAATCGGTATCTTTTCTATTTTCTTTAATATTGCTAGTAAAATATTAAAATTACTTAGAAAATTATTCCGCAAATAATTGATATATGTTTAACGTATTAGTTGGCTTGCTTACCTATAGTATTGGGCGCTATCACGACCTTTAGGTGAAATTAGGTCATGACGCAAACCAATTATGGTCGAGTTTTATTTTTCAATACCAAACCAAATCACATCGAATTTTTGTTTTCCGGTTTGACTCGGATTATTGGTTTGGTGCGGTTTATCGATTTTCTTTGTACACCCCTACTTCACCGTTCCAAAAGAATGGTAGGTGTCACGATCCAATTTTACCTATAGGTCGTGATGACGCCCAACACCATAGCTGGGAAAGCCAACTAGTGAATTAAACATATATTTTCCCATTTAATAAATTTTCGAGTAATTAAACTCTTTTTACTTGCAAGATTTAAGAAAAATATAAAAGGTTCCTATTAAATAAAAAACTAAGGAAATAATTCAAATCACAATTCTACTAGTGTGTGTGCCAAGACCTGGTGTCACAAGTATATGAGCATCTAGTAGATTTTACAAAAATTCTAAATACTGTTTGAATATAAAATAGACAGAATACAAAGTACAAGGAGTGACACCAGTTGCTGCAGAATGGCACAGAAAGGCAGCTCACCACCAAACCTCCGAATAACGTGGATTCACACCGGTAGGACCGCCTAAAGTTCCTGTCTCAGATCCTACACAAGAAGTGCAGCAAGCGTAGCATGAGTACGTAAACAACGTGTATCCAGTAAGTGTAACGACCCGACTTGTCATTTTACGAATTAGCGTCCCGTTCAGCGGCTTAAGACCTCGAGAAGCTTCGTAATATGTAATATGACCCATGGGTGTGGTCGAGTTTGATTTTCGGAAGATTCAGAAATAAATTGAAAGAACAATTCTTATTTAGAAGCTTAAATGGAAAGAGTTGACCGGAGAGTTGACTTTTGAGCAAACGACCCCAGAATGGAATTTTGATGATGTTAATAGCTTCGTATGGTGATTTCAGACTTAGGCGTATGTCTGGATTTGGATTTGGAAGTCTATAGGACAATTCGACGTATTTTGGCGAAAGTTGGAAAATAGACGATTTTCGAAAAGTTCCATCAAAGGTTGAATTTTTAATAACGAGGTCGGAATCTGATTCTGGAAATTAGAATAGGTCTGTTATGTCATTTATGACTTGTGTGCAAAATTTGAGGTCAATCGGACTTGATTCGATAGGTTTCGACATCGAATGTAGAAGTTGGAAATTTCATAATAGACTAAAGTTTCAAGTAAGTTCGCACAAGACCTAATTTTAAATGAGCATAACTTTCATGATACAAAGTGTTATATGGTGTATTACCTATCAAATGAAATATCTTTGAGTCTAGTTTCTAACTCTTCAAACCGTTCACCATTTAGATACTCCTACAAGAAGTTATGACCAAATTACCAAAGGCTGGAAAAATGCGATTCTGCGATCGCAAAATCATTATGCGATCGCGAAAGTGCTTATGCGACCGCAAACTGGTCGCAGAATGGACCAAAATAGCCCAGTTATGGGCACCAATTTTTGTGACCATTTTGCAACCCGCATACCCATTCTGCGGTCCATTATGCGACCGCATACCTACTTTCGGAGGGTTAATTTTTTTATTTTCATAACCCAACCCCATTTTGATAAATAGGCTTTGGGGTTTATTTTGGGGCAATTATCTGAGGTTTTTTTTAGAGAGAAGTGAGAGTGTTCTAGAGAGATGAAGTAGATGAAGTAGATGAAGTGTTTTGTTAATCAAGATCTTGTCCAAACTTTGAAATCCAACAAGGAAATCTCACAAGTTCTTCATCTAAGATGTAAGGTTCCATACCCTAATTTTCAATTTCGAATTTGGGTTGAAAATGGTAGAAATCTTCAAATACTTTAATTGAAGATTTGAAGGGCAATCCGATGTCGGAATTCGATAATTTTTGTATGGTTGAACTCGTATCGGAACGGGTGTTCGAATTTCATAAGTTTTTTCGTGATTCGAAATGTTGGTTCCACTGTCGATTTTAAAAATGATTTTCGGATTTTAATAAGGAATATTAGTAATTTCATATGGAATTAATTCCTACGATTCGTATTGAGTATATTGAATTGTTTGTATCTAGATTTGAAGCGTTCGGACACGAATTCGTGAGGCAAAGGTTTATTGGAATCTTGAATTTGGTTGCGAAGCGAGGTAAGTGTCTTGCTTAACCTCGAGTGGGGGAATTATCCCTTAGGCATTGAGTCTTATGTGTCATTTGTGAAATGTAAAAAGTCGTGTACGCGAGGTGACGAGTACGTACTCGGGCTTATATGTGCAAAATTCATTGAGTTAAAGTCTTGGAAATATTGTGTAGTAATTTGGATAATTGTTTGTATTTATTAAATCATCTATTTGCCATGCCTAAATCCTTATTGTTGAATTTATTTTTATATGACAATTTGATGTGATTGTTACTTGAAAACTAATGTAATTTGCTGAGTATTGTTGGTTTGATATTTTTTGGAATTAAATTTCAATATGAACTTTCCCTATGAAAATAATTAATTAAGCAAGTTTTAAAAGAAGTGTTAATATAATTATCTAAATTTGGATTAATGAAGGCTTTGTTTTATACTGAGTAACTTCTATCTCTGTTGATTATTTTTTGGGTGTTATACACATTGTATGGAGCCTTCGGCTAATTGTTGTAAAATTAATCGATTTGGTTGTATCTTTAAAATTTTGGTTGTGGCTATTGGGCAAAATGAATTGATTTTTATTATATTGCCATGTTAATTTCCCGTGTAAATTGTTGTGTTGTATGAGTTATTATTTTGAGGAGATAAGGGTGGCATTTTACCGTTGATACTATATGGGTATAAGGGTGGCATTTCACTGTTATTATGTTTGTTGGAATATTGTCTGGGCGGAGCAATAGGGGCAGCTATAGGAGCGATAAGGGTGGCTATTGGTATTGTCAGGGCGGAGGGATAAGGGTGGCTATAGGAGAGATAAGGGTGGCTATTGTCAGGGATGGTATGTAATGATGAGGAGTGCTTGCATTGGTGATTTTTATGTGATGTTGTGATTTTTCTTGTGTTTATTTTTATAACTTGTGCAAGTTGTCTTGTTGTTGGTAAATTGATAATAATATGATTTATGTTGAAATTGAGAGCATGTGGCTATTGCCAGGCGGATTATAAACATTTAGTTTTAGCACGAGGTGCCGTGAGTAAATAATGAGGATATTGGCACGTGAATTGTCCGTGTAGTTGTGATATGAAATGTGGGCACGAGGTGCTGTGATTAAATGATAAGGATATTTGGCACGTGAATTGTCCGTGCAGTTGTGATATGAAATGAGGGCACGAGGTGCCAGGGAAATATGATGATTTAATTATGGGCACGAAGTGCCGTGAAAATATAAAAATGGGTTGAGACCCGTATTTATGAAAAATATAAAAATGGGCTGAGACCCGCATTTTTTATGATTATGAAATGAGGTGTCACATGGTGACTTTTTAATTGAAAGAATTATATTCAAAATATTTATTTGGAATGATTTTATTCAAAAAGAATTATATGAAAGAATTTTATATTCGAAAGATGTTTATTTGAGGAAAATATATTTGAAAAAGAGTTTTATTAGTAAGAATTATATGCGAAAGATATGTAATTGAAGAACTTGATTTAACTGAGTGTAATTGTATTTACCAATTGTTGAGCGATATTAATGGTGATTTAATTGTCTTAATGTGCATATCACTGGTTGTATTATGTTGCCCTTATTGTTATTTGCTTCCTATTATTTTGTATATTATATTGCACAGGTTATTAGACTAGTGAGTGTCTTGACTGTGCCTCGTCTCTACTCTACTGAGGTTAGTCTTGATACTTACTGGGTACCGACCATGGTGTACTCATACTACACTTCTGCACATTCTTGTGCAGAGCCAGGTATTGGAGATATCGGACTTGAGCAGAATTAAAGCGGGATCGTAAGGATTCAAGGTAGAGCTGCTTGGTCGTCGCAGTCCCTTTGAGTCTTTTAATTTCATTGTACTGTTAATTTTTAATCAAACAATATTGTATATTTGGTCCTCGTGATCATTCCATGTATTCAGTTGGAGTTCATGACTCAGTACTACCAGTCTTGGGAGGTTTTATATTCATATTTGTTCTGCTATTAGTTTTGATTGCCTATTTAATTAAAAATAAATGGCTTCAAAAATGTAATTGAAATCGGCTTACCTAGTCGTAGAGACTAGGTGCCATCACGATGCCTGTAGTGGGATTTTGGGTCGTGACAAGTTGGTATCAGAGCTCTAGGTTCATAGGTTTTACGAGTCACGAACGAGTCTAGTAGAGTCTTGTGTATCAGTACGGAGACGTCTGTACTTATCTTCGAGAGGCTACAGAACTATTAGGAAATTTCCATTTCTTTCATTCCTATCATGCAGAATTTGTTGGATTTGGAATTTGAGACTTTGTATCTCTATTCTCTCACAGATAGTGAGGACACGTGCTACCGGGGTTAGCTGAGCAGGCATCCGCACATACTGTTAGGGATACAAGAGGCCGGGGCCGAGGCCGAGGTAGAGGTCGAGGAAGGGCACATAGTGCAACTAGAGCACATGTCAGAACAACAGTTGAGGACCCACCAGTAGCTCCAGTTGGGGGACAGGTACCAGAAACACCTGTTGTTACCCCCGGACTTCAGGAGACTTTAGCACAATTCTTGAGTATGGTTGGTACATTAACTCAGGCGGGATTTATCTTTGTTGCACCAAATATTTCGCAGATTGGGGGAGTAGCTCAGACTCCTACCACAACTCCAGAGCAGCAGGTTCACGTTGGTCAGGTTCCGGGTGTAATACCTGTACAACCTGTTATTCCGGTTCGTGTAATGACCCGGCCAGTCATTTGGAGAATTTAAGTCCCGTCTTGTGTCATAAGGCCTTGAGCAGCTTCATATTATGTGTATTGACTTGCGTGCATGGTTGAATTTAGTTACCGGATGATTCAGAGTGATTTGGGATACTTAGTCCCTAAAACGGAAGATTAAGTCTTAGGATTTTGACCGTAGTCGGAACTATGTGAAGACGACTCCGGAATGGAGTTTCGTTAGTTCTATTAGCTCTGTTGGGTAATTTTGGACTTAGGAACGTGTCCGGACTATAAATCTGAGGTCTGTAGCTGATTTAGGCTTGAAATGGCGAAAGTCGAATTTTTGGAGATTTGGACCAGAAGTGGACTTTTTGATATCGGGGTCGGAATGCAATTCCGAGAGTTGGAATAACTCCGTTATGTTATTTGGGACTTGCCTACAAAATTTGACATCATTCCGGGTTGATTTGATAGGTTTCGGTACGGGTTTTAGAAGTTGAAAGATTTGAAATTAATAAGTTCGATTCATGGTGCGATTCGTGGTTTCAACGTTATTTGATGTGACTTTAAGGCTCGACTAAGTTCGTATGGTGTATTAGGATTGGTTGGTATGTTTGGTTGAGGTCCCGGGGGCCTCGGGTGAGTTTCGGGTGCTTAACGGATTAAAAGTTTGATTTGTGTTACTACTAAGTCTTCAGGCTTCTGGTATTTTCGCACCTGCGAAGAGGAGACCGCAGGTGCGAGAGCACACGTGCGGAGAGGCAGGCGCAGAAGCGGAAAAATGGAGGAGTGCCAGGGGTCGCAGGTGCGAGGAAAATTCCTCATCTGCGATACCCGCAGATGCGAAGATTGAGGCACTGGTGCGAGAAGAGCTGGACTTGATAGTCTCCGTAGGTGCGGAGAAATTGTAAGCATCAGCGGCTCCGCAGAAGCGGATTTTTGGCACGCAGAAGCGAGAGGAAGCGCAGGTGCGGTTGGACATGTGCACCTGCGGTCGCGCAGATGCGGCTATTTATGCGCAGGTGCGGTCACGCCTAGGCAGAAAAGAGAAATCTAAGGGTTTGGTTTCATTCTTTGTTTTTGGACTTGAGAGCTCGGAATTTGGCGATTGTTTGAGGGTTTTTCAGAGGAAACTTTGGGGTAATGATTCCTAACTCGTTTTTGGTTGTTTTTCATTAATCCATAGTTGTTTTCTCCATTTAGTTTCGGGTTTGGATTGAAAATTTAGGAAAAATGGGACGAAGTTCTTTAACTAAGAGTTTTGAGTTTTGATTGGGATTTAGACATCAGATTTGGATAATTTTTGTACGAGTGAACTCGCGAGTGAATGGGTGTTCGCATTTTCTGACTTATACCCAATTCCGAGACGTGGGCCGGGTCGACTTTTTAGGGCGAATTTCGGAATTTTTATTAAATATTGATTTCATTGATTAGATAAGTTTATTATTGTTGTATTCATGTTATGCAATTATGTTTGGCTAGATTTGGGCCATTCGGAGTTGGATAATTGAGGAAAGGACATTCTTACAGACTGTTTGAGCTTGGTTTGAAGTAAGTATCTGGCCTAACCTTGTGTGGGGGATTTTTCCCTTAGGATTTGAGTCTTCTATGTTGATTTGTAGTCCATGCACGTGAGGTGACGAGTGCGTGCTCGGACTTATTTGTGAAAAGTTGGCCTTTTAGGATTCTTAGGTCCTTATATTCACTGAGTATGAAGTTGTTCTTGATATGAATAAGTTCCTATTTCCTAGTTTCACCTCTACATGCTTTAATTAGAATTAATTGCTTTCAGGATTCACTCTTATTGCCTATTGGACTCTTATTTGACTTAACTGAAGATTTTGTTTACCTCCTCTATTGTCATGCTATCTTTCATAACTGCTTATCTTAATTTGAAATTATTATTATATCATCGTATAATTTGTTTAGTCTTAATTGAGGTTATGATTATCTTTCCGCTGCTTATCCTTAATTAAATTGTTGAAAATCCTTAGAAATTTCTCAACCTTAAAAGAAGTTTTAGATATCCTATATCTTAGTCGACTTGTTTTATTTGAAATTATTTGATTCGTGTTAGTTTCCCTGTTGTTGAAATGTATATTGTGGGATCGTTGATACACATTAGTTTCCCTTTGTTGAGTTGTTCTCTTTACGCCTAGCATTATTTACTGTGGTTATTCTTTGTGATTTGGTCCCACATTTTCCTGTGATTTTAAAAGTTCTTGAGTTGATTTACTTGTCGTACTTTGTATAATTGCCATTGTTGTTGTTGTATTTGTTGTGGTGATGCACGAGGTTTCTACCGTGCGACTGTTATTATTGTGATGCACGAGGTTTCTGCCGTGCGGTTGTTGTTATGGGGTTGCACGAGGTTTCTACCGTGCTATTGTTACTATTGATTTTGCACATAAGGCGTGACAAGGTGGGATATATATATATATATATATATATATATATATATATATATATATATATATATATATATGTATGGGTTGCGCATGTGGCGAGACAAGGTGGGAACATTATTATGCACGTGTGGCGAGACAAGGCGGGCAATTATGTTACTATTGCACACGTGGCGAAACAAGGTGAGCTGTGTCAGGGATTGATTTGTGATTTATGGCCTGGGGGCATTCTTGTTGTTGATATTTGTGTAGTGGTATACGTACCTGTGTGAGCTTGATCTTGTGAAAGCTTTGAGAAAATGTTCTACGTGTTGTCCGTTCTTCTTCTTCCTTATGCTTATTTGCTGGTATGGACTATGTTAGGACTCTTGCACAAGCATACACGCAGTTAAGCACTCTTATCGGATTAGAGGTGTTCTTGATATTGTTGAGCATAGATGCTCACTCTTGTTTACTTGCCTTCTATGTGAGAATGGCTCTATTGGCACGTGAGTCGTCAGTGTGGTTATGAGGTATTATGAGGGCACAGGATTCCAAGTATTAGGGTTCGGGTATTGAGACCCGTGAGATTGTAAATTGTCCGAGGTTCGGTACCTCGTGGAGTTGTTGACTAAAACCTGATGTAAAAGTGGTTGTAATTACTGAGTTATTACTTGTCCTTGCTGTATTCGTGATTCCGGATTTAGGTTGTGTTCCATTCACTTTGTCTGCATCATTTTCATGATATTCCGCTGATACTTGTTGTTTTTTTGCTTTAATGCCATCACTGTATTGTGAGCCATATTGCATAGTCTTTATGTAGACATCATACTTTTGTTATTCATGTACTTATATCTGTCCGGTTTATTAGACCAGTGGGTGTCTTGACTGTTTCTCGTCACTACCCCACTGAGGTTAGTCTTGATACTTACTGGGCACCGCTGTGGTGTGCTCATGCTACTCTTCTGCACATTTTTGTGCAGATCCAGGTACTTGTTCGTTAGCTAGCTGTGTGGACTGTTGCTGTGGAGACTCAAGGTAAACCTGCTGCTGCGTTCGCAGGCTTCGGAGTCACCTTCTAGTTTTCGTTTTGCACTGTTTATACTTATTTCTAGATAGTTGTATTTAGAAGTTTTCTAGCAAACATTCTGTAGAGCTTATGACTTGTACTACCGGTTTTGAGAATTTTAAGAGATTCTAATTAAATAATGTTGTTGTTTTAATTATTGTTAGGCTTACCTAGTCCCTAAGACTAGGTGCCATCACGATGCCCAACGGAGGGAAAATTGGGTCGTGACAGTTCGGCCTGAGGTCAGGCCAGAGGCATCAGAAGAAGAACAGAAGAGACTTGAAAGGTTTAAGAGGTATAGTCCACCTACTTTCGGTGGCACAGCTACAGAGGATGCCCAAGGATTTCTAGAAACTTATCACCGTATTCTCCGCACCATGGGTATTGTGGAAGTGAGCGGAGTTTCCTTTACTACATTTCAACTATCAGGCGCAGCGTATCGGTGGTGGCAAATCTATGAAGAAGGTAGACCAGATGGTGCAACACCACTAACTTGGGCTCAATTTTTGGAAATGTTTTTGAAAGAGTTTGTTCCCCAGACTCTCCGGGATGCATGGCACACAGAGTTTGAACGGTTGTGCCAGGGCACTATGATAGTGTTAGAATATGCTATCAGGCTTAGTGAATTAGCCCGTCATGCACCTATCTTGGTTCCTACAGTTAGAGAGCGAGTCCGCAGATTCATCGAGGGGCTCAATTATGATCTTAAAAATATGCATGGCTCGAGAGTTGCAAACTGATACTCCATTTCAGCAAGTAATGGAGAGTGCGAAGAGGATCGAGGGTGTTCTAGGTGAGAAAAGGAAGTATAAGGAGGCAAAAAGGTCTCGAAGCTCTGGAGGGTTCAGTGGATTTTACTCCTCATCTATGGCCCATTATGGCGGAGGATCGAGAAGTCGGTCAGCTCAGTCCGCACATCAGATTACTCAGGGTGCTCCAGCAAGTTCTTATAGTGCACCACTTATACGAAATTTTTACAGCGGTTATTCCAGTTATCCGGCACAGACTCAGTACGAGCAACCGCGACCTTAGAGGGGTTGTTATGAGTGTGGTGATACTAGGCACATTATGAGAGATTGTCCTAGACTTGGGAGGGGTGGATTTTATCAGAACACTCAGGCATAACTAGTTAGGGGTGGAGGACAGGCGGGTAGAGGGTGCCCTAGAGGGGGAGGCCCAGCCCGTTAATATATTTGCTATGGTGAGGCTGAGGCCACTACACCAGATGGTGTCGTTACATGTATGATCCTGATTTGTTATAAAAGGATATTTGTCTTTAATTTGATTCGGTTCTGAATATTGAGGTGAGTCCTCCTATTACGCTCCGCTTATGGGTGAGCATCGTAATTTTGTGAACCACTTATATGTTTATCCCTGTTGGGAGGTTTAATAATGATTAGCCCGTGTCTATCATTTTATTTTGTACACCATTGAGGGCTATAAGTCCAAAAGTGACTTTTTATTTCTCACTACAGTGGGTTTTGATGTGATTTCGGAATAACTGATTTCAAATTTTATGAATTTTATGCCCTATTGGAATGGGGGTTCATTATGTGTTGTGAAAAATAATTTACGGAATTTATTGAAAAGAAGAAAGAAAGGAAATTGAAAATTTCAGTTGGCACAATGTGCAAAATACTTGTGATTCGGAGTTGAGGACGAGATCCTCATATTTTTATATGATATGAAATATTTAAACCGGGCTACAAGCCACGGTAGAAGTTATATAAGGACGAGGTCCTGGTGGTGAAATTTTTATGAGTTTAAATTCTCCCTTTATGAAATTAAATTTGTACTATAATATAAACAGGGAGTCATACCTTTTAGGCTTATTTAAAAAAGAAATTCGCGTATGAATTTCTCTATGCATAATTTGCCAAATTCGTGTTGTAATTATGGATTTTTAGCCTATGATATGAGTGCCCAAGTGGCGTTAAATGTGACTCATTAATCCGAGTAAGTAATCACGAGGTCTTCATGCCTCACATTCTGTTGTCAGTGTTGTGAAAATTCGAAACGAGGTGGTGGTTAATATGAAATTAATTGATGATGCTGGAATTAATTATGAACAGCTTTTAAGACCATAGATGTGGTGATGAGCATACATATGATGTGCTTCATATCCTGACATCATTATGATAATGTAATGCTCATAAATGCCGAGATTAGTATTATTGATATATACCTTGTTAGGAGTTGTTTTGGTGTTACTTTGGAAGGTGGATAGACATATTTACAGGGAAGACTCTGCCAAAATTTCTGAAAAATTTGGGAGTTAGAAAAATTTGGGAGATTGATATGTGCGAAAGAAGAGAAAAGTTATGTTATGTGATCAAGGGCAAATGATTCTAAGCGGGGAAGAATGAAACACCCCAGAAAATTTTTGAAATACTTCAACACTATTAAGAAAATTGATGTGTGCATAGGCACGAGTTTCTATAGCCAGTTGAGACTAATACCGTGCGTTATTGTGAAACATCAGGCCTTTGAAAATGTTTGGAGTGTAAGAAATTGGTCTTAAAGTTTACAAATATGGATAAAAGAAATAATCTCAAATGAGATAGTGTTGCCCATCTTATCTCAAATGCGGTAACGTCGGATCAACTATGAGTATGTGTGTAAAAGTAAAATCATCAATTTGGTAACCTCAGAATAATTCTTAGCACGTTCGAGGGCGAACGTTTGTTTAAGAGGTGGATAATATAACGATCCGACATGTTGTTTTAAGAATTAGCGTCCCGTTCAGCGGCTTAAGACCTCGAGAAGCTTCGTAATATGTATTATGACCCATGGGTGTGGTCGAGTTTGATTTTTGGAAGATTCAGAAATAAATTGAAAGAACAATTCATATTTAGAAGCTTAAATGGAAAGAGTTGACCGGAGAGTTGACTTTTGAGCAAACGACTCCGAAATGGAATTTTGATGATGTCAATAGCTTTGTATGGTAATTTCGTACTTAGGCATATGTCCGGATTTGGATTTGAAAGTCCGTAGGACAATTCGACGCATTTTGGCGAAAGTTGGAAAATAGACGATTTTCGGAAAGTTCGATCGAAGGTTGAATTTTTGATAACGAGGTTGGAATCTGATTCTGGAAATTGGAATAGGTCTGTTATGTCATTTATAAATTGTGTTCAAAATTTGAGGTCAATCGGACTTGACTCGATAGGTTTCGACATCGAATGTAGAAGTTGGAAATGTCATAATAGACTAAAGTTTTAAGTGAGTTCGCACAAGACCTAACTTCAAATAAGCATAACTCTCATGATATGAAGTGTTATATGGTGTATTACCTATCAAAGGAAATATCTTTGAGTCTTTCAAACCGTTTGTCATTTGGATACTCCTACAAGAAGTTATGACCATATTACCAAAGGCTGGAAAAATGTGATTCTACGACCAATTTAGCGATTGCAAAATCGTTATGCGGTCGTGAAAGTGATTTTGTGACCGCAAACTGGTCGCAGAATGGACCAGAATAGCCCAGTTCTGGGCACCGATTTTTGCGACCATTTTGCGACCCGCATACCCATTCTGCGGTCCATTATGCGACGACATACCTGCTTTCGGAGGGTTAATTTTTCTATTTTCATAACCCGACCCCATTTTGATACATAGGCTTTGGGATTTATTTTCGGGCAATTATCTGAGTTTTTTTAGAGAGAAGTGAGAGTGTTCTAGAGAGAGGAAGTAGATGAAGTGTTTTGTTAATCAAGATCTTGTCCAAACTTTGAAATCCAACAAGGAAATCTCACAAGTTCTTCATCTAAGAGGTAAGGTTTCATACCCTAGTTTTCAATTTCGAATTTGGGTTGAAAATGGTAGAAATCTTCAAATACTTTAATTGAATATTTGAAGGGCAATCCGATGTCGGAATTCGATAATATTTGTATGGTTGAACTCGTATCGGAACGGGTGTTCGGATTTCGTGAGTGTTTCTAGGATTTGAAACGTGGGTCACACTGTCGATTTTTATAATGAATTTTGGATTTTAATACGGAATATTAGTAATTTCATATGGAATTAATTCCTACGATTTGTATTGAGTATATTGAATTGTTTGTGACTAGATTTGAAGCGTTCGGACACAAATTCGCGAGGCAAAGTTTATTAGAATCTTGAATTTGGTTGCGAAGCGAGGTAAGTGTCTTGCTTAACCTCGAGTGGGGGAATTACCCCTTAGGCATTGAGTCTTATGTGCCATTTGTGAAATATGAAAAGCCATTCGATAACTCTTGTTGTTGGTAAATTGATAATAATCTGATTTATGTTGAAATTGAGAGCCTGTGGCTATTACCAGGTGGATTATAAATATTGAGTTTTAGCACGAGGTTCCATGAATAAATAATGAGCATATTGGCACATGAATTGTATGTCCAGTTGTGATATGAAATGTGGGAACGAGGTGCTGTGATTAAATGATAATGATATTTGACACATGAATTGTTCGTGCATTTGTGATATGAAATGAGGGCACGAGGTACCAGGGAAATATGATAATTTAATTATGGGCACGAAGTGCCGTGGAAATATGAAAATGGGTTGAGACCTGTGTTTACGAAAAATATGAAAATGGGCTGAGACCCGTATTTTTTATGGTTATGAAATGAGGTGTCAGGTGATGACTTTTTAATTGAAAGAATTATATTCAAAATATTTATTTGGAAGGATTTTATTCAAAA
The DNA here is from genome assembly GCF_000390325.3 of Nicotiana tomentosiformis. Lineage (NCBI taxonomy): Eukaryota > Viridiplantae > Streptophyta > Magnoliopsida > Solanales > Solanaceae > Nicotiana > Nicotiana tomentosiformis. The sequence continues at coordinate 144,555,714 of NC_090817.1, forward strand.
AGAATTATATGAAAGAATTTTATATTCGAAAGATGTTTATTTGAGGAAAATATATTTGAAAAAGAGTTTTATTAGTAAGAATTATATGCGAAAGATATGTAATTGAAGAACTTGATTTAACTGAGTGTAATTGTATTTACCAATTGTTGAGCGATATTAATGGTGATTTAATTGTCTTAATGTGCATATCACTGGTTGTATTATGTTGCCCTTATTGTTATTTGCTTTCTATTATTTTGTATATTATATTGCACAGGTTATTAGACTAGTGAGTGTCTTGACTGTGCCTCGTCTCTACTCTACTGAGGTTAGTCTTGATACTTACTGGGTACCGACCGTGGTGTACTCATACTACACTTCTGCACATTCTTGTGCAGAGCCAGGTATTGGAGATATCGGACTTGAGCAGAATTAAAGTGGGATCGTAAGGATTCAAGGTAGAGCTGCTTGGTCGTCGCAGTCCCTTTGAGTCTTTTAATTTTATTGTACTGTTAATTTTTAATCAAACAATATTGTATATTTGGTCCTCGTGATCATTCCATGTATTCAGTTGGAGTTCATGACTCAGTACTACCAGTCTTGGGAGGTTTTATATTCATATTTGTTCTGCTATTAGTTTTGATTGCCTATTTAATTCAATAAAAAATGGCTTCAAAAATATAATTGAAATCGGCTTACATAGTCATAGAGACTAGGTGCCATCACGACGCCTGTGGTGGGATTTTGGGTCGTGACAGTAAGTATCAAGTCTAATCTCGAAGAAGTAGTGACGAGAGGTCGACTTTGACACTCACTATGGGTCAATAATATTAAAATAGATTTTTTTAATAAACGTGGTTTATCTGAATAACAATAATTTTCTTAACGAGCGGAAATAAATAATTCTTTGAAAATTCAATAATTCCAATAATTCATTTATCTTCACAATCTGCAAATAAAATGTCAAGGCATCGTGTAATTGTTATTATTAAGCACGATTTATGTCGAGGTCGTACAACTCGATCTAGAGTGTCGTGTACACTGCCGATGGATGTGCGACACTATCCATAGATGCATCTATCTACTGCCGAGGTATTCGGCTCGCTCCACAAGAAGAGAATGAATATTTTTATAAGCATTTGACTTAAATATTAATGAGATGTTATACAAAAATTATACGAATTGCATTAGCAGTCTTTCACAATTTCTCCAACAAATATTAATAAACTTAGGCATTTTAATTTAACAAGTATAGTGCAAGAATTCCAAGTAATTCATGAATTGGGTCCTAAAACTACCCGAACAATAGCATAATAGTAGCTACGCACGGACTCTCGTCACCTCGTACGTATGTAGCCCCCACAATTAGGAGCAAATATTTATTTACAACACCTATGGGGTAAATTCCCTCTTTCAAGGTTAGACAAGAGACTTACCTCGTCTCAAAGTTCAATTTCCGATCGCAAATTTCGCGTTAAAGCCTCAACTTGGTGTCGAAAAATCCGAAACTAGCCAAATGTTATATAAAATAATTAATACATACTTAACAATTAGAAATTAGAGTATTAGATTAATTAAACAACCCAAATTGGTAAAATTCTTAAAATTCACCCCAGGCCCACGTGCCCGAATTTCAGAAATTTTCAGAGGAAATCATCACCCATAACCTTAAGAACTCAAATACACAATTTGCATCCCATTCCATAACCATTTTCATGGTTAAAATCTCATTTTTATCAAAACCTAGGTTTTTCATCTAAACCCCTGATTTCCACAATTTACATGTTATAATCTAACCATAATCTATGTATTTAACTCACAATAGGTAGAATTAACTTACCTCCAAGTTACTAGTTGAATATCCCTCTCCAGAAGCTCCAAAATCGCCCAAGAATGGAGAAAATGGGCTCAAAAATGGCTGAGCCCCGTTTTAAGACATTCTGCCCAGCGATTTTTCGCTTCTGTGGCTAGTCAACCACATCTGCGGAGAGGACCTTGCAGATGCAGTCCTCCCCCTTATCCGGCTCATCCGCTTCTGCGACCAGCGGCTCGCTTTTGGGATACCGCTCCTGCGGTGCATGCGTCGCACCTGCGACCTCGTCCGCTCCTGCGATGCCCTTCTTTGCACATGCGCCTTCGCAGGTGCGGTCTATTTCCCCGCTTCTGCGATCAGTGGTAGCCCCCCTCTTATCCGCTTCTACGGTTCGTGACTCGCTATTGCGAGCTCACACTTGCAGCTGCCCATGCACAAGTGCGGTTACACCAGAAGTTGGAAGCTTCAGCTATTCCTCCCAAGTTCAAATTTGGTCTGAACCTCGTCCGGTTAACACCCGAGTCCCCCGGGGCCCCGCCCGATCATACCGACAAGTTTGAAATCATAAAACGGGCTCGCTCAAACCCTCAAAATGCATAAAACAACATCAAAACTAAGAATCATACCCCAAACCAAATCGATTCGACTTAGAAATATCAAATTCTTCAAACTTACTCCGAACGCTCCGAAACATACTTAAACTACTCGGAATGACACCAAAATTTAGGTGCAAGTCTTAAATCACCATACAGAACTATTCCCAGGCCCAAAATTTCGAACGGACCTCAATTACTCCAAAACCTACTCCAAACCAAATTTAAATAACTTTAAAACCTTCAAATAGTCAACTTTCACTGTTAAGCGCCGAAGTGCTCCCGGATTGTCCAAAACCCGATTCGAACATATGCGTGAGTCCAAAATCATCATAAGAACCTATTGGAATCGTCAAATTCCAATTCTAATATCTTTTTCTCAAAATATTGATCGAAGTCAAACTTAGCCTTTTTGAAGCCAACTATGGAACCAAGTGTTCCGATTTCAACCCGAACCCTTCCAAATCCCGAACTAACCATCCCCGCAAGTAAAAAAACAGTAAAATCACATACGGGGTGTCACGACCCAAAATCCGTTAAAGGTCGTGATACCACTGTCAGGCAAGCCAACACTAAATAGTTAATTAAATTCTCATTTTAGTATTTTTGAAATCGTAAATTTACTTTAATTTATCTAGTAAAAGATGAATTTACAGAATGAATAACAATGTTATCCAATTTCAATAATGAACATCCCATAATCATCCCAGAACCCGGTGTTACAAGTGCATGAGCCTTTTCAAGGAATTTAAAATAAAATATAATAACTGTCCGGAATACAAATTTGGACAGGAAAGAAAATACAATACTCTGAAGGAGACTCTGCTGGCTGCGGAGCGTCGTATAGATTGCAGCTCACCTAAGACCCCGCCATAATCATGCCTCTGCGCCCACAAGGCCGCTAAACATTTGTGTACCTGCACAAAAATGTGCAGCAAGTATAGTATGAGCACGTAAATCAACGCGTACCCAGTGAGTATGCCGCCTAACCCCGAAGAAGTAGTGACGAGGGGTCGACTTCGACACTTACTATGGGCTATAAGTAAATAGAATAATATCATTAAAATCAACATGGATTAATTAATGCGGTTGTAAGCCCTTTATTCTGAAGTAAGTAGGCAGTTCTCTTATAATTAAGAACTCTCCAAATTGATTTCCCATTATTTAACAATTTATCTCAGGCCGAGAAGGCAATATCAATTATTACAATTTCCAAATCAATCAATTAAATCATGCGCAAATCATGCCAAGGTCGTACGGCCCGATCTAACAAATATTTAAATTGTGCACTACTAGAGGGTCGAATGGCGCGAATCATAGATGCATCTATTACCCCGCTCGTGAATCATACATGCGACGCGGTCAAATGTAAATTTAAGGAATTACCCAGCTCGCAAATCATACCTGCGACGCGGTCAAACATAAATTTAACATTAAAATCATATCTTTTTCTTGATTCTTTTCAAAATAAGGGAAATTCATCTTGTAGCTTTTTAAGGAAATTACCTCGCTCGCGAAACATACATGCGACGCGGTTACACATAGATTTCTTTAGTTTATATATTATTCCTTTTAAATCTTAAGTTCTTCAATTTCAACTCCTTTCAAAACATTTAATAAGTAGATTCAATCTCGCTCCCTTTCAAGGCAAACAATAAACACAAATCAATAACAATATCAACAAGGCATGACGTGAGCCTAAAACTACCCGAACGTAGGCATAGCTTGTAGCTACGTACGGACTCTCGTCACCTCGTGCATACGTATCCCCCACAAATAGAAGCACACAATAATTTAGTTCACTTATGGGGTTAATTCACCCTTACAAGGTTAGAAAGGAGACTTACCTCGCTCCGTAGTTTCATAACCGGCTTCTGAGCCCTTCAAACAACTCGAATCGATGCACAACGCCCAAAACTAGCCAATAATTATACAATCCCATTAATATACACTCGAATACTCATTATAATCCAATTTATAGCAATTTCTAACCCCGATCGAAAAGTCGGTAAAAATCACCCTCGGGCACACGTGCCCAAATTCCAAAAATATTTGAAGATAAACTTTACCCATAACCTCACGAACTCAAATATATTGTTTATTCTCAATTCCAATTCCATAACCATTTTCGTGGTTAAAATCTCCTTTTTACAAAAATCTAGGTTTTTCATCTAAACCCTTGATTTTAAAAATTTACCAGTTATAATCTATCCATAATCTATGAATTTAACTCAAAGTGTGAAGAACTAACTTACCTTCAAGTTGCTAGTTGAAATCCCTTCTCAAAATGCTCCATAATCGCCCAAAACATGAAGAAAATGGGCTAAACATACGCAGCTCCGGATATAAATGAAGGTTCTGCCTTATGCGATTTCGCACCTGTGGAGTTACACTCGCACCTGCGGTTCCCCACCTGCGGACAATTCCTCGCAGGTGCTCAATTCTCCCTTTTGGCGTTGCACCGCACATGCAGACAAAGGCTCACTCCTGCGCAAACGCAGGTGCGCCTGTCCCTTCGCTCTTGCGCATCCATCCGCTTCTGCGTGTCAATCCTTCACACCTGCGTGTTCGCAGTTCCAACATCCGCAATCTTTTTCTAGGCCTGTTTCCAACATACGATCACCGTATCAATCACCACACGATGTACCAGAACATGACTGCGTACCTTTGCTGAATTCACACCATGCACCGCAACATTCACATGACCATAATAACATTCTCTGATCATAATAGCCGACGTTTCCCGAATCTGATGCTCACCATGCACCTCATGACATATATAAGTCTAGTTCCAATTCTTGCAATACTGCCACGACGGAAGAGACATGTAGGAATTCATAACAAACTGCCAAGTCAACAAATCATTGAGTCTCTCCTCCTGAATAGAATCATCACCCCATTATAACCAAATAATGGTATTTGCTCTTTACTATACTTCATATAATCCGATCGTACTGATCCCGGATCCAATAATCTCGTCTCACCCAGCATAAGTTTTTCAGGCAATAAGCCATCTCAGACGCTGCCAAAAAGTCTCATGTGATGCCACAATGTGCCAATAAGCTACAAACTCGATGTGATACATGAGGAAAATGAACTCTGGAAAGAACTACTCAACCCACGTAACTAACTAGACAACTGAAAAGGTGTTACGAACCTTCCTCAGAAAATGGGACACAAAACACACAAAATAGAATATAGGGGACTGTACTAAACATCACATTGTTGCGGCGTGCAACCCAATCCAAACAACATACCCGTGGTGGCGTGCCACCCGATCCATACATAGAATCTATAAGAAAATACTTACTGAGCTAGAATGCTCATTACTACAAAATACCCGAATATCGGCCACAAGCACGGTAAGTGCATAATACCATCCCTGGAAGGACAGACAGCGCCATTCGCTACAAAACTCAAGCACAACTAAGGTGCGATATATGATCTGAATATCGAGAGTCGTCCCGCTCACAAAACACCATCGCTACTCGGAACCTCAACACATAGGAAATTTATCAAGTTGTTTCACAACTCACTCGGTACAATATAGTATTACATGAAATAGCCGACGACGAAATAACACCCAACGTCTGAATACTCCTCCATAAGGAGTGCTATGCTGAAATGAACACATCTGGCCTGACATAGAGACCATATTCACATTTAAATCCATCCACAGACCTCAAGCTGATTCTGATCGCACCGTACTAGGCTAATAACCTTTCGAGGGTTCATAATAACCCTTTCCCCAAAACACACAAGAACAACCATCATATCTGGAACAAACCTCCAAAGTCCACAACCAAATGAACTGAGCGCCCTCTAGGCATAAATTCTCACATGAACCATAGTACCGCAATCTCCATACTTGGTTCCAATCTTCGATCGATCAAGTGACTACATGTCACACTTATATGATCTTCCCGTGGGACATGCTCCCACGACTTTCCGCACCAGATAACAAGTCTGCACATCCATACCACCGGCCGCACAAATGCTGTAAAGCAAATCAAAAATCTGAAATCACTACTCAAAGCCTCCTACACAGGACACCGATCTCAGGTGACGCTAAACACAATACCAGCTTACTCTAACCATCTGAATCCTTTCCCGCTCATCCGAGCTCTTGACATTCTTGCCGACACCAAACTGCAACCTTGATCCTCAACTTTCGAATCCCATGCCGATCACTGCACTTAATCATGCCAATGCGCAAGAGTACAAGAATTTCATCTTAACTTCCGAACTACTAATAGGGTAAACACCTCATCACATAGAAACCTTTTACTTAACGCATTTCAAGAGAACCATTGCAACACGCTGCCAAATTCCCATGACCATAGAAAATACAAACCTCGAGTAGTGGTTTAAACCACCATAATCCTTCTGGGATCTGTCTACACATAACATGCCATAATGCTCGAATGCCCCCAATTAAAATCAATTAAGGAGGCCGTCAAACCTCGCACATACCGCCACAAATCACATGCACAACTCAATACGTTGGAGAAGTTGATCATTGCCATCATCATTCCAATTCAACCATTGCTAACCAAACCCGACTTCTCCTAATTTACTCTGGATCTTCCTTAGAAATAACAACAGCTCCTTTATCAATATAACGAACTCAATCTGCACTCATCTTGAGTGATCCTATTTCACAAGACCACATTGTCTCAAAACCCACGAACCATTTCATACCCTCCTTGTGCGCATAATCGCGTTTTCATCTGATATACCCATTCTGATGTTCCCCTTCCTCTCATGATACCCCGTAGATGAAAGATAACACGGAACACTCCAAGCTCTTTTATTAAAATCCGCTGTAAAAGCTCGATATTGAACCACACTATGGACTCGAAATCCTCAGACACCATACCTTAACTTTTGAATCTACTAGGAGCGTTATTGAGAGTCATCCACTCTGACTTGGTCCCGAATATAATCAACTCTAAGGCTCTGCTAGCACATGAGCACCCTCTCAAGGAAGCACCTGGCCGAATCATCTTCCTTGTAACTCGCCTCTACACGAAGCATAAATCCCGAGTCTTCCCAAAGCCTGAGCATGAATCGATAAGGCCAACTATAGCACACATTCCTCAAATCGCTTGCTCAAATTACCCCTGATGTTCTCTTTCCTTAGTCGTAGTGACCCATTAATACACTGATAACTGGAAACCGCACCAGTTGATAATTATACAATCCAATCATAGACGGTGGGGCTCTCCCACTTAGCCTGAAGCTACCATTGCATAACTCTGGAACCCACAAAGATTCCTTATCTCCTATTGACATGATCTTGCACAATCAACCCGCCAAATTCCTCCAAATCCTTCCATTAACCTTTAATGAACACTCCGAACCACTAGCCACATTTACATATTCAATCTCTTACCGGGTAGCCAGTAGAATTCTTCACAGAAGCTTCGTCAACACCACGCGACCGCTAACCTAGTCACTGGAGATAACCCACATATGGAAATTACATGTCGACATATTCCAACGTCGCTGCACTGGGTATAATTACTACAAAATCAGTAGACCATCCTGAGTCCGAGCGCATTCACCAGCTGTCAAATCCCGTTCACTCCTCATGGACAAGGTGCGACAATACGTTCCAATCCAAAGTCATGTTGTATCCTTCTTCATATCAAGCAACTCCTTTCTGTTGTATCAAATATCCCGCCGTATAATAGATAATATTTCAAATAAGTCCGTAGACCCAATCACCGTCTACCATAATTCCCAAATCACTCTAAACTTTCCTCAAGTCGTGTAGCTATCCTAACACAGAACCCACATGCTACTCTGACACTCTCCCACTTTGGTCAAACTCACTCCTTTAAGCAACTACTCGACTTCTGTTTCCTTACACTTGGCCTTCTAGAAGTTTATCCACCGCAAGGCACCTCCCACATGTCCTTCCTCACCCTTCGCTGCCCAGTTGTTGCCTTAAATCAAAGTCTACCTCTGTAGCGCTTGAACCCAACTTTAAACCTTTCCGAAGATCATCTTCCTTGAGCCCTCAACACTCGTACCACCGATTAAGTCCTGAACCACCGCACACTGCGATCTCTGATAGCCTCTTTTTCGGCACCATTTATAATACTCTGCCCCAAGGCGAATTGAAGGAAACCATAACACCGACGAACTTAACACATTATAACCAATCAATGATAATGACGCCACCTCACATGCGAGGATTCCACCATGCTCGAAAATACCGAGTCTCGCTACTCCATCAACCCAAGTCTGAACATTCTTAGTTCGATTGTCTTTCCTTCGCCGAAAATAAAATACCGAATCTCTGAATCATGCACTGAGTAAACCTCCTTTCAATTCATTCACTGCCACGATACATAGGCAAGCATCCTACCATCACATCAATACTATACGATAACAACTCATGGGCCTCACAGCAACCTGTGCATAGCCTCAAAGCTCTCAGAAGTACAACTACTGAGCTGAAATGACAGAATATCCTTCCACAAGGCGACGATAATAGCCCAATCAATTACGCAGGGAGAAACATCCCACACCACATCTGTAGTACCATTACAATTCCTCAATTCTCGATCGATAGCAAGTGCTTCACATCGCATAAGATTGAATGGGAAGGAGATGAAGGCATAAGCCTCAAAGGAATCAAATCTCCAAACAGACCTGTAGCCTCTCGAAGATAAGTACAGACGTCTCCGTACCGATCCGCAAGACTCTACTAGACTAGCTCATGACTCGTGAGACCTAAGTGAACCTAGTGCTCTGATACTATGTTGTCACGACCCAAAATCCGTTAAAGGCAGTGATGGCACCGGACACCACTGTCAGGCAAGCCAACACTAAATAGTTAATTAAATTCTTATTTTAGTATTTTTGAAATCTTAAATTTACTTCAATTTATCTAGTAAAAGATGAATTTACAGAATGGATAAAAATATTTTCCAATTTCAATACTGAACATCCCATAATTATCCCAGAACCCGTTGTCACAAGTGCATGAGCCTTTTCTAGGAATTTAAAATAAAATACAATAACTATCCGGAATACAAATTTGGATAGGAAAGAAAATACAATACTCTGAAGGAGACTCTGCTGGCTACAGAGCGTCGTATAGAATACAGCTCACCGAAGTCCCCGCCATAATCGCGCCTCTGCGCCCACAAGTCGCTAAACATATGTGTACCTGCACAAAAATGTGCAGCAAGTGTAGTATGAGTACGTAAATCAACGCGTACCCAGTAAGTATCCCGCCTAACCCCGAAGAAGTAGTGACGAGGGATCGACTTCGACACTTACTATGGGCTATAAGTAAATAGAATAATATCATTAAAATCGATATGGATTAATTAATGCGGTTGTAAGCCCTTTATTTTGAAGTAAGTAGGCAGTTCTCTTATAATTAAGAACTCTCCAAATTGATTTCCCATTATTTAATAATTTATCTCAGGCCGAGAAGGCAAGATCGATTATTACAATTTCCAAATCAATCAATTAAATCATGCGCAAATCATGTCGAGGTCGTACGGCCCGATCTAACAAATATTTAAACTGTGCACTGCTAGAGGGTCGAATGGCGCGAACCATAGATGCATCTATTACCCGGCTCGCGAATCATACATGCGACGCGGTCAAATGTAAATTTAAGGAATTACCCCGTTCGCGAATCATACATGCGACACGGTCAAACATAAATTTAACATTAAAATCATATCTTTTTCTTGATTGTTTTCAAAATAAGGGAAATTCAGCTTGTAGCTTTTTAAGGAAATTACCCCGCTTGCGAAACATACATGCGTCACGGTTACACATAGATTTCTTCAGCTATTATATTATTTCTCACTTCTTTTCGAAATTACGAAATTCAAATGAAACTTTTTAAATCTTAAGTTCTTCAATTTCAACTCCTTTCAAAACATTTAATGAGCAGACTCAGTCTCGCTCTCTCTCAAGGAAAACAATAAACATAAATCAATAACAATATCAACAAGGCATGATGTGAGTCTAAAACTACCCAGACGTAGGCATAACAAGTAGCTACGTATGGACTCTCATCACCTCGTATGTACGTAGCCCCCATAAATAGAAGCACACAATAATTTAGTTTACCTATGGGGTTAATTCCCCCTTACAAGATTAGAAAGGAGACTTACCTCGCTCCGTAGTTTCATAACCGGCTTCTGAGCCCTTCACATAACTCGAATCGATGCACAACGCTCCAAAACTAGCCAATAATTATACAAACCCATTAATATACACTCGAATACTCATTAAAATCCAATTTATAGCAATTTCTAACCCCGATCGAAAAGTCGGTAAAAATCACCCTCGGGCCCACGTGCCCGGATTCCAAAACTTTTGAAGATAAACTTTACCCATAACCTCACGAACACAAATATATAGTTAATTCTCAATTCCAATTCCATAACCATTTTTGTGGTTAAAATCTCCTTTTTATAAAAATCTAGGTTTTTCATCTAAACCCTTGATTTTCTAGATTTACCAGTTATAATCTATCCATAATCTATGAATTTAACTCAAAGTGTGATGAACTAACTTACGTTCAAGTTGCTAGTTGAAATCCCTTCTCAAAATGCTCCATAATCGCCCAAAACATGAAGAAAATGGGCTAAACATGCGCAAACTCCGGACTTAAATGAAGGTTCTGCCTTCTACGATTTTGCACCTGCGGAGTTACACTCGCACCTGTGGTTCCGCACCTGTGGACAATTCCTCGCAGGTGCGCGTTTCTCCGTTTGGGCCTTGCACCGCACCTGCGGACAAAGGCTCGCTCCTGCGCAAACGCAGGTGCGCCTATCCCTTCACTCCTGCGCATCCATCCGCTTCTGCGCGCCAATCCTTTGCACCTGCATGTTCGCAGGTGCACTAAAATACTTTGTATCTGCGGTTGATGGCCAACTCCTCTCCTTTGCACCTGCGACTGGTAGCTCGCACCTGCGGCTGCCTATGCGCAGGTGCGATCATACCAGCTCTTCCTCCAAATGCTAAAATTGGTCCGAGCCTCGTCCGGTTAACACTCGGGGCCCTCGGGGCCCTGTCCGAACATACCCACAAGTTTGAAATCATAAAACGGACTCGCTCGAACTCCCGGAACGTATAAAACAACATCAAAACTAAGAATCATACCCCAAACCAAATTGATTCAACTTGAAAATTTCAAATTCTTCAAACTTACTCCAAACGCGACGAAATATACTTATACTACTCGGAGTGACACCAAATTTTGCGTGCAAGTCTTAAATCACGATACAGACCTACTCCAACTTTCGGAATCGGATTCTGAACCCGATATCAAAAAGTCCACTCCCTGTCAAACTTCTCAAAAACTTTCAAATTTCTAACTTTAGCCAAATGACTCCAAAATGACCTACGGACCTCCAAATCCATTTCCGGACGCGCTCCCAATACCGTAATCACCATACGGAGCTATTACCACACTCGAAATTCCAAACGGATATCGATAACATCGAAATGCACTTCAACCCAAATTTATGGAATTCTTCCAAAATGCAATAGGTGCCGAAACGCTCCTAGGGCGTCCAAAACCTGATCCAAACATACGCCCAAGTCTGAAATCATCATACAAACCTGCTGGAATCTTCAAATCCCGATTCAGAGGCCGTTTTCTCTAAAATCCAATCTTAGTCAATTCTTCCAACTTAAAGCTTTCGAAATGATAATTTTATTTCCGATCCAACTCCAAACTTCCCAAAATTCAATTCCGACCATACGTACAAGTCATAATACCTGAAGTGAAGCTACTCATGGCCTTCAACCGCCGAACGACGTGCTAGAGCTCAAAACGACCGATCGGGTCTTTACACGGGGAGTCTTATTTAGGGGAATGGGGTTCTAGAAGGCAAAACGACCGGTTGGGTCGTTACAGTAGGTTTAAAGCAAGATGATTTTTCGTGTAGATTAGTATGAATACACATATCTAGAAACTATACAAAAATAATACTATAAATCAGAATATTCTAATATTGAACAACTCAATGGAAATTTAAAAACAAATAAGTTGCCAAAATTGCATAAACGGGAACATTTAAAAGAGCGCTTCAAGTACATAGGCAGTGGTGCTCGGCACATTCTATTACATGAGTAGCTGTTTCAAAGGAAAAATCTTATAAAATAAGAAGAAATTAACATATAGAAGGGGCCTTCAACCACTGACAAGATTGTCTGCAAAGTCAAAACAAAAATGAAAAAGAATTATAGCTTTACATAGTGGCAAATCCACGATAGAGTCAGTGGTTTTTTTTCTCTGTGTTAATTTTTGTTTTTTAGGCACACATATATAATTCGAATTAAATGTTATGGATTCTAATGAATACCATAAAGTTCGATCAAACATAAGAAAAAGTAAGTCTTTGGGGAAGGTAAATGTAACGACCCGACTTGTCGTTTTGAGAATTTATGTTTCGTTCAGTGACTTAATGTCCCGAGCAGCTTTGTAATGTGCATTATGACTTGTGTGTGGTCGAGTTTGATTTTCGGAAGATTCGCAATTTAATTGAAAGAACAATTCTTATTTTTGAAGATTAAATAAAAAGAATTGACCGGAGTTTGACTTTTGAGCAAACGACTCCGAAATAAAAATTTGATGATGTCAATAGTTTCGTATAGTGATTTCGGACTTAGGCGTATGTCCGGATTTGGATTTGGAAGTCCGTAGGACAATTCGACGCATTTTGGCGAAAGTTAAAAAATGAAAGATTTTTAGAAAGTTTGACCGGGGAGTTAAATTTTCGATATCGGGGTCAGAATCCAATTCTGAAAATTTTCATAGGTCCGTTATATCATTTATGACTTATGTGCAAAATTTGAGGTCAATTGCACTCGATTTGATAAGTTTCGGCATCGAATGTAAAAGTTGGAATTTGTTAGTTTCATTAGGCTTGAATTGAGGTATGATTCGCGTTTTAGCGTTGTTTGATGTGATTTGAGGCCTCGACTAAGTGCGTAATATGTTTTGAGACTTGATGATATGTTCGGACGGGGTCCCTAGGGGTTCAGGTGAGTTTCAGAGTAGTTTCGGACCATATCTAGGCCATTTTTAACTGCTGATTTTTTGCTACAGCAGTGTGCATCGCAGAAATTTCTGCTGCACATAGCTGACTTTGGAAGCTTATATCTCGTAATCTTTACGGAATTTAAAGATGATAAAAAAAATGAAAGTCGTAATCCCTTGGAGTCTTTTTATTTTATTGTACTATGAACTCTTATTCGAACAGTATTGTATATTCGATGCCTGAGATCATTACATGTATTCAGATAGAATTCGTGACTCAGTATTACCAGTCTTGGAAGGTTGTTATATTTGTTTTCGCTTTTGGTTTTGACATTTGTATTGAAAACAAATGGCTCGAAATGTAATTATAATCGGCCTACCTAATCTTAGAGACTAAGTGCCATCACGACGCCTGTGGTGGAATTTTGGGTCGTGACAGTAAATAAAGATATAGAAACAAGAAACACCCCATGATGTCTCCAAATATCATCTAATTAAAAAATAAAATCAAATGTTATAAGAAAAATTAAGTTATATACCTTAAAACTTAATAGTGTAAAAATTAAAGAACTAACTCTAATAGATAGTCTGCAAATATATAATATATGTATAATTAATACATAATATGTGAATAACAGTGTATAATCTATGTATAACAGATCAATGAAACCGCCCGACTATGTGCGTAAAGATCCGGCAAAGAGTAATTTACATATGAAACTGTTGTAAGTGCTTTTAATCATTAGCAGCCAAAAGTAAAGGTGGGTATTGAGGCAGTTCGGATTGAATATGAAAATTTCGATTTGAAAATTTGATTTTCGGATTAAATAAATGACAATCCAAATCCAATCCAAATAAATTCGAATTGGATAAGATTTTTTAAGTTTGATTTTGGATTAATGAGTTTGGATATTTCGAATTTTCGGTTTTGAGCCTATAAATTTAGATGTTTCTTCTTCTTGCAAAAATAAACACCTAAATAAAGTATTCATGTTAAATTACCTAAAAAGTTCCTCTTTCTCAGTGCAATCATCCAAATAAAGTATTCAAGTAATGAAATTATTATCAAGAAAATACAATAAAGATATTAATAAGGTCGATGGGAAGTAGCAATAGTAAAACTATGTCCCAATAAAAAGTACTCTAACAGTAACTTAGTAATTAGTATTGAATATAAAAGATAATGTCTAATGGGTAGGGGATTAGACTTATTAATTACTATTAGCACATGGATAATGGACTAAATAAAAAGTATAAAAATTTCGGATTTTCGGTTATTCAAAATCTGAAGTACCAAATCCAATATTCAATCCGAACTCCAAAAAATTTAAAAATTAAATCCGAAATTCAATTATATAATCCGAAAATCCAAACCAAAAATTCAAAAATTTCGAATTTCGATTTGGATATTGGGTTTGCCCAAACTATGCACACCCGTGGCATTACTAGATAGACCTAAAAGAGAGAATTTCAAAGCAGCAATAGCATGAATTTCAAAGAAAAGCTAAAAGTCTAGAAACATGGTTTGTATTTTCTTTACTTTACACTTACTAGATCTGCAGTACAATTTCTTTGAAGAATAGGGAAACTAATGAAATTTTGATGATTATCAAATCATTCCCTCATGATAATCTTTGGTATCCACTTTCTTATATTGAATAATCCAAAGTAATACAAATCATATAAACTATCTGGCAAAAACAAAGTGTTCTCTTCTTCTCCTGCCACGCTCTGGATCTTAGAAACTAAATACATTATACTTTTGAAATTATGAATTCAAAAGTTAATAATTATTGAAATATTAGTTATTTTTGTTATATATTTATATGTTGTGTCGAAATAACTGAATTCAAACGAATACAATTGTATTTGCCTCGAATGAATTGGAGCGGATCTCGAGAGAGAATTTCACAGGACCAATGGTTTTAACGTTAAAGAACAGCTTCTAGTCTAGCATTGTTTCTTATTTTCTTCACTTAAGATTATGGGTGTACATGGATCGGTTTAGTTCTAATTTTTCAATTATAAAGCAAAACAAATTGTATCGGGTTATTAAATCTAAAAACCAAACCAAATCAATAAAAGTTGGGTTTTTTAATATCAGATTTTTCAATTTTTTCTTCGTAAAGTCTTCATAGCACTAGACATAGAATTTGTGCTCCAAATATTTATTTAATTATAGTAAGACACAGCTATATAAGATATTTTTAACGAAAATAACATAAAATATGAGATGAGTCATGGCATTGTACTAAAATATTCAACAATAAAGTTAATAAAATTGCTTCAAATAAATATTATTAATAAATCATAATGAAAATAAACATAATAAATACTACTATCTACATGACTAAACACTAAAAAGATAAGTCATGCATTTTATCTGAACCATGAAAAAATAAAAAATTAGATATCAACACAATTGTTATGACCCAAAATCCGACCAGTCGCGATGTCACCTAACTCAACCTGTTAGGTAAGCCAATTAACTACAATCCAATTTAATTAGGTTTATCGAGGAAACTAAAAGCTGCTAGCTCAACTGCCTCTTTCTCCGTGGCATGCATAACACGAAAGATCCTGTGAAGCTGATCTATGAAATCCTGCGGGTCCTCCCTCTGATCTGTCCCCGTGAACTCTGGGGGACTCAAAGCAATAAACTCTCGGACCCTTGAACTCCCAGACCCCTCAGAAGTTCCTGCACTAGCTGATGCCCTAGCATGTTGCTGGGTAGCTACCAACTGTGTCAACAAATGCACCGCACTCCTTAAGTCCTGATCTGATGGAAGTGGAGGGGGAACTGGATGTGCGGTTTCCCTAGGAATCTCCGTAGTTGGTGGAGGAGCCGGTAATGGCTGAGTAGGGGTCTCCCCTTGAGCCTCAGACTGGGCCCCATCTACTGGGGGTACCCTGTTGGTCCCCTCACCTACTACTGTATCTCTCCTCTGGCTAGCCGTAGTCTTCCTAGTCACCGTCATCTGTGCATGCAAACACCAACACATAAGTTTAATTCAAATTTCCTATAACTCAGTTCTATAGCACGATTTAGATTTCAAAGAAGTGTAACCAACTCCTAAATGCCCTGTAGTTCCTTGCTTATATAATGTGGTGCACAACACATCTATAAACAAGACCCTACTAGACACGGCTTGTAGACTCCCTAGGACAGAACTGCTCTGATACCAAGTTTGTCACGCCCCGAACCTAGGAGCGAGACAAGCACCCCGTGCCTCACCTAACCTGGCGTACCAAATTGCGACTAAGGGACTCTGAACACATAATGTCATACTTTGGCCATGGGGCCACCTTGCAAGACAATTTGCGAAGCAAAATATAAAACTGAATGGAAACTAGCACTAACTAAATATCAATATAAAGCTAGGCCGACAAGGCCGTCATAGCTACTACAGCTGACAAACCACCAATTTATACAAACCCAACATACTGCACTAACCAACAGGATATGCCTACAAGCCTCTACTGATAGATGTACTGTGATCGGAACAGGGCCCCGACCTACCCATAACATATATACAGATATACATAAGATGTACACAAAACTCTAGTCCTGGCAACTCCGAAAGACGTGGAGCTTACCGATCAGGCGGAACTCGGAAAACACCTACTGAGGAGGTCTACCCGTCTGTCTGTCTGAACCTGCACGCATGAAATGCAGCGCCCCCAAAAAGGGACGTCAGTACGAAATAATGTACCGAGTATGTAAGGCAATAAAATAACTGAAATCTGAAACTGAACTGATAATATGATAACTGAAATTAACTGGGAGTCAAAGATGATCTGGAGATATACTTACCTGCTGATACTGACTCAACTCCTTCAATATAGTAAGTAAAATAATTGTACGGCCTTATAAGGCTCGGTATATATATAACTGCTCTGCCATAGTAGGCTCGCTCATAGGCGCTCGGCCATACTAGGCTATGTATCTCGACCATGCTGGGCTCGCTCATAGGCGCTCGGCCACAGTAGGCTCGGTATATAACTTTCCATCTGATCAGAGGTTGCCCAATAGGGGCCTGCCCATCGATTATAGCTCGATGGTAATGAAAATACTGTAATACTGTATATATAGGCTTGCTGCTCTCTTGACTGGAAGAAGACAATACTAAAATTGAATATAGAGTCTCGATAAGGAATAATATTGTAACTTATGAGACTAGAATAGTGTGAATAAATTCATGAATATGAACTTCTCTTTTTGTCTCATTACTAACACATGTAGCTACGAGATCATGCCAAAATGAAGGAAGGCTTAGCCTTAACATACCTTATCACAATCTTTTCAATCACCAAGTTGAACTCACCTCTTCGCACCTTAATCTACAAGAATGATAATAATACTATCGTTAAGTTACGAAAGGTACAACTATCGCACAACGAACGACAAACCTATTTTGTATTAAAACGGGCAGCATCTCCCCTATAATATGCCCTTCCTCCAACTTCAAGATAACACCAACAATACAAGGACAGAACAATAACAACATATATACATCATTTTCCAGCCCTATATACACCATCAAATACTACAAAACAGCCCAACACACCCCAATCTCTTCGTACACAAAACGACCACCGTAGTAGTGTCAAACGACCCGAAAATGTTATGACGAACGACCAGCCAACCACCCTACATTTATATGGTGTTTATAAACCCCCTTCCTCCTCCAAAACTCCACAAAATAGTAATAAAACACGCAGCCCAACAGCAACACAAAACAGTCCACAAAACAGTCCGCTACAAGTGAATAACTCGAACTCACGGCTTCCGATCACCATCCCGTGAGTTCTTACAAGTATAGAACGACTTACCATGAATTTACAGAAGAAAAAATGGATGAAAGAGAGCAGTAAACTCACCTTATTTGTTGGATAACTCAGCTCCTATCTTGGTTCTTCAAACTCTAAGTTTTACCTCCAATTGGAACTTGAAAGGGAGAGAAAATCAATTAGGGTTTGTGGGAAATTTTTGGGAGGATTCTTTGCAGAGCTTATGTCTGGTTATTATGCTCTATTTTAAGTCTAATATATGAAGAAAATAGGCCCTTAAAAGGCCTCTTTGGACGACCCGAAATGGCCCATTTTTGGGCTTTCATTTAAGCAAGTAGGTGACACACCTACTTGTCACCTAGCAGCTTGCGCAGTATCGCAAAAATGCACATATCTCTCTACTCCGATGTCGTATTGACAAATGGTTTAATGCGTTGGAAAATAGACTCATAGATCTTTAATTTTATGTGTGGAACACACCATAACTCTAAGTATATTGGGAGAAAATTGCAGTTACATTTCACCCAAAGTTTCAGTAAAACTTATGAATGTAACTTGTGATGACTTTCATCGACTTTTGTTCCACAACTCGCTTGACTTAAAAACATAACACACGGATGTAATATGACTAATATAAATCATAACATAATCTCTTTATCATGTTAATCACCCTAGTCTCACCCCAAAGGTACATGTTATAACATTCCCAACTTGTCGACTTTCGATGAAACATTGTTTTATTTAATTGCTTTAGCTTCTGAACTGTCCAACCCTCTTTGTACTTGTTGTTCATGATCTTCAATATTTGTAACCTCAGAGGTAACATGATTAACTTACTTTATATACTTTTAAATATTATCTCATTTTTTTGTCCTACATTAGTTTGCTTACGACGCATTTTTACATACGAAAATATAGGGTGTAACATCACTCCCCCTTGGGAACATTCGTCCTCGAATGTTTACTCTTGGAGACTTTGGAAACTTTTTCCAGAGTATCCTTCGTACACTAGGTTAAAACCAACCTGCACGTAGCCAGAAACATACTATGCATGCCACACATGGCCAATCTTTATAAATAGCAGCAATTTGCCTCACCGACCGTAAATCATAAATATTGAAAGTGAAAAATAAAAGCTTACCTGATGACCTGCTAGCCTACATAGAGCTATGTTGTAGCGTCCCATCTCGAACCATATCTTCATTTTGAAATAGGTGGGGGTATTTAGACTTCATTTCTTCCTCCGATTCCCACGTCATCTCTTCTACATTCTTGCTCCTCCATAAAACCTTTACGGAAGCTACCTCCTTATTTCGTAGATTGCGGATTTGTCGGTCTAGGATGGCAACTGGAATTTCCTCGTATGACAAGTCCTCTGTAATCTGTACATCATCCGTGGGCACCACTCGGGTAGGATCGCCAATGCACTTCCGTAGCATAGATACGTGAAAAACCGGATGGACAGACTCCAATTCTGAGGGCAACTCTAACTCATAAGCTAGTTGGCCCACTCTCCGAATGATCCTATAAGGCCCAATATACCGTGGGCTAAGCTTTCCTTTCTTGCCAAACCTCATCACGCCCTTCATAGGTGATACCTTTAAGAATACCCAGTCATTAATCCTGAACTCTAAGTCTCGTCGCCGCACGTCAAAATATGACTTCTGACGACTCTGAGCTGTCAACAGTCGCTCCCGGATAACCTTTACTTTCTCTATGGCCTGCTGAACCAGGTCTGGCCCATGTAACCCAGATTCTCCAACATCAAACCACCCTATAGGAGATCTGCACTTACGCCCATACAAAGCCTCGTACGGAGCCATCTGGATACTGGAGTGGTAACTGTTATTATATGCAAACTCGATAAGAGGTAGATGTTCATCCCAACTTCTTTTAAAATCCAACACACATACTCGTAACATATCCTCGAGCGTCTGAATTGTGCGCTCGGCTTGTCCATCAGTCTGTGGATGAAAAGCTGTGCTGAGATTCACCTGAGTCCCTAGACCTCTCTGAAATGACCTCCAAAAATGTGCTGTAAACTGAGCCCCACGGTCAGATATAATAGAAACTGGTACTCCGTGTAGCCGCACTATCTCCTTAATATATAACTTTGCATAATCTTCTGCTGTATATGTAGATCTGACCGGTAGGAAGTGAGCTGATTTCGTGAGCCTATCGACTATCACCCATATGGAATCGAACTTACGATTAGAACGAGGTAAACCCATGATAAAGTCCATGTTTATCGCCTCCCATTTCCATGTCGGGATCTCTATAGTCTGCATTAGCCCTCCGGGCTTCTGGTGTTCTACCTTCACTTGCTGGCAACTAGTACATTGGGCGACAAACTCAGCAATGTTCTTCTTCATATCATTCCACCAGTACATATCCTTAATGTCATGATACATCTTCGTCGATCCAGGGTGGATGGAATACCATGAATAATGTGCCTCTGACATAATCCTGTCTCGTAGCCCTGCTACATCTGGAACACACAAACGACCCTTGTATCTGAGAACCCCATCTCCCTTGAGCTCTAACAATGGCTTCTTCTGCTGCGGAACTCGCTCTCTCAACTCGACCAACTCTGGGTCCTCGTACTGCCTTTCCTTGACTTCAGCTATGAGGGATGATTTTGCAGTGTTTTGGATTACAACTCCACCATCCTCAGAATCTACTAACCGAACCCCCAACGAAGCCAATTGATGAATATCTCTAGCTAATTGTCTTTTCTCGGGCTCTACATGTGCTAAGCTACCCATAGATCGGCGACTTAAGGCATCTGCTACAACATTAGCTTTCCCTGGATGGTAGAGAATGTTAACATCGTAATCTTTCAATAACTCAAGCCATCGCCTCTGTCGCAAATTCAACTCTTTCTGCTTGAAAATATATTGTAGGCTTTTATGATCAGTAAATATATCAACATGAACACCATATAAATAATGCCGCCATATCTTAAGTGCATGGACAACCGCAGCTAACTCGAGGTCGTGGGTCGGATAATTCCTCTCGTGCTTCCTCAACTACCTTGAAGCATATGCAATTACCTTCCCATGTTGCATCAGGACACATCCTAACCCGACACCTGATGCATCACAATACACGGCATAACCCTCTAGACCCTCTGGAAGTGTTAGAACTGGAGCTGAGGTCAACTTGTTCTTAAGCTCTTGGAAACTCCGCTCACAAGCCTCTGTCCATTGAAACTTAGTTTCTTTCTGTGTCAACTTCGTCAATGGTGCTGAAAGGGAAGAAAAACCCTCTACGAACCTCCGATAGTATCCTGCTAAGCCTAGAAAGCTACGAACCTCTGTCGGAGTGGTAGATCTAGGCCAAGATTTCACGGCCTCAATCTTCTGAGTGTCCACCTTTATCCCTTCATCTGATACAATATGCCCCAAGAATGCTGCAGACTTTAACCAGAACTCACATTTAGAAAACTTAGCATACAACTTACGATCACGGAGGGTTTGGAGTACCGCTCGCAGGTGGTCCGCATGCTCATCCTCTGAACGGGAATAAACCAGAATATCATCAATAAATACTATCACGAATAGATCTAAAAATGGCCGGAATAGGCTATTCATCAAGTCCATAAATACAGCGGGTGCATTAGTCAACCCGAAGGACATGACAAGGAACTCGAAGTGGCCATATCGGGTCCTGAAGGCTGTCTTCGGAATATCTTTTTCCCGAACTCTGACCTGGTGGTACCCCGACCTCAAATCAATCTTGGAAAAGCATCTAGCTCCCTGCAACTGATCAAACAAGTCATCGATCCTTGGAAGTGGATACTTATTCTTAATAGTTACCTTGTTCAACTGCCTATAATCGATACACATCCTCAGCGAGCCGTCTTTCTTCCGCACAAATAGTACCGGTGCACCCCAAGGTGAGGTACTGGGCCTAATGTAACCTTTCTCCAGCAAATCTTTTAACTGCTCCTTCAACTCCTTCAATTCGGCAGGTGCCATTCTATACGGAGGGACGGATATTGGTTGAGTTCCTGGAAGCAAATCGATGCTAAAATCAATCTCTCGCTCTGGAGGAATACCTGGAAGCTCATCTGGAAACACATCTGCATACTCTTTGACTATGGGAATAGACTGAAGTGTAGGTATCTCAGCATCTGCATCTCTAACTCGCACAATATGATAAATGCACCCTTTTGCGATCATTTTCCTCGCCTTCAGATAGGAAATAAACCTACCTCTGGGTGTTGGTGTATTACCTACCCATTCAAGGACTGGCTCACCCGGAAAATGAAATTTGGCTACCTTTGCTCGGCAATCAACTGTGGCATAGCAAGCTGCCAACCAGTCCATGCCCATGATAGCATCAAAGTCCATCATCTCTAGCTCAACTAGGTCAGCTGAGGTCTGACGACTACAAATTGTCACCGTACAACCTCGGTAAACCCGTCTAGCAATAATCGATTCTCCGATCGGTGTAGATACCGCAAAAGGATCACTTAGTATTTCAGGCACTATACCAAACTTCCTCGCGACAAATGGGGTAATATACGATAAAGTAGATCCTGGGTCTATCAAAGCATAAGCATCGTGAGAGAAAATGGTTAATATACCTGTCACAACGTCTGGTGAAGACTCCTGGTCCTGTCGACCCGCTAAAGCATAGATACGGTTCTGATTACCACTTGAACTGGAACCTCTACCTCTGCCTCGACCTCTACCAGCCGAAGACTGAGACTCACGCCTTGAAGGATGCACGGACATAGATGATCCTGTTGCTGAACTCGCTGGTTGTGCCATTCCCCCAGAATCTCTATTTGGGCAATCTCGCATCATATGCCCCGGACGCCCACATGTATAACAAGCATCAGAACCTGCTCGGCATTGACCCAAGTGTCCTCTACCACAGATGTCACACCGCGGAGGAAATGACCATGTCTGCGCAGAACCTCGTTGTCGCTGCAAACCCGAC
Organism: Nicotiana tomentosiformis; assembly: GCF_000390325.3. Lineage (NCBI taxonomy): Eukaryota > Viridiplantae > Streptophyta > Magnoliopsida > Solanales > Solanaceae > Nicotiana > Nicotiana tomentosiformis. The sequence goes on from NC_090817.1 coordinate 144,578,869, forward strand.
GCCCGTGAGCTCTCACCTGGTCCTGACTGAGTATAGCGGTCATACCCGTAACCCTGTAACTGAGGTGGCGGAGGCCTAGGTGGCCGTCCGAAGTACTGGGTCCTATAACTACCCTGAGATTGCTCCTGAGACCTGGGAAATCTCATCCTCTTACGTTGCCCTTGCTCAGCCCTCTCTGTACCCTGCTGCCGACGCCTACCCCTTTCTATATTCTGGGCGAATGCCTGAATCCGGGAGATATCCATACTATCCTGCAATGCAGCGGTGGCACATGCCTCGGTTAACTCTGGGGCTAACCCTGCTATAAACCTGTGAATCCTGTCCCGCATAGTAGAAACTATGGATGGTGCATATCTGGCCAATGAGTCAAAACGGAGACTATACTCTCGAACACTCATATTACCCTGCTTGAGGGCTAGAAACTGATCGACTCGAGCCTGTCGGATCTCCCGCGGTAAGTACTGGTCAAGGAAAGCATCTGAAAAATTCTCCCAAATAGCTGGAGGTGTATCACGTCCCCTGGACCTCTCCCATCCCTCATACCAAAGGATGGCTATATCTCGGAGTCGAAAAGCTGCTAGCTCAACTGCCTCTTTCTCCGTGGCATGCATAACACGAAAGATCCTGTGAAGCTGATCTATGAAATCCTGCGGGTCCTCCCTCTGATCTGTCCCCGTGAACTCTGGGGGACTCAAAGCAATAAACTCTCGGACCCTTGAACTCCCAGACCCCTCAGAAGTTCCTGCACTAGCTGATGCCCTAGCATGTTGCTGGGTAGCTACCAACTGTGTCAACAAATGCACCGCACTCCTTAAGTCCTGATCTGATGGAAGTGGAGGGGGAACTGGATGTGCGGTTTCCCTAGGAATCTCCGTAGTTGGTGGAGGAGCCGGTAATGGCTGAGTAGGGGTCTCCCCTTGAGCCTCAGACTGGGCCCCATCTACTGGGGGTACCCTGTTGGTCCCCTCACCTACTACTGTATCTCTCCTCTGGCTAGCCGTAGTCTTCCTAGTCACCGTCATCTGTGCATGCAAACACCAACACATAAGTTTAATTCAAATTTCCTATAACTCAGTTCTATAGCACGATTTAGATTTCAAAGAAGTGTAACCAACTCCTAAATGCCCTGTAGTTCCTTGCTTATATAATGTGGTGCACAACACATCTATAAACAAGACCCTACTAGACACGGCTTGTAGACTCCCTAGGACAGAACTGCTCTGATACCAAGTTTGTCACGCCCCGAACCTAGGAGCGAGACAAGCACCCCGTGCCTCACCTAACCTGGCGTACCAAATTGCGACTAAGGGACTCTGAACACATAATGTCATACTTTGGCCATGGGGCCACCTTGCAAGATAATTTGCGAAGCAAAATATAAAACTGAATGGAAACTAGCACTAACTAAATATCAATATAAAGCTAGGCCGACAAGGCCGTCATAGCTACTACAGCTGACAAACCACCAATTTATACAAACCCAACATACTGCACTAACCAACAGGATATGCCTACAAGCCTCTACTGATAGATGTACTGTGATCGGAACAGGGCCCCGACCTACCCATAACATATATACAGATATACATAAGATGTACACAAAACTCTAGTCCTGGCAACTCCGAAAGACGTGGAGCTTACCGATCAGGCGGAACTCGGAAAACACCTACTGAGGAGGTCTACCCGTCTGTCTGTCTGAACCTGCACGCATGAAATGCAGCGCCCCCAAAAAAGGGACGTCAGTACGAAATAATGTACCGAGTATGTAAGGCAATAAAATAACTGAAATCTGAAACTGAACTGATAATATGATAACTGAAATTAATTGGGAGTCAAAGATGATCTGGAGATATACTTACCTGCTGATACTGACTCAACTCCTTCAATATAGTAAGTAAAATAATTGTACGGCCTTATAAGGCTCGGTATATATATAACTGCTCTGCCATAGTAGGCTCGCTCATAGGCGCTCGGCCATACTAGGCTATGTATCTCGGCCATGCTGGGCTCGCTCATAGGCGCTCGGCCACAGTAGGCTCGGTATATAACTTTCCATCTGATCAGTGGTTGCCCAATAGGGGCCTGCCCATCGATTATAGCTCGATGGTAATGAAAATACTGTAATACTGTATATATAGGCTTGCTGCTCTCTTGACTGGAAGAAGACAATACTAAAATTGAATATAGAGTCTCGATAAGGAATAATATTGTAACTTATGAGACTAGAATAGTGTGAATAAATTCATGAATATGAACTTCTCTTTTTGTCTCATTACTAACACATGTAGCTACGAGATCATGCCAAAATGAAGGAAGGCTTAGCCTTAACATACCTTATCACAATCTTTTCAATCACCAAGTTGAACTCACCTCTTCGCACCTTAATCTACAAGAATGATAATAATACTATCGTTAAGTTACGAAAGGTACAACTATCGCACAACGAACGACAAACCTATTTTGTATTAAAACGGGCAGCATCTCCCCTATAATATGCCCTTCCTCCAACTTCAAGATAACACCAACAATACAAGGACAGAACAATAACAACATATATACATCATTTTCCAGCCCTATATACACCATCAAATACTACAAAACAGCCCAACACACCCCAATCTCTTCGTACACAAAACGACCACCGTAGTAGTGTCAAACGACCCGAAAATGTTATGATGAACGACCAGCCAACCACCCTACATTTATATGGTGTTTATAAACCCCCTTCCTCCTCCAAAACTCCACAAAATAGTAATAAAACACGCAGCCCAACAGCAACACAAAACAGTCCACAAAACAGTCCGCTACAAGTGAATAACTCGAACTCACGGCTTCCGATCACCATCCCGTGAGTTCTTACAAGTATAGAACGACTTACCATGAATTTACAGAAGAAAAAAATGGATGAAAGAGAGCAGTAAACTCACCTTATTTGTTGGATAACTCAGCTCCTATCTTGGTTCTTCAAACTCTAAGTTTTACCTCCAATTGGAACTTGAAAGGGAGAGAAAATCAATTAGGGTTTGTGGGAAATTTTTGGGAGGATTCTTTGCAGAGCTTATGTCTGGTTATTATGCTCTATTTTAAGTCTAATATATGAAGAAAATAGGCCCTTAAAAGGCCTCTTTGGACGACCCGAAATGGCCCATTTTTGGGCTTTCATTTAAGCAAGTAGGTGACACACCTACTTGTCACCTAGCAGCTTGCGCAGTATCGCAAAAATGCACATATCTCTCTACTCCGATGTCGTATTGACAAATGGTTTAATGCGTTGGAAAATAGACTCATAGATCTTTAATTTTATGTGTGGAACACACCATAACTCTAAGTATATTGGGAGAAAATTGCAGTTACATTTCACCCAAAGTTTCAGTAAAACTTATGAATGTAACTTGTGATGACTTTCATCGACTTTTGTTCCACAACTCGCTTGACTTAAAAACATAACACACGGATGTAATATGACTAATATAAATCATAACATAATCTCTTTATCATGTTAATCACCCTAGTCTCACCCCAAAGGTACATGTTATAACATTCCCAACTTGTCGACTTTCGATGAAACATTGTTTTATTTAATTGCTTTAGCTTCTGAACTGTCCAACCCTCTTTGTACTTGTTGTTCATGATCTTCAATATTTGTAACCTCAGAGGTAACATGATTAACTTACTTTATATACTTTTAAATATTATCTCATTTTTTTTGTCCTACATTAGTTTGCTTACGACGCATTTTTACATACGAAAATATAGGGTGTAACAACACCACAGCGGTGCCCAGTAAGTATCAAGACTAACCTCAATAGAGTAGAGATGAGGTACAGTCAAGACACTCACTAGTCTACTAACCTGTGCAATATAATATACAAAATAATAGGAAACAAATAATAATAAAGGCAGGATAAAACAATCAGTGATATGCACAACAGACAACAAGAATACCATTAATATCACTTAACAATTAATAAACACAATTACACCTAATTAAATCAATCCCTTCAAATAAATGTCTTTCATATAGTTCTTCCAGATAACCCTCTTTCAAATATAATTCTCTCAAATAATTATTTTTCAAATATAATTCTTTCAATAAATCTTTTCAAATACAATTTTCTCAAATAAATATCTTTCAAAATACAATTCTTTTATATAATACTTTCTAAGTAAAAATCCTTTCAAATAAATATTTTGAATATAATTCTTTTAATTAAAAAGTCACCATATGATACCTCATTTTAAAATCATCAAAATACGGGTCTCAGCCCATTTTCATATTTTTCGTAAATACGGGTCTGAACCCATTTTTATATTTTCACGACACCTCGTGCCCATAATTAAATTATCATATTTGCCCATCACCTCGTGCCCTTATTTCATATCACAACTGAACGGATAATTCACGTGCCAAATATCATTATCATTTCATCACAGCACCTCGTGCCCACATTTTATATCACAACTGCACGGACAATTCACATGTCAATATCCTCATTTCATTTCACAATTCACGGCACCTCGTGCCCACATTTCATTTTATAAACCGCCTGGCAATAGCCACAGGCTCCCAATTTCAACAAAATCAGATTATTATCAATTTACTAACAACAAGACAAGTTGCACAAGGCATAAAAATAAACACAAGAAAATCACAACATCACATGAAAATTGTCAACACCACAATCTCACATCATCACATATCGTCCCTGAAAATAGCTACCCATATCGCTCCTATTGCCACCCTTATCGCTTCTATAGCCACCCTTATCGCTCCGCCCAGACAATATCAATAGCCACCCTTATCGCTCCTATAGCCACCCTTATCGCTCCACCCAGACAATATCAATAGCCAACAAATGCAACAGTGAAATGCCACCCTTATAATAACATAATATCAACGGTGAAATACCACCCTTATCTCCCCAAAATAACAACTCACACAACACAACCATTTACACGGAAAATTATCACAACAACATAACAAAAATTAATTCATATCACAATTTGCCCAATGGCCACAATCAAATTTCAAAGCTATAACTAAGTCAATTAATTTCACAGCAAATAGCCAAATGCTTCACACAATGTGTACAACACCCAAAAATAATCAATAGAGATAGAAATTACTCAACATAAAACAAAGTCTTCATAAAAGATCAAATTTTCAATAATTATATAAACACCTCTTCTTAAGCTCATTTAATTTATTATTTGAAGAGGGAAAAATCCAAAATAAAATTAAATTACAATAATTATCAACCCAACAAATTCAGAAAATTTCATAAATAATCAGATAACAATCACATCACATTATCATATAACAACAGAGTCAACAACAAGGGTTTAGGCACGACAAGTAGATGATAAAATATATGCCAACAATTATCTAATTTACAACACAATATGCTAAAGACTTTAACTCAATAAAATTTGCACATATAAACCAAGTACGTACTCGTCACCTCGCATACATGGTTTTCAATTACCCAAGTTGCACATAAGACTCAATGCCTACGGGGAATTTTTCCCACTCGAGGTTAAGCAAGACACTTACTTTTTAAAGTTAGGCCGATATTCCAAAATAGCCTTCTTGCTTGAATTGACCTCTGGGCCGTTCAAATCTATCCAAATTAATTGTATAACTTCATTAAAATTCATCGGAAACAATTCCGGATAATAATACGTCGACTTAAAAATTTATTCCAAAAAGTCAACAAAAGTCAACGCGGGACCCGCCTCTCGGAACCCGACATAATTTTCATGAAATCCGAACACCCATTCCGATACGAGTTCAACCATACAAATTTTATCGAAATCCAATAACAAATCGACCTCCAAATCTTAAATTTTCGTTTTTGGAAGATTTTACAAAAATCTTGATTTTTCTTCCATTAAATCCGAATTAAATGATGGATTCAAAGACATAATCATGGAAATTAATCAAATCTGGATAAGAATCACTTACCCCAAACACCCACGCAAGAATCTCTCTAAAAATCACCTTCTACCGAGCTCCCAATTTGATTTTGAGTTATGAACTCAAACCCCCGTTTTTGGGACTTTTAATTCTGCCCAGATACACCTTCTTCGCGTTCGCGAAGGCCAAAATTCAGCTGCCTCAAATCCTTCTTCGCGTTCGCGTGACAAGCCTCGCGTTCGCGAAGGCCAACTGCTTCTGCCCCATCATTTCCTCTTCGCGTTCGCGAAGTCCTCGCCGTGTTCGCGATGACCAGCTGACCAACTCCTTCGCGTTCGCGTTCTAAGCTTCGTGTTCGCGAAGGCCAAACGACCTCAGGCCCCTATCTTCCTTTTCTTCTTCGCATTCGCGTTGCCTGGGTCGCGTTCGCGAAGGCTTGCCCTGCACCTTCTTCCCGTTCGCGTTCACAGCTTCGCATTCGCGAAGGACAAATCATCAGCCCCTCAAACTCCTCTTCGCGAACGTGGTACTCCCTTCGCGTTCGCGAAGAAGGAAACCAGACTTCAGCAACACCAGTCCAAACAACTCCAATTTGCTCCGAAACCACTCCAAAACACACCCGAGCCCCTCGAGACCCCGTCCAATCATGCTAACCAGTCTCATAACATATCACAGACTCGCTCGAGGTTTCAAATCACATCAAATTATGCCAAAAATACAAATCGCACCACAAATCGAACTTATTAACTTCAAAAACTTTCAACTTCTAAAACTCGTGCCGAGCCTATCAAACCAACCCGGAATGATGTCAAATTGTGCAGGAAAGTTCCAAATAACATAACGGAGCTGTTCTAACTCTCGGAATCGCATTCCGACCCCGATATCAAAAAGTCAACCCCCCGGTCAAACTTTCCAAAATTTTGAGTTTCGCCATTTCAAGCTTAATTCCACTACGGACCTCCAAATAATTTTTCGGACACGCTCTTAATTCCAAAATCATCATATTGAGCTAACGGAACCGGAGAAACTTCATTCTGGCGTCGTCTTCATACAGTTCCGACTACGGTCAAAATCCTAAGACTTAAGCTCCATTTTTAGGAACTAAGTGTCCCAAATTACTCTGAATCATCCGTAATTCAAACTCGACCACACACGCGGGTCATAATACTTCTTGCGAGGCTGCTCGAAACCTTATGTCACTGAATAGGGCATAAATTCTTAAAACAACAAGTCGGGTCATTACATTCTCCACCTCATAAACAAACGTTCGTCCTCGAACGTTCTAAGAATCTTTCTGAGGACTTTAAATTACTGAGTATATTCTTGCACACATACTTGTGAGTGATTTTACATTCCCGCAATTTAACACGGGTCCGACAACACCATCTCAATTGAGATTATTTCTTTTCTCCATTCTTATAAGCTTTAAAGCAAAATCCCTAACTCTCCAATCATTTTCAAAAATGCCTGAATTCTCACAACAACGCACAGTATTAGTCTCAACTGGCTATAGCAACTCGTGCCTATGCACATATAAATTTCCTCAATAGTGTTGAAGTAATTCAAAACTTTCTCTGGTGTGCTACATTATTCCCCACTTAGGATCATTTGCCCTCAAACACATAACATAATTTTATCTCTTCCTTTGCAAATCTCAATCCCCCAAAATTTACTAACTCCCAAATTTTTTTCAGAAATTTCGACAGAGTCTCCCCTGTAATTGGGCCTATCCACCTGCCAGAGTAACACCCAAACAACTCCTAACAACATATCCACAACCCAACAAAATACCACATGGTATATATCAATAACATTAATCTCAGCATTGCCTGATCATAATGATATCAGGACATGAAGCACATCATATGTATGCTCATCACCACATCTCTGGTCTTAAAAGCTATTCATAATTAATTCCAACATCATCAATTAATCTCATATTAACCATCATCTCGTTTTGAATTTTTACAATACTGACAACAGATTGTGGGGCATGAAGACCTCATAATTACTTACTCGGATTAATGAGTCACATTTAACGCCACCTGGGCACTCACCTCATAGGCTAAAACTCAATATTTACAGCACAAAAATGGATGAATATGAATAGAAAATATACAAGCATTATCAAATAAGCCTAACAGGTATGACTCCCTATTAATATTATTGCACAAATTAAATTTCACAAGGGAGAATTTTAAACTCATAAATATTTCACCACAAGGACCTCGTCCTTATATAACTTCCATCGCAGCTTGCAGCCCGATTTAAATATTTCACATCATGTAAAAATGCGAGGATCTCGTCCTCAAATCCGAATCACCAGTATTTTGCACATTGTGCCCACTGAAATTTCAACTTTCCTTTCTTTCTTCTTTTCAATATATTTCATAAGCAATTTTCACAACATATAATGAACCCTCATACCGGTAGGGCATATAATTCATAAAAATTGGAATCAATTATTCCGAAACACATTAAACCCACTGTATTGAATAATAATTTTTTTTATTTTTGTTTTTGGACTTATAGCCCTCAATGATGCACAAAAATAAAGTGACAGACACAGGCTAACATCTTTAAATCTCCCAACAGGGATACACATATAAGTGGGTCACAAATTTATGAAGCTCACCCATAAGTGGAGCATAATAGGAGGATTCATCTCAATATTGAGAACCGAATAAAATTAAGGAAAATATCCTTTTATAATAAAAATCAAGATCGTACCTGTAACAATACCATCTGGTGTATTGGCCTCAGCCAAATCATAGCGATCAATTCAACGGGTCGGGCCTCCACCTCTTAGGTGCCCACTACCCGCCTGTCCTCCACCTCTAGCTGACTGTGCATGTGGAGTATCAACTGGAATAAAGCTTATAGCTGGAGTGTTTTGATGAAATCCACCCCTCCCAAGTCTGGGACAATCTCTCATGATATTCCTAGTATCACCACACTCATAACAACCCCTCTGAGGTCGCGGCTGCTCGTACTGAGTCTGTGCCGGATAACTGGAATAAACACTGTAAGAATCTCGTGTCGGTGGTGCACTGTAAACTGGAGCACTCCGAGTATTCTGATGTGCGGACTGAGCTGACCGACTGCTCGAGCCTCCCCTATAATGGGTTCTAGCTGAAGAGTAAAATCCACTGAACCCTCCAGATTTTTGAGACCTTTTGGCCTCCTTAGACCCCCTTTCCTCGCCTAAAACACCCTTAATCTTCGTTGCAATCTCCACAACTTGCTGAAATGAAGCATCAGTTTGCAATTCTCGAGCCATGCATATTTTGAAATCATAATCGAGCCCCTCAATGAATCTGCGGACCCGTTCTATGATTGTAGGAACCAAGATAGGTGCATGACGGGCTAACTTACTGAACCTGATAGCATATTCTGACACTGTTATAGTGCCCTGACGCAACCGTTCAAACTCTGCGTGCCACGCATCTCTAAGAGTCTGGGGAACAAACTCTTTCAAGAACATTTCCGAAAATTGAGCCCAAGTTGGTGGTGTGTCATCGGCTAGTCTACCTTCTTCATAGATTTGCCACCACCGATACGCTGCGCCTGATAGTTGAAATGTAGTAAAGGCAACTCCGCTCACCTCCACAATACCCATGGTGCGGAGAATACGGTGATAATTTTCTAGAAATTCTTGGGCATCATCTGCAGCAGTGCCACTGAAAGTTGGGGGATCGTATTTCTTAAACCTTTCAAGTCTCCTTTGTTCTTCTTCTGATGCCTCGGGCCTGACCTTAGGCCGAACCGGAATAACAGGTTGTACCGGTACTACACCTGGAACCTGTCCAACATGAACTTGCTGCTCTGGAGTTGGGGTAGGAGTCTAAGCTACTCCCACAATCTGCGGAATGTTTGGTGCAATAGAGATCAATCCCGCCTGAGCTAATGTACCAAACATACTCAGGAACTGTGCTAAACTCTCCTGAAGTCCTGGGGTAACAACAAGTGATTCTAGTACTTGTCCCCCAACTGGAGCTACTAGTGGCTCCTCAACTGTTATTTTAACAGGTGCTCTACCTCGGCCTCTACCTCGGCCCCGGCCTCTTGCAGCCCTAGTAGTATGTGCGGATGCCTACTCAGCTAACCCAGTAGCACGTGTCCTCACCATCTGTGAGAGAATGGAGATACAAAGGTTCAAATTTCAAATTCAACAAATTCCGCACAACAGGAATGAAAGAAATGGAAAATCCTAATAGTTCTGTAGCCTCTCGAAGATAAGTACAGACGTCTCCGTACCGATCCGCAAGACTCTACTAGACTCGTTCGTGACTTGTAAGAACCTATGAACCTAGAGCTCTGATACCAACTTGTCACGACCCAAACTCCCACCACAGACGTCGTGATGGCACCTAGTCTCTAAGACTAGGTAAGCCGATTTCTATTAAATTTTGAAGCTATTTTTTTTAAAAAAAAATATCTAATAGCGGAAATAATTACAATACACAACCTCTCAAGACTGGTAGTACTGAGTCACGAACTCTAACTGAATACATGGAATGATTACGATGACCGAATATATAATACTGTTTGATTACAAAATAACAGTATAATGAAACGAAAAGACTCCAAGGGACTGCGACGGCCAAGCAGTTCTACCTTGAATCCTTATGATCGCGCTTTAACTCTGCTCAAGTCCGATATCTTCAATACCTGGCTCTGCACAAAAATGTGCAAAAGTGTAGAGTGAGCACACCACAGCGGAGCCCAGTAAGTATCAAGACTAACCTCAATGGAGTAGAGATGAGGTACAGTCAAGACACTCACTAGTCTAATAACCTGTGCAATATAATATATGAAATAATAGGAAATAAATAATAATAAAGGCAGGATAAAATAACTAGTGATATGCACAACAGACAACAAGAACACCATTAATATCACTGAACAATTAATAAACACAATTACACCCAATTAAATCAAGCCCTTAAAATAAATGTCTTTTACATAGTTCTTTCAGATAACTCTCTTTCAAATATAATTCACTCAAATAATTATTTTTCAAATATAATTCTTTTAATAAATCTTTTCAAATACAATTTCCTCAAATAAATATCTTTCAAAATACAATTCTTTTATATAATACTTTCTAAGTAAAAATCCTTTCAAATAAATATTTTGAATATAATTCTTACAATTAAAAAGTCACCATGTGACACCTCATTTCAAAATCATCAAAATATGGGTTTCAGCCCATTTTCATATTTCCACGACACCTCGTCTCCATAATTAAATCATCATATTTTGCCCGGCACCTCGTGCCCTCATTTCATATCACAACTGAACGGACAATTCACGTGCCAAATATCATTATCATTTCATCACAGCACCTCGTGCCGACATTTTATATCACAATTACATGGACAATTCACGTGCCAATATCCCCATTTTATATCATAATTCACGGCACCTCGTGCCCACATTTCATTTTATAAACCGCTTGGCAATAGCCACAGGCTCCTAATTTCAACAAAATCAAATTATTATCAATTTATTAACAACAAGACAAGTTGCACAAGGTATAAAAATAAACACAAGAAAATTACAATATCACATGAAAATTGTCAACACCACAACCCCACATCATTACATACCGTCCCTGACAATAGCCACCCTTATCGCTCCTATTTCCACCCTTATCGCTCCTATAGCCACCCTTATCGCTCCGCCAAGACAATATCAATATCCAACAAATGCAACAGTGAAATGCCACCTTTATAACCACATAATATCAACGGTGAAATGCCACCCTTATCTCCCAAAAATAACAACTCACACAACACAACAATTTACACGAGAAATTATCACAACAACATAACAAAAATCAATTCATATCACAATTTGTCCAATGGCCACAACCAAATTTCAAAACTACAACCAAGTCAATTAATTTCACAGCAAATAGCCAAATGCTCCACACAGTGTGTACAACACCCAAACACAATCAATAGAGATAGAAATTACTCAACATAAAGCAAAGTCTTCATAAAAGATCAAATTTTCAATAATTATATAAACACCTCTTCTTAAGCTCATTTAATTAATTATTTGCAGAGGGAAAAATTCAAAATAAAATAAAATTACAATAATTATCAACCCAGCAAATTCACAAAATTTCATAAATAATCAAATAACAATCACATCACATAGTCATATAACAACAGAGTCAACAACAAGGGTTTAGGCACGACAAGTAGATGATAAAATATATGCCAACAATTATCCAATTTATAACACAATATGCTAAAGACTTTAACTCAATAAAATTTGCACATATAAACCAAGTACGTACTCGTGATCTCGCATACATGGTTTTCAATTACCCAAGTTGCACATAAGACTCAATGCCTAAGGGGAGTTTTCCCCACTCGAGGTTAAGCAAGACACTTACTTTTTGAAGTTAGGCCGATATTTCAAAATAGCTTTCTTTCTTGAATTGACCTATGGGCCGTTCAAATCTATCAAAATTAATTTTATAACTTCATTAAAATTCAACGAAAACGATTCCGGATAATAATACGTCGACTTAAAAATTTATTCCAAAAACTGAATAAAAGTCAACGCGGGACCCGCCTCTTAGAACCCGATATAATTTTCTTGAAATCCGAACACCCATTCCGATACGAGTTCAACCATACCAATTTTATCGAATTCCAATAACAAATCGACCTCCAAATCTTAAATTTTCGTTTTTGGAAGATTTTACAAAAATCTTTATTTTTCTTCCATTAAATCCGAATTAAATGATGGATTCAAAGACATAATCATGGAAATTAATCAAAACTAGATAAGAATCACTTACCCCAAACACCCACACAAGAATCTCTCCAAAAATCGCCTTCTACCGAGCTCCCAATTTGATTTTGAGTTATGAACTCAAACCCCCGTTTTTGGGACTTTTAATTCTGCCCAGATACACCTTCTTAGCGTTCGCGACCATCCCTTCGTGTTCGCGAAACCCAAACTCCAGCTGCCTCAAATCCTTCTTCGCATTCGCGTGATAAGCCTCACGTTCGCGAGGGCCAACTGCTTTGGCCCCATCATTTCCTCTTCGCGTTCTCGAAGTCCTCGCCGCGTTCGTGATGACCAGCTAACCAGCTACTTCGCGTTCGCGAAGGCCAAACGACCCCAGGACCCTATCTTCCTTTTCTTCTTCGCGTTCGCGTTGCTTGGGCCGCTTTCGAGAAGACTTGCCCTGCTCCTTCTTCGCGTTCACGTTCACAGCTTCACGTTCGCGGAGGAAAAATCATCAGCCCCTCAAACCCCTCTTCGCGAATGCGGTACTCCCTTCGCGTTCGCGAAGAAGGAAACCAGACTTCAGCAACACCAGTCCAAACAACTCCAATTTGCTTCGAAACCACTCCAAAACACACCCGAGCTCCTAGGGACCCCGTCCAATTATGCTAACCAGTCTCATAACATATCACGGATTCGCTCGAGGTTTCAAATCACATCGAATTACGCCGAAAATACAAATCGCACCACAAATCGAACTTATGAACTTCAAAAACTCGTGTCGAAACCTATCAAACCAACCAAGAATGACGTCAAATTTTGCAGGCAAGTCCCAAATAACATAACTGAGCTGTTCCAACTCTCAGTATCATATTCTGACCCCGATACCAAAAAGTCAACCCCCCGGTCAAACTTTCCAAAATTTTGAGTTTCTCCATTTCAAGCTTAATTCCACTACGGACCTCCAAATAATTTTCCGGACACGCTCCTAAGTCCATAATCATCATGCGGAGCTAACGGAACCGGCGAAACTCCATTCCGGAGTCGTCTTCATACAGTTCCGACTACGGTCAAAATCCTAAGACTTAAGCTCCCTTTTTAGGAACTAAGTGTCTCAAATCACTCCGAATCATCCGTAATTCAAATTCAACCACACACGCGGGTCATAATACATATTGCGAGGCTGCTCGAAACCTTAAGTCACTGAATGAGGCATAAATTCTTAAAACGACAAGTCGGGTCTTTACAGGTAGTATAAATTATGTGCCTCTAAAATTTAGAATTTGCAAAGCTAATATGAGATAAAATACATCATGTGTTTGCAATATACATGAACAGATTAATAATTCTAAAGCTACCAAGAACAAGAGGCAGCTATAACCGGATTGCGGAAACATCTTCAATGCCAGCTCCCGCTATACACCGCAACGTCAGCATCCAAAATCTGCACACAAGGTGCAGAAGTGTAGTATGAGTACAACCGACCCCATGTAAACAGTAAGTATTTTATCTAACCTCGTCGAAGTAGTGACGAGGATTTTTAGTAAAATGATACTCACTGTTATAACTTGTGCAGTGTACTAACAATAGAAACAATTATAGAACATAACAGATAAGGGTACAAATGAGACAACTATGTGAGGGAGAAAAAGATTACTAGGAGAAATCACAATAGCAAATTCATAATTTTCCTAGTGTGAAAAATATATTCAAGATATCACATCGAATAGCACGGTGATACTTTCGTGCACTTGTCTCATTCACACCCATATATATATATATATATATATATATATATATATATATATATATATATATATATATATCAAATCAATTGACACGGCAACACCCTTCGTGCATTTAATTCTTTCTCACCGACCATACATATAACAGTCCCGACTAGGTGGGAGAAATGCCAATAACAATAAAAGAAATAAAGTGGGAGGCACACAGGAAGCAACAACGAACAAAGCAGTACATATGGACCACGGAAACAGGCCGGGAAAAAAGGCATAGAAATTATGACAGCAATTAGGAAGGAAAAATATAAATTTCACTAATTAGCATGGTAGAAGGCTTAGATGCAAATATAACAAACAAGAAGAAAATCATAATATTTGCAAGTTAAATAGATAGAAGGCATGGGTGACACAACAACACTTGGGGTGGAGGACACAGAAAGAACAACGACTACAAGTCACAAAGAAAACATAGGTGCACAATAACAACTCAAGATAAAGGCATGAAAGTATACACAACTGTCACGATCCAAAATCCTAACTTGTCGTGATGGCACCTATCTCAGTACTAGGCAAGCCGACAACATCAATAACCCACGATTTCCTTTAAGTTTGAAAACATAATGTTTAATACAATACCAAAAATCTAGCAATTTCCGATACAACACTCCCAAAACCTGGTGTCACTGAGTACATGAGCATCTATACATTACAAGTCTGGGAAAAATCTGGTCTTTAATAATAATCTGAGACCAAATACAATAACAAAAGGATAGGAAAGTAGAGACAAGGTCTGCGAAACATGGCAGCTACCTCTGAATCTCCAGAAAATTGACTGTGTGAAAAAATCAACATCCACTGTATCCGTAATCACCTGGATCTACACACGAAGTGCAGGGTGTAGTATGAGTACAACCAACTCAGTAAGTAACAATAATAAATAAAGAACTGAAAGTAGTGACGAGCTTCTCAGCTAAGTCCAAATACAATACTTTCCATTATAAAAGAGTAGGCATGCTCTCAAGTTTAACATTTAAGATTTCATAGGAATTTCATATCAAATTTCAGTGACACAGAAAATAATATTTTTTCAAATTTCCAAAAACAATAGTGATATATGACAGCTAAAATGCAGCAAATAATGCAATCAATGAATCCTCTCATAGTAACAATCAGCCAGTCCTCCCATTCACTCCAACCTCACAGTCACTCATTCCTCACAGTCACTTAGCACTCGGCACTCGGCACTCGCACTTAGTAGGTACCTGCGCTCACTGGGGGTGTGTACAGACTCCGGAGGGGCTCCTTCAGCACAAGCGCTATAATCTGCACGGACAACTCACGTGCTGCACGGACAACTCACGTGCTATAATAAAGCCAATATGGCCTGCTGCGGCGTGCAGCCCGATCCCATAAATATCCTCACAATTAAGCCCTCGGCCTCACTCAGTCATCAACCTCTCCAGTCTCTCGGGCTCTCAGAAATCATGATAAGCAGCCAAAAAAGTGATATGATGCATTAATAATAATAAGAGAGACTGAGGTATGATATAAAATGAATAAACATGATTGAGTGAAAAATTACAATTTGAACATATTATTCAGCCACAGAAATGACCCCAGTGGGTACCAATAATAACAGCATATGTCTAAACATGATTTTTAATACGAGTCTTAGTTCAATTTTTCCCTATCACGTAGAGAATGTACGGATATCAACAGATAACTTAACTACACAGTTCCAAGGAATTTGACCAATTCATAATTCCTACGGTGCACGCTCACACGCCCGTCACCTAGCATGTGCGTCACCTCAAAACTACTCACATAACACATAATTCGGGGTTTCATACCCTCAGGACCAAATTTAAAACTGTTACTTATCCCAAACCGTGAAATTCTTAATCCGCTAAGCCTTTGCCTCGTGAAATGGCCTCCAAACGCCTCGAATCTAGCCACAAATAATTCATTTCAGTCAATAAAATTTATTGGAATTAATTCGGTGAGAAAATACTAATTTTCCATAAAAATCCAAAATTTAGCTCAAAAATTGCATGTGGGGCCCACATCTCGGAACCCGACAAAAGTTACAAAATCCGAAATCCCATTCAACCACGAGTCTAACCATACCAATTTTACCAAAATCTAACCTCAACTCAACCGTCAAATCTTCAATTTAAACCAAGAGGGTTTTCTAAAATTTTCCAACTTAATTCACCCATTAAATGATAAAAACAACCATAGATTGGGTAACTTAACCAATATTGAGTTAAGAACACTTACCCCGTTGTTTCCTCTGAAAATCTCCCAAATATCGCCTCTTCCCGAGCTCCAATCCATCAAAAAGGGAAAACGGGACGAAGTCCCATTTTCAAAACTTAAACTCTCTGCCCAGACATTTGCTCTATGCGATCGCGAAGAACAAATTTTCACAGCCCAGATTTAACCCTACGCGATCGCGGACTTTCCCACGTGATCGCGATGCACAATATCATAGACCTACGCGATCGCAGACTAGTCCACGCGATCGCGAAGAACAAAACGCGTGACTTCTACTCCACTCCACTTACTCTACGCGAACATGACCTTCTCCACGCGTTCGCAAGTCACAAAATCTCAAAGCTACGTGATCGCATCCCGCTTCACGCGATCGTGAAGCACAAAACTCAGCAACTCTCAATTAACCTTACGCAATCGCGGATATCCCCACATGATCGTGAAGCACAAAACCTCTACTAACCAACTAAGCCTACGCGATCGCAGACGCATTCACGCAATCGCATATAAGGAAATCAGATTTAGATATCAAAAAATTCCACTAGTTGTTTAAGTCCAAATTTTGATCCGTTAACCATCCGAAACTCACCCGAGCCCCTTGGGACCTTAATCAAATATACCAACAAGTCCTAAAACATCATACTAACCTAGTCGAACCCTCAAATCACCTCAAACAACACTAAAACCATGAATTACACCCCAATTCAAGCCTAATGAACTTAGAAATTTCCAATTTCTACAAACGACTCCGGAACCTATCAAATCACGTCCGATTGACCTCAAAATTTGCACAAAAGTCTTAAATGACATAACGGGCCTATTAAAATTTTCAAAATCGGATTTCGACCCCAATATCAAAAAGTCAACCCCCCGGTCAAACTTCTCAAAAATTTGACTTTTGCCATTTCAAGCCTAATTCCTCTATAGACCTCCAAATAATTTTTCGGACATGCTCTTAAGTCAAAAATCACCATACGGAGCTATCAGAATCATAAAAATTCAAATCCAAGGTCGTTTACACATAAGTCCACATCCGGTCAACTTTTCCAACTTAAGTTTTTAATTTTGAGACTAAGTGTCTCATTTCACTCTGAAATCTTTCCGGACCCAAACCAACTAACCCGATAAGTCATAAATCAAATGTAAGGCATAAATTAAGCAGTAAATACGGGAATGGAGTTATAATACTCAAAACGACCGGCTGGGTCTTTACATTCTCCCCCCACTTAAACATACCTTCGTCCTCGAACGTGCCATGAGTTGTTTCCAAGCCACCACATCACTATTCCATCTTACCACGCACGTACCTGGGGGTGATCTCACGTCACCCTATTCTATATAGGCCTGACCACACGACATAACTGAAAATCATTAATTTAAACCTTAGCCCAAAACCTTGGAGCTAAATTTCTAACATCTATAATTCCTTTCAAGACCCGAATCTCATAGCTACACACTGTATAAGCCTGAACAAGCTGTATCCAGCAATAACCATAATCCCAGATATAATCGCATTACATACTACACAACTCGCATACTCGTAAGACTAGTTCTGATCATAGTAAATACTCAAAACCAACCAAGCACTAGTATTAAACCTCATATCAAGCTAAACGTCGTTCCAAAAACCTTCGTACACTGCTGATAATAAAAGAAACATGAAATCTCATGACCCCTTATCAGAGCAACAAGTCATGGAGCTCTCTCGCCCCAACCAGAACCATAATCACTTTCTAAGCCGACTTTCAATATTATCCTCCCGAATATACCGTAATCAAACCTGATAGTACCCATTCTAGGTCCAATGACCTTATATTATTAAACACAACTATCCCATAGACACGCCACATAAATATAACTCAAGCCACAACTGCACAATCTGTGTACCCAAATATGGGAGATGTCTTAAGGAAGAGAACAGTATTGCAAGTTCAACAAGAACTACTACATCCACAATGTTACAACCAACTCCTCAAATTTCGTGAAGAGGATAACCGTAGGCGCATATGCACAATTGTAGAGGAAGTAAATTAATGAATCAGATAAATTATCATAGAAATAAAATTCCCGCACACGGCACGGACAACTCACGTGCCAATAATATGAATCGCCTGGCATGGTCATAGGCCTCCTGTCCCAGTATATCATATATGAGCAATTAAACAAGTACACTTGTATATGATAATGAAATAAGATTCTCATGCTCCTCGACTGGTATAAATAACACGCCATAGTGTAAGCATGTGCAAAGTCTGCTATCACACTTCAAATCGGCAATTTAACGCAGAAATAGTAACTACCCTGTTTATTCAGGGAAATTAGCCTCTTTGTAACCTCAAATGTAGCTCAAATAGTTTTCAACAAAGGTATGAACATGAGAAACGTTATAACTTTACGCTTAATAGTCAACTCTAGGCATATCATAGCCTAAGCATTCTTTCGAGTATGAATACTTGCCCTGATGCTCGCACATCGGCTCAAACCTCACATATATGCACACTTATAGCGCGTAGCTATCACAAATAATTAACGCAACTAGTGCCTCCACTGAGTTTAAAGAAAATACTCACCTCAAACAAGCCGCAACCCGAAACAATATACTTCTGAGAACTCTGAGTCTCCAAATTCATCAAACACATGAATCACCATAACTGATCCCAACTCCAGCACTAGAATAACTAACACATCTTCCATTCACGATCTTCCCATAAGGAACACTTTCATAATTTTTCCGTGCCACATAGCGATAATTTGAATATCAGTAGTCTATTAATCAGGTGAGTATTGCAATACCGATGAACACCCGTAAGTCAAAACACAATGCGCCTTCTGAAATGTGCACCCTTCTCAGGAATTACCGATCAGTTATAACATTCATCGAAATATCTGAAACTGACCATGTTGTCCAATATTCGTTACCTTCTCTTTAAGACTGAACTGTCATTTTGTACATGTAAATCCTAATCCCGTACAACACACCACATCTATCATGTCATCATGCGACAAGCACAATAATTTCATTATCAACTTTGAGTCACCAGTAATTTACCTACCCAGTTAGTTAGAAACCTTCCTCTCGCTTCCTTAGAGGGGGAAATCACAATACACAACACGTTTCCCACACCAGTAGAAAATATCCGGTTCAAACCATGGTAGAAACCATCAAGAACACTTTGAAATCCATTTGCACCTAATCAAGCTATCAGAACTAAATTCCTCTAATTCGACCAAGCCACGTAGGTCATCAAACCCAAGAATATTGCCACCGAAACATCTGTAAAAATCTCACCACATCATAATTACCAAAAGAACCGAGCATACCATTACCATACTGATCCAGCATGTTACCCATTTGTCCTATTTTCTCCGAGTTTCTTTTGGATTTTCCTCAAGTTGCCATTTCTCCTTGTCAGAACACTACTACTTTACCCAAAGCTCACTATAATACATCCTAACATAAAACTACACCGCCCTAAGGCCCATAAGACATTGTATTCTTCTTAAGCACCTCCATAAATACCACAACTGTAACCGATTCTAGTGATATACAAATTCAAAAAATTTTCAATTTCCACATATACATTTTTGAATCCATTAGAATACTCTAGAGAGTCATCCGCTCTGCTCAAATCTAATTTACTCCACCCCAAACGGGCCAAAAGACATGTGCTCCTTTAGCACGATCAACACTCAAAGAAGTAACCCTGCCTTAACACGACCAATCGAATTCATACTTCGTGCGCAGTACATCCTTCAAAATAACAACTTAATCATTCCATAATTTTCATATTTTCATAAAGTTCAATGTAACCCATATCCAGGAATTTACTTACCCGAGTCATCCTCGATCTCCACCTCTATAAATCATAACTAACCCACATGTATGCCTCAAACCAAAACTAAAATTTAACATATATCCATGAAATTGAATTGTCAATAGCAGACTCCCCCACTTGGCTCAAAGCCATAGAACAAAGCACTTGATAACTCATAATACCCATACTTCATTACTGCCATAATACTGCAGTTAGTTCAACAAAAATTTTTCTCATGCTTATGCAACACCCACTATAAAATACCTCATTCATCCGCTAAGTTAGCATATATTCTCGCGACAATCAAGTCAACTATCTCAACCAGATTCAAATTCAAATCTCAACACAAACGCCCCGTTGGTAGAAAAGAAATTCTCTATTCACATCATAAGGAACACACCTACATAGATTACTGCGTAGGAGATAACCCATCTGCTTAGTCTCAAATTTGCATCTTGTTATACCCTTTCGCAGCCACAATTACTATGAAATTACTTAATCTTTCTGAGTCCAAACTCACTAACCAGACACGAGAATTTAATTTGCCCCAAAATTTAACAACGTGAAAGATCTTTCAAAATATTCACACTCGAGATTGTACGTCATATCAAAATGAAAATAAAGCAGCCAATGGCCTTCCTTTACATTTCAAGGAAACACTTCTCGTTACATTCAAATCATCTTAACACATCCCGCGGTTACATCATACTCATCACAAACCCATTCCACCGCTCATCGAGCCATAAATTCCACTCGTAGGGACATTACTAGACATATGAGTCCAAATGTACAGGTTACAACTGAAGCTACCGAGCCTAAGCTGCGCTCTAAACCTGGACTCAAGTCCTCCAGACTAGCCCATCACCAAAACACAGAATACACATCTTGAACCTTGTTCATAGAATCACAAGCCGGCGATGCACAGTTGATACCGAGTGCTCATATGCGCATACGAAATGCGTGGAAGGAATTCAAAGAGTTATAATTCAAGCTGAATCAATTCCTCATGATATAATATAAGAAAGTGAAATTTTCCTAAGGGTTCGGCAACCTCTCGAAGATAAGTACAGACGTCTCCGTACCGATCCGCAAGACTCTACTAAACCTGCTCATGACTCGTGAGACCTATGTAACCTAGGCTCTGATACCAACTTGTCATGACCCAAAATCCTAACTTGTCGTGATGGCACCTATCTCAGTATTAGGCAAGCCGACAACATCAATAATCCACAATTTCCTTTAAGTTTGAAAACATAATGTTTAATACAATACAAAAAATCTAGCAATTTCCGATATAACTCTCCCAAAAACCTGGTGTCACTGAGTACATGAGCATCTATACATTACAAGTATGGGAAGAATATGGTCTTTAATAATAATCTGAGATCAAATACAATAATAAAAGGATAGGGAAGGAGAGACAAGGTCTGCAAAATATGGCAGCTACCTCTAAATCTCCGAAAAATCGATTGTGCGAAAGAATCAACACCCATTGTATCCGGGATCACCTAGATCTACACACGAAGTGCAGGGTGTAGTATGAATACAACCAACTCAGTAAGTAATAATAATAAATAAAGAATTGAAAGTAGTGACGAGCTTCTCAGCTAAGTCCAAATACAATACTTTCCATTATAAAAGAGTAGGCATGCTCTCAAGTTCAACATTTAAGATTTCACAGGAAATTCATATCAAATTTCACTGACACAGAAAATAATATTTTTTCAAATTTCCAAAAAATATAGTGATATATGACAGCTGAAATGCAATAAATAATGCAATCAATGAATCCTCTCAGAGTAACAATCAGTCAGTCCTCTCATTCACTCCAACCTCACAGTCACTCTTTCCTCACAGTCACTCATTTCCTCACAGTCACTCAGCACTCGGCACTCGCACTCAGTAGGTACCTGCGCTCATTGGGGGTGTGTACAGACTCCGGAGGGCTCCTTCAGCCCAAGCGCTATAATCTGCACGGACAACTCACGTGCTATAATAAAGCCAATAGGGCCTACTGCGGCGTGTAACCCGATCCCATAAATATCCTCACAATTAGGCCCTTGGCCTCACTCAGTCATCAACCTCAAACACTTCAAAAAACACTAAAACCACGAATTACACCCCAATTCAAGCCTAATGAACTTAGAAATTTCCAATTTTTACAAACGACTCCGGAACCTATCAAATCACGTCCTATTGAACTCACATTTTGCACACAAGTCATAAATGACATAACAGACCTATTAAAATTTTCAGAATCAGATTTCGACCCCGATATCAAAAAGTCAACCCACCGGTCATACTTCCCAAAAAATCAACTTTCGCCATTTCAAGCCTAATTCCTCTACAGACCTCCAAATAATTTTCCGGACACGCTCCTAAGTCCACAATCACCATACGGAGCTATCGGAATCATAAAAATTCAAATCCGAGGTCGTTTACACATAAGTCCACATCTGTACAACTTTTCTAACTTAAGTTTTTAATTCTGAGACTAGTGTCTCATTTCACTCCGAAATCTTTCTAGACCCGAACCCACTAACCCGATAAGTCATAAATCAACTGTAAGGCATAAATTGAGCAGTAAATGGGGGAACAGGGTTATAATACTCAAAACGACTGGCTGGATCATGAACATATGATAATATAAAAATAATGGCACGGTATCGCCCTTCTTGCTTTTACTCTCATCCTCACATGATAATGTAAATGAAATGGCAC
This sequence comes from Nicotiana tomentosiformis, assembly GCF_000390325.3. Classification (NCBI taxonomy): domain Eukaryota; kingdom Viridiplantae; phylum Streptophyta; class Magnoliopsida; order Solanales; family Solanaceae; genus Nicotiana; species Nicotiana tomentosiformis. Next base: position 144,602,091 of record NC_090817.1, read on the forward strand.
GGCATTATCCATCGTGCATATTAATGTATATGAATGGCACGGCATCACCCTTCGTGGTTTATACTTTTCCTCACATGATAATATAACTGAAATGGCACGGCATCACTCTTTGTACTTTACACTCTCCCTAACATGATAATGTAAATGAAATGGCATGGTATCACCCTTCTGGCTTTACACTCTCCCTCACTGGATAATGTATATGAATTGGTACGGCATTACCCTTCGTACTTTATACTCTTTCTTACCAAGCACATGTATATCATTAACAAGCAAGGTAGGAAGCAAAAATAACATCAAGGAGAGTGTTTAAACGAATGTTCCAAATTGAACATCAATCACTGCTTTCAAGTCAATAACAATAAAATAAACTTCACGTATTTTATTATTCCAGTATTTCAACAAGTCTCAAAAATGATCTTAAACTCATGTATAGAATTCAAAATCTCAAGAATAACGACCGTAGAGTCGTATTTGTGATTAAGTATAATAACGACCAGATTTAGCACATCAATAATTTTCACAAAAGTCCGTCAGATTTTTAATCAAATTATAATAAGAAAAATCAGGGTTTCTAGCATTTAATGTCATATTCATAGAAATCTAGAAGTCAAGAAGACATGAAACAAGAGTGTCACATAATTCTACAAAGCACAATAAATCGTATAATTTACCCCAGAGCATGTTTAACCCTGGCACATGCTTATATGCTCGTCACCTCATATATGTATCACCCCCGCATGTAGCAAACAATGGCAATTAGTAGGAAAAATTCCCTCAACAAAGTTAGGCAAAATACTTACCTCAAACAAGCGGAATCCGCTGCCGAGCAAGCTAAACAATACTCCGAAAATTCCATTCCACACGTACCAACCTCCGATTGCCTTCCTATCTCCTCAATTCCAAGCCAAACGATTCGAAACTAGCCAAACAACGTGCAAATTAATCAAAATATACTCCAATGCTTGCAATTTAATAATTTATAAAAATTCCCAACTATGCTCGAAAAGTGAACTAAAAGTCAATGGTGAGGCCCACATCTCGGAATCCGACAAAAATTACAATATCTGAACCCCGATTCAACCATGAGTCCAGGCATACCAAAATTACTCAAATTCGACCTTCAAATCCTCAATTAAAGTCTATGAACTTTTCTACCATTTTCAACCCAAAACACTAATTTAATGATGAAAATAATAATATATTCATGTAATTTAACCAAAACTGGAATCACTTACTAGTATATATATATATTTGAAGATCAAATCAATCGGCACGGCAACACCCTTCGTGCATTTAAATATTTTTCACCTAGCATACATATAACAGTACCAACTAGGTGGGAGATATGGCAATAACAATAAAAGAAATAAAGTGGGAGGCACACAGGAAGAAACAAAGAACAAAGTAATACATATGGACCACGGAAACAGACTGAGAAAAAAACATAGAAACTATGACATCAATTAGGAAGGAAGAATATGAATTTCACTAATTAGTATGGTACAAGGCTCAGATGCAAATATAACAAACAAGAAGAAAATCATAATATTTGCAAGTTAAACAAATATAAGGCTTGGATACACAGCAACACTTGGGGTAGAGGACACAAAAAGAACAATGACTACAAGTCACATAGAAAACATAGGTGCACAATAACAACTCAAGATAAAGGCATGAAAGTATACACAACGAAAAGATATCACAATATAATGTATGTCTCTTGTCATCGCCTGCACGAAAACTCCCTTCGTGCGATGAACATATGATAATATAAAAATAATGGCACAAAATCACCCTTCTTGCTTTTACTCTCATCCTTACATGATAATGTAAATGAAATGGCACGGCATTATCCATCATGCATATTAATGTATATGAATGGCACGGCATCACCCTTCGTAGTTTATCCTTTTCCTCACATGATAATATAATTGAAATGGCACGGCATCACTATTTGTGCTTTACACTCTCCCTAACATGATAATGTAAATGAAATGGCACGGTATCACCCTTCTTGCTTTACACTCTCCCTCACATGATAATGTATATGAATTGGCATGGCATCACCCTTTGTGCTTTATACTCTTCCTTACCAAGCACATGTATATCATCAACAAGCAAGGTAGGAAGCATAAATAACATCAAGGAGAGTGTTTAAACGAATTTCCAAATTGAAAATCAATCACGGCTTTCAAGTCAATAACAATAAAATAAACTTCACGTATTTTATTATTCTAGTATTTCAACAAGTCTCAAAAATGATCTTCAACTCATGTATAGAATTCAAAATCTCAAGAATAACGGTCGTAGAGTCGTATTTGTGATTAAGTATAATAACAACCAGATTTAGCACATCAATAATTTTTACAAAAGTCCGTTAGATTTTTAATAAATTATAATAATCCAAATTAGGGTTTCTAGCATTTAATGTCATATTCATAGAAATCTAGAAGTCAAAGAAGACATGAAACAAGAGTGTCACATAATTCTACAAAGCACAATAAATCGTATAATTTACCCCCGAGGATATTTAACCCTGACACATGCATATATGCTCACCTCATATATGTATCACCCCCGCATGTAGCAAACAATGGCAATTAGTAGGAAAACTTCCCCCAACAAAGTTAGGCAAAACACTTACCTCAAACAAGTCGAATCCGCTGCCGAGTAAGCTAAACAATACTCCGAAAATTCCATTCCGCACATACCAACCTCCGAACGCCTTCCTATCTCCTCAATTCCAAGCCAAACGATTCGAAACTAGCCAAACAACGTGCAAATTAATCAAAATATACTCCAATAGTTGCAATTTAACAATTTATAAAAATTCCCAACTATGCTCGAAAAGTGAACTGAAAGTCAATGGCGGTGCCCACATCTCGTAATCCGACAAAAATTACAATATCTGAACCCCCATTCAACCACGAGTCCAACCATACCAAAATTACTCAAATTCGACCCCAATTCGGCCTTCAAATCCTCAATTAAAATCTACGAACTTTTCTACCATTTTCAACCCAAAACACTAATTTAATGATGAAAACAATAATATATTCATGTAATTTAACCAAAACTGGAATCACTTACCCCAATCCATATGGTGAAATTCGCCTCAAAAATCGCTCAATCCAAGCTCATAGCTCCAAATATGTTAAAATGGCCGAAACCTCAAAATATAGCTTCGGTCCAGGCATTTACTATTTGCGATCGCGAAGCACAAAATTTGCCCTTCGCAATTCACATGGCCCCAAACTGCTGTTTTCTCTTCGCGAACGCGACCAAATATTTGCGATCGCGATGCACACCTCTGTAGCCAAAAACCAGGAATTAAAAATGGCCTAGAAATGGTCCGAAACCACCCCGAGACTCACCCTAGCCACTCGAGACCCCGCCCGAACATACCAACAAGTCCCAAAACATATTACGAACCTACTCGAGGCCTCAAATCATATATAACAATATTGAAACAACGAATCGCACCTCAATTCAAACTTAATAAACTTTAAATCTTTCAACTACCAAATCTCGCGCCGATACATATCAAATCAATCTGGAATGAACTCAAATTTTGCGTACAAGTCATAAATTACATAACGAAGCTACTGAAATTTTTTGAATCACAATTCGGACTCAATATCATAAAAGTCAACTTCCAGTCAAACTTCCAAATCTTAAATTTCTTACTTTCGCCATTTCAAGCCAAATTCAACTACGAACTTCAAAATAAATATCTAGACACACTCCTAAGTCCGAAATCACCATACGGAGCTATTAGAACCATCAAAACTCCATTCTGGAGTCGTTTGCACAAAAGTCAAACTCCGGTCAACCCTTTTCATTTAAGCATCCAACGTGAATCTCATTCATCCGAACTAATCCCGAAACACCTGAAAACCAAATCCGACAATACACACAGGTCATAATACATCATATGAAGGTATTCAAGAGTTCAATTAGTTGAAAGGAGCATAAATACTGAAAACGACCGGTCAGGTCGTTACACATGTACTCAGTAAGTTTTTTGTCTAACCTCGTTGAAGTAGTGACGAGGATTTTTAGTTAAAAGATACTCACTGTTATAACCTGTGCAGTATACTAACAAAAGAAACAATTATAGAACATAACATATAAGGGTACAATAAAACAATTATGCGAGGCAAAAAAAGATTACTAGGGGAAATCACAATAGCAAATTCATAACTTTCCTACTGTGATGAATATATTCAAGATATCACATCGAATGGCACGGTAATACTTTCGTGCACTTGTCTCATTCTCAACCAGTATATATATGTAGATCAAATCAATCGGCACGGCAACACCCTTCGTGCATTTATCTATTTATCACCGAGCATACATATAATAGTACCAACTAGGTGGGAGATATGCCAATAACAATAAGAGAAATAAAGTGGGAGGCACACATGAAACAACAAAGAACAAAGTAATACATATAGACCACAGAAACAGACTGAGAAAAAAACATAGAAATTATGACATCAATTAGGAAGGAAGAATATGAATTTCACTAATTAGTATGGTACAAGGCTTAGATGCAAATATAACAAACAAGAAGAAAATCATAATATTTGCAAGTTAAACAAATATAAGGCTTGGATACACAACAACACTTGGGGTAGAGGACACAAAAAGAACAATGACTACAAGTCACATAGAAAACATAGGTGCACAATAACAACTCAAGATAAAGGCATGAAAGTATACACAATGAAAAGATATCACAATATAATGTATGTCTCTTGTCATCGCCTGCACGGAAACACCCTTCGTGCGATGAAAATATGATAATATAAAAATAATGGCACAGAATCACCCTTCGTGCTTTTACTCTCATCCTCACATGATAATGTAAATGAAATGGCACGGTATTATCCTTCGTGCATAATAATGTATATGACTGGCACGACATCAGCCTTCGTGCTTTATACTTTTCCTTACATGATAATATATATGAAATGGAACAGCATTATCCTTCGTGCATAATAATGTATATGAATGGCACGGCATCACCCTTCGTGATTTATACTTTTTATCACATGATAATATATACGAAATGGCGCGACATCACCCTTCTTTCTTTACACTCTCCCTCACATGATAACGTATATGAATTGGGACGGCATCACCCTTCGTGCTTTACACTCTTCCTTACCAAGCACATGTATATCATTAACAGGCAAGGTAGGAAGCATAAATAACATCAAGGAGAGTGTTTAAACGAATGTTCCAAATTGAACATCAGTCACGACTTTCAAGCCAATAACAATTCAATAAACTTCAAGTACTTTATTATTCTAGTATTTCAACAAGTCTTAAAAATGATCTTCAACTCATGTATAGAATTCAAAATCTCAAGAATAACGGTCGTAGAGTCGTATTTGTGATTAAGTATAATAACGACTGGATTTAGCACATTAGTAATTTTCACAAAAGTCCGTCAGATTTTTAACCAAATTATAATAAGCCAAATCAGGGTTTCTAGCATTTAATGTCATATTCATAGAAATCAAGAAGTAAAGAAGACATGAAACAAGAGTGTCACATGATTCTACCAAGCACAGTAAATCGTATAATTTACCCCCGAGCATGATTAACCCTGGCACATGCATATATGCTCGTCACCTCATATATGTATCACCCCCACATTTAGCAAACAATGGCAATTATTAGGAAAAATTCCCTCAACAAAGTTAGGCAAAACACTTATCTCAAACAAGCCAACCCAATGCCGAGCAAGCTAAACAATTGCTCCGGGAATTTCATTTTACACGCATCCACCTCTGAATGCCTTCCTATCTCCTCAATTCAAAGCCAACGATCCGAAACTGAAATTACCCCCCTTAATGACACTACAACGATCCACTACACTAAGCAACTTCTATCTACAATATCAACATCCAATGGAACCAACATTAGTAACCAATTCCATAGTTTAGGCCATTTAGACACTTTATCAATCACCTAGTAGGCATAAATCTCTACACCTCTTAACCATAGAATTAGTTCATCCAACTACCACCATTTACTAACAATTAATCCCACCATCATTCTTCAACAATTTATACTCCCAATATCGCATGTGTGACCAACCATTCACACCCAACCAACAAAATTCCATCAAATAATCACTTTTCAATCTCTACAATGGTTATGCATTTAAATTGGAACTTATGACTTCCAATCACCATCCCATGAGTTCCAATACTTAATTCATAATCATATTCCCATAATAAATCCATGCATGTAAGTCTAAGGGTGTAGGATTACTTTTTGGAAGAAATCTTTCCAAAACCCTCTTTTGAGTTCTTAAAGAAATTTCTTGAAGATCTAAGGATTTCATGGAGGATTGAGTTAGTTTTAGGGTGGAATTGATGGAATGAAATACCAAATTAGTAGGGATTACTCACCTTGAAGATTGGGGGGGGGGGAGTTGGAGGTCTTGAGAGAATAGAATAAAACCCCCAAAGTTTTGTCAAAAGGAATGGAGAAAAATGAACCCTGAAGTGTGTATATAACATTTCGAGCGCCACAGGTACATGGGGCACTACCTGTGGCCCTGTTTCCAGAACCTCAAAATTCCCAGCGCCCCACGCTACCCTGGGCGCTGGTGATAGGAAATCTTTTCTATTTCGCCCGTGTCAAGGTTATTTTGGCAACCACCACTTTCACAAGAGATTTATTCAAGAATTTCCCCGAGTTACCAAATCTCAAAATCACAAATTACGCATCTATTCAAGCCAAAGAAACTTATGAACTTTCGAATTCTAGATTCAACATTCGATGCCGAAACCTATCAAATCAAGTCCAATTGACCTCAAATTTTGTACACAAGTCATAAATGACATAACGGACCTATCAAAATTTCCAGAACTGGATTCCGACCCCGATATCAATAAAGTCAATTCCCGATCAAACTTCCAAACCTTCCATTTCCAACTTTCGCCATTTCAAGCCAAAATCAACTACAGACTTCCAAATAAATATACGGACACACTCCTAAGTCCAAAATCACCATATGAAGCTATTGGAACCATCAAAACTCCATTCCGGAGTTGTTTTCATAAAAGTCAAACTCCGGTCAACCTTTTTCATTTAAGCTTCCAACATAAAATTTATTCTTCCGAACTAATCCCGAAACACCTGAAATATCAAAACCGACGATTCACACACGTCATAATACATCATATGAAGCTATTCAAGACTTCAAATAGTTGAAAGTTGCGTAAATGTTCAAAGCGACAAGTCGGGTCGTTACATTCTCCCCCACTTAAACATACGTTCATCCTCGATCGCACCAAGAGTTGTTCCTAAACCTTCAAATCGCGCTTCCACCTTACCACACACTTACCTGGGGGTGATACCACGTCACCCTATTCCATATAGGCTTGAAAACACCACATAACTAAAAATTACCAATTTAGCCATAGCCAAAAAACCTTGGAACCCAATTTCTAACATCCGAAATTCCTTATAAGACCCTAATCTCTCATTTACATATTGTATAAGTCTGAATAGGTCGTGCCATGCCTTAACCATGAATCAATATGTAATCACATGATACACCACATTACTCAGATACTGACAACAATAACTGCTGACTACCATAGCTTAGCACAAAGCAAATCCGATATCGGTAGTAAACCTCATATCAATAAAAACGTTGTATATTGTCGATGATGAAGGAAACACAAACGATATCTTAACTACTTATCCGATCAATAATTCAAGAAGTTCACTCGCCCAATCAGGGCCATTCCCCAAATTCTTAGCGGAAATATAGTATCATTGTCACGACCCAAATTATCCCTCTGTAAGGTGTCGTGATGGCACCTAGTCTTTACGACTAGGTAAGCCTAATATTGCGAAAAATATAAAGAAAACACAACATTTTAAAGATAAACAACATATTATAAATAGCCAAGAGTAGTACCACTCGACATATACAAAATAATTTTCCCAAGACCCGGAATATCACCAAGTCACAAGCTGCTATAATCTATGTAGCTCTATACAAAAGTCTGAAGATAATAAGGAAAGTCTCTAGCCGAGGGAGTAGAAGGGGACTCCGAAGATCTGCGGACGCAAGCAGAAGTATCTTGAAGTCTCCTAGAATCAGCAGCACGCACTAACCCCAAGGCTGATAGCTCGTACCTGGATCAGCACACGAAAACATGTGCAGGAAAGGCATGAGTACACCACAATAGTACCCAGTAAGTTCCAAGCCTAACCTCGGTCGAGTAATGATGAGGTCAGGTCAAGGCCCAACCGGAGTAAATATAATAAATTAAATAGTAAAAGATATAAGTGAAATTTATGGTAACATAGTTAAAGAAATTCTCGAAAATTTAACAGTTCAGGGAGCCCTCGGCTCAAAACAAGGTAAACACAGTGGGAAATCTCCCGGGATACCGTCCCGTAGTTCCGAATGAATATGCAGTACAGGGGGATCTCCCGGAATACGTCCGTAGTCCCAAAGTAAATATGCATTACAAGGGGATCTCCCGGAATATGTCCGTAGTCCCAAAGTAAATATGCAGTACATGGGGGATCTCATGGAATACGTCCATAATCCCAAAGTAAATATGCAAGACAGGGGGGATCTCCCGGAATACGTCCGTAGTCCCAATTTAAATATGCAACGCAAGATGAAATGGCAGGTATGACATCGAGTTATACAGTTTATATTGAACACTGATAAGGGAAATAGGGATTTAACTAAGCATGGCTCACAAAATGTCAAATAGGCAGTTAAAACACGTAAGCATGTTTTTCTAGTCTAAACTAAACAATTAGGCATATTAATGCAATTTAATAAGAGAAGCAATTTATGATTTAAAAAGGATAAATAGGATTTTTGCAATAACAACCCGTGTACGTACTCGTCACTTCACGTACACGGCGCCCACACACCAAATAATATCAATACATCCTGAGGGGGAAGTCCCCAACACAAGGTTAGGCAAGCTACTTACCTTGAACCGCTCAAATCACCTCGATAACATGTTCTTGCCACGAGTATCCGACTCCAAATGGCCCGAATCTATTCAAATAAATTGCATAATGTAAATATAACTACAAGTAACTAATTTAGCTAATTAATTCGAAGCTAAAGCGTGAAATTAGGAAAAATGCCCAAAACGTCATCCTAGGCCCACGTCTCGGAATCGGGTAAAAGTCGCAAAATACGAACACCCATTCACTCACAAGTTTACTCGTACCAAAATTTCTCAAATCCGATACCAAAATATCGATCAAAACCCCAAAATTCGGCCCAAGAATATTTCTCAAATTTTCACCCCAAATCCGAAATTTAACGATGAATTCAAGCATAGATTAGTGGAATATAACCATAAAGGAGTTAGGAATTATTACCCAAAAACCTCCTCCGAAAATCTCTCCAAATTTCTCCTTCTACCGAGCTCTCAATCAAATTTTTGTGTTATGAACTCAACCCTCGTTTTTGAACCTTAAATTCTGCCCAGGTGCGTTCTTCTTCGCGAATGCAACTTCATGATCGTGCACAATCTTCCACTGCCTAAAATTCCTTTTTCGTGAACGCGAGGGGACTCTCGCAAACGCATACCTTCCACTGACGGACCCTTCTCGAACACGGGAACCTCTTCGCGAACGCGTAGGCTTAATGCCCGAAGCTTCCTCTGCCCCGTTCCTCTACGCGAACGCGAGGACCATATCGCGAACGCGTAGTCTTAAGGTCCCACACCTTCGCAAACGCAGGAACAATATCGCGAACGCGAGGAACAACTTCGCTGCCTTTCCCAAATGCACTACGCGATCACGAGGCACCTCTCGCGAATGCGATGAAGGATTTTTCTGCAATAAAACACCAGAAATCTGCTACTTCTCTAAGTCCAAAGATGACTCGTTGAGCATCCAAAACACACCCGAGGCCCCCGGGACCTTGACCAAACATAACAACCAATCCTAAAACACCATACGAACTTAGTCGAGCTCTCAAATCACATCAAACAACACCAAAATCATGAATTAAGCACGGATTCAAGCCTAAGAATTTAAAATTTTCCAAATTCTACAAACGACGCCGAACCACATCAAATCTTATCCGAATGACCTCACATTTTACACACAGGTCACAAATGACACTACAAACCTACAGCAACTCTCGGAATTCCATTCCGAGCTCGATATCAAAATTTCCACTATCGGCCGAAATCGTCGAAAAACTAACTTTCGCCAATTCAAGCCTAAATCTACTACAGACCTCCAAAACACATTCCGGACGCGCTCCTAACCCCAAAATCACTCAACGGAGCTAACAGAGTCGATGAAATTCCATTCCGGATCCGTCTTCATACAGTTCTGACTACGGTCCAGACTCTAAGGCTTAAACTCACAACTAGGGACTAAGTGTCCCAAAACTCCCCGAATTCCATAACCAAACACTCCGGCAAATCCCAAAAGCAGAAACAAATATGGGGAAAGCAGATATTAGGGGATCGGGGCTCAAATTCTCAAAACGACCAGCCGGGTCGTTACAATCATTCTTCCAAACATTCCTTATCCTAACACGATAGGGCAATTCTCAAGTCTAGAAACCTCATCTCAACCAATATAAGTATCCCAATTGTCAAGACACACCAAAAGTCATATAAATCCCCCATACAATGTGATCCCGTACACCAAACAAGTAATAATTCAGACATGACAGATAATAGTAAGAAAATCAATAAGAAGGAAACTAAACAAGCTAAGCAATCAGGAAAATTTGTAACATTTTCCTATGAACTATTTTCATACAAGTAAGAGCAAAACACATGAAATAAGCATAAGGAATTATATCTCATCATAGTACAGTTGCGGCGCGCAACCCGATCCAATAACAATAATCGGCTCTACCAGAACTCACATCAATATCAACTACACGGATAACTCGCATTTTAGCACGAACAACTCATGTGCTATAGTACAATATCTAGATCCACACGGACAACTCACATGCTATAATAATATTATCCGCCCAGCATAGTCACAGGTCTCCAATCCGAGCATATCATACAAGAGCAGTTAAACAAGTATACACATATGTGATGAATGAAATAAGATTATCATGCTTCTGGACTGGTACAAATGACATGCTAAAGTGTAAGGATATGCAATGTGTGCTATCATAGCTCAACTCGGCAAGTTACCACATAAATGTTTAATCACCAAATTTTATTCAGGGAGTTAACCTCTTCGTAACCTCAAGTATGGCTCAAATAGTTCACAACAATGGTACAATTATGAGAAAACATTATAGCTTTAAGCTTATAGTCAACTCTAGGCATTTCATAGCCTTAGCATTTCCCCGAGCATGAATACATTCCTTGGTGCTCGCACATGGGCTCAAGTCCCACACATATGCGCACCCATAGTGCATGGTTATCACAATTAATTCAGGCAACTAGTGCCTCAACCAAGTTTAGATAGAAATCTTACCCAAAGCTCATCACAAGTGATCCTAGCATATAAACACACTACCCCAAGGCCCATAAGTCGTTGTATTCCTTCTTAAGCACCCCATAAGTACCACAACCAAGACACCCGCTCTAAAGAGACCTTACGTTAATTCTAAAATTGTTCTCTTTACCTTTCTAATACTAAAGGGAAGAACCCATAGTGATACAGAATTACCGCAAGTCCCGGCGCCATCAAATGCAAATAACCGATTGTAGTGATATACAAAATTCAAAAAAATTTCAATTGCCACATATACATTTTGAATCCATTAGAACCCTCTCGAGAGTCACCCACTTTGCTCAAATCTAAATTGCACCGCCCAACCGGGCCGAAAGACACATGCCCCATTAGCACAACAACACCCAAAGAAGTAACCCTGCCTTAACACCACCAATCAAATTCATACTCTGTGCGCACTACATCCTTCACAAAAAACAACTCACTCGTCCCATGATTTTCATATACTCATAAAGCGCAATATAACACGTATTCAGGAATTTCCTTTCTCAAGTCATCCTTGACATCACCCTCTGCAAGTTCTAACCGATTCACAAGTATGCCTCAAACCAAAACCAACCATGAAATCAAATCATCAATAACAGGCTCCCCCACTTGGCTCAAATCCTTAAAATAAAACATTCGGTAACTGACAATACCCATACTCTATTAAGGCCATAATACCACACCGAAATTCAACTAAATCCTTCATAAGCTCATGTGACACAAACAATATAATACCTCAAATCATCTTCTAAGCTGGCATTCATCCTTACGATAGTCAAGTCAACTTCCCCAACCAATCCAAACTCAAATTGCTACACATATAATCCACAAGTAAGAGAAAACTCTCCACATAAACAACATAGGGATCACACAACCTCAGGGCACCCCGCAGGTGATAACCCGCCTGCTTAGCCTCAAGCTGACATCTCTTTATGCCCTTTCACAGCCACTACTACTATGCAATCCCTTAATCTTTCCTGAGTTTGAACTCATCAACAAGGCATGAAAATCTACTTAGTCCCCACTAATGAAATAACATGAAAGAATCCCTCAAAATCCTCCTAACTTCAGACCGTATACACACCTATAGAAATCAAGCACCCAATAGCCCTTTTGACATCCCAAGTGAACTCTCCTTGTCACCTTCCAACCATCTGAACAGCTCCCGCAGTCACATCATACTCATCATACCGCTATCCAACCACTCACCGAGCCACCAGTCCCACTCATAGGGACACCACTAGACATAGAAGTCCAAAAGCACAGGCTCATACAACTGAAACTACCGAGCTTAAGCTGTGGCCAAAACCTGGTCTCAAGTCCTCTGGCCCGTCACCAAAACACAGAATATCATCTCAAACCTCGTTCATAGAATCACAAGACGGCGATGCACAACGAATACCGAGCGCTCACATATGCACACGAATGCGTGGAAGGAATTCAAGAGTTATGTTTCAAGCTGAATCAATTCTTCACGATAAAGAAATAAAGATGGGAAATTATCCTAAATGCCCTGTAGCCTCTCGAAGATAAGTATGGATGTCAACATACCGATCTGCAAGACTCTACTAGACACTTGCTCATGACTTGTAGAACCTATGAACCTAGAGCTCTGATACCAACTTGTCATGACCCAAAATCCGACCAGTCCTGATGGCACCTAACCCAACCCGTTAGGTAAGCTAATTAACTAAAATCCAATTTAATTAGGTTTATCGAGGAAACTAAATGATAAAATACCTGAACCTTTATACCTTTCCCAAGGACTAGTAGTACAACTCATGAGCTTCTAAGACTTAGAATTTGCAAAGATGATATGAAATAAAATACATCATCTGTTTGAAATATACATGAACAGATTAATGATTCTAAAGCTACCAAGAACAAGAGGCAGTTATGACCGGATTGCGGAAACATCTTCAATGCCAGCTCCCGCCATACACCGCAACATCAACATCCAAAATCTGCACACAAGGTGCAGAAGTGTAGTATGAGTACAACCGACCCCATGTACTCAGTAAGTATTTTGTCTAACCTCGTCGAAGTAGTGAAAAGGAATTTTAATAAAAAGATACTCACTATTATAATCTGTCCAGTATACTAACAAAAGAAATAATTATAGAACATAACAAATAAGGGTATAATGAAACAACTATGCGAGGCACAAAAGGATTACTAGGAGAAATCACAACAGCAATGTCACGACCCCAAATTCCCTCCATAGGATGTCGTGATGGCACCTAGTCTCTAAGACTAGGTAAGCCTATCAATGAGGAATAACAATAGAAATCTGAAATAAATAAATCTGCAAATTCACATAATTACAACTCCTAAAACTCATAAGCTTCTAAGAATTTAACCTCAATGTCTCTATATATTAGAGTCTAAAGAAAATAAGGAAGCAACATAATAAGGATAGAAGGGAACTCCAGAGTCTGCGGACGCTGGCAGATATACCTCGAAGTCTCCGTACACAGGTAGCTCACTGATATCCGGGCTGGTAGGAAGTACCTAGATCTGCACAAAATGATATGCAGAAGCGTAGTATGAGTACACCACAGCGGTACCCAGTAAGTGTCAAGCCTAACCTCGTTAGAGTAGTGACGAGGTCAGGTCAGACCCCACTGAAAACAGTAAAAGATATGGCAAAATGTTTAACAATATAATAACAATAAATGACAATGGAAATGAATCAAGTAAGTGGTATGTCACCATTATATCACACAGAATAAGGGCAAATAATACCTCGCGAAAAGAAAACAGAAATTTACAACTTTAAGAAATTCACTACAATATTCAAAGGCAAATGTAGCCATAAAGAAATATCAACAAGGGCACTCCCAAGGTACCGCCTCGTAGTCCCAAATCATAAATAAATTCACCATATCTCATTTTCTTATATCACCGTGGGAGCCTTCACATTTAATTTTAAAGAAAATATTTTTCCCGAAATAGCATCCCACATTTTAACCACCCTTATCACACTGCATGACTTCTAGTAGTTCACTCACTAGCCACGCGTATCAAACCACCCTTATCTCACCGCATGCGTTTCAACACCCAAACCTTATACCACCGCATGCGTATCAATATCACAATATATCACAAGTTGCACCTCAAGTGCCCAAATATTTCAACTTGCCAAAATAAATCAACAACAAGAATATTTTCCACAATAAGGAGCTCACGACTCAATCACAATAAGTACAAAGTCTCACAAAATATTCAGCAAAAATAATACTTCCACAAATTTAACATCTTGACTTAACATCAAATTTTTTAAATGTAAAATACTTCATTTTTAATAATATTTAATTTAAAGAAATTCAACCTTCAAATAATGCACAGAATAAAAGAAAACAAAGTTTTAACAAAACAGGTAAAACAATTAGTAGGAAAAATGGTAGGCAAATTTAACAATATAAAATAGATCAATGATGATGAATATAATAGGATAAAATAATTTAATTAATAAGCATCAGTAATCTACACAATTTAAAGACATAATCTTCCACATTTAGCCTGTGTACACACTCGTCACCTCGTGTACATGACTTTCAACACATTACAATTATCACATCAATACCAAATCCTAGGGGGAATTTCTCCCACACAAGGTTAGACAAGTCACTTACCTCAAACCACGCTCAATCAGTCAAGTAATATGCCTTTTCCTTGATTTTCCGACTCTGATCAGCTCAAATCTAGTCATAATTAATTCGATTCAATCAATACAAATTATAGGAATAAATTCCATGAGTCTAACCATACAAATTTTACCAAATTCCGACATCAACTCGACCTCCAAATCATCAAATCGTATTTCCAAATCCCTAGGCCCAAATTCCCGATTTACACCTCAAAAACACGTAATCTAGTCGGATTATTCGATGATAATTCAATATTATGTAGTAGAAATGATCATGAGTGACTTACCTCAAGATTTCCCATGATTTCTCGCTCAAAAATCGCCTCAACCCGTGTTGGAAATGTTAGAAATGACAAAAATCTCGGACTCTTCTGTTTTTAACATTCTGCCCAGGATTTTCGCATCTGCGGTCGCATAGTCGCATCTGCGACATCCACTTCTGCGGCTGTTTTGTTGCTTATGCGACTGTTTTGTCGCTTCTGCAACCATCGCTTCTGCAACTATTTTGTCGTTTCTGCGACCATCACACATGCGAGCCCATTTCCGCAGGTGCAAAGACACCACCAATAGAGAAATTCCAGCCTTAGCCAAAACTTCCAAACTCCTCCGAACCTCGTCCGAAACTCACCTGAGTCACTCGGGACTTCAACTAAATACACCAACAAGTCCCAAACATCATACAAACTTAGTTGAGCCTTCAAATCACATCCAACAACGCGAAAAACACAAATCACACCCCAATTCAAGCCTAATGAACTTTGAAATTTCTAAATTCTACAAACGATGCCGAAACCTATCAAATCAATTCCGTTTGACCTCAAATTTTGCACCCACGTCATAAATGACATAACAGAGCTATAAAAATTTTTAGAACTGGATTCCGACCCTGATATCAAAAAGTCAAATCCCCGGTCAAACTTTCCAAAAATTCAACTTTCTCCATTTCAAGCCTAATTCCACTACGGACTTCCAAATAATTTTTCCGGACATGCTCCTAAGTACAGAATCACCATACGGAGCTGTTGGAATCATCAAAATTCTATTTCGGGGTAGTTTTCACATAAGTCAACATCCGATCAATCTTTTAAACTTAGCCTTTCAACCTTGAGACTAAGTGTCTCAATTCATTTCAAAATCTCTCCGGACCCGAACCGACTATCCCGACAAGTCACATAACAGTTATAAAGCAAAGAATGAGTAGTAAATAGGGGAATGGGGCTATAACCTTTAAAACGACTGACCGGGTCGTTACATCCTCCCCCTCTTAAACAAATGTTCGTCCTCGAACGGGTTTAGAATTATACCTGGAGTGGTGAAAAGATGCGGATAACAGCTGCGCATATCACGCTCGGTCTCCCAAGTTGCCTCCTAGACCGGATGACCCCTCCACTGTACGTTTACTGAAGCGATGCTCTTCGATCTCAACTTTCTAACATGTCTTTCCAAAATGGCCATTGGTTCCTCAACATAATATAGATCCTTTTTCCAACTGGACTGAGCTGAAGTCTAACATATGAGATAGATCGTCATGATACTTCCGGAACATGGAACACTGGATGAACTGCAGTGGGATTTGGTGGTAATGCAAGTATGTAAGCCATCTCTCTAATTCTTTCAAGAATCTCAAAAGGCCCAATATACCTAGGGCTCAACTTTCCCTTCATCCCGAATCTCATAACACCCTTCATGGGTGAAACCCGGAGCATGACCCGCTCACCAACCATGAATGCAACATCACGAACCTTCCGATCCACATAACTCTTTTGTCTAGATTGGGCTGTACGAAGTCGATCATGAATCAATTTAACCTTTTTCAGAGCCTCTTGAACCAAGTCCGTACCCAATAGCCTAGCTTCACCCAGCTCAAACCAACCCACTAGAGACTGACACCGCTTCCCATATAAGACAACATACGGAGCTATCTGAATGCTCGACTGGTAGATGTTGTTGTAAGAAAACTCTGCAAGTGGCAAGAACTGATCCCAAGCACCCCCAAAATCTATCACACACGCACGAAGGATATCCTCCAATATCTGAATAGTGCGTTCAGACTGCCCGTCCGTCTGAGGGAGAAATGTTGTACTCAACTCTACCCGAGTACCCAACTCTCGCTGTACAGCTCTACAGAACCGTGATGTAAACTGCGTACCCCGGTCAGAGATGATAGATACTGGTACTCCATGAAGCCTGACAATCTCGCGAATATAAACCTGAGCCAGCTGCTCTGAAGAGTAAGTAGTAACTACAGGAATGAAATGAGCTGACTTGGTCAATCTATCCACAATCACCCAAACTGCATCGAACTTCCTCTGGGTCCGTGGGAGCCCAACAATGAAATCCATAGTGATCCGCTCCCATTTCCATTCTGGAATCTCTAACTTCTGAAGCAATCCACCCGGTCATTGATGCTCATACTTCACCTGCTGGCAATTTAGGCACCAAGCTACATACTCTACTATGTCTTTCTTAATCCGCTTCCACCAATAGTGTTGTCTCAAGTCCTGATACATCTTTGCAGCACCCGGATGAATGGAGTACCATGAACTGTGAGCCTCCTGGAGAATCAACTCACGCAAGCCATCTATATTGGGTACACATAACCTTCCCTGCATCCGTAATACACCGTCACCTCCAATAGTGACTTCCTTGGCATCACCGTGCTAAACTGTGTCCTTAAGGAAAAGCAGATGGTGGTCATTATACTAATTCTTTCTAATACGATCATAAAAATAAGACTGGGAAAGCACACTAGCCAAGACAAACTGGTTGGCCAAGGCCTGGACATCCAAGGCTAAAGGTCTCTCTGCTACCTGTAGATATGCTAAGCTGCCCAAACTCTCCGCCTTACGACTCAAGGCATCGGCCACTACATTGGCCTTTCTGGGATGATAGAGAATAGTGACATCATAATCCTTAAGCAGCTCCAACCACCACTATTGCCGCAATTAAGATCATTTTGTTTAAACAGATGCTGTAAACTCTGGTGATCGGTATAGACCTCACAATGGACACCGTACAAATAATGCCGCCAAATCTATAAGGCATAAACAATAGCTGCAAACCCAAGGTTGTGGACAAGATAATTCTTCTCATGTACCTTTAACTGTCTGGACACATAGGCAATCACCCTACCGTTTTGCATCAACACAATGCCGAGACTAATACGCGATGCATCACAATACACAGTATAAGACCTTGAACCTGTAGGCAACACCAATACTGGGGCTGTAGTCAAAGCTATCTTGAGCTTTTGGAAGCTCTCCTCACATTCCTCGGTCCACCTGAACGGAGCACCCTTCTGGGTCAATTTGGTCATAGGTGCAGTAATAGAAGAGAAACCCTCTACAAATCGACGATAATACCCTGCCAAACCAAGGAAACTACAGATCTCCGTAGTTGAGGATGGTCTGGACCAACTCTGCACTGCTTCAATCTTCTTCGGATCTACCTTGATCCCCTCGCACGAAACTATACGACCCAAAAATGCCACTGAATCAAGCCAAAATTCACACTTTGAAAATTTTGCATATAACTTCTTTTCTCTCAAAGTCTGAAGCACAGTTCTCAAGTGCTGCTCATGATCCTCCCGACTCCGGGAATACACCAGAATGTCTTCAATAAATACAATGATGAAGGAGTCAAGATAGGGCTGAAATACATTGTTCATCAAATTCATAAATGTTACTGGGGCGTTGGTTAGCCCAAATGACATTACCAGGAACTCATAATCACCATACCGAGTCCTGAAAGCAGTCTTCAGGGTATCTGGCTCTCGAATATTTAACATATGATAGCCTGAACGCAAATCAATCTTAGAGAATACCCTAGCACCCTGAAGCTGATCAAATAGGTCATTAATACGTGGCAATGGATACCTATTCTTCACTGTGACCTTGTTCAATTGGCGGTAATCAATATACATCCGCATAGAACCATCCTTCTTCTTCACAAATAAGATAGGAGCACCCCAAGGCGATACACTGGGCCGAATGAAACCCTTATCAAGCAACTCCTACAACTGTTCTTTTAATTCTTTCAACTCTGCTAGGGCCATACGATATGGTGGAATAGAAATGGGCTGACTGCCCGATAACAAATCAATGCCAAAGTCAATATCCCTGTTGGGTGGCATACCCGGAAGATCCGTTGGAAATACATCAGGAAAATCCCTTACTACAGGAACTGACTACACGGTAGGGGTATCAACACTAACATCTATCACATAGGCCAGATACGTATCACACCCCTTCTCAACCATTCGTTGAGCCTTAAAAAATGAAATAACCCTACTAGGAACATAATCAAAGGTACCTCTCCACTCTAACCGTGGTAGACCTAGCATAGCCAACGTCACCGTTTTGGCGTAACAATCAAGGATAGCATGATAGGGCGACAACCAGTCCATGCCCAAAATAATATCAAAATCTATCATACTGAGCAATAATAAATCAGCTCTGGTCTCCAAACCACTGGTAATAATAAAACACGTCCAATACACGCGATCAACAACAATAGAATCACCCACGGGTGTAGATACATAAACAGAAAAACTCAAAGAATCACGGGATACGCCCAAATACGGGGCAAAATAAGATGACACATAAGAATAACTGGAGCCTGGATCAAATAAGATTGATGCATCTCTATGACAGCCCGGAATAATACATGTGATAACAGAATTGGATGCAACGACCTATGTCCTAGAAGGAAGGGCATAATATCTGGCCTGGACTCCCTCTCTAGGCGACCTCTAACTGTCCGACCTCCACCTCTAGCTGGCTGTGCAGGTGAAGTGGCAACTGGTGCAGTGAATATGGCCTGAGAAGCTTAAGGGCCCTTTGGAATGGGTGGGGCCTGAGAAATATGTGGAGGTGCACCCCTCCTAAGTCTAGGGCAATCCCTCGTGATATGACGAGTGTCACCACACTCAAAACAAGCCCTCGGAGGACATGGCTGCTGGGACTGGCTCGGGCATGATCAACTAGACTACCTGCTGAAGGCACCCCGTACAAAAGGTACAGTAGACACTGGCGGTGCATAATAGGGAACCTGAGTTCTGGGAGTAGCCAGAATACTGCTGGAAGCTGGAAGTGCTGAATGAATAGGATTACAGTCCAGTATATAAATAACGGTATAGAAATCTAGGCATGCTTTCAAGTTTAACAGTTAAACTCAGTACAAGTAAGATAGATCAATACTGCATGATATGAGGGATATGACATCTCAGTAGAAAACCTCGTGTACTTCTGATCAATAATCGCTCGGTCACTCGGTACTTTTTATGGCCAATCTAGCCCAGGGATATTCCATCCCGTATATATATATATATATATATATATATATATATATATATATATATATATATATATATATATGTAGCCTCTACCATGACGAGTTGCAGCTGGGGCACGAGAATTATTATATGTACTGGCGGTGCATAATAGGGAACCTGAGGTCTGGGAGTAGCCGGAATACTGCTGGAAGCTGGAAGTGCTGAATAAATAGGATGGCTCACATAGCCTCTACCATGATGTGCTGCAGCTGGGGCACGAGAATTGTTATTTGTGCTGGAATCTTGGGGTCTCTTAGCTTCCCTCTCTTCTCTCTCCCGAGTCCGCATACCCTCCAATATCCTAGAAATTGACACCACCTGTTGGTATGTGATGTCCATCTCCAGTTCTCGAGCCATACTGAATCTGATACTAGGGTGGAGCCCCTCAATAAATCGCGAACCCGCTCTCGAACAGTAGCAACTAAGGCTGGTGCATGCCTAGCCAAACTGAATCAGACCGCATATTCTGACACGGTCATAGAACCCTGGCGCAACTGCTCAAACTCTACGCGTCATGCATATCTAAGACTCTGAGGAACATACTCCCTCAAGAACATATCTGAAAATTGAGTCCAAGTAAGTAAAGCTGTCTCAGCCAGACTATCCAACTCGTATGCCCGCTACCACTGGTAGGCCACTCCTCTAAAAGATGGAATGTCATGAAAGAAACCCCACTGGAATCCACAATACCCATAGTTAGGAGGATACAGTGACATTTCTCAAGAAAAACCTGAGCATCCTTTGAAGATAAACCGCTGAATGTGGGAGGGTGGTACTTCTTTTCCCTTTCGAGCCTGAGCTGTTCCCCCTCTGAAACTGCTGCACTAACCTCGGCCCAAACTGGAACAACTGGTTGCATTGATATAACCTCTAGGACATGGTCAACCTAGGCCCGTGGCTTTGAGGTATGGGCGGCAGGAGTTTGTGCTCCTCCCCCCGCTTGAGGTGTGGCAGGAGCAAGTGGAATTAGCCCTGCCTGAGCTAGAGTGCCAAACATGCTAAAACACTGGGCAAGAGTCTCCTGAAGTGCAGAGGTAGTAACAGGCGTCTCAGGTGCCTTCTCTCCAACTGGAGCTATGGGTGGCTCCTCTGCATCAGCTCGTGCAGGTGCCCTGGCTGCACCACGTGGTCTTCCTCGGCCTCTGGCATGGCCTCTGCCCCGACCCCGGCCTCTTGTGGCTCCAATAGGGGACACGGGTGCCTGATCATCGGATCCAGTAATACGTGTCCTCACCATCTGTGAGAGAATAGAAAGACAATGGTTTAAAATTTTGAAGTCAACAAATGCGCACGATAAGGAATCAAGGAAGTGAATATTTTCCTTACAGTTCCATAGCCTCCCGAAGATAAGTACAGACGTCTCCGTACCGATCCACGAGACTCTACTAAACCTACTTTTGACTCATAACACTTATGAACCTAGGGCTCTAATACCAACTTGTCACGACCCCGAATTCCCTCCGTAGGATGTCGTCTGATACCTATTTGTCATGACCCCAAATTCCCTCTATAGGATGTCGTGATGGCACCTAGTCTCTAAGACTAGGTAAGCCTATCAATGCGGAATAACAATAGAAATCTGAAATAAATAAATCTGCAAATTCACATAATTACAACTCCTAAAACTCGGTAGAAATAAGTCACAAGCTTCTAGAATTTATCCTCAATGTCTCTATATATCAGAGTCTAAAGAAAATAAGGAAGCAACATAAAAAGGATAGTAGGGGACTCCGGAGTCTGCGGACGTTGGCAGATATACCTCGAAGTCTACGTACACAGGTAACTTACTGATATCCGGGCTGGTAGGAAGTACTTAGATCTGCACAAAAAGATGTACAGAAGCGTAGTATGAATACACCACATCGGTACCCAGTAAGTATCAAGACTAACCTCGGTAGAATAGTGACGAGGTCAGGTCAGTCCCCACTGAAAATAATAAAAGACATGGTGAAATGTTTAACTATATAATAACAATAAATGACAATGGAAATGAATTAAGTGAGTGGTATGTCACCATTAAATCACACAGAATAAGGGCAAATAATATCTCGCGAAAAGAAAACAAAAATTTACAATTTTAAGAAAATCACTACAATAATCAAAGGCAAATGCAACCATTAAGAAATATCAACAAAGGCACTCCCAAGGTACCGCCTTGTAGTCCCAAATCATAAATAAATTCACAATATCTCATTTTCTTATATCACCGCGGGAGCCTTCTCATTTATTTTTAAAGAAAACATTTTTCTCGAAATAGCATCTCGCATTTTAGCCACCCTTATCACACCGCATGACTTCTAGTAGTTCCCCTACTAGCCACGCGTATCAAGCCACCCTTATCTCACCGCATGCATTTCAACACCCACACCTTATACCACCGTATGCGTATCAATATCACAATATATCCCAATTTGCACCTCAAGTGCCCAAATATTTTAACTTGCCAAAATAAATCAACAACAAGAATATTTTCCACAATAAGGAGCTCACGACTCAATCACAGTAAGTACAAAGTCTCACAAAATATTCAGCAAAAATAATACGTCCACAAATTTAGCATCTTGACTTAACATCAAATTTTTTAAATGTAAAATACTTTATTTTTAGTAATATTTAATTTAAAGAAATTCAACCTTCAAATAATGCACAGAATAAAAGAAAACAAAGTTTCATCTAAACAGGTAAAACAATTAGTAGGAAAAATGTTAGGCAAATTTAAGAATATAAAATAGATCAATGATGATGAATATAACAAAATAAAATAATTTAATTAATAAGCATTAGTAATCTACACAATTTAAAGACCTAATCTTCCACATTTTAGCCCGTGTACACACTCGTCACCTCGTGTACACGACTTTCAACACATTACAATTATCACATCAATTAGACAAGTCACTTACCTCAAACCACGCTCAATCAGTCAAGTAGTATGCCTTTTCCTCGATTTTCCGACACCGATCGGCTCGAATCTAGTCATAATTAATTTAATTCAATCAATACAAATTATAGGAATAAATTTCATATGAAAATACAAATTTTCTACAAAAATCTGAAATTTAACCAAAAAATCGGCCGTGGGGCCCACGTCTCGGAACCCGACAAAAGGTTAGAATTATCACATCAATACCAAATCCTAGGGGAAATTTCCCTCACATAAGGTTAGACAAATCACTTACCTCAAACCACGCTCAATCAGTCAAGTAGTATGCATTTTTCTCGATTTTCCGACACCGATCAGCTCGAATCTAGTCATAATTAATTCGATTCAATCAATACAAATTATAGGAATAAATTCCATATGAAAATACAAATTTTCTACAAAAATCTAAAATTTAACCCAAAAATTGCCCGCGGGGCCCACGTCTCGGAACCCAACAAAAGTTACAAATTATGAATGCCCGTTCAACCACGGGTCTAATCATATAAATTTTACCAAATTCCGACATCAACTCGACCTCCAGATCATCAAATCTTATTTCCAAATCCCTAGGCCCGAATTTCCGATTTACACCTCAAAAACACCTAATCTAGTCGAATTATTCGATGATAATTCAATATTATAGAGTAGAAATGATCACGAGTGACTTACCTCAAGATTACCCGTGATTTCTCGCTCAATAATTGCCTCAACCCGTATTGGAAATGTTAGAAATGATAAAAATCTCGGACTCCTCTGTTTTTAACATTCTGCCCAGGATTTTCGTATTTGCGACATCCGCTTTTGCGGGTGTATTGTCGCTTCTGCGACTGTTTTATCGCTTCTGCGACCATCACTTCTGCGACTATTTTGTCGCTTCTGCGACCATCGCACCTGCGAGCCCATTTCCGCAGGTGCGAAGACACCAGCAATAGAAAAATTCAAGCCTTAGCCAAAACTTTCAAAATGCTCCGAAACTCACCCGAGTCACTCGGGACTTCAACAAAATACACCAACAAGTCCTAAAATATCATACAAACTTAGTCAAGCCTTCAAATCACATCCAACAATGAGAAATACACAAATCACACCCCAATTCAAGCCTAATGAACTTTGAAATTTCTAAATTCTACAAGGGTGCCAAAACCTATCAAATAAATTCCGATTGACCTCAAATTTTGCACACGAGTCATAAATTACATAACGGAGTTATGAAAATTTTCAGAATTGGATTCCGACCCCGATATCAAAAAGTCAAATCCCCGGTCAAACTTTCCAAAAATTCAACTTTCGCCATTTCAAGCCTAATTCCACTACGGACTTCCAAATAATTTTTTCGGACACGCTTCTAAGTCTAGAATCACCATACAGAGCTATTGGAATCATCAAAATTCTTTTTCGGGGTCGTTTTCACATATGTTAACATTCGATTAACCGTTTCAACTTAAGCTTTCAACCTTGAGACTAAGTGTCTCAATTCATTCCGAAATCTATCTGGACCTGAACCGACTACTCCGGCAAGTCACATAACAGTTATAAAGCACAAAACAACAAAAACAACCCAGTATAATCCCACAAGTGGGGTCTGGGGAGGGTAAAGTGTACGTATACCTTACCCCTACCCCAGAGGGGTAGAGAGGCTATTTCCGAAAGACCCTCGGCTCGAGAAGAAGAAAAATAAATAATAGACAATAGGTCAGTGACAGCAATAAAAGATAAAAAATATTAACAGCATCGTAAGAAATAGAAAAATAGATGTAAAAGAAATAACTATAAACAACAATACTACCATAGAAAATAGTGAGGAAGCTACATAAACCACTAACAACCCACAGCGAAATAACAACAAGCCAGCCCCACCCCAAGAACAACCCTAACCTACAACCCTAATTCTCGACCTCCACCCCTTCTTATCAAGAGCCATATCCTCGGAGATCTGAAGTCGCGCCATGTCTTGCCTGATCACCTCACCCCAATACTTCTTAGTTCGTCATCTACCTCTCCTCGTACTTGCCAATACTAATGTCTCACACCTCCTAACTGGGGCATCTATGCTTCTCCTCCGTACGTGCCCAAACCATATAAGCCTCGCTTCCCATATCTTGTCGTCCATGGGATCCACGCCTACCTTCTCTCGAATATCTACATTCCTAATCTTATCCAGCCTACTGTGCCTGCACATCCATCTCAACATCCTCATGTTTGCCACTTTCATATTTTGGGTATGGGAATTCTTGGCTGCCCAACACTCAGCCCCATACAATATGGCCGGTCTAACCACCGCTCTATAGAACTTGCCTTTGAATTTTGATGGAACTTTCTTGTCACACAGGACTCCAGATGCTAACCTCCATTTCATCCACCCCACTCCTATACGGTGTGTGACATCCTCGTCTATCTCCCTACCCCCCTAAATAATTGATCCAAGGTACTTGAAACTCCTTCTCTTAGGGATGACTCGAGAGTCAAGCCTCACATCCATGTCTGCTTCTTGCGACTCATCGCTGAGCTTACACTCCAGATATTCTGTCTTAGTCCTACTCAACTTGAAACCTTTAACCTAAAGGGTCTGTCTCCAAATCTCCAGCCTCTCATTAACGCTGCTTCGCATCTCATCAATCAGTACTATATCATCAACGAACAACATACATCATGGCATCTCCCCTTGAATATGGTGTGTTAGCGCATCCATCACAGGGAAAATAAGAATGGGCTGAGCGCAGACCCTTAGTGCAACCCTATAACAACCGGAAAGTGCTCCGAGTCACCTCCCACAGTCCTAACCCGAGTTTTAGCTCCCTCATACATGACCTTTAATACCCTAATGTAAGCTACCGGCACACCTTTCCCCTCCAGGCATCTCCAAAGAACCTCCCTAGGAATCTTGTTATACGCTTTCTCTAGGTCAATAAATACCATGCGCAAATCCTTTTTCCTATCCCTGTACTGTTCCACCAACCTCCTATTAAGGTGGAAAACTTCCATAGTGGACCGACCCGGCATAAATCTGAATTGGTTGTCAGATATAGACACTCCCCTCCTCACCCTTCCTTCCACCACCCTCTCCCAAACAGTTATAAAACACAGAATGAGTAGTAAATAGGGGAACGGGGCTACAACCTTTAAAACTACTGGTCGGGTTGTTACAAGCAAACTCTTAACTTTCCTGGTATGAGGAATATATTCAAGATATCAGTACATATGGACCACGGAAAAAGACTGGGAAAAAAACATAAAACTTATGATAGCAATTAGCAAAGAAGAATATGAATTTCACTAATTAGTATGGTACAAGACTCAGATGCAAATATAACAAACAAGAGGAAAATCATAATATTTGCAAGTTAAACAGATAGAAGGCATGGATACACAGCAACACTTGAGGTATAGGACACAGAAAAAACAACGACTACAAGTCACATAGAAAACATAGGTGCACAATAATAGCTCAAGATAAAGGCATTAATGTATACACAACAAAAAGATATCACAATATAATGTATGTCTCTTGTCCTCGCCTGCACAGAAACACTCTTCGTTCCATGAACATATGATAATATAAAAATAATGTCATGGAATCACCCTTCATGATTTTACTCTCATCCTCACATGATAATGTAAATGAAATGGCACGGTATTATCCTTCGTGCATAATAATGTATATGACTGGAACGACATCACCCTTCGTGCATAATAATGTATATGACTGGCACGACATCACCCTTCGTGCTTTATACTTTTCCTCACATGGTAATATATACGAAATGGCACGACATTATCCTTCATGCATAATAATGTATATGAATGGAATGGCATCACCCTTCGTGCTTTATACAATTCATCACATGATAATATATACGAAATGGCACGGTATCACCCTTCGTGCTTTACACTCTCCCTCACCTGATAACGTATATGAAATGGTACGATATCACCCTTCGTGCTTTACACTCTTCCTTACCAAGCACGTGTATATCATTAACAAGCAAGGTAGGAAAGATAAATAACATCAAGGAGAGTGTTTAAACGAATGTTCCAAATTGAACATCAGTCACGATTTTCAAGCCAATAACAATTCAATAAACTTCAAGTACTTAATTATTCCAGTATTTCAACAAGTCTCAAAAATGATCTTCAACTCATGTATAGAATTCAAAATCTCGAGAATAACAGTAGTAGAGTCGTATTTGTGATTAAGTATAATAACGACCAGATTTAGCACATCAGTAATTTTCACAAAAGTCCGTCAGATTTTTAACCAAATTATAATAAGCCAAATCAGTGTTTCTAGCATTTAATGTCATATTTATAGAAATATAGAAGTAAAAAAACATGAAACAAGAGTGTCACATGATTCAACAAAGCACAATAAATCGTATAATTTACCCCCGAGCATGATTAACCCTAGCACATGCATATATGCTTGTCACCTCATATATGTATCACCCCCATATGTAGCAAACAATGGCAATAATATGAAAAATTCCCTCAACGAAGTTAGGTAAAACACTTATCTCAAACAAGCTAATCCAATGCTGAGCAAGCTAAACAATTGCTCTGGGAATTTCATTTTGCACGTATCAACCTCTGAACGCCTGCCTATCTCCTCAATTCAAAGCCAACGATCCGAAACTGAAATTCACCCCTTAATGACACTACAACGATCCACTACACTAAGCAACTTCAATCTACAATATCAACATCCAATGGAACCAACATTAGTAACCAATTCCATAGTTTAGGCCATTTAGACACTTTATCAAATACCTAGTGGGCATAAATCTCTACACCTCTTAACCATAGAATTAGTTCATCCAACTACCACCATTTACCAATAATTTATCCCACCATCATTCTTTAACAATTTATACTCCCAATGTAATGACCCGTCCGGTCATTTTGAGTTCTAGCGCGTCGTTCAGCGGTTTGAGGACTTGAGCAGCTTCACTTCAGGTATTATGACTTATGCGCGTGGTCGGAATTGCATTTTGGAAAGTTCGGAGTTAATTTGGAAAGAGAATTCTAATTTTGGAAGCCTTAAGTTGGAGAAATTAACTAAAATGTGATTTTTGAGTAAACGACCTCAGAATTGGGATCTAAAGGTTTCAACATATTTGTATGTTTGGACTTGGGAGTTTGTCTGGGTTGGTTTTTGGACGACCCGGGAGCGTTTCAGCGCTTATTATGGAAGTCGCCATTTTGGAAGAATTTCATAAATTTGAGTTGAAGTACATTTCAATGTTATCAATGTCCATTTATGATTCCAAGCTTGGGAATAGCTCCGTATGGTGATTCTGGTACTGGGAGCACATCCGGATGTGGATTTGGAGGTCCATAGGTCATTTTGAGGTCATTTGGCGAAAGTTGGAATTTGAATGATTTTTGAGAAGTTTGACCGGGAGTGGACTTTTGATATCGGGGTCGGATTTCGATTCTTGAAGTCGAAATAGGTCCGTAATGCTAATTATGACTTGTGTGCAAAATTTGAGGTCAATCAGATGTGATTTGATAGGTTTCGGCATCGATTATATGAGTTAGAAGTTTCAAAGTTCACTAAGTTTGAATTGGAGGGAGATTCATGTTTTTAGCATTGTTTGACGTGGTTTAAAGGCTTGACTAAGTTAATAATGTGTTTTGGGACGTGTTGGTATATTTGGTTAAGGTCCCGAGGGCCTTGGGTGGATTCCAGTTGGTTAACAGATCGAGTTTGGACTTAGAAGAAAAAATGAGGCAGATGATATCTGGTATGATCGCACCTGCGTGAAAAGGGCCGAAGGTGCGAGGTCGCAGGTGCGGTTTGAGGAAAGTTGGGCAGTGACAGCAGGTGCGAAGGGTTGTCTGCATCTATGAGGTCGCAGATGCGGAGGTGCATCGCAGGTGCGATAGTAAGGGAAAGGTCTGGGAGCGCAGGTGCGAGGGTATGTCCGCACCTGCGTAGGCGCAAATGCTGAAGAAAAGGCACATGTTTGGAGTCGTTCTAGGCAGAGGGCATACGTAGGTGCGAGCGTTTGGCGCACCTACAAGACCGCAAATGCGGTGAAGCGGCCGCAGGCGCGAAGGTCGGACCCATCAAAGCTTCTTATTCTTATGGGATCGGGCCGTTCGCCTCGGCAGGATTATGTATTTCACTTCTTATATGATCGTGTCGTTCGCCTCAGCAGGATTTATGTACCACACTCTCATGGGAGCGGATCGTTCGCCTCGGCAGGTTAATAGATGCATCTATGGTTTGTGTCGTTCGACCCTCGGTAGTGGAAAATTTAATTATTATGCTGGATCGGGCCGTAGCGTCGACATTTCCTATATCATATCGCCATGAAATCATGCGTAAAACATGGCAAGAAGCTAGTGTATCTGTGAATTCTCGGATTTGAATTATGGTAAGCTACTTGATGAGATCCACTTTATATATATATATATATATATATATATATATATATATATATATATATATATATATATATATATATATATATATATATATATATGCTCCGGTTAAGGAGGGAATCTCTAATGAAGAGCTTGAGTTCCTCGTAAAGAGAGGGGATTTGTACCACGTGATTTATATTTGTCTATTTCACTTACTTACTCTGCCTCATACTTGCTACCTTTTACTGTACCTTATTATGTTGGACCTATAGTGAGTGTCGATGTCAACCCCTTGTCACTACTTCTCTGGGGTTAGGCTAGATACTTACTGGGTACACATTGCTTACGTACTCATGCTACACTTGCTGCACATTCTTGTGTAGGTACAGATATGACTAGTGGCCTTGTGAGAACAGAGGCATGTATACATGCGGGGACTTACGTCTGCTGCATTCCACATTACGACCCGCAGCCGGCAGACTCTCCCCGGAGTATTCATATTTCTCCTGTCCAGATTTGTATTCCAAACAGATGCTGTATTTTATTTTATATTCCTAGTTGATGCTCATGCACTTGTGACACTGGGTTTTGGGATAATTATGGGTTGTTCTGTATTGGAATTGTTAAAAGTATTGTTATTTACTTTGTATATCCCCATGCTTTACTATTTAAATTGAAGGAAAAATATGATTTCAAAAATAATAAAATGAGAACTCAATTAAGTATTTATTGTTGGCTTTCCTGACAGCGATGTCCGGCTCCATCACGACCTTTATGGATTTTGGGTCGTGACAACATGGTATCAGAGCACTAGGTTCACTTAGCTCTCACGGGTCATGAGTGAGTCTAGTAGAGTCTTACGGATTGGTACAGAGACATCTGTACTTATCTTCGAGAGGCTACAAGGCTGATAGGAGCACTTCCCTTCTTGATTCCTCATCGTGCGATTCGATTCCTTTGAGGCTTATTCCTTTATTTCCTTCATATTAAATCTTACACGATGCAAAGCGCTTATATAAATTGAAATCAAGGAATGTTAATGGCACTACTGATGTAGAGCAGGATGTTTCTCCATACGTATTCGATTGGGCTAATGTCTTCGCCTTGTGGAAGGATGTTCTGTCATTTTAGCTCAGTAGCTGTATTTTTGATGGTTTTAGGGCTATGCGCCAATTGCTATGATGATTCATGTGTTGCTATCATACCGTGTTTGTGTAATGGTAGGATGCTTGTCTATGCGTCAAAACAGTAAATAACTTGGAAAGGGGGTTTACTCAGTGCATGATTCAGAGATCCAGTATTTTATTTCCGGCGAAGGAAAGGCAATCATACTATGAATGTTCAGGTTTGGGTTGACGGAGTTACGAGACTTGGTATTTCGAGCATGGTGGAATTTTCATCTGTGATATGGTATCGTCGCCCTGGATTGAATGTGTTAAGTTCGCCAGTGTTATGGTCTTCATAAATTTGCCTTCGGGAAGGGTGGTGTGAAACAGTGCTGGGGAAGCGGCTGTCGGAGGTTGCAGTGTATGGTGGTTCAGGACATAATCGGTGGTCCGGGTGTTGAGGGCTCAAGGGAGATGATCTTTGGAAAGGTTTAAAGTTAGTAGCGATCGATTGGTTCAAATGCTACAGAGGTAGATTTTGATTTAAGGCAACAACTGAGCAGCGAAGGATGAGGAAGAACATGTGGGAGGTGTCTTACGATGGTTAAATTTCTAGAAGGCAAGGTGTGAGAAACAGAAGTCGGGCAGTTGCTTAGAGGAGAGGGTTTGACAAAAGTGGGAGAGTGGCAGAGTAGCATATGGGTTCTGTGGTAGGATGACTATATGCCTTGGGAAAGTTTAAAGTTATTTGGGGTTCATGGTGAACAGTGACTAAGTCTACGGGATTAATTTGGAAATACTGGCAACTATACGAAGGAAGGTTGGATATGACGGAAAAAAGGGTTGCTTGGTATGAAGAAGGGATACAACATGACTTTGGATTGGAAGGTACTGTCGCACCTTTAGATTTTGTCAATAAGGAAGAATGAATCTTGGTGGGCTCCAGGGCTATGTGATTGTAGCTTCAAGCTAAGTGGGAGAGCCCCACCGCCTACGACTGGATTGCATGGCTGTTTACTTGGGAGGTTTCTGGCTATCAGCATATTGGTGGGTTATTACGGCTAAGGAAAGGGAACATCAGTGGTGATTTGAGCAAAGGATTTGAGGAATGTGTGCTATAATTGGCCTTATCAATACATGTTCAGGCTTTGGGAAGACTCAAGATTTATGCTTTGTGTGGATGTGATGTACAAGAGAGGTGATTCAGCTGGGTGCTTCTTTGAGAGGGCGTTCATGTGGAAGCAGGGCCTTGGAGTTTGATTACATTCAGGAACAAGTCAGAGTGGGTGACTCTCAACAGTGGTCCTAGCAGGTTCAAAAGTTAAATTGCGGTGCCTAAGGATTTCGAGTTCGTAGTATGGTTAAGTATCGAGCTTTAACAGCGGATTATGAAGTTGGCTTGGAGTGTTGGCTTGGAGTGTTCTATATTATCATCGGTCTGCGGTGCAATATTTGGAGATATGGGAGAAAATAACTTCATATTCGTAGAGGAGTTATCAAAATGGGTGTACCAATTGAAGATGTGAAGGTGCGCACAAGGAGGGTATGAGATAGTTCGTGGGTTTTGGAGATAGCGTGGTCTCGTGAAGTAAGGTCACTCAGGATGAGTGCGAACTTGGGTTCATGATGTTTTGAATGGATCTATTACTATTCCTCGGGCAAGTCCCAAGTAAAGTAGAAGAAGTGGCTCAGTTGGTAATGATCGAATCAGCACAGTTATGGCAATGACCAGTTTCTTCAACGTGTTAAGTTTTACAGGTGGTTGTGGTGGTACGTGCAAGGCTTGACGGCCTCCGTAATTGATTTTATATGGAGGCACTTGAGTATTATGGCCTGTTATGTGTAGATGGATCCCGAAAGAATTATGGTGGTTTAGACCACTACTCGAGGTTGGTATTTTCTACGGTTATGGGAATTCAGTCGCGTGTTGCAATGGTTCTCCTGAAATGAGTTAAGTGAAAGGTTTCTATATGATGAAGTGTGTACCTTATTAGTGGTTCAGGAGTTATGATAATATTCTTGTACTCTTGCGTATTGGCATGATTTGGTGCAGTGGGTAGCATAGGAATTGGAAGTTTAGGATCAAAGTTGCGGTTCAGTGTTGGCAATAATATCACGAGCTCGGATGAGTAAGAAAGGATTCAGATGGTTAGAGTAAGCTGGTATTGTTTTGGTGTCACATGAGATCGGTGTGCTGTGTAAGAGGCTTTGTGTACTGATTCGCGACTTCTTGATTTGCTTTACAACATTAGTGTGACCGGTGGTATGGATGTGCAGGCTGGTTACCTGGTGCCGGAAGTCGTGGGAGCGTATCCCACGGGAAGATTGTATAAGTGTGACATGTAGTCACTTGATTGATTAAAGATTTTAAACCGAGTGTGGAGATTTGGTACTATCGCTAATGTGAGAGTTTAGGCATGAAAGGCGCTCTATTCAGTTGGTTGTGAATTGTGGAAGTTTATTCTGGATTTGGCGGTTGTTCTTGTGTGTCATGGGAAAAAGAGTTGTTGTGGACCCGTGAAAGGTTATTAGCCCAGTGCGGTACGATCAGAATCGACTTGAGGTCTGTGGATGGATCTAAATGTGAATGTGGGCTCTATATCATGTTGGATGTGTTCATTTTAGCATAGTGCTGTTTTCGGAGAGGTCTTCAGGCATTGGATATTATTTCTGTTGTCGGCCTTTCCATGTAGTCTCTATTGTGCCATGTGGGTTGTGAGGCGGTTCGATTATTCACACTCGTATTGAAATCCCATATAGTTTTGTGCTATTATACGAGCAGGATGGCTCTCGAGATGCAGGTCATTTATTGCACCTTGGTTGTGCTTGAGTTTTGTAGCGCATGACGCTACCCGTCTCCCCAGGATTTGTATTATGCACTTGGCATGCTTATGGTTGAAATTCGGGCATTTCGTGTGTATGAGCGTTACGACAGGATGTGTGTTTTCTTTAGATTATTATGTGTGGATCGGGTGGCACGCCGCCACGGGTATATGGTTGGATCGGGTGGCACGCCACCACGGATATGTTGATTAGAATGGGTGGCATGCTGCCACGGGTACCATGGTTGGATTAGGTTGCACGTCACAACGGTATCATGTATGGATCGGGTTGCACGCCGCAATAGTGTATTATTGAGTACAGTTTCCCATATCTATTATTGTGCATTTTGCTTCCCATTTCCTAAGGAAGGTTCATAACATCTTATCGGTTGTTTAAATTGAGTAGTTCTTTCTAGAGTTCGTTTTTCTTATGTACCACATTCGAGTTTGTGTATTGTTGGCACATTGTGGCATCCTATGAGACTTTAGGCAGTGTCTGTGGTGGCTTATTGCCTGAGCAGATTGTACTGGGTGAGACGAGATTATTGGGCCTGGGATCAGTGCGATTGAAGAGTAAATATTGTTATTCAGTCCAGAATGAAGTAATGGTTCTTGTCGGGGGAGAGACTCCATGAATTGTGATTCGGTAGGTGGTTATGAGTTTTCACGCATGCATTCTGTTGTGGCAGTATTGCAAGAGTTGAGACAGGACTTATATGCTTCGTTAGGTGCGTGGTGGGCATCAGATTCGTGGGATTTCAATTATCGTTGTCAGAGGATGTTATTATGGTCATATGAGTTACACGATGCATGGCATGAATTCAGTAAAGGTATGCAATCATGTATTGGTGCATCGTGTAGTGATTGAAACGGTGTTCATATGTTGGAAGCAGTCCTAGTAGAGAATTTCAGATGTTCGAATTTAGATCTAAGGCTTATTTACGTAAATAAAGGGGAGGATCTTCATAATTGCTTGAGCTAATATGCTCAGCTGGGTTGTGGTAGCTCGAGTAGGTGCATGAGCTGTTAAACGGTGATTTCAGACAACTCCAGAACAGTTCTTAGCACGTTCAAGGATGAACGTATGTCTAAGTGGGAGAGAATGTAATGACCCGATCGGTCATTTTGAGCTCTAGCGCGTCGTTCGGCAGTTTGAGGCCTTGAGGAGCTTCACTTCAAGTATTACGACTTGTGCACGTGGTCGGAATTGAATTTCGGGAAGTTCAGAGTTGATTTGGAAAGAGAATTCTAATTTCGGAAGCCTTAAGTTGGAGAAATTGACTAAAGTGTGATTTTTGAGTAAACGACCTCGGAATCGGGATCTGAAGGTTTCAACAGGTTCGTATGAAGATTTTGGACTTGGGCGTATGTTCGGATCGGGTTTTGGACGACTCGGGAGTGTTTCGGCGCTTGTTATGGAAGTTGACATTTTGGAAGAATTTCATAAATTTGGGTTGAAGTGAATTTCAATGTTATCAATGTCCATTTAGGATTTCGAGCCTGGGAATAGCTCCGTATGGTGATTCTGGTATTAGGAGCACGTACGGATGTAGATTTGGAGGTCCGTAGGTCATTTTGAGGTCATTTGGCGAAAGTTGGAATTTGGATGATTTTTGAGAAGTTTGACCGGGAGTGGACTTTTGATATCGGGGTCAGATTCCGATTCCCGAAGTTAGAATGGGTCCGTAATGCCAATTATGACTTGTGTGCAAAATTTGAGGTCAATCCGACATGATTTGATAGGTTTCAGCATCGATTGTAGGAGTTTGAAGTTTCAAAGTTCACTAAGTTTGAATTGGAGGGATATTCGTGTTTTTAGCGTTGTTTGACGTGGTTTAAAGGCTCGACTAAGTTCGTAATGTGTTTTGACGTGTTGGTATATTTGGTTGAGGTCCTGAGGGCCTCCGGTGGATTCCAGATGGTTAACGGATCGAGTTTGGACTTGGAAGAAAAGATGAGGTAGCTGATATCTGGTATGATCGCACCTGCGTGAAAAGGGCCACAGGTGCGAGGTCGCAGGTGCGGTTTGAGCGAAGCTGGGCAGTGACCGCAGGTGCAAAGGGTTGTTCACATCTACGAGGTCGCAGATGCGGAGGTGCGTCGTAGGTGCGATAGTAAGGGAAGAGTCTGGGAGCACAGGTGCGAGGGTATGTCCGCACATGCGAAGGCGCAAATGCGGAAGGAAAGGCGCAGGTTCTGAGTTGTTCTAGGCAGAGGGCATGCGTAGGTGCGAGCTTTTGGCCGCACCTGCGAGACCGCAGATGCGGTGAAGCGGCCGCAGGCGCGAAGGTCGGGCTGGGCAGAATGCTTTTAAAGCAAGGTTTTGGTCCATTTCACCCATTTTTCATTTGGTTGGGCAATATTTGGAGCTCTTGGAAGGGAGATTTTCATCATCTATGTCAAGGTAAGTGATTCCCACCTATTGCAAGTTAAATACTTGGGTTATATATGGATTCAAGCATGAAAATTCATAGAAATTTGGGATTTTGAAGAAAAACCTAGAAATTGGCATTTTTTGATTTTGACCACGAATTTGGGCATGGAATTGAGAATAAATTATATATTGGAGTTCGTAATGTTATGGGTAGTGTTTATCTTCAAACATTTGCCCGGCAAGTAGGCGCAAGGGCTTGCTTTATCGATTTTTCGAGCGGAGTTGGAAATTGTTATAAATTGATTAATTATGAGTATTAGAGTATATTTCGATTGGGTTGCATAGTATTTGACTAGTTTTGGATCGGCGGTCATCGGTGAGGTGTTAGAGCGGCGTTGGAGCTGGTTATGGAACTTTGGAGTGAGGTAAGTCTTCTGTCTAACTCGATGAGGGGGAAATTATCCCTAGGTGTTGTATATGGATGTGTGCTACTTGTTGTGGGGGGCTACATACGCGCGAGGTGACGAGTGCCCGTACGTAGCTACATTCATGTTATTGTCCGGGTAGGCTTAGGTTCACATCATGCTATAGCTGCATTATTTGAGCAGTCTCTCGTCTATTAAATTCCTCTGTTTTACATTACTACTCGAGAGTAGACTTGTTATTTTAGAGACTTCACGATTTCACAATTAGTCATCGAGTAACTTTACTCCTCCTACGACATGTTTCCGTGATATATATATATATATATATATATATATATATATATATATATATATATATATATATATATATAGTTCATTGAAAGGTTTTGTTAAAGAAATTACAACTCACACGTTTATTCGTGAGTGGGGTCAAGGACCCGTCAAAGCTTCTTATTCTTATGGGATCGGGCCGTTCGTTTCGGCAGGATTATGTGTTTCATTTCTTATGGGTTCAAGTAGTTCGCCTCGGCAGGATTTATGTACTACACTCTCATGGGAGCGGGTCGTTCGCCTCGGCAGGTTAATAGATGCATCTATAGTTCCTGCCATTTGACCCTCGGCAGTGCACAATTTAATTATTATGTTGGATCGGGCCGTACACCTCGGCATTTCCTATATCATATCCCCATGAAATCGTGCGTAAAACTTGGCAAGAAGGCAGAGTATCTGTGAATTCCTGGATTTGAATTATGGTAAGCTACTTGATGAGATCCACTATATATATATAATGAAGAGCTTGAGTTCCTCGTAAAGAGAGGGGATTTGTCCCACGTGATTTATATTTGTCTATTTCACTTACTTACTCTGCCTTATACTTGCTACCTTTTTACTATACCTTATGTTGTTGGACATCTAGTGAGTGTCGATGTCGACCCCTTGTCACTACTTCTCTGGGGTTAGGCTAGATACTTACTGGGTACACGTTGCTTACGTACTCATGCTACACTTGCTGCACATTCTTGTGCAGGTACATATGTGACTAGTGGCCTTGTGAGAGCAGAGGCATGTATGCATGCGGGGACTTACGTGAGCTGCATTCCATATTATGACCCGCAGCCAGCAGAGTCTCCTTCAGAGTATTCATATTTCTCCTGTCCAGAATTTGTATTTCGGACAGATGTTGTATTTCATTTTACATTCCTAGTTGATGCTCATGCACTTGTGATACCGGGTTTTGGGATAATTATGGGTTGTTCAGTATTGAAATTGTTAAAAGTATTGTTATTTACTTTGTAAATCCCCATGCTTTACTATTTAAATTGAAGGAAAAATATGATTTCAAAAATAATAAAATGAAAACCCAATTAAGTATTTATTGTTGGCTTGCCTGACAGCGGCGTCCGGCACCATCACGACCTTTATGGATTTTGGGTCGTGACACCCAACATTATATGTGTGACCAACCATTCACACCCAACCAACAAAATTCTATCAAATAATCACTTTTCAATCTCTACAATGGTTATGCATTTAAATTGGGAACTTATGGCTTCCAATCACCATCCCCATAATAAATCCATGGATGTAAGTCTAAGGGTGTAGGATTACCTTTTGGAAGAATTTTTGTCAAAACCCTCTTTTGAGTTCTTGAAGAAATTTCTTGAGAATCTAAAATTTTCATAGAGGATTGAGTTAGTTTTAGGGTGGAATTGATGGAATTAAATACCAAATTAGTAGGGATTACTCACCTTGAAGATGGGGGGGGGGGGGGGGGAGAGGAGTTGGAGGTCTTGAGAGAATGGAGGAAACCCCCAAAATTCGGCCAAGAGGAATGGGGAAAAATGAACCCCGAAGTGTGTATATAACATTTCGAGCGCCACAGGTAGCGTGGGGCTCTACCTGTGGCCCTGTTTCCAGAACCTTAAAATTCCGAGCGCCAGGGCTAGTGCCTCACTCTACCCTGGGCATTGGTGATGGGAAATGTTTTCTATTTCGCCTTGGTCAAGGTTATTTTGGCAACCACCACTTTCACAAGAGATTTATTCAAGAATTTTCCCGAGGTACCAGACCTTAAAATCATCTATCACGCATCGATTCAAGCCAAAGAAACTTATGAACTTCTGAATTCCAAATTCTACATTCGATGCCGAAATATATCAAATCAAGTCCGATTGACCTCAAATTTTGCACACAAGTCATAAATGATATAACTGACCTATCAAAATTTCTAGAATTGGATTCCGACCCCAATATCAATAAAGTCAACTCCCGGTCAAACTTCCAAACCTTCCATTTCCAACTTTTGCTATTTCAAGCCAAAATCAACTACGGACTTCCAAATAAATATACACACTCCTAAGTCCAAAAATCACCATACGGAGCTATTATAACTATCAAAATTCCATTACGGAGTCATTTGCATAAAAGTCAAACTCTAGTGAACCTTTTTCATTTAAGCTTCCAACATGAAATTTATTCTTCCGAACTAATCCCGAAAAACCTGAAACATCAAAACCGACGATTCACACACGTCATAATACATCATATGAAGCTATTCAAGACTTCAAATAGTTTAAAAGAACGTATATGTTCAAAACGACAAGTCGGGTCGTTACAATAATTGTCATTCCTAGTACAATTGAATTAAATGTCTTTTGTTAGCATTAGTATTGATTTGATTTTGGTTTGGGATTTATTTAAGTTACAAATATTTATAGACTATTGTCACGACCCAAAATTTCACCATAGGCGTCGTGATGGCACCTAGTCTCTAAGACTAGGTAAGCCTATTTCTATTACATTTTGAAGCCTTTTTTTTATTAAATAAATAGTCAAAACTAATAGCGGAAATAATTACAATACACAACCTCCCAAGACTGGTAGTATTGAATCACGAACTCTAACTGAATACATGGAATTATCACGAGGACCAAATATACAATACTATTTGATTAAAATTAACAGTACAATGAAATGAAAAGACTCCAAGGGACTGCGACGACCAAGCAGCTCTACCTTGAGTCCTTACGATCCCGCTTTAACTCTTCTCAAATCCGATGTCTCCAATACTTGGCTCTGCACAAAAATGTACAGAAGTGTAGTATGAATACACCACGGTCAGTACCCAGTAAGCATCAAGACTAACCTCAATGGAGCAGAGACGAGGTACAGTCAAGACACTCACTAGTCTAATAACTTTTGCAATATAATATACAAAATAATAGAAAATAAATAATAATAAGGGCAGGATAAAACAACCAGTGATATGTACAACAGACAACAAAAATACCATTAATATCACTCAACAATTAATAAACACAATTACACACAATTACATCAAGTCCTTCAAATAAATGTCTTTCACATATAATTCTTCGAGATAACTCTCTTTCAAATATAATTTTCTCAAATAATAATAATAATTTTTTTTTCAAATATAATTCTTTCAATAAATCTTTTCAAATATAATTTCCTCAAATAAATATCTTTCAAATACAATTCTTTCATGATAAAAACCTTTCAAATATAAACTTTTCAAATAATTAGCCTTCAAACATAGTTCTTTCAAGATAAATACTTTTCAAGTATAACCCCTTTTAAATAAATATCCTTCAAACATAGTTCCTTCAAGATAAATACTTTTCAAATAAACTTTTCAAGTAATATCCTTCGAGTATAAGTCACCCTATGACACCTAAGCATGGAAGATTTGCAGTTCCGAACACAGATATAACCACATGGGAATATACAGGAATACCGTCCCGTAGTCCCGAATTAATTATGCAGTATGAGGGGGATCTCCCGGAATACGTCCGTAGTCCCAAAATAAATATGCAGTGCTGGGGGATCTCCCAAAATACGTCCGTAGTCCCAAAATAAATATGTAAGATAGGAGGATCTCTCGAAATATGTCCGTAATCCCAATTTAAATATGCAGTGCTGGGGGGTCTCTCGGAATATGTCCGCAGTCCCAAAATAAATATGCAAGACAGGGGGTCTCCCGGAATACGTCCGTAGTCCCAATTTAAATATGCAGTGCTGGGGGATCTCCCGGAATACGTCCGTAGTCCTAATTTAAATATGCAACACAAATAACAGAGATAACAACTATAACATGACCGAAATCTCGTACATCACCACAGCAAGTACAGAAGCAACAATGACAGAGATGCAAAGTACGGCGAACAAATCAACTCAAGAACTTAAATCACAAGAACGGTGGAACTCATTCACAAGGAATAACCACAGTAAATAATGCTAGACACAAGGAGAACAGCTTAACAAAGGAAAACAAAACAAAATGTAGCAACGACTCCACAATATTCAAGTCAATATTAAGAAGCCAACACGAGTCAAATAATTTCAAATAATGTCAAGTCAACTAGGATATAGGTTATCTAAACTCCTTTTGAGGTTGAGAAATTACGAGGAATATTCAACAATTCAAGTAAGTAATTAGGCACGACAATTAGTTGATTAAATATGTACCAAAAATTACCCAATTTACCACATAATATGCTCAGGACTTTAACTCGATAAGCTTTACACATATAAGCCAAGTACGTACTCGTCACCTCGCGTAAATGGTTTTCAATTACACAAATTGCACATAAGACTCAATGCCTAAGGGATAATTCTCCCACTCGAGGTTAAGCAAGACACTTACCTCTTTTGAAGTTATGCCGATATTCCAAAATCGCCTTCTTGCTTGAATTGACCTCCGGGCCATTCAAATCTTTCCAAATTTATTTTATAACTTCATTAAAATTAATCGGAAACAATTCTGGATAATAATACGTCGATTTAAAAATTTATTCCAAAAAGTCAACGCAGGGCTCGCCCGTCGGAACCCGATATTTTTTTCATGAAATCCGAACACCCATTCCGATACGAGTTCAACCATACCAATTTTATTGAATTCCAATAACAACTCGACCTCCAAATCTTAATTTTTCGTTTTCAAATCCCTAAGTTCAAACCCCCGATTTACACCTCAAAAACATGTAATCTAATCAGATTATTCGATGATAATTCAATATTATGGAGTAGAAATGATCACAAGGGACTTACCTCAAGTTTTCCCGTGAAAACCTTGCTCAAAAGTCGCCCAACCCGAGCTTGAAATGACCAAAAATGGCAAAAGCTCGGAACCCCTCTATTTTTGTATTGCCCAGGGGTTTTCGCATCCGCGGTGATTTCTTCGCACTTGCGGTAAACTTTTCACACCCGCGGCTTTCGCATTCGCGGCGAATTTTTCGCACCCGCGGCCTTCGCACCCGCGGTGCCTGGTCAGCCCATGAATTTTCCGCTTTCGCGACTCATTTCTCGCATCCGCGAGCTCACACCTGGGGCCCTTTTTCGCGCAGGTGCGATCACACCAGCAGCCCAGCTGCTTCAGTTCCTCTTCCAAATCCAAATTCGATCCGTTAAGCATCCGTCACCCGAAGCCCTCGGGACCCCGTCCGAACATACCAACAAGTTCCTTAACATAACACGGACCTAATCGAAGTCTCAAATCATATCAAACAATATCAAAACGACGAATCGCACCTCAAATCAAAATCTATGAACTTTGAACTTTCAAATTCTTTATCTTGTGCCGAAACTTATCAAATCAATCTGGAATGACTTCAAATTTTGCACACAAGTCATAAATGACATAACGAAGCTATTCAAATTTTCAGAATAATATTTCGACCCCGATATCAATAAGTCAACCCCCTCCCCCCCCCCGGTCAGACTTCCCAAAAATTCAACTTTCGGCATTTCAAGCTTAATTCCACTACAGACCTCCAAATAATTTTTTCCGACACGCTCCTAAGTCCAAAATCACCATACGGAGCTATTGACATCATTAAAATATCATTCTGGAGTCGTTTTCTCAAAAGTCAACCCTCCGGTCAACTCTTTCCATTTAAGCTTCAAATTAAGGATTGTTCGTTTAATTAAATTCCAAATCTTTAGTAAATCAAATTCGATCACACCCGCAGGTCATAATACATATTGCGAAGCTGCTCGAGACCTTAAGTCATTAAACAGGGCATAAATTCTTAAAACGAAAAGTCGGGTCGTTACATTCTCCACCTCTTAAACAAACGTTCGTCCTCGAACGTGCTAAGAATCTTTCTGAGGACTTTAAATTACTAAGTATATTCTTGCACCCATACTTGTGGGTGATTCTACATTCCCGCAATTTAACACGGGTCCGACAACACCATCTCAATCGAGATTATTTCTTTTCTCAATTCTTATAAGCTTTAGAGCAAAAATCCCAAACTCTCCATTCATTTCCAAAATACCTGATTTTTACTTCGACGCACGGTATTAGTCTCAACTGGCTATAGCAACTCATGTCTATGCACACATCAACCTTTCTAGGGTATTTCATTCTTTCCCACTTAGGATCATTCGCCCTCAAACACACAACATAACTTATCTCTTCTTTAGCATATCTCAATCCCCCAAATTATTTTTTAACTCCCAATTTTTATTTTTATTTTCAGAAAATTTCGGCAGAGTCTCCCCTGTAATTGGGCCTATCCACCTGCCAGAGTAACACCCAAACAACTCCTAACAACACATCCACAACCTAACAAAATACCACAGGGTATATATCAATAACATT
This sequence comes from Nicotiana tomentosiformis, assembly GCF_000390325.3. Taxonomy (NCBI): domain Eukaryota; kingdom Viridiplantae; phylum Streptophyta; class Magnoliopsida; order Solanales; family Solanaceae; genus Nicotiana; species Nicotiana tomentosiformis. Next base: position 144,645,221 of record NC_090817.1, read on the forward strand.
AATCTCAGCATTACCTTATCATAATGATATCAGGATATAAAGCACATCATATGTATGCTTATCACCACATCTCTGATCTTAAAAGTTCATAATTAATTCCAGCATCATCAATTAATCTCATATTAACCATCACCTCATTTTTAATTTTCACAACGCTGATAACGAAATGTGAGGCATGAAGACCTCATGATTACTTACTCAGATTAATGAGTCACATTTAACGCCACCTGGACACTCACCTCATAGGCTAAAACTCAATATTTACGGCACGAAAATGGCTGAATAGGAACAGAAAATATACAAGCATTATCAAATAAGCCTAACCGGTATTACTCCCTATTAATATTATTGCACAAATTAAATTTCACAAGGGAGAATTTTAAACTCATAAACATTTCACCACAAGGACCTCGTCCTTATATAACTTCCATCGCGGCTTGCAGCCCGGTTTAAATATTTCACATCATGTAAAAATGCGAGGATCTCGTCCCCAAATCCGAATCACAATTATGTTGCACATTGTGCCAAATGAAATTTTTAATTTCCTTTATTTCTTCCTTTCAATACATTTCATAAACAATTTTCACAACATATAATGAACCCTCATACCGGTAGGGCGTATAATTCATAAAAATTAGAATCAATTATTTCGAAACACATTAAACCCACTGTAATGAATAATTATTTTTGGACTTATAGCCCTCAATGGTGTACAGAAATAAAATAACAGACACAGACTCACATCTTTAAATCTGCCAATAGGGACAAACATATATGTGGGTCACAAATTTACGAAGCTCACCATAAGTGGAGCATAATAGGAGGACTCGCCTCATTATTCAGAATAAGGAAAATAACCTTTTATATTAAAAATCAGGATTGTACCTACAACGACACCATCTGGTGTATTGGCCTCAGCCAAATCATAGTTATTAAATCAACGGGTCATGCCTCCACCTCTTAGGCGCCCACTACCCGCCTGTCCTCCACTTCTAGCTGACTGTGCATGTGGAGTATGAACTGGAATAAAGCTTGAAGCTGGAGTGTTCTGATGAAATCCACCCCTCCTAAGTCTGGGAAAATCTCTTATGATATGCCTAGTATCACCACACTTATAACAACCCCTCTGAGGTCGCGGCTGCTCGTACTGAGTCTGTGCCGGATAACTAGAATAACCACTATAAGAATCTTGTTGGTGGTGAACCGTACACTGGAGCACTCCGAGTAATCTGATGTGAGGACTGAGCTGACCGACTGCTCGAGCCTCCGCTATAATGGGTTATAGCTGAAGAGTAAAATCCATTAAACCCTCCAGATCTTCCAGACTTTTGGCCTCCTTAGACTCCCTTTACTCGCCTAAAACACCCTCAATCTTCCTTGTAATCTCCACTACTTGTTGAAATGAAGCATCAGTTTGTTGAGCCATGCATATTTTAATATCATAATCGAGCCCCTCAATGAATCTGCGGACCCGTTCTCTGATTGTAGGAACTAAGATAGGTGCATGATGGGCTAACTCATTGAACCTGATAGCATATTCTGACACTGTCATAGTGCCCTGACGTAACTGTTCAAACTCTGTGCGCCACGCATCTCTGAGAGTCTGGGGAACAAACTCTTTCAAGAACATTTTTCTGAAAATTGAGCCCAAGTTGGTGGTGTGGCATCGGCTGGTCTACCTTCTTCATAGATTTGCCACCACCGATACGCTGCACCTAATAGTTGAAATGTAGTAAAGGCAACTCCGCTCACCTCCACAATACCCATGGTGCGGAGAATACAGTGACAATTTCCTAGAAATTCTTGGGCATCTTGTGTAGCTGTTCCACTGAAAGTTGGTGGATCGTATTTCTTAAACCTTTCAAGTTGATGCCTCGGGCCTGACCTCAGGCTGAACCGGAATAACAGGTTGTTCCGGTACTACACCCGGAACCTGACTAACGTGAACCTGCTGCTCTGGAGTTATGGTAGACGTCTGAGCTACTCCCCCAATATGCGGAATGTTTTGGTGCAACAGAGATCAATCCCGCGTGAGTTAATGTACTAAACATACTCAGGAACTGTGCCAAAGTCTCCTGAAGTCCGAGGGTAACAACAGGTGCCTCTGTTACCTGTCCCCCAACTGGAGCTACTGGTGGCTCCTCAACTGTTGTTCTAACAGGTGCTCTAGTCGTAGCACGTTCCCTTCCTCGGCCTCTACCTCGGCCTCTAACTCGGTCCCGGCCCCTTGCAACCCTAGCATTATGTGCGGATACCCGCTCACCTAACCCAGTAGCACGTGTCCTCACCATCTGTGAGAGAATGGAGATACAAAGGTTCAAATTCCAAATTAAACAACTTCCGCACGACAAGATTGAAAGAAATGGAAATTTCCTAACAGTTCTGTAGCCTCTCAAGGATAAGTACAGACGTCTCCGTACCGATCCGCAAGACTCTACTAGACTCGTTCGTGACTCGTAGAACCTATGAACCTAGAGCTCTGATACCAACTTGTCACGACCCAAAATCCCACCACAGGCGTCGTGATGGCACCTAGTCTCTAAGACTAGGTAAGCCGATTTCTATTACATTTTGAAGCCTTTTTTTATTAAATAAATAATCAAAACTAATAGCGGAAATAATTACAATACACAACCTCCCAAGACTGGTAATACTGAATCATGAACTCTAACTGAATACATGAAATGATCACGAGGACCGAATATACAATACTGTTTGATTAAAATTAACAGTACAATAAAATGAAAAGACTCCAAGGGACTGTGACGACCAAGCAGCTCTACCTTGAGTCCTTACGATCCCGCTTTAACTCTTCTCAAATCCGATGTCTCCAATACCTGGCTCTGCACAAAAATGTGCAGAAGTGTAGTATGAGTACACCACGGTCGGTACCCAGTAAGTATCAAGACTAACCTCAATGGAGCAGAGACGAGATACAGTCAAGACACCCACTAGTCTAATAACTTGTGCAATATAATATACAAAATAATAGGAAACAAATAATAATAAGGGCAGGATAAAACAATCAGTGATATGTACAACAGACAATAAGAATACCATTAATATCACTCAACAATTAATAAACACAATTACACCCAATTAAATCAAGTCCTTTAAATAAATGTCTTTCACATATAATTCTTCGAGATAACTCTCTTTCAAATATAATTTTCTCAAAGAATAATAATTATTTTTTTTCAAATATAATTCTTTCAATAAATCTTTTCAAATATAGTTTTCTCAAATAAATATCTTTCAAATACAATTCTTTATTGTTTTTAAAATATAATTCATTCAATAAATCTTTTCAAATATAATTTTCTCAAATAAACATCTTTCAAATACAATTCATTCATGATAAAAACCTTTCAAATATAAACTTTTCAAATAATTAGCCTTCAAACATAGTTCTTTCAAGATAAATACTTTTCAAGTATAACCCTTTTAAAATAAATATCCTTCAAACATAGTTCCTTCAAGATAAATACTTTTCAAATATAAACTTTTCAAGTAATATCCTTCGAGTATAAGTCACCCTGTGACACCTAAGCATGGAAGATTAGCAGTTCCGAAGACAGATATAACCACATGGGAATCTACCGGAATACCGTCCCGTAGTCCCGAATTAATTATGCAGTACGAGGGGATCTCCCGTAATACGTCCGTAGTCCCAAAATAAATGTGCAGTGCTGGGGGATCTCCCGAAATACGTCCGTAGTCCCAAAATAAATATGGAAGACAGGAGGATCTCTCGGAATACGTCCGTAATCCTAATTTAAATATGCAGTGTTGGGGGATCTCTCGGAATACGTCTGTAGTCCCAAAATAAATATGCAAGACAGGAAAATCTTCCGGAATACGTCCGTAGTCCCAATTTAAATATGCAGTGCTGGGGGATCTCCCGGAATACGTCTGTAGTTCCAATTTAAATATGCAACGCAAAAAACAAAGATAACAACTATAACAGGACAGAAACCTCGTACATCACCACAGCAAGTACAGAAGCAACAATGACAAAGATGCAAAGTACGGCGAACAAATCAACTCAAGAACTTAAATCACAAGAACGGTAGAACTCATTCACAAGGAATAACCACAGTAAAGAATGCTAGACACAACGAGAACAGCTTAACAAGGGAAAACAAAACAAAATGTAGCAACGATTCCACAATATTCAAGTCAACAATAAGAAGCCAACGCCAGTCAAATAATTTCAAATAATGGCAAGTCAACTAGGATATAGGTTATCTAAACTCCTTTTGAGGTTGAGAAATTACGAGGAATATTCAACAATTCAAGTAAGTATTTAGGCACGACAATTAGTTGATTAAATATATACCAGCAATTATCCAATTTACCACACAATATGCTCAGGACTTTAACTCGATAAACTTTACACATATAAGCCAAGTACGTACTCGTCACCTCGTGTAAATGGTTTTCAATTACACAAATTGCACATAAGACTCAATGCCTAAGGGGTAATTCCCTCGCTCGAGGTTAAGCAAGACACTTACCTCTTTGAAGTTATGCCGATATTCCAAAATCGCCTTCTTGCTTGAATTGACCTCCGGGCCGTTCAAATCTATCCAAATTTATTATACAACTTCATTAAAATTTACCAAAAATAATTCCGGATAATAATACGTCGACTTAAAAATTTATTCCTAAAAGTCAACAAAAGTCAACGCGGGGCCCGCCCCTCGGAACAAGAAAACATTTTCATGAAATCTGAACACCCATTCCGATACGAGTTCAACCATACCAATTTTATTGAATTCCAATAACAACTCGACCTCCAAATCTTAATTTTTCGTTTTCAAATCCCTAAGTTCAAACCCCCGATTTACACCTCAAAAACATGTAATCCAATCGGATTATTCGATGATAATTCAATATTATGGAGTAAAAATGATCACAAGGGACTTACCTCAAGTTATCCCGTGAAAACCTTGCTCAAAAGTTGCCCAACCCGAGCTTGAAATGCCCAAAAATGGCAAATGCTCGAAACCCCTCTGTTTTTGTATTGCCCAGGGGTTTTCGCATCCGCGGTGATATCTTCGCACCTGCAGTAAATATTTCTCACCCGCGGCTTTCGCATCCATGGCGAATTTTTCGCACTCGTGGCCTTCGCATCCGCGACAAATTTTTTGCATTCGCGGTGCCTGGCCAGCCCATGAATTTTCCTCTTCCGCGACTCATTTCTCGCATCCGCGAGCTCGCACCTGGTCCCCTTTTTCGTGCAGGTGCGATCACACCAGCAGCCCAGCTGCTTCAGCTCCTCTTTCAAATCCAAATTCGATTCGTTAAGCATCCGAAACTCACCCGAGGCCCTCGGGACCCCGTCCGAACATACCAACAAGTTCCTTAACATAACACGGACCTACTCGAGACCTCAAATCATATCAAACAATATCAAAACGACGAATCGCACCTCAAATCAAAATCTATGAACTTTGAACTTTCAAATTCTATATCTTGTGCCGAAACATATCAAATCAATTCGGAATGACTTCAAATTTTGCACACAAGTCATAAATGACATAACGAAGCTATTCAAATTTTCAGAATAATATTTCGCCCCCGATATCAAAAAGTCAACCCCCCGGTCAAACTTCCCAAAAATGCAACTTTCGGCATTTCAAGCTTAATTCCACTACAGACCTCCAAATAATTTTTTCCGACACGCTCCTAAGTCCAAAATCACCATACAGAGCTATTGACATCATCAAAATATCATTCTGGAGTCGTTTTTTCAAAAGTCAACTCTCCGGTCAACTCTTTCCATTTAAGCTTCAAATTAAGGATTGTTCGTTTAATTAAATTTCAAATCTTTAGTAAATCAAACTCGACCAAACCCGCAGGTCATAATACATATTGCGAAGCTGCTCGAGACCTTAAGTCATTGAACGGGATGTAAATTCTTAAAATGACAAGTCGGGTCGTTACATTCTCCACCTCTTAAACAAACGTTCGTCCTCGAACGTGCTAAGAATCTTTCTGAGGACTTTAAATTACTAAGTATATTCTTGCACACATACTTATGGGTGATTCTACATTCCCGCAATTTAACACGGGTCCGACAACACCATCTCAGTTGAGATTATTTCTTTTCTCAATTCTTATAAGCTTTAGAGCAAATATCCCTAACTCTCCATTCATTTTCAAAATACCTGATTTTCACTTCGACGCATGGTATTAGTATCAACTGGCTATAGCAACTCATGTCTATGCACACATCAACTTTTCTAGGGTATTTCATTCTTTCCCGCTTAGGATCATTCGCCCTCAAACACACAACATAACTTATCTCTTCTTTCGCACATCTCAATCCCCCAATTTTTTTTTTAACTCCTAATTTATATTTTTATTTTCAAAACATTTCGGCAGAGTCTCCACTGTAATTGGGCCTATCCACTTGCTAGAGTAACACCCAAACAACTCCTAACAACATATCCACAACCCAACAAAATACCACAGGGTATATATCAATAACATTAATCTCAGCATTACCTTATCATAATGATATCAGAACATAAAGCACATCATATGTATGCTCATCACCACATCTCTGATCTTAAAAGCTTTTCATAATTAATTCCAGCATCATCAATTAATCTCATATTAACCATCACCTCGTTTTGAATTTACACAACGCTGATAACGGAATGTGAGACATGAAAACCTCATGATTACTTACTCGGATTAATGAGTCACATTTAACGCCACCTGGGCACTCACCTCATAGGCTAAAACTCAATATTTACAGCACGAAAATGGCTGAATATGAACAGAAAATATACAAGCATTATCAAATAAGCCTAACCGGTATGACTCCCTATTAATATTATTGCACAAATTAAATTTCACAAGGGAGAATTTTAAACTCATAAACATTTCACCACAAGGACCTCGTCCTTATATAACTTCCATCGCGGCTTGCAACCCGGTTTAAATATTTCACATCATTTAAAAATGCGAGGATCTCGTCCTCAAATCCGAATCACAATTATGTTGCACATTGTGCCAACTAAAATTTTCAATTTCCTTTATTTCTCCCTTTCAATACATTTCATAAACAATTTTCACAATATATAATGAACCCTCGTACCGGTAGGGCGTAGAATTCATAAAAATTGGAATCAATTATTTCGAAACACATTAAACCCACTGTAATGAATAATAAAAATTATTTTTGGACGTATAGCCCTCAATGGTGTACAGAAATAAAATAACTGTCATGGACTCACATCTTTAAATCTCCCAACAAGGATAAACATATAAGTGGGTCACAAATTTACGAAGCTCACCATAAGTGGAGCATAATAGGAGGACTCGCCTCATTATTCAGAACCGAATCAAATTAAGGAAAATAACCTTTTATAATAAAAATCAGGATTGTACCTGCAATGACACCATCTGGTATATTGGCCTCAGCCAAATCATAGTGATTAAATCAACGGGTCGGGCCTCCACCTCTTAGGCGCCCACTACCCGCCTGTCCTCCACCTCTAGCTGACTGTTCATGTGGAGTATCAACTGGAATAAAGCTTGTAGCTGGAATGTTCTGATGAAATCCACCCCTCCCAAGTCTGGGACAATCTCTTATGACATCCCTAGTATCACCACACTTATAACAACCCCTCTGAGGTCGCGGCTGCTCATACTGAGTCTGTGCCGGATAACTGGAATAACCATTATAAGAATCTTGTCGGTGGTGAACCGTACACTGGAGCACTCCGAGTAATCTGATGTGCGGACTGAGCTGACTGACTGCTCGAGCCTCTGCTATAATGGGTTATAGCTGAAGAGTAAAATCCATTGAACCCTCCAGATCTTCCAGACTTTTGGCCTCCTTAGACTCCCTTTCCTCGCCTAAAACACCCTCAATCTTCCTTACAATCTCCACTACTTGTTGAAATGAAGCATCAGTTTGCAATTCTTGAGTCATGCATATTTTAATATCATAATCGAGCCCCTCAATGAATCTGCGGACCCGTTCTCTGATTGTAATAACTAAGATAGGTGCATGATGGGCTAAGTCACTGAACCTGATAGCATATTCTGACATTGTCATAGTGCCCTGACGTAACCGTTCAAACTCTGTGCGCCACACATCTCTGAGAGTCTGGGGAACAAACTCTTTCAAGAACATTTCCGAAAATTGAGCCCAAGTTGGTGGTATGGCATCGGCTGGTCTACCTTCTTCATAGATTTGCCACCACAGATACGCTGCGCCTAATAGTTGAAATGTAGTAAAGGCAACTCCGCTAACCTCGACAATACCCATGGTGCGGAAAATACGGTGACAATTTCCTAGAAATTCTTGGGCATCTTGTGTAGCTGTGCCACTGAAAGTTGGTGGATCGTATTTCTTAAACCTTTCAAGTTGATGCGTCGGGCCCTGTTATTCCGGTACTATACCCGGAACCTGACTAACGTGAACCTGCTGCTCTGGAGTTGTGGTAGATGTCTGAGCTACTCTCCCAATCTGCGGAATATTTTGGTGCAACAGAGGTCAATCCCGCCTAAGTTAATGTAGCAAACATACTCAGGAACTGTGCCAAAGTCTCATGAAGTGCGGGGGTAATAACAGGTGCTTCTGGTACCTGTCCCCCAACTGGAGCTACCGGTGGCTCCTCAACTGTTGTTCTAACAGGTGCTCTAGTCGTAGCACGTGCCCTTCCTCGGCCTCTACCTCCACCTCTAACTCGGTCCCGGCCTCTTGCAGCCCTAGCATTATGTGCGGATACCTGCTCACCTAACCCAGTAGCACGTGTCCTCACCATCTGTGAGAGAATGGAGATACAAATGTTCAAATTCCAAGAACTATAACACGACAGAAACCTCGTACATTACCACAGTAAGTACAAAAGCAACAATGACAGAGATGCAAAGTACGGCGAACAAATCAACTCAAGAACATAAATCACAAGAACGGTAGAACTCATTCACAAGGAATAACCACAGTAAAGAATGCTAGACACAACGAGAACAACTTAACAAGGGAAAACAAAACAAAATGTAGCCACGATTCCACAATATTCAAGTCAACAATAAGAAGCCAACGCGAGTCAAATAATTTCAAATAATGGCAAGTCAACTAGGATATAGGTTATCTAAACTCTTTTTGAGGTTGATAAATTAGAGGAATATTCAACATTTCAAGTAAGTATTTAGGCACGACAATTAGTTGATTAAATATATACCAACAATTATCCAATTTACCACACAATATGCTCAGGACTTTAACTCGATAAACTTTACACATATAAGCCAAGTACGTACTCGTCACCTCGCGTAAATAGTTTTCAATTACACAAATTGCACACAAGACTCAATGCCTAAGGGGTAATTCCCCCACTCGAGGTTAAGCAAGTCACTTACCTCCTTGAAGTTATGCCGATATTCCAAAATCGCCTTCTTGCTTGAATTGACCTCCGGACCGTTCAAATCTATCCAAATTTATTATATAACTTCATTAAAATTCATCGGAAATAATTCCGGATAATAATACGTTGACTTAAAAATTTATTCTAAAAATTTAACAAAAGTCAACGCGGGGCCCGCCCCTCGGAACCCGAAATTATTTTCATGAAATCTGAACACCCATTCCGATACGAGTTCAACCATACCAATTTTATCGAATTTCAATAACAACTCAACCTCCAAATCTTAATTTTTCGTTTTCAAATCCCTAAGTTCAAACCTCCGATTTACACCTCAAAAACATATAATCTAATCGAATTATTCGATGATAATTCAATATTATGGAGTAGAAATGATCACAAGCGACTTACCTCAAATTTTCCCGTGAAAACCTTGCTCAAAAGTCGCCCAACCCTAGCTTGAAATGCCCAAAAATGGCAAAAGCTCGGAACCCCTTTGTTTTTGTATTGCCCAGGGGTTTTCGCATCCGCGGTGATTTCATCGCACCTGCGGTAAATTTTTCGCACCCGCGGCGAATATTTCGCACCCGCAGCCTTCACATCCGTGGCAAAGTTTTTGCACCCGCGGTGCCTGGCCAGCCCATAAATTTTTCGCTTCCGCGACTCATTTCTCGCATCTGCGAGCTCGCACCTGCGGCCCTTTTTCGCGCAGGTGCGATCACACCAGCAGCCCAGCTGCTTCAACTCCTCTTCCAAATCCAAATTCGATCCGTTAAGCATCTGAAACTCACCCGAGGCCCTTGGGACCCCGTCCGAATATACCAACAAGTTTCATAACATAACACGGACCTACTCGAGGCCTCAAATCATATCAAACAATATCAAAACGATAAATCGCACCTCAAATCAATATCTACGAACTTTGAACTTTCAAATTCTATATCTTGTGCCGAAACATATCAAATCAATCAGCAATGACTTCAAATTTTGCACAAAAGTCATAAATGATATAACGAAGCTATTCAAATTTTCAGAATAATATTTTGACCCCGATATCAAAAAGTCAACCCCCCCGGTCAAACTTTCCTAAAATTCAACTTTCGGCATTTCAAGCTTAATTCCACTACAGACCTCCAAATAATTTTTTCCGACATGCTTCTAAGTCCAAAATTATCATACGGAGCTATTGACATCATCAAAATTTTATTTCGGAGTCGTTTTCTTTAAAGTCAACTCTCCGGTCAACTCTTTCTATTTAAGCTTCAAATTAAGGATTGTTCGTTTAATTAAATTCCAAATCTTTAGTAAATCAAACTCGACCACACCCGCAGGTCATACTACATATTGCGAAGCTGCTCGAGACCTTAAGTCATTGAACGGGGTGTAAATTCTTAAAACTACAAGTCGGGACGTTACAACTATAAAACTATTTGGAGAATTCAAAAATTAATTCCAAACTTGAAATAATACGTTAAAAGATAAAACTATAAAAAGTTTAAGCAATATTTATAAACTATGCTACAATAAATATATTTATGTATTAAATATATTAATAACTTTTATACATGTAATGTCGGGTTGCTTTGATTTCACTTTGATCCTTTTTTTAGTTAAAACCAAACTAAACCAATTATGGTCAGTTTTGTTTCCCAACACCAAACCAAATCAAACTGAACCATAATCGAAGTTTTTTTCACGGTTTGACTCAGATTATCAATTTGATGCGTTTTGTCAGTTTCCTTTGTACACCAATGGTTTAGACTTACTAGATTTGTTGTACAATAATATTGGAAGTAGAATAGCGAAACTATTTTATAAAGTTTTGGTGATTATCAAATCATAGGCTCATGATGCTCTTTGGGGTCAACTTTCCTGGATTTTGGATTTTCTCTATTGAGGTTTTTACCCGGTCGATCTCTTTATAAAAACTATTCTCATAACTGATGGTACTACTCATTTATTGCAAAGATAGCAAATTTTATTACAAATATAGCATTATGGTCAATTCCTTAAATGCCGCTACAATGAGAATCCCAATTAAGGCTAGCATTAAGGATTCTATTTTCATTAAACAGTCTTGATGTAAATAACCAATAATTAAGGAAACCGTTACCATCTCCACTATTAAACAATCTTGATGTACCGTTTCCGTCTCTTTCCATAAACCAAAAAATACGAAAAATCTCAAAGGATTTTTCCTTTATTTCGCTGATTTATGCCATCTTTTTCCTGTGATTTATACACTATTAAATACCATTATTATGTAGTGTATATTATCATATTAGAATTTTATTATAATTCATACACTATTAAATTTCATCATTATATCGTGTATATACACATTTATACACAATTGAATTATACTATATATATATATATATATATATATATATATATATATATATATATATATATATATATATATATATATATACACACGCGTGTGTGTGTATTCCACGTATATATTTATTACCCATTATTATTTATATAAATACACAATCAATATATACAATGACTGAAGAATTCATGATAAAATATAATATAAATATATATGTAATTTTTACTTGGTATATTATCTGGTGTAATTTATACATGGTTTATATCATATATAAGTTATCTATGTAATTTATACATAATTTATTTAATCTACTAGTTTTAAGATACGTGCGTTGCACGTGTTAATTAGCTGGGACTATTAATAACAAAATTATTTATATTAGACACAAATTATATATAATAATAATTGATGTCTAAATAGATGCAACATTTATTTAGATGGAAAAATGAGTGTTATTGCATTAATGTAATAGGTGAATTCAAAATAATAGGTTATGTTCTAAACCTCCATACATGAAAATTTAATTAGTTTAGTATATATCATTTGTAGTTATAAATAACTTATCGTATGAGATAATAACATGTTGTATTATATCTTATATAGTATCTCTTAATCGATAATGTTCTTGATATATCTCTCTGTAGCTTTGGTTTGCTTTGTCATATACTAACAAGGCAGAAAGGTCATAGAAGTCAATCAAGATATTTGAAAATTTATTTAATAGAGGATTCAAAAGACAGACTTAAACCCATAATGAGGATTGAACAAAAAAAGTTTCACAACCTAGACATACATGTTAAACAATATTTATGCATTCCATAACTCCATGATAACATAAAATTCAAATGAGAAAAAGATAAATTTTATAACGACCCGACTTGTCGTTTTAAAAATTTTCATATTGTTCAGCGAATTAAGGTCACGAACATCTTTATGATGTGTATTATGACTTGCGGGTATGGTCGAGTTTGGTTTTTGAAAGGTTCAGAATTAAATTGGAAGAACAATCCTTATTTTTGAAGCTTAAATGAAAAGAGTTGACCAGAGTTTGACTTTCGAGCAAACGACTCCGGAATAGGATTTTAATGATTCCAATAGCTCCGTATGGTGATTTTGGACTTAGGAGCGTATCCGAAAAATAATTTGGAAGTCCGTAGTTAAGTTGGAAGTTTGACCGGGGATTTGACTTTTTGATATCGGGGTCGGATTCAGATTTCGGAAGTTGGGGTAGGTCCGTAATGTGAAATATGACTTGTGTGTAAAATTTGAGGTCAATCGTAAGTGATTTGATAGGTTTCGACATCGGTTGTTGAAGTTTCAAAGTTCATTAAGTTTGGATTGGAGTGTGATTCATGTTTTTAGTGTTGTTTGATAAGATTTGAAGGCTCGACTAAGTTCGTATGATGTATTAGGACTTGTTGGTAGGTTTGGTTGAGGTCCCGGGGGTCTCGGGTGGATTCCGGATGGTTAGGGGACTAGAATTTATGTAACAACCCGGCTGGTCGTCTCGAGAGTTACAGCCCCATTTCCTCTATTTCTGCTTATTTTGTGCTTTACAACTGTATTATGCCCTACCAGGTTGGTTGGTTCGGGTCCCAAGTGGTTTGGAGTGAATTGAGACACTTAGTCTCTTAATTGGAAGTTTAAGTTGGAAAAGTCGACCGAATGTTGACTTGTGTGTAAACGACCTCGGATATGAATTTTGATAGTTCCGTTAGCTCCGTTAGGTGATTTTAGACTTAGGAGCGCGTCCGAAATTTGATTTGGAGGTCCGTAGTATAATTAGGCTTGAATTGGCAATAATTGGAATTTCGGCGACTTTGGCCTGCAACGGAAATTTTGATATCGGGGTCGAAATGGATTTTCGAAAGTTAGAGTAGGTTTGTGGTGTCATTTTTGACTTGTGTGTAAAATGTGAGGTCAATCGGACGTGGTTTGGTAGGCTTCGGCATCATTTGTGAAATTCGGAAGTTTAGAAGTTGTTTAGACTTGAATCCGGGTGTAATTTGATGTTTTGATGTTGATTGGAGTGATTCGAATGTTCGACTAAATTCGTATCGGGTTATAGGACCTGTTGGCATGTTTTGTTGAGGTCCCGAGGGCCTCCGGGTGATTTCGGGCGGTTAACGGCCTGAAAGGAGTTAAGAAAATGCAGCTGAAGCTGCTGCTACTGGTATAACCCCATATGCGGAGTGGGAACCGCAGGTGCGAGTCCGTAGAAGCGAAGAAGGAGCCGCAAATGCGGCCAAGAAGGAGATGGGTAGGAGCCACAGGTGCGAAGATTTTCCCGCACCTGCGAGGGTCGCAGATGCGGGCAGCTGGGCATAGGTGCGATGGATTCCCGCACCTACGATAGGCGCAGATGCGGTCTTGGGGCCGCAGGAGCGAGGTCAGGAGTTTTAAGTTAAATCCGCACCTGCGATTAAATTTTCGCAAGTGCGGCATCGCAGAAGAGACAAGAGGACCGCAGGTGCGGTATTTCTGGGCAGAAAAATACCAGCTCGAGGGTTGGACTTTCATTTTCGATTTTGGACTTGAGAAAGCTCGGGAGAGAGGCGACTTTTCGAGGATTTTTAAGGAAAATGTTGGGGTAAATAATTCTAACCCAGATTGGTCTAAATTTCGTGAATCTATGGATTTCTTCATCACCTAATTAGGAATTTGAGTTGGAAATTTGGGGGGATAGGGCTTGGGAATTGGAGAGTGAAATTTGGGATTTTGGAGGGGCAATTGAGGTCGGATAGTTTTTATAAATTTGGTATGGTTAGACTCGTGAGTGAATGGGCTTTTAGGTTTTGTGACTTTCGTCGGGTTTCGAGACATGGGGCTAGGGGGTCCTAGTTGAGCCGATTTTGGATTTTGGGCTAGATTTTAGTAGTTTTCTTGTGGAATTAATCCTTTTAGCCAATATTGATTATCTCGTACTGTTTGTGACTAGATTCGGGGCATTTGGAGGTCGATTCGAAAGGCAAGGGCATTTCGGAGTAGGATTTCTACGTTGTTAAGGTATGTAACAGTCTTAATTCTGGTTTTGAGGGTATGAAACCCTGAGAATTGGTATAATATGAATATTTGGAGGTGACACACATACTAGGTGACAGGCGTGCGTGTGTGCACCGTGAGAGAATGTGACTTGGTCCGTCCCGTGAGACTGTAAAGTCAAATAGCCATTGTTATTATTTATTTTCCTTGTCTTTGAGCAATTGACTGCCTTTCATGTTAGAAACCATGCTTAGGCCATATGATATCATTGTTAAGACCCGCAACAGTCGTATACTTGTTGAATTGACTACTAATTGCTGTCTTGTACTCAGCCACAGTCTTACTTGTGTGTTATATCTCTGTTTCCTCTCATTTCTTGTTGTTACTTGTCGTATTCTCTGCTTGGACTAGTTATTATGATGTTCTGTGAGCCCGAAGGGCTAGAGAGGTTAGTGACTGAGATAGGTCCTGAGTACCGAGCTGTGAGATATGAGGCATATGGATCGGGTTGTACATCGCAACGAGCCTTCAGGCTATATATATATATATATATATATATATATATATATATATATATATATATATATTGGATCGGATTGCACGCCACAACAATATTGGATCGGGTTGCAAGCCGCAATAATAATGGATCGGGCTGCGCGCCGCAGCAATATAGTGCTTGGGCTGAAGGAGCCCCTCCGGAGTCTGTACACCCCCGGTGAATGCAGGTACCTATTGAGAGCTTGTATTGAGGGCTGAAAGCCGAGAGTATGAGCTGTTGAGATGCGTTGAGTGACTGTTGCCTTGAGAGGCTGTATTGACTTTTATTTATTGTTGCACTCAGTTATTATATGTTGTTGTGAAATTTTTGGAACATTTATATCTGTTTTACTTGAGCTCGAACTGATTTGACTTATACCACCGTATTTGAAAGCATGTTCACTCTTTACTGAAATTTTTTGAAATGATATATATTTTTATAGTTCGTCATTGCTTCTCAGTTCCTTATTTAATTCTGTAACTAGCTGAGTTGGTTGTACTCATGCTACACCCTGCACTGCATGTGCAAATCCAGGTGTGTACGGTTCTGGCGGTCGCTGAGTTCGTGCGCGGGCTGATTATCGGAGACTTACGAGGTAGCTGCCGGCGTCCGCAATCCTTGTTTCTCCCTTCTTATTATCCTTTCTCTCTTGTATTGGCATTTGGCACAGACTGTAGTAGACTCTGTTTTCTAGATTGGTTGTTAGATGCTCATGACTCAGTGATACCCCGATGTCGGGCTATGTTTCCGCACTTATGTTTTATTTTGGTTTTACCCCCATTTTTATGAAAAACTCTGGTTATTTTAAATGTCTTAATTCATTTCTGTTAAATATTGAAAGTGTTTTGGAAAGTTCGGCTTGCCTAGTGTCACGATAGGCGCCATCATGACGGGTTAGGTTTTGGGTCGTGACAAGTTGGTATGAGAGCCTAGGTTACATAGGTCTCATGAGTCATGAGCAGGTTTAGTAGAGTCTTGCGGATCGGTACAGAGACGTCTATACTTATTTTCGAGAGGCTGCAGAAGCCTTAGGAAACTCCACATTCTTGAATTCTTGTCGAACGAATCTGTTGATTCTAGTAACTAAACATCCGTTGTTTCATTCTCTCACAGATGTTGAGGACTCGTACTACTAGGCAGGATGGACATCCACCAATACCACCAGCCAAGGCCGTGAGAGGTCGAGGTCGCGGAAGAGTCCGCAGTATGGGCAGAGGTAAAACCCACACAGCAGCTGGGGCAGTACCTGCAGATCCACCAGTTTCCCCAGATCAGGACCAGATTCCACTTGTTGATGCACCAGCTTAGGCACCACCTGTTCCTATTTTCATTCCAGGCCTTCAGGAGGCCTTAGCTCAGATTCTGATCGTGTGTACCAGTCTTGCTCAGGAGGTCTCTGTTCTGGCCGTAGCAGCCACTTCTCAGGTTGGGGGAGGTGCTCAGACTCCCATTGCCCGCACACCAGAATAGGTGGTACAGGGATTCCAGACACCGGGGGCACAACAAACCCAGCCGGTCGACGCAGCTCCCCTTACCTGGTAGCAATTCTCCGTTATCTTTCTGGAGAAGTTCGTGCCTCAGTCCCGCAGAGAGGAGCTGCTTAGACAGTTTGAGCAGCTTCGTTAGGGTGATATGTCTGTGACGCAATATGAGATGCGATTCTCGGAGTTGGCCCGTCATGCTATCTGGTTGGTTCCTACAGATAGGGAGAGGATAAGGAGGTTTATAGATGGCCTCACTTATCAGCTGCAATTGCTTATGACCATAGAGAGAGTGTCTGGTGCTACTTTTGATGAGGTTGTCGACATTACTAGTCAGATTGAGATGGTTCGCAGTCAGGAGAGGGTTGAGAGGGAGGCCAAGAGGCCTCATGGACAGGGAGGATTTAGCGGTGCTCCTTTTGGGGGTAAGTTCCAGCACGGTAGAGGTCGTCCTTTCAGACATGTTCGAACGGCACGTCCAGGTCACCGTGGTGCATCATCTAGCCATGGTTCTCATAGTTATCAGCAGGGCCGCTCATCTCTCGGTGTCCTCTTAGCGCAGAGTTCGTCCCGTGCTCCATCGAGTGAGGGTTCGTTTATGCCAGGTCCTTCTGCCAGTTATCCCGGTGCTCGGGGATCCCTTCAATCCCCTGCACCAACACCGGGGAGTTGTTATGAGTGTGGGGAGTTTGGTCACATGAGGAGAGAGTGTCCCCATATAGTGGGAGGTCTAGCTCTGTATAGGAGCTAGTCTACGTCATCAGTACCAGCCCTTCCACCACCCGCTCAGCCAGCCCGGGTGGAGCCCAGTCAGTTAGGGGTCGCCCGAGAGGGAGAGGCAGATCAGGGGGTGGCCAGGCACGTTTCTATGCCCTCCCTTCCATATCAGATGCCATTGCTTCAGATGCTGTGATTACAGGTATTGTCTCAGTTTTCCATTGAGATGCCTCTATATTATTTGACCCTAGTTCCACTTATTCATATGTTTCCTCGTATTTCGCTCATATTTTGGATATGCCCCTTGAGTCTTTCGTTTTATCTTTTTATGTATCTACTCTTGTGGGTGATACTATTATTGTGGACCGCATATATCCGTCATGTGCGGTGACTATTGGGGGTCTAGCGACCAGAGTGGATCTTTTGCTGCTCAGTATGGTCGATTTTGATGTGATATTGGGTATGGATTGGTTGTCTCCATGTCATGATGTTATAGATTGCCATGCTAAGACTGTGACGTTGGCGATGCCGGGGTTGCCGAGGGTTGAGTGGAGTGGTTCTATAGACTATGTTCCCAGTAGAGTGATTTCATACTTGAAGGCTCAACGGATAGTTGAGAAAGGTTGTCTATCCTATTTGGATTTTGTGAGGGATGTTAGTGCAGAGACTTCTACCATTGATTCTGTTCCGGTGGTGCGCGATTTTCAGGATGTGTTTCCTATAGACCTACCGGGCTTGCCGCCTGACAGGGATATTGACTTCGGTATTGATTTGGTACCGGGCACTCAGCCCATTTCTATTCCACCGTATCGTATGGCACCGGCGGAGTTGAAGGAACAACTTCAGGAACTCCTTGATAAAGGGTTTATTAGGCCTAGCGTGACACCTTGGGGTGCACCAGTTCTATTTTTAAAGAATAAACATGGTTCTATGAGGATGTGCATTCACTAGAGGCAGTTGAACAAGGTCACAATCAAGAAAAAGTATCCTTTACCACGTATTAATGATCTATTTGACCAACTTCAGGGGGGGCGAGGGTGTTCTCCAAGATTGATTTGAGGTCAGGGTATCATCAGCTGAAGATTCAGGATTTGGATATTCTTAAGATAGCTTTCAGGACCCGATATGGCCATTATAAGTTCATTGTGATGTCCTTTGGGCTGACTAACGCCCCAGCAGCGGTCATGCATTTGATGAACAATGTGTTTTAGCCTTATTTGGACTCGTTCGTTATTGTATTCATTGATGATATCCCGGTGTACTCTCGTAGCCAGGAGGAGCATGCCCAGCATCCGAGGAATGTGTTACAGAGATTGAGGGAGGAGAAGCTTTATGCAAAGTTCTCCAAGTGTGAGTTTTAGCTCGGTTCAGTGGCGTTCTTGGGGCACGTGGTGTATAGCGAGGGTATTCAGGTGGATCCGAAGAAGATAGAGGCAGTGCAGAGTTGGCCCAGACCATCCTCAGCCACAGAGATTAGGAGCTTTCTTGGTTTGGCGGGCTATTACCATCGTTTTGTGAAGGGTTTTTCATCTATTGCATCGCCCTTGACCAAATTGACCAGAAAGGGTGCTCCATTCAGGTGGTCGGATAAGTGCGAGGACAGCTTTCAGAAGCTCAAGATTGCTTTGACTACGACTCTAGTTCTAGTTCTGCCATCAACGTCTGGTTCTTACACAGTGTATTGTGATGCCTCGCGGATAGGTATTTTATGTGTTCTGATGCAGGAGGGTAGAGTGATTGCTTATGCTTCGCGCCAGTTGAAGACCCATGAGAAGAGCTATCATGTCCATGATCTTGAGTTGGCAGCCATTGTTCACGCCTTGAAGATTTGGTGGCACTATCTGTACGGGGTTCATTATGAGATTTACTCTGATCATCGGAGTTTGCAGCATCTGTTCAAATAAAAGGATCTTAACTTGCGTCAGCGGAGGTGGTTGGAGATTCTGAAGGACTATGATATCACCATTCTGTACCATCCTGGGAAGGCCAATGTAGTGGCTGATGCCTTGAGTTGCCAGGTGGAGAGTTTGGGGAGTTTAGCGTATCTTCCAGTAGCAGAGAGACCCTTGGCATTGGATGTTCAGGCCTTAGCTGGACAACTTGTCAGATTGGATATTTCGAAGCTGAGTCGGGTATTGGCTTGTGTGGTCTCTAGGTCTTCTCTTTATGATCGTATCAGGGAGCGTCAGTATGATGACCCCCATCTGCTCATCCTCCAGGACAGGGTTCGGCGAGGTGATGCTAGAGATGTAAATATTGGTGATGATGGCATGTTGAGGATGCAAGGCTGGATATGTGTGCCTAATATGGATAGGTTTCAGGAGTTGATTCTTGAAGAGGCCCGCAGCTCACGGTATTTCATTCATCCGGGTGCCACGAAGATGTACCAGGATTTGAGACAGCACTATTGGTGGAAGAGGATGAAGAAGGATATAGTTGGGTTTGTGGCTCGGTGTCTCAACTGTCAGCATGTTAAGTATGAGCATCAGAGACCGGGTGGCTTGCTTCAGAGGTTAGAGATCCCAGATTGGAAGTGGGAGCAGATCAACATGGATTTCGTAGTTGGGCTCCCACGGACTTCGAGGAAGTTCGATGCGATTTGGGTGATTGTGGATCGGCTGACCAAGTTCGCGCACTTCATTCCAGTTGGTACTACTTACTCTTCAGAGCGGTTGGATGAGATTTACATCCTAGAGATTGTTCGCCTTCATGGTGTCCCAGTTTCCATCATTTCGGATAGAGGCACACAGTGTACATCGCAGTTTTGGAGGGCTGTGCAGTGAGAGTTGGGTACTCAGGTTTAGTTGAGCACAACCTTTCACCCTCATACGGACGGACAGTCCGAGTGCACTATCCAAATATTGGAGGATATGTTACGCGCTTGTGTCATTGATTTTGGGGGTTCATGGGACTGGTTTCTATCGCTCGCGGAGTTTTCATATAACAATAGTTATCAGTCGAGCATTCAGATGGCTCCATACGAGGCTTTATATGGGAGGCAGTGTAGATCTCCAGTGGGATGGTTTGAGCCGGGTGAGGCTAGGCTATTGGGCACTGACTTGGTCCAGGATGCATTAGACAAGGTGAAATTGATCCAGGAGCGGCTTCGCACGGCGCAATCTAGGCAGAAGAGCTATACTGATAGGAAGGTCTGTGATGTGTATTTCATGGTGGGGGAGAATGTTCTGCTGAAGGTATCACCCATAACGGGTGTTATGAGGTTTGGGAAGAGGGGCAAGTTGAGCCCTCGGTTCATTGGGCCTTTTGAGGACTTTAGTGGATTGGGGAGGTGGCTTACAAGCTTGCCTTGCCACCTATCTTGTCGAGTGTGCATCCAGTATTTCATGTTTCTATGCTCCGGAAGTATATCGGCAATCCGTACCATGTTGTAGATTTCAGCACGGTTCAGTTGGATGTTGATATGACTTATGATGTGGAGCCGGTGGCCATTTTGGAGTGGCAAGTTCGGAAATTGAGGTCAAAGGATATAGCTTCAGTGAAGGTGCAATGGAGAGGTCAGCTTGTGGAGAAGGCCACTTGGGAGATCGAGCGAGAGATGCGGAGCAGATATCCACACCTATTTGAGAATCCAGGTATGTTTCTAGACTCGTTCGAGGACGAACGTTTGTTTAAGAGGGGGAGGATGTAACAACCCGGCCGGTCGTTTCGAGAGTTATAGACCCGTTTCCTACATTTCTGCTTCTTTTGTGCTTTACAACTATATTATGTCCTACCGGGTTGGTTGGCTCTGGTCCGGGGTGGTTTAGAGTGAATTGAGACACTTATTCTCTTAATTGGAAGCTTAAGTTGGAAAAGTCGACCGGATGTCAACTTGTGTGTAAACGACCTTGGATTTGAATTTTGATGGTTCAGTTCGCTCCGTTAGGTGATTTTGGACTTAGAAGCGCGTCTGAAATATGATTTGGAGGTCCGTAATAGAATTAGGCTTAAATTGGCGACAGTTGGAATTTTGGCGACTTCGGTCGGTAGTGAAAATTTTGATATCAGGGTTGGAATGGATTTCTGGAAGTTGGAGTAGGTTCATGGTGTCATTTTTGACTTGTGTGTAAAACTTGAGGTCAATCGGACGTGGTTTGGTAGGTTTCGGTGTCGTTTGTGAAATTCGAAAGTTTAGAAGTTCTTTAGGCTTGAATCTGGGTGTAATTTGGTGTTTTGATGTTGATTGGAGTGATTCGAATGTTCGACTAAGTTCGTATCGGGTTATAGGACCTATTGGCATTTTTGGTTGAGGTCCCGAGGGCCTCGGGGTGATTTTGGGTGGTTAACGGCCTGAAGGGAGTTAAGGAAATGGAGCTGAAGGTGCTGCTACTGGTGTAACCACACCTGCGGAGTGGGAACCGCAGGTGCGAGTCCGCAGAAGCGAAGAAGGAGCCGCAGATGCAGCCAAGAAGGAGCTGGGCAGGAGCCGCAGGTGCAAAGATTTTTTCCCGCACCTGCGAGGGTCACAGATGCGGGCAGCTGGGCGTAGGTGCGATGGATTCCCGCACCTGCGATAAGTGCAGATGCGTTCTTGGGGCCGCAGGAGCGAGGTCAGTATTTTTAAGTGAAATCCGCACCTGCATTGGAATTTCCGTAGGTGCGGCATCACAGAAGCGACAAGAGGACCGCAAGTGTGGTATTTCTGGGCAGAAAAACACCAGCTCGAGGGTTGGACTTTCATTTTCAATTCTGGACTTGAGAAAGCTCGGGAGAGGCGATTATTCGAGGATTTTTAAGGAAAATGTTGGGGTAAGTAATTCTAACCCGGATTGGTCTAAATTTCGTGAATCTATGGCTTTCTTCATCACCTAATTAGGGATTTGAGTTGGAAATTTTGGGGTTTAGGGTTTAGGAATTGGAGAGTGAACTTTGGGGGTTTAGGAGAGGCAATTGAGGTCGTAGTTTTTATAAATTTGGTATGGTTAGATTCGTGAGTGAATGGGCTTTCGGATTTTGTGACTTTCATTGGGTTTCGAGATGTGGGCCCGGGGGAGGGGGGTGAGACGATTTCGTATTTTGGGCTAGATTTTAGTAGTTTTCTTGTGGAATTGATCCTTTTAGACAATATTGATTATCTCGTACTGTTTGTGACTAGATTCGGGGTATTTGGAGGCCGATTCGAGAGGCAAGGGCATTATGGAGAAGGATTTCTATGCTGTTGAGGTAAGTAACAGTCTTAAATCTAGTTTTGAGGGTATGAAACCCCAAGAATTTGTATAATATGAATATTTGGAGGTGAAGCACATGCTAGGTGACGGGCGTGCGTGCGTGCACCGTGAGGGATTGCGACTTGGTCCGTCCCGTTAGATTGTAAAGTGGAATAGCCATTGTTATTACTTATTTTCCTTGTCTTTGAGCAATTGACTTCCTTTCATGTTAGAAACCATTCTTAGGCCATATGATATCACTGTTGGTACCCGCATCGGTCGTATACTTATTGAATTGACTGCTAATTGCTGTCTTGTACTCAATCATAGTCTTACTTGTGTGTTATATCTCTGTTTCCTCTCATTTATTATTGGTAATTGTCGTATTCTCTGCTTGGACTGGTTATTATGATGTTCTGTAAGCCCGAGGGGCTGGAGAGATTAGTGACTGAGATAGGGCCTGAGTGCCGAGCTATGAGCTGTGAGATCTATGGATCAGGTTGTACGCCGTAACGAGCCTTCGGGCTATATATATATATATATATATATATATATATATATATATATATATATATATATATATATTGGATCGGGTTGCACGCCGCAATAATATTGGATCGGGCCGCGTGCCGCAACTATATAGCGCTTGGGCTGATGGAGCCCCTTCAGAGTTCGTACACCCCCAGTGAGCGCAGGTACCTATTGAGAGTGTGTATTGAGGGCTGAGAGCCGAGAGTATGAGCTGTTGAGATGAGTTGAGTGATTGTTGCCTTAAGAGGCTTTACTTGCTTTTATTTATTGTTGCACTCACTTGTTATCTGTTGTTGTTTTTAAATTTCTGGAAGATTCATATTTGTTTTACTTGAGCTCGAACTGATTTGAGTTATACCACCGGGTTTGAAAGCATGTTCCTTATTTAATTTTGTTACTTGCTGAGTTAGTTGTACTCATGCTACACCCTGCACTTTATGTGCAGATCCAGGTGTGTACGATTCTGGCGGTCGCTGAGTTCGTGCGCGAGCTGATTATCGGAGACTTACGAGGTAGCTATCGTCGTCCGCAATATCTTTTCTCTCTTGTATTGGCATTTGGCATAGACTGTAGTAGACTCTATTTTCTAGATTGATTGTTAGATGCTCATGATTCAGTGACACCCCGATGTCGGGCTATTTTTCTGCACTTATGTTTTATTTGGGTTTTACCCTCGTTTTTATGAAAAACTCCGGTTATTTTAAATGTCTTAAATCATTTCTATTAAATATTGAAAGTGTTTTGGAAAGGTCGGCTTGCCTAGTATCACGATAGGAGCCATCACGACATGATAGGTTTTGGGTCGTGATAATTTGACATGGTGTTATAGCTGAAGCATCAAATTTTGTTGGTTCTGGTTTCCTTTTACGCGTTCGCGAGAATGGTCTCGCGTTCGCGAAGTGTACATGGAGGCTGTGGAAGGTTTGTTCTTCACATTCGCGAAGGTTTGGGAGGAGAGTGCACCGCAAATGCGAGATGGGTGACGCGTTCGCGAAGAAGAGAAGAGGCAACTTGGGACCCCCTACATTTGTTCTACGCGTTCGTGGAGGTGAGGTCGCGTTCGCAATGAGAGGGGTCAGTAAAGGTCTGCATTCGCGAGTGGTTGATCGCGTTCGTGTAGAAGGATTTTGGGACAGAAGCGCTTGTGCTTCACGAACGCGAGGGAGATGCCGCGTTTGCGAAGGAGGAATTTGAGCAGAATGAAAATTGTGTTTCGCGAACGCGAGACAGTGGTCGCGTTCGCGAATAAGTAATTGCTGGGCAGAAAGTTCAACTTATGTTTTCTATTTTTGACGAATAGGAGCTCGGGAAGAGGCGATTTTTCGGAGATTTTCAAGGAAAATAACGGGGTAAGTGTTCTTAACTCAATTTTGGTCAAACTACCCGAATCCATGGTTGTTTTTAAAATTTAATTGGTGATTTAAGTTGGAAAATTTAGAAAACCCTGTTTGTTTAAATTGAAGATTCGAGGGTCGAGTTGATGTTGGAATTTGGTAAAATTTATATAGTTGAAATCATGGTTGAATGTGCATTCATACTTTGTAACTTTTGTCGGGTTCCTAAATGTGGGCCCCACGGGCGATTGTTTTGAGTTAAATTTCAAATTTTGTTGGAAAATTAGTATTTTTATATGGAATTAATTCCAATAATTTGTATTGATTGAATCAAAATAATTGTGACTAGATACAAGGCTTTCGGAGGCCAATCCGCGAGGCAAAGGCACAATGGAGTAAAGAATTTTACGGTTTGAGATAAGTATCTTGTCTAACCTTGAGTGGAGGAATTACTCCTTAGGCATTGAGTCTTACGTGAAAATTGTGTAATTAAAACCATGTACGCGAGGTGACGAGTACATACTTGGTTTATATGTGCAAATTACATTGGTTGAAATTTGTAGATGCCCTTATGTATTAATTTGGAAAATTATTGGAACATAGTAAATCCCTTATTTGTCATGCCTAAATCCTTTTTTATTGAATTTATTTTTATATGATAATTGGGTGTGATTGCCACTTTGATTTTTATGTGAATCCCGTATTTTTGTTGAGTTGATATTTCTTGGAGATAATTTCATTATGGATTATTCATTTGCAAATAATTTATTATGTAAGTTTAAAAGGAGGCATTAATCTATTTGTCAAAAATTTAGATTAAAGAAGGCGTTGTTCCTTGATGAATTACTTTCCAGTTCATGTTGTTGAAATTGGTATTGAGTTATAAAGTTTGTAAATCATATTCAGGCAAAATGTTAAATTGTGAAATATTATATTTTTGAGTGGTTCACTCCCGGATATTTTTGTTAAGATTTTGTGCACATTATGGTCGAGCCATGGGCTCCTTATTGTGAAAAATAATATATTGTTGATTTCTGTGGCAAGTTGTAATATTTGAGCACTTGAGGTGCAATTTATGAGATGTTGTGATATTGGCACGTGATATTGTTGGGATGTTTGTTCGAGTGTTTGCACGAGGTTTCTGATGTGCTATTCTTACTATTGATATATGCACATGCGGCGTGACAAGACGGGCTATATATATGTGGGTTTGTGCATGTGACGAGACAAGGTGGGAATATTATTATGCACGTGCAACGAGACAAGGAGGGTATTTACTTTATTATTGTGCACGTGACGAGACAAGGTGGGCTATGTCGGGGATTGATTTGTGATGGCCTGGGGGCATTAATGTTATTGATATTTATGATTTAGGACTACGAGGAGGTACCTCGGGAGTTCCCTTTTGTTGATATTTCTCTATGGCTGCACTTGCCTTTGGTTATTTTGTTTTTCCGTAATATGTAAATTTTTGTGTTCTCCGTGATGTCTTATTTGAATTAATATAACTGTTTTGTATTTCTTGTAGTATTATGTTGGATTTGGCTTTTTTCGTACGAGACTGAGGATTTGTATTTCTAGTTTGTACTTGTTCTTAATGATGGAGCAGTTTTAAATAAAAGAAATTACTATTATATTTTAATTTAATAAGTTTTATATCCAAATCAGTAGCTTATCTGATGCTTTATTTTAATTAAAATGTCATTTTCTTCACTCAAACTATTTCTAAAATAAACTCAGTTCTTTATAAAAATTCTTACTTGGTTTAAGAATTGTAACCTTATTTTATTGAAAATAAATTGATCGTGCAGATTTTATGTATTGATATATTTGGCACGAGAGTTGTCCGTACGGTTGTGATAAAGATATGGGCACAAGGTGCCGTGAGAATATAAAAGGGGGCTGAGACCCGTAATTCTGATTATGATATAAGATATTTAATTGAAAGGATTTTCTTCCAAAGTTTTTTATTTGAAAAACTAGTAGATAAAAGGTGTATATTTTGAAGCACTTGATTAATTGGTTGTGATTGTGATCATTATTCGTTTGGGCGATATTTATGGTGTTCTTGATGCCTTGATGTTTACATAACAAGTTGATTATTATTTCTACCACTGCTATTTATTTTTTATTATTTTTGTATGCTATATTGCACAGGTTATTCGACTAGTGAGTGTCTTGATTGTACCTCGTCACTACTCCACCGAGGTTAGTCTTGATACTTACTGGGTACCGATTGTGGTGTACTCATGCTACACTTCTGCACATTTTTTGTACAGAGCCAGGTAATGTGGAGTCAATTGACCGCTCGCTAGCAGTACTGATCTTGCTGTGGAGACTCAAGGTAAACCTGTTGCTGCGTTCGCAGGCTTCGGAGTCACCTTCTGATATTGTACTTGCATTGTTTTATCTCTACTTCAAAATAGTTATATTTATAGGCTTTCTAGTAACTCAGTAGAGCTTATGACTTGTACTACCGGGTTTTGGGATTTCAAGTATTGTATAGAGATTTCTACTTCGCATTTGCCAGTCGTTATTTAATATTGTTATTATTTCGGTGTACGTTAGGTTTACCTAGTTCCTAAGACAAGGTGCCATCACGACATCCTACGGAGGGAGATTTGGGTAGTGACAAATTTGGACAGGAAAATGGGCACCAAAAACAAAAGGAAAAAAAACAAAAAACAAAAATAGCAAGAACTATAGTGGTTGGTTGATTTTCTGTTCTCGCAACGTACAATTATTCCCCTTCAAAATTTATAGCAACTAAGTTTCTAACAGTTCTCTTGCGGATAAAGTTTTGAGTGCAAATAGAGATACGAGAGAGGAAGCCCCTTGCTTACTGTTCAAGCAACAAAGTAGAGGCAGAAGTCAGTTGAAATTCGTCGAAATATCTTTTCAGGTATGAAATGAAATCCATGATGCCAAAAGCTCCTTGCTTAAGCTTGCTTAAAATAGCTTTCTCGAGTGAGGTGAAGTGACCAAGTACTAAAAACCAACTTTTAACTTCAAATTCAAATTCTGGAGTGGAATTTGAAACAAAGTACCACGTTATATGAGAGGAATATAGATAGTCATGACGTTTAATTAGAAATAGTTAACATAAAGCTTTTTTAAACAGTTTATGCCCATACTAAGAACAATTAAACAATCATATTGTAACGACCCGACTTGTTGTTTTAAGAATTTTTGCCTCGTTCAGCGATTTAAGGTCTCGAGCAGTTTCGTAATATGTATTATGACCCGCGTGTGTGGTCGAGTTTGGTTTTCGGAAGATTCAGAATTTAATTTAAAGAACAATCCTCAATTTTGAAGCTTAAATGGAGACCAGAGAATTGACTTTTGAGCAAACGATCCCAAAATAGAATTTTGATGATGTCAATAGTTTCGTATGGTGATTTCGGACTTAGGCATATGTCCGGATTTGGATTTGGAAGTCCGTAGGTCAATTCAACGCATTTTGGCGAAAGTTGAAAAATAAAAGATTTTTGGAGAGTTCGACTGTCAAGACACAAACTAGTCCTGTCGTGATGGCGCCTATCGTGGAACTAGGCAAGCCGACTCATTTCCAAAACAAACCGATATTTTCATTTTAAAGAAAATTTCAAGACTATTTAACATAAAACCTTCGTAAAGGAGTTCAACTCAAAACAAAAGTGCGGAAAAGAAAAGCCCGACATTGAGGTGTCACCAGTCATGAGCATCTATTACAATTTGTCTGACAATATCGAGACTAACATAGCCTGAAAAATAGATAAATACAACTAAATGAAGATAAGAGGGAGAAGAGGAGGGCTGCGACCGTCATGCAGCTACCTTACTATCCCCAAGAAAATCTGTAACCGGAATAGTCAACTGCCGCTACCGTGTCCAGCTATACCTGGATCTGCACACAAAGTGCAGGGAGTAACGTGAGTACGCCAACTCAGTAAGTAATAACAATAAATAAAGACTGAGCAGTAGCGACGAGCAATAAAGCATATAAGGTTCATATCATGAAATCTCAGTAAAATACCACATGCTTTAGAAATCGTGGTTTGAATCAAAACATCTCGTTTAAACCCAGTTCCAGTAAAATTATTTAAAGATATTTTTCAATAGTTTTCAAACAGAAGCTCAATGCAAAGGTGAGCAGAAATGATGAAATCATAAATAGCCCCTCGGGCAAAACATCACTCATATACAGTTCCTCGGGTAAACCTCACAGTCACTCGTATACAGCCCTTCGTGCATACCTCACAATCACTCGTAAACAGCCCCTCGGGCATACCTCACCATCACTCATGCCTCCCAGTCACTCAGCACTCGGCACTCGGCACTCGCACTCAGTAGGTACATGTGCTCACTGGGGGTGTGTACAGACTCTAGAGGGGTTCCTTCAGCCCAAGAGCTATATCAAGCCAAATCATGGCATAAATCACTCAGGCCCTCGGCCTATATCAAACATGTTGCGGCATGCAGCCCGATCCCATAAATATACTCACAAAATAGGCCCTCGGCCTCACTCAGTCATAAACCTCTCAAGCCACTCGGGCTCTCAGTAAAAACAGGGTACTCAGCCCAAAACAACATTTATATGCATCAAAACAGAGTAATAAAAACCGAGTTATGTAGTAAACAAGTATAACCATGACTGAGTATAGATTTTCAATCGAAAACAGTTAGAGGATAGTAAGAAAAGGCCCCTAAGTGTCCAAACAGCATTGGCACAAGGCCCAAACATGGCATTCAACCTAATTTACAGAAACTCTTTCTAAAACACATATTATCATATAGTTTCAACAAAATATGCAACTTTACAGTTGCTACGGGACGGACCAAGTCACAATCCCCAACGGTGCACGCCAACACGCCCGTCACCTAGCATGTGCGTCACCTCAAAATAGTAAAATGATACGAAATTCGGGGTTTTATACCCTCAGGACTAGATTTACAATCGTTACTTACCTCAATCCGGTCAAATCTCTACCCCGCGATGCTCTTGCCTCTCGACTCGGCCTCCAAATGCTCCGAATCTATTCACAATCAGTACAATACCATCAATATACGCTAATGGAATGAATTCCACAAGAAAAACTACCAATTTCGACCAAAAAACCGAAATTCACTCAAACCCCCGGCCCCCAGGCCCACGTCTCGAAATTAGACAAAATTTACAAAACTAGAAAGCCCATTCACTCACGAGTCCATACATGTGAAATTTATCAAAATCCGACCTCATTTGGTCTCTCAAATCCTTAAATCAAACTCTCCAAAATCCCAAGCCCTAACCCCTCATTTGCACATCTAATTTACGCTAATTACATGATTAAACAACGTGAAATCACCATATATATGAGTATTAGGGCTCAAGAAACTTACCTAACTGATAGCCCTTGAATCACCCTTTAAAAATCACTCCAAAGGCTCCAAAAACCGACTTGAAAATTGTGGAAATGAACCAAAATTCACGAAGTGAGCTATCTATACATTCTGCCCAGATTTTTGCACCTGCGGGCTTTTTCCCGTGCCTGCGGGACCTCACATGCGCTCAAAACAATCGCACCTGCGGAATTCACTTAAGAGCCCAGGTTCCGCATCTGCGGCCAACCTTTTGCATCAGCGCTTGCGTACCTGCGCATTTCCCTCCGCTTTTGCGAAGCCTGCCCAAAATCGTCCTCTCCGCATCTGCGCCCCAGGCCTCGCACCTGCAGGCTCGCAGATGCGGCCTATTTCTCGCACCTGCGCATCCTGCCTAGCCCAGCATGGTCCGCACCTACGAACTTCCCAAGCGCACCTACGACCTCGCGCCTGCGGTTATCCCCTCCGCAGGTGCCGAAATATGACTAGAAGCAGCTTCAGCTACATCTTCCAACTTCAAAGAAAGTCTGTTAATCACCCGAAATCACCCCGAGGACCTTGGGACCTCAACCAAAAATACCAACAAGTTATATATCAACATACAAAGTTAGTCGAACCTTCGAATCACTTAAAACAACATGAAATCGCCAAATTACCCTCGGATTCAAGCATAAGAACTTCTAAATTTTTAAATCCGACAACTGATGCCGAACCCAACCAAACCACGTCTGAATGAACTCACATTTTGCACACATATCACAAATGACACTACGAACCTACTCCAACTTCCGGAATTCCATTCCGACCCCGATATCAAATTTTCCACTGCCGACCAAAATCGCCAAATTTCCAACTTTCGCCAATTCAAGCCTAATTCTAATACCAAACATCCAAATCACATTCCGGACGCACTCCTAAGTCCAAAATCACTTAACGGAGCTAATGGAACCACCAGAATTCAAATCCGAGATTGTTTACACATAGGTCAACATCCAGTTGACCTTTCCAACTTAAGCTTCAACTTTAGAGACTAAGTGTCTCATTCTACTCCGAAACCACTCCGGACCCGAACCAACTAACCCGGTATATCATAATATAGCTTAAAATCAGAAAGAAATTAGAAATGGGGGGAAATGGGGTTATAACTCTCGAAACGACCGGCCGGGTCGTTACATCCTCCCCCTCTTAAACAACTATTTGTCCTCGAACGGGTCTAGAAACATACTTGGAGTCTCAAATAGGTGTGGATATCTGCTCTGCATCTCCCGCTCGGTCTCCCAGGTGGCCTCCTCCACAGTCTGACCTCTCCACTGCACCTTCATCGAAGCTATGTCCTTTGACCTCAACTGTTGCACCTGCCGATCGAAAATGGCCACCGACTCCACATCATAAGTCATATCACCCTCCAATTGAACCGTGCTGAAATCCAAAACATGGGACGGATCTCCAATATACTTCCGGATCATGGAAACATGAAACACTGGGTACACACTCGACAAGCTGGCTGGCAAGTCAAGCTTATAAGCCACCTCCCCTATCCTCTGAAGCACCTCAAAAGACCCAATGAGCTGGGGGCTAAACTTGCCCCTCTTCCCAAACCTCATGACACCCTTCATGGGTGATACCTTCAGCAAAACCTTCTCCCCAACCATAAAAAATACATCACAGACCTTCCTGTCCGCATAGCTCTTCTGCCTAGACTACACCGTGCGAAGCCGCTCCTGAATTAATATCACCTTATCTAATGCATCATGGACCAAGTCTATACCCAAGAGCCTAGCCTCACCCGGCTCAAACCATCCAACCAGAGATCTACACCTCCTCTCATATAAAGCCTCGTACAGAGCCATCTGAATACTTGACTGATAACTGTTGTTATATGCAAACTCCGCGAGTGGCAGAAACTGTACCATGAACCCCCAAAGTCAATGACACAAGCGCGCAACATGTCCTCCAATATCTGAATAGTGCGCTCAGACTGCCCGTCTGTCTGAGGGTGAAAAGCTATGCTCAACTCAACCTGAGTACCCAACTCTCGCTGAACGGCCCTCCAAAACTGCGATGTAAACTGAGTACCCCTATCTGAAATGATGGAAATTGGGACACCATGCAGGCGAACAATATCTCGGATGTAAATCTCAGCCAACCACTCTGAAGTGTAAGTAGTACCAACTGGAATGAAGTGCGCGAACTTGGTCAGTCGATCCACAATCACCCAAATAGCATCGAACTTCCTCAAAGTCCGTGGGAGCCCAATTACAAAGTCCATGGTGATCCGCTCCCACTTCCACTCCATAATTTCTAATCTCTGAAGCAAGCCACCCAGTCTCTGATGCTCACACTTAACCTGTTGACAGTTGAGACACCGAGCTACAAACCCAACTATATCCTTCTTCATCCGCCTCCACCATTAGTGCTGCCTCAAATCCTGGTACATCTTCGTGGCACCCGGATGGATGGAATATCGCGAACTGTGGGCCTCCTCAAGAATTAACTCCCGAAGCCCATCTACATTAGGCACACATATTTGGCCATGCATCCTCCACACACCGTCACTGCCAATAGTCACATATCTAGCATCACCTTGCCGGACCTTGTCTTGAAGAACGAGCAAGTGAGGGTCATCATACCGACGCTTCCTGATACGGTCGTAAAGAGAAGACCTGGAGACCATGCAAGCCAACATCCGACTCGGCTTCGAAATATCCAATTTCATAAGCTAGCCCGCTAAGGCCTGAACATCCAATGCCAAAGGTCTCTCTACTGCTGGAAGATATGCTAAACTCCCCAAACTCTCTGCCCGGCGACTCAAAGCATCGGCCACCACATTGGCCTTCCCTGGATGGTGCAAAATAGTGATATCATAATACTTAAGAAGCTCCAACCATATCTGCTGACACAAATTAAGATCCTTCTTCTTAAACAGATGCTGTAGACTCTGGTGATCAGTATAGATCTCACAATAAACCCCATACAAATAATGACATCAAATCTTCAAGGCGTGAACAATGACTGCTAACTCAAGATCATGGACAGGATAGTTCTTCTCATGGGTCTTCAACTGGCGTGAGGAATAGGCAATCACCCTACCTTCCTGTATCAGAACACAACAAATGCCTATCCTTGAGGCATCACAATACACGGTGTAAGAACCTGAAGCTGATGGAAGAACTAACACTGGAGCTATGGTCAAAGCAGTCTTGAGCTTCTGAAAGCTCTCCTCATACTCGTCCGACCACCCAAATAGAGCACCCTTTTGGGTCAAACTGGTCAAGGGTGAAGCAATGGATGAAATTCCCTCCACAAAGTGACGTTAATAACCCGCCAAACCAAGAAAGCTCCTAATCTCCATGGCTGAGGACGGTCTAGGACAACTCTGCACCGCCTCTATCTTCTTCTTATTCACCTGAATACCCTCACTGGACACCACGTGCCCCAAGAATGCTACTGAACCGATCCAAAACTCATACTTGGAGAACATTGCATAAAGCTTATCCCTCAATCTCTATAATACAATCCTCAAATGCTGAGCGTGCTCCTCCTGGCTACGCGAGTACACCAGGATGTCATCGATGAATACAACAACGAATGAGTCTAAATAGGGCCGGAATACACTGTTCATCAAATGCATGAACGCTGCTGGGGCATTGGTCAGCCCAAAAGACATCAGTAAGAACTCATAATGGCCATATCGGGTCTTGAAAGCTATCTTAAGAATATCCGAATCCCGAATCTTAAGCTGGTGATAACCGGACCTCAAATCAATCTTGGAGAACATCCTCGCTCCCTGAAGCTGGTCAAATAAATCATCAATACGAGGCAAAGGATACTTGTTCTTGACTGTGACCTTGTTCAGCTGCCTGTAATCAATGCATATTCTCATGGAACCATCCTTCTTCTTCACAAATAGAACCGGTGCACCCCAAGGTGACACACTAGGCCGAATAAACCTCTTATTAAGGAGTTCCTGAAGCTGTTCCTTCAACTCCTTCAGCTCTGCTGGTGCCATACGATATGGTGGAATAGAATGGGCTGAATGCCCGACACCAAATCAATACCAAAGTCAATATCCCTATCAGGCGGCATGCCCAGCATGTCTGCAGGAAACACATCCGGAAAATCACGTACCACTGGAACAGAATCAATGGTAGGAGTCTCTGCACTAACATCCCTCACAAAAGCCAAATAAGATAGGCAACCCTTCTCAACCATGTGCTGAGCCTTCAAATATGAATTCACCCTACTTGGTACATAATCTATAGAACAGATCCACTCAACCCTCGAAATTCCTGGCATAGCCAATGTCACGGTCTTTGCGTGACAATCTAGAACAACATAACATGGAGATAACCAATCCATATCCAATATCACATCAAAGTCAACCATACTGAGCAACAATAGATCCACTCGGGTCTCCAGACCCCAAATAGTCACCACACATGACCGATATACGCGGCCCACAACAATAGTATCGCCCACATGAGTAGATACATGAACATATGAAACTAAAGACTCATGGGGCATATCTAGAAAATGGGCAAAGTATGAGGAAACATATGAATGCATGGAACCAGGGTCAAATAATACTGAGGCATCTCTATGACAAACTGAGACAATACCTGTAATCACAGCATCTAAAGCAATAGCATCTGGTCTAGCAGGGAGGGCATAGAACCGGGCCTGGCCACCCCCTGATCTGCCTCCCCCTCTTAGGCAACCCCTAGCTGACTGACCTCCACCCCGAGCTGACTGGGCGGGTGGTGAAGTAACTGGTGCTGAAGTTGAAAGCTGACTCCTCTACTGAGATAGACCTCCATGATGACGAGGACACTGCCTCCACATATGCCCAAACTCACCACACTCAAAACAACTCTGTGGTGCTGGTGGAGGGAACTGAAGGGAACCCCTAGCACCGGGATAACTGGTAGAAGAACCTGGCATAGAGGAGCACAGGATCAACTCTGGACTGGAAGAGCACCGAGTGATGAGTGGCCCTAATGAGAACTGTGAGAACCATGGCCAGATGATGCACTAAGGTGAAATGGCTGAGCTGACTCAGCCTGTATGAAATGACGACCTCAACCGTGCTGGAACTGACCACCAAAAGAGCACTGCTGAATCCACCCTGACCACGAGGCCTCTTGGCCTCCCTCTCAACCCTCTCTTGACCACGAACCATCTCAATCTACCAAGCAATGTCAACAACCTCATCAAAGGTAGCACCAGACACCCTCTCTCTGGTCATAAGCAGCTGTAGTTGAAAAGTGAGACCATCAATAAACCTTATGATCCTCTCCCTGTCCATGGGAACCAACGAGATAGCATGACAGATCAACTCCGAGAATCGCATCTCATACTGCGTCACAGACATATCACCCTGGCGAAGCCGCTCAAAATGTCTGCGCAGCTCCTCTCTGCGGGATTGAGGCACGAACTTCTCCAAAAAGACCATGGAGAACTACTGCCAAGTAAAGGGTGTTGCGCCAACATGACTACGCCTCTTGTAAGTCTCCCACCATCTAAGTGCAGCCCCAGTAAACTGAAAAGTTGTGACTGAGACCCCACAAGACTCCAGAATACCAGCAGTACGGAGTATCCTCTAACACTTGTCCAAGAAGTCCTGAGCATCCTCTCTCTCTGTGCCACTAAAAGGTGGTGGCTGGAGTCTCCCAAACCTTTCCAACCTATGCCGATTATCCTCAGGCATAGCAGGAACCACATAATCCTATGAAGCTGTAACCGCTGGGCTGGTGGTGCCCCCTATGTCTGGAGTCCCTTAACAACCTGCTCGGGTGTGTGAGCGATGGGAGTTTGAGTGCCTGTGCCTCCCCCGGCCGTCGAGATAAAGACCGCCTGAGCAAGGCCGATATACGTTGTCAAAGTCTGAGCTAGGGCCTCCTGAAGGCCTGGAATCACAATAGGCACAGGTGGTGCCTGAGCTGGTGCATCAACAATTGGAATCTGGTCCTGATCTGGGGCAACTGGTAGATCTGCAGGTACTGCCCCAGCTGCGGTGCGGGCTGCACCTCTGCCCCTACCATGGCCTCTACCATAGCCTCCGCCTCTAACGACCCTGGCTGGTGGTACTGGTGGCTGGCCCTCCTAACCGGTAGTACGAGTCCTCACCATCTGTGAGAGAATGAAACAATAAATGTCTAGTTACTAGAATCAACAGATTTGCACGACAAGAATTCAAGAATGTGGAGTTTCCTAAGGGTTCTGCAGCCTCTCGAAGATAAGTACAGACGTCTCCGTACCGATACGCATGACTCTACTATACCCGCTCATGACCCATGAGACCTATGTAACCTAGGCTCTGATACTAACTTGTCACGACCCAAACTAGTCCTGTCGTGATGGCGCCTATCATGGAACTAGGCAAGCCGAATCATTTCCAAAACAAACCGATATTTTTATTTCAAAGAAAATTTCAAGGCTATTTAACATAAAAACCTTCGTAAAGGAGTTCAAATCAAAATAAAAGTGTGTAAAAGAAAAGTTCGACATCGGGGTGTCACCAGTCATGAGTATCTACTACAATTTGTCTGACAATATCGAGAGTAACATAGCCTGGAAAATAGCTAAATACAACTAAAGGAAGATAAGAGGGAGAAGAGTAGGACTGCGATCGTCAGGCAGTTGCCTTGCTATCCCCGAGAAAATTTGCAACCGGAATAGTGAACAGCCGCTACCCTATCCAGCTATACCTGGATCTGCACACAAGGTGCAGGGAGTAACGTGAATACGCCAAATCAGTAAGTAACAACAATAAATAAATACTGAGAAGTAGTGACGATCAATAAAGCATATAAAGTTCATATCATGAAATCTCAGTAAAATACCACATGCTT
Source organism: Nicotiana tomentosiformis (assembly GCF_000390325.3). Taxonomy (NCBI): domain Eukaryota; kingdom Viridiplantae; phylum Streptophyta; class Magnoliopsida; order Solanales; family Solanaceae; genus Nicotiana; species Nicotiana tomentosiformis. The sequence goes on from NC_090817.1 coordinate 144,681,869, forward strand.
TAAAATTCGGGGTTTGAATCAAAACATCTCATTTAAACCCAGTTCCAGTAAAATCAATTAAAGATATGTTTCAACAGTTTTCAAACAGAGTCTTAATGCAAAGGTGAGAAAAAATGATGAAATCATAAGCAGCCCCTCGGGCAAAACATCACTCATATACAGCCCCTCGGGCAAACCTCACAGTTACTCGTATACAGCCCCTCGGGCATACCTCACAATCACTTGTAAACAGCCCCTCGGGCATACCTCACCATCACTCATGCCTCCCAGTTATTCAGCACTCGGCACTCGCACTCAGTAGGTACATATGCTCACTGGGGGTGTGTACAGACTTCGGAGGGGCTCCTTCAGCCCAAGCGCTATATCTAGCCAAATCATGGCATAAATCACTCAGGCCCTCGGTCTATATCAAACATGCTTTGGCGTGTAGCCCGATCCCATAAATATCCTCACAAATCAGGCCCTCAGCCTCACTCAGTCATAAACCTCTCAAGTCACTCGTGCTCTCAGTAAAAACAGGGTACTTAGCCCAAAACAACATTTATATGCATCAAAACAGAGTAATAAAAACTGAGTTATGAAGTAAAAAGGTATAACCATGACAGAGTATAGATTTTCAATCGAAAATAGTGAGAGGATAGTAAGAAAAGTCCCCTAAGGGTCCAAACAGCTGGCACAAGGCCCAAACAAAATATGCAACTTTACAGTTGCTACGGGACAGACCAAGCCACAATCCCCAATGGTGCACGCCCACACGCCCGTCACCTAGCATGTGCGCCACCTCAAAATAGTAAAATGATACGAAATCCAGGGTTTCATACCCTCAGGACTAGATTTACAATCGTTATTTACCTTAATCCGGTCAAATCTCTACCCCGCGATGCTCTTGCCTCTCTACTCAGTCTCCAAATGCTCCGAATCTATTCACAATCAGTACAATACCAACAATATACGCTAATGGAATGAATTCCACAAGAAAAACTACCAATTTAGACCAAAACCCCAAAATTCACTCAAACCTGGCCCCCGGACCCATGTCTCGAAATCCAACAAAATTTACAAAACTAGAAAGCCCATTCACTCACGAGTCCATACATACGAAATTCATTAAAAATCCGACCTCATTTAGTCCCTCAAATCCTTAAATCAAACTCTCCAAAATTCCAAGCCCTAACCCCTCATTTTCACCTCTAATTTCCGCTAATTACATGATTAAACAACATGAAATCACCATATATACGAGTATTAGGGCTCAAGCAACTTACCTCATTGATAGCCCTTGAATCACCCTTCAAATATCACTCCAAAAACTCTAAACACCGACTTGAAAATGGTGGAAATGAACCAAAATTCGCGAAGTGTGCTATCTATAAATTCTGCCCAAATTTTTGCACCTGCGGAATTCACTTAAGAGCCCAGGTTTCGCATCTGCGGCCAACCTTTCGCACCTGCGCATTTCCCTTTGCTTCTGTGAAGCCTGCCCAAAATCCTCCTCTCCGCATCTGCGCCCCAGGCCTCATACCTGTGGGCTCGCAGATGCGGCCTATTTCTCGCACCTGCGCATCGTGCCTAGACCAACATTGTCCGCACCTGCGAACTTCCCAAGCGCACCTGCGACCTCGCACATGCGGTTCTCCCTTCCGCAAGTGCGGAAATATCAGTAGCAGCAACTTCAGGTGCATCTTCCAACTTTAAAAAAAATCTGTTAACCACCCGGAATCGCCCCGAGGCCCTCCGGACCTCAACCAAAAATACCAACAAGTTATATATCAACATACAAACTTAGTCGAACCTTCGAATCACTCAAAATAACATCAAATCACCAAATTACCCTCGGATTCAAGCCTAAGAACTTCTAAATTTCCAAATTCGACCACCGATGCCGAAACCAACCAAAACACGTCCGAATGACCTCATATTTTGCACACACGTCAAAAATGACACTAAGAACCTACTCCAACTTCCGGAATTCCATTCCGACCCAGATATCAAATTTTTTATTGCCGACCAAAATTGCCAAATTTCCAACCTTCAACAATTCAAGCCTTATTCCACTCCGAAACCACTTCGGACCCAAACCAGCTAACCCAATATATCATAATATAGCTTAAAAGCATAAATTAAGAAGAAATGGGGGAAACAGGACTATAACTCTCGAAACGACCAGTCAGGTCGTTACATCAACCGAAGGTTGAATTTTTGATAACGAGGTCGGATTTCAATTCCGGAAATTGGAACAACTCCATTATGTCATTTATGACTCGTGTGGAAAATTTGAAGTCATTTTGGATTGATTTGATACATTTCGGCGCAAAATATAGAAGTTGAAAAATTTAAAAACTCATAATTTGATTCAATGCACGATTCATAATTTCGGTGTTGTTTGGCATGGTTTGAAGCCTCAGATAAGTTCATATTGTATTTTGGGACATTTTGGTATAATTGTTTAAGGCCCCGAGGGCCTCGGGTGGATTCCGGATAGTTAACTGATCGATTTGAACTTGAAGAAAGCTGCTGGAATTCTAATGTTCTGGACAGCAACCGATGCAACCGCTTCTGCAAGAAGTTGATCACAAAAATGAGATTATTGACGCAGAAGCAATGGGAATGAATCTAGGAAACGTTGATCGCAGAAGCAGATTAGTGGAGCGCACCTGCGACATCGCAGGTGCGATGTTGGCAGCGCAGAAGTGAACAGTATGGCAGAAGCGCAACACTGGATGCACCTGCGGTTGCGCAGAAGCAAAGCAACTGTCCGCAAGTGCGAGCCTTCATCTAGGCAGTGCTCTTCGTAGAAGCGATGATGGCATCACAAAAGCTATTGGGATTTTTGAGCAGAAACATAAGGACCAAAAATCAGTCACTTTGCCATTTTCGATTGGGATTTTTGAGCTGGATTTTGGGGCGATTTTGGAGGAGTTCTTCACAACTTAGACTTGGGTAAGTGTTTTATATCCAAAAGTGATTATATTTCATAAATCCATGTTTATATTCAACATTTATTTCAGATTTAAATGGAAGAAATTATGATATTTGCAAAACGTTTCAAGAACGAATATTTAAGATTTGGAGGTCGAGTTGTTATCGTAATTTGATAAAATTGGTATGGTTGAACTCCTATTGGAATGGGTGTCTGCATTTCGTGAAAAGTATGTCGGGTTCCAAGAGGCGGGCCTGCGTTGACTTTGGTTGATGTTTTAGAATAAAATTTTAAATCGATGTTATATTATCCGGAATTGGTTCTGATGAATTTTTGTAATGACCCAACCGGTCATTTTGACTTTTAGAATCACGTTCCCCTAAATAAAACTCCCCATATGTGCTTTCACTAATTTAAGACTTGCGGGGATGGTTGGTTCGGGATTTGAAAGTGTTCGGGTTGAAATTGGAACACTTGGTTCCTTATTTTGGCTTTAAAAGGCCAAGTTTGACTTCGGTCAATATTTTGAGAAAACGACCTCAGAATCAGAATTTGACGGTTCCAATAGGTTCGTATGATGATTTTGGACTTGGGCGTATGTTTGAATCAGGTTTTGGACAACCCGGGAGCGTTTCAGCGCTTAATAGTGAAAATCAACTATTTAAAAGGTTTAAGGTTCTTTATATTTGGTTTGGAGTAGGTTTTGGAGTAATTGAGGTCAGTTTGGAATTCCAAACTTGGGAATAGCTTCGTATAGCTATTTAATACTTTCACGCAAAATTTGGTGTCATTCCGAGAAGTTAAAGTATGTTTCGGCACATTCAGAGTAAGATTGAAGAATTTGAAATTTCTAAGTTGAATCAATTTGGTTTGGGGTAAGATTCTTAGTTTTGATGTTGTTTTACACGTTCTGAGGGTTCGAGCGAATCCGTTGTATGATTTCAAACTTGTTGGTATGTTCGGGCGGGGTCTTGGGGGCCTCGGGAGTTAACCAGACGAGGCTCAGATCAAATTTGTACTTTGGAGAACCGCACCTGCGCTTGGCCAGCCGCAGGTGCGAGCTCGCAAAAGCGAGCCCCAAGCTGCAGATGCAAGAAAAAGGGGAGACAGGCACAAGCCGCAGAAGCGACATTTTTGGCGCACCTGCGAGCGCGCAAGGGCGATGCATGAGGGCGCAGAAGCGGCAAGGGCCACAGGTGCAGAGGAATCGACGCAAAAGTCGACATGTAGGAGCGGTCCTTAGGCCGCAGATGTGGAGCTTGTCCAGTTTATGGAAACTCGCACATGCGAGGCATTTTTCGCAGGTGCGGCTACCCCTCCGCATGTGCGAAAAGGTTGTTGGACAGAATGATAAAAGGGGCGAGGCTCAGTCATTTTTAGCCCGTATTTCCTCAATTTTTGGGCGATGTTGGAGATTTTTGAGAGGGTATTTCGACTAGCAACTTGAAGGTAAGTTAATTCTACACACTTTGAGTTAAATACATAGATTATGGGTAGATTATAACCTATAAATTTTGAAATCAAGGGTTTAGAGAAAAAACCTAGATTTGTATAAAAATAAAAATTTAATCACGAAAATGGTTATGAAATTGGATGGAAATTGTATATTTAAGTTCTTGAGATTATGATTAACGATTTCCTCTGAATATTTCGGGCATCCGGGCTCGTGGGCCCAAGATGAATTTTAGGAATTCTACCATTTTGGGTTGGGTAATTTATTTGATAGTCTAATTTCAAATTATTGAGCACGTATTAATTATTTTATATAACGTTTGGTTAGTTTCGGATTTCTCGGTATCGAATTGAGATTTTAACGCGACATTGTGATCGGGAAGTGGACTTTGAGATAAGGTAAGTCTCTTGTCTAACCTTGTAAGAGGGAATTTACCCCATAGGTGATTTAATTAATAATTGTCGTTAAATTGTGGGGGCTACGTATGCACGAGGTGACGAGAGTCCGTGCGTAGCTACTAATCATGCTATGTCCGGATAGTTTAGGACTCAAATCATGAATTACTTGTAATAATTGCATCTTTTATTTAACTAAATTACCGAAATTATATTGCGAATTGTTAGAAAAAGTAAAAGACTGAAGTTTCATATACTTGAATTTTTGTACAAATTATTTGAGTGTTAATAGAAATTGTACATCATTATATGTTAGCCATATAATAATGATTTCTCATTCTAGAGGTTCATAAGAAAATGTCCTCCTTCCTTGTGGAGCGGACCGAATGCCTTGGCAGTATAGATGCATATATGGATAGTGCCGCACTTCCCTCGGTAGTATACATAACACTCAGGATCGGGTCGAACAACCTCGGCAGGAATCGTGCCTAATAATAATAATTACACGATACCTTGATATTTTATTACAGCTTGTGAAGCTAATTGATAAATTGGAAATTATTGAAATTTGAGAATTTATTTGATTCTGTTTGTTAAGGAAATTATTGTTGTTCATATAAATCATGTTTAATTAAATGTTTTTATTTTTAAAATTTATTGACCCATAGTGAGTGTCAAAGTTGACCTCTCATTACTACTTCTTAGAGATTAGGTTTGATACTCACTGGGTACACGTTATTTACGTACTCATGCTACGCTTGCTGCACTTTTTGTGCAGGACCTGAGACAGGTGCTATAGGAGGACCTACCGGCGCATATCCACGTTACCCAGAGGCTTAGTGGTGAGCTGCCTTTCTGAGTCGTTCTGCAACAACTTGTGCCTCTTCTTGTATTTGTATTCTATCTATTTTATTTCAGATAGTATTTAGAAATTTTTGCATAATCTGCTAGGTGCTCATACACTTGTGACACCAGGTCTTGGCACATACACTTATAGAATTTTGGATATATTCTTTGTTTTTAATTTATCAGATCTTTCATATTTTCTTAATTATTTTTTCAAGTACGAAGAGTTTTATTACTCGGATAATTTTTAAAGAAATGAATATATGTTTAAATCACTAGTTGGCTTGCCTAGCTGTGATGTTGGCACCATCACGACCTACAGGAAATTGGGTCATGACAACATGGTATCAAAGCACTAGGTTCAGGTAGGTCTCACAAGTTATGGGCAGGCCTAATAGAGTCTTGCGGATCGGTACTGAGATGACTGTACTTATCTTCGAGAGGCTATAGGGTGTTAGGAAAACTATCTTTCTTCATCTCCCATCGTGCAAATGATGTAGTACTAAATATCTTTCTATTATTCTCTCACAGATGGTGAGAACGCGCTCCAATGAGGTTCCAGGCCAGGGAAGAGCTGCTCCCCCTATTGTTAGAGGCCGAGGCAGAGGCCGAAGGAGGGATCTACCCCGTGGTAGGGGATGAGGACGTCCTAGAATTGTTCCAGTTCCAGAAGAGGATCCTATTATTGAGGAACAAGGCGAGGTGCCCGAGGCAGAGCCAGCTCCGGTGGATTTCACGTCTGCACCGGGATTCCAGGAGGTCATGGGCCGTATGCTGCGGTTCATGGACACTATGACTCAGGCCAGTTTATTTTCGGCAGACCCAGCCACATCTTAGGCGGGCGGGGGAGCACAGACCCCTACCACACAGGCTCATGGGCAGGCAGCTGCTGTATATTAGACCCAGGGTGCACTACCCGAGAGAGGAGCCAAACCAGTGGCAGCAGCTACACCTGAGCCTAGACCAGCTGTGGCCGGCGAGACGTAGAATTTATTGGACAGATGGACTAGACTACATCCTCCTGTCTTTGGGAGAGAGTGACATGAGGATCCCCAGGACTTCATTGATCGATGCAGGGACAGACTGCACAACATAAGGATATTGGAGTCTCATGGGGTAGACTTCGCTACTTTTCAGCTGGAGGGCAGAGCCCGTAGATGGTGGCAGTCTTATCTTCTTAGCAGACCAGCAGATTCTCCTCCCATGACTTGGGACAGGTTCACCCGAATTTTGCTAGACATGTATATTCTACCCTCCCAAAGGGAAGAGTTGCGATTTCAGTTTAAGCAGCTCCAGCAGGGTCAGATGTCAGTGACCGATTATAAGGCGAGGTTCTCTGAGTATATTCTACCCGTATTTAGTTCGTATGATGTTTTAAGACGTGTTGGTATGCTTGGTTGAGGTTCCGGGGGCCTTGGGTTAATTTCAGATGATTAACGGACCAAGGTTTAAAGTTGAAGAATTTTTAAAGAATTGAAACTGCTGGTGTAATCGCACATGCGGATTGGGAACCGCATATGCGAGCTCGCAGAAGCGAGAAAGGGACCGCAGAAGCGGCCAGGAAGGATTTGGACAGAGGCTGCAGATGCGGACATGTGGGCGCAGAAGCGCTTGCACAGAAGTGGGAGGACGGACGCAGGTACAGACTGGCGCAGGTGCGATGGAATTTTCCGCACTTGCGATGGCGCAGATGTGGTACAAGGCTCGCAGAAGCGGAGGCAGCTAGGTTAAGTTACTTTCGCAGATGCGGAGTTTTAACTACAAAAGTGGGACTGCAGAAGCAGATATTCAGACTGCAGGAGTGGTTTGACAGGGCAGAACGTATAAACATAGGGCTCGCGATTTTCTTCATTTTCTAACACTTTGAGCTCGGATTTCGGAGGTTTTTGTGAGGATTTTCAAGGGGATTCTTGAGGTAAGTTCCTTGTGTTCATCTTTCTTCAATAATTATGTTCCCCACTGATTTTTCACCTAGTTGGTGTATTTTTTAGGCTAGGGATTTGGAGAATTGATTTTGGGGATTTGAATGGCCATTTGGTGTCGGATTTTGATTAATTTGGTATAACTAGACTCGTGAGTGAACGGGCTTTCGGGTTTTGTGACTTTTTTTGGGTTTCGAGACATGGATCCGGGGGCAGCTTTTGGCCAATTTCGGATTTTAGCTTGTAATTTCATATTTTTCTTGTGGAATTGATTCCATTAGCCCGTATTGATTGTATTGTACTTCTTATGGCTATATTTGGGACATTTGGAAGCCGACTTACGAGGCAAAGGCATATTGGAGTAGAGTTTTGCTCGAATTGGGGTAAGTAACAGTTTTAAATCTGGTCCTGAGGGTATGAGACCCCAGATTACGCGTTATGTGAATTAGTTTGGAGGTGACGCACATGCTAGGTGACGGGCGTGTGGGCGTGCACCGTAGGAATTGTGACTTGGTCCATTCCGTGGAACTGTAAAGTTAAAAAAGTGTTGTTAGCTATATGCTCTCCCTGTGATATAGAAATTTAATTGCAAATCATTTTAGAAATGATGCTTAGGCTATGTGATTACACTGTTAGAACCCGCAGAGGTCATGCATTTGTTGAATTATTTGCTAACTTTTGTTTTGTACTCAGTCACTGTTTTAGTTGCGTATCATATCCCAGTCTCTTCTTGTTGATACGCTATATTATCTCTGTTTGGGTTGATGTTTTTGATTTCTGAGAGCCCGAGATACTGGAGAGGTTGGTGACTAAGTTAGGGCCTGAGTGCCGAGCTGTGAGCTAAATGCATATCTATGGATTGGGTTGCACGTTGCAATGGGCCTGAGGGTTGTATGTTTATGGATTGGGTTGCATGCCGCAATGATCCTTATGGCTATTTATATGGGATCGGGTTGCACGCCGCAACGATCCTTAGCGCTTGGGCTGAAGGAGCCCCTTAGGAGTCTGTACACCCCCAGTGAGCGCAGGTACCTATTGAGTGTGAGTGTTGAGGGCTGAGAGACGAGTGATGAGCTATTGTGATAGACTGAGTGACTGTTGCCCTGAGAGGCGGTATTTGCTTTCATTGCTATTACACATAGCTGATATATGTCATTGTTTTGAAACTTTTGAGAGATACTATATCCGGATTTTACTTGAACTTGGCGTGTATAAACTGATTTGACTTAAATTGTTGGATTTGAAAGCAGGTCTACTATCTTGTTGAGATCACTGAAAATGGACTATAACTGTGTAACTCGTCACTATCTTTCAGTTCCTTATTTATTATTGTTACTTACTGAGTTGGTTGTACTCACGCTACACCCTACACTTCGTGTGTAGATCCAGGAGTTCCCGGTCATAGTGGGTGTTGATATTTGCGCACCTGATTTCGGAGACTATCGAGTTAGTTGTTTGGCGTTCGCAGGCCTTGACTCTCCTTCATTATCTTTATTTGCATTTCAGTTCTTATTCCTTAGACATTGTAGTAGACTAATCCAGGTATAGATGCTCATGTACTCGGTGACACCCCGGTTTGGGAAAGGTTTGGACTATGTTGCAGATTTATTTCTATTCTTAAAAGGTTTTTCTTAAAGATTAACTGCTTCCGTATAATTTTGAAAGCTTTTATTTGGTTGAACTAATTGAGTAGTTGGCTTGCCTAGTTCCACGATAGGCGCCATCACGACGGTTGGTTTTGGGTCGTGACAAGTTGGTATCAGAGCCTAGAATACATAGGTCTCACGAGTCATGAGCAGGTTTAGTAGAGTCTTGCGGATCGGTACGGAGATGTCTGTACTTATCTTCGAGAGGCTGCCAAACCCTTAGGAAATATTTCACCTTCTTGTATTCTATCGTGCAAATTTGTTGATTTCGGAAACTAAATTTCTGTTATTCTATTCTCTCACAGATGGTGAGGACATGTACTACCGGATCGGATGGTCAGCCACTAGTGCCACCAGTTAGGGCCGCGAGAGGCTGGGGCCGTGGTAGAGGCCGGGGCCTAGGTAGAGGTCGAGGTGTAGCTCGTACAGTAGTTGGAGCAGCACCTGAAGATCCACTAGTTGCCCCGGTTCAGGAGCAGGTTCCAGTTGTGGATGAGCCTGTGGGGCCAGCTCAAGCACCACCCATGCCTATTGTGATTCCACGCCTTCAAAAGGCCTTAGCTTAGATTCTAATAGTTTGCACTTGTCTTGCTCAGGTGGTTTCGGCTCATACCGCACCTGCCACTTCTAAGGCCGAGGGAGATACTCATACCCCTGTTACCCGTACTCCAGATCAGGTAGTACAGGGAGTTCAGATACCGGGGGCACTACCAGCCCAGCCAGTTGCCGCTGCTCAGGCCCCAGTAGTCCCCATTATGGTAGATGATGAGTTGAGGAGCCTTGAGATATTTGGGAGGCTTCGACCTCCATCATTTAGCGGTGCCGAATCAGAGGATGCTCAGGATTTTCTGTATAAGTGTCAGCGGATGCTTCAGACAACGGGTATTCTGGAGATCAGTGGGGTCTCATTCACTACTTTTCAGTTTTTTGGGGCTGCCTTCAGATGGTAGGAGGCTTATGAGAGGAGCAGGCCGGTCGGTGCAACACCACTTATATGGCAGGAGTTCTCTGTTCTCTCTTTGGAGAATTTTGTGCCGCAGTCTCGCAGAGAGGAGCTGCATAGACAGTTTGAGCATTTACGTCAGAATGGCATGTTTGTGATGCAGTACGAGATGAGATTTTTTGAGTTGGCTCATCACGCAGTTCGGTTGGTTCCCACTAATAGGGAGAGGATTAGGAGGTTCATTGATGGCCTCACATATCAGTTGCGAGACTCGGGAACGGGTATCTGGTGCTACATTTGATGAGGTAGTTGACATTGCTTGATAGATAAAGATGGTCCATAGCCAAGAGCGAGGAGAGAGGGAGGCCAAGAGGCCTCGTGGATCGAGTGGTATTAGCAGTGTTCCTTTAGGGGGTCAGTTTTACCACAACAGGGGTCGTCCTTACAGGCACGCTCAGACGGGTCATCCAGTTCAGCGTGGTGTATCATCCAGCGATGGTTCGTATAGTTCTCATCAGGGTCAATTATCTCTTTGTGCCCTTCCATTCCAGAGTTCATCTTGTGCCCCTTCAGTTCAGGGTTTATTTGCATCAGGCGCTTCTAACAGTTATTCTGGTGCTCGGGGCCCGATTCAGTCCCCACCACCAATACCAGGGAGTTGCTATAAGTGTGGAGAGTTTTTCTGTATCAGGAGATATTGTCCCCGCCTCAAGGGAGGTACGGCTCAGCATAGGGGTCGGACTACGGCTTCAACACCAGTTACTTCACCATTTGCTCAGTTAGCTCAAGGTGGGGCCTAGTCAGCTAGAGGTCACCCTAGAGGGGAGGCCGATTAGGTGGCGGTCAGGCCCGACTCTATGCTATTCCTGCCAGACCAGATGTTGTTTCTTTGGATGTAGTGATCACAGGTATTGTCTCAGTTTGCCACAGAGATGCCTCTGTGTTATTTGACCCTGGTTCCACTTATTTATATGTCTTATCATATTTTTCTCATTATCTGGACATGCCCCGTGAGTCCTTAGTTTCATCCGTTCATGTCTCTACACCGGTGGAAGATACTGTTATTGTGGACCGTGTATATCGGTCATGTGTAGTGGACATTGGGAGTCTGGAGACTAGAGTTGATCTCTTGTTGCTTAGTATGGTTGATTTGGACGTGATCTTGGGTATGGATTGGTTGTATCCATGTCATGCTGTTCTAGATTGTCACGCTAAGACTGTGACGTTGGCGATGACGGGGTTGCCAAGGATTGAGTGGAGAGGTTCTCTAGACTATGTTCCCAACAAAGTGATTTCATCTTTGAAGGCCCAGCGGATGGTTGGGAAGGTTTGTTTATCTTATTTGGCCTTTGTGAGGGATATTAGTGCTGATGCCCCCACTATTGATTCTGTTCTAGTGGTGCGGGAGTTTCCGGATGTGTTTCCTGCAGACCTGCCGGGCATGCCGCACGACAGGGATATTGACTTGTTACCGGGAACTCAGCCCATTCTATCCCACCGTATCATATAAGACCAGCTGAGTTGAAGAAATTGAAAGAGCAACTTCAAGAACTCCTTGATAAGGGGTTTATTAGGCCTAGTGTGTCACCTTAGGGTGCACCGGTTCTATTCGTGAAGAAGAAGGGTGGTACTATGAGGATGTTCATTGATTATAGGTAGTTGAACAAGGTCACAATCAAGAACAAGTATCATTTGCAGTGTATTGATGATCTGTTTGATCAGCTTCAGGAAGCGAGTGTCACGCCCAAAACCTAGGGGCGAGACCGGCACCCGGTGCCTCACCTATCCTTGCGTACCAACTTACAACTAAGGGACTCTGAACATATAATGTCATACTTTGGACATGGGCCACATTGCAATACAATTGCGAATGCTGACTAAACATCAATATAATGCTGGGCCGACAAGGCCGTCATAACTACTACAACTGGCAAACCAACAAAATATACATAAAAGGCCTACAAGCCCAACATAGTGCACTAACTGATAAGATATGTATACCAGCCTCTACTGATGGATATATTGTGATCGAAACAGGGCCCCGACCTACTCATATTATATATACATATATACACAAGATGTACATAGAGCTCTAGACCCTGCAACTCCAAAGAGCATGGAGCTTACCGATCAAGCTGAACTTGGGCAACACCTAATGAGGAGGTCTAACCGTCTGTCTGTCTGAACCCGCACGCATGAAATGCAGTGCCCCCAGAAAAGGGACGCCAGTACAAAATAATGTACCGAGTATGTAAGGCAATATACTGAAAGCTGAAACTGAACTGATAATATAATAACTGAAAGTAGCTGGGAGTCAAAGATAATCTGAAGATATGCTCACCTGTTGATACTGACTCAACTCTCTCAATATAGTAAGTAAAATAGTTGTCCGACCTTATAAAGCTCGATATATATAACTGCTCTGCCGTAGTAGGCTCGCTCATAGGCACTCGGCCATACTAGGCTCTATATCTCGGCCATGCTGGGCTCACTCATAGGCTCTCGGCCACAGTAGGCTCGGTATATAACTTACCATCTGATCAGAGGTTGCCCAATAGGGGCCTGCCCATCGATTATAGCTCGATGGTAATGAAAATACTGTAATACTGTATATATAGGCTATCTACTCTCTTGACTAGAAGAAGACAATACTCAATTAAATATGAAGTCCCGATAAGGAGAATACTGTAATTTATGAGACTAGGATAATGTTTATAAATTTGGGAGTATGAACTTCTCTTTATGCCTCGTTATAAAACACATGTAATTATGAGATCATGCCAAAATGAAGGAAGGGCTTAGCCTTAACATACCTGAACCGATTCTCTTGATAATTCCTCGAACACACGTTAATTGTGGCAAAACATGTATCGACGGACCGAAGTAGGGGAAAATCCGTATGATATTCTTGAGAAAGATTGCACCGTGTTCTCTTAGAATTATAAATCTCGTTGCTATTACGCAATATAACTTCGTATGAAATTTTGTTGAAGCAAAATCACATTGCCAATCTATCTCACTTTGTAAATTTGATCATAATCTTGTGTATGCCTTTTTGTTGATGCTTCATCCGTATGTTTGCTGAAATTTCACAAAGTCATAAGACTCTTTCACTTTGTGAATTTAGAAAGGCTTCTTTAATAGCATTTTTCCACCCAAAAATGAGATATAGATGTAAGTAGTGCCACCACCTCCTTAAGCATGATATTGTTGGCAATTTGCTGCCAAACCTTCATGATCCCACGTGGATTATTGTCCCCCCAACAATTATCCAAATCTTTACTTAAATAATTATCCACAAAATTCAATTACAATTTAATCTCCCACTTCAAAATCCATAATTACCCAATTATTCACATAATTAAGAATTATCTCAAATTATTTAAAATACTACTCATTTTTTACACACCATATAACCCTCACTATCATGGTCATATGTTACCTTGTATGGCACTAGTCCATAAATACGGGGTATTATAGCTTGGACCGTATTTTATCTCAAAATGTCAAACTTCAACGAAATTCACTTTCTTCGATTCGCTTACCCTCTCACCTTCACGAATTTACTTATCACTTGTTTGAAATAGCGTAATACTTATAATCTCATTCGCGAGCCTACGTCGATTTATCTTACGACGAAATGTTAACATACAAAAATGCGAGATGTAACATCTAATTTCTAAACTTTCATCAATTTACTTATGGCGTACTTTCACGTATGAAAACATGGGGTGTAACATCATTTCCCCCTTTGGAACATTCGTCCTCGAACGTTGATTGATGCACTTATCATCTTCATAATCTATGGCTCTTGTGAATACTTTAATACTCTCCCTGCCATCTAGGCAATTGTTTTGTGAATAAATCCAAAGTCCAAGGTATTTCCATCTGTAGGTCTCATTCTCACGCCACGGCCTGTGGTCGGAATTCTTCCAATCTCGTAACTCTTACTACCTTCTATTATGCAATATGTACGACTTTTTCCTTTGTATGTGCGCCTATGCGACTCTTCCCTTCAGTTTTTAGCCAATCTCTAGGACTCACTTTGGAAAAATATACAGAACTTGACAAGATGTCCCTCTGGGTACTATAGGTGTACTGAAGTTCTTGCTTGGTACTTTGTTGAACTTACGACTATTGCTATATCTTGTTTCATAGCCCCAGTTATCCAGCCGTGTTACTGTACTGCATCTAGGTAGGTCATACCATAACTCTTACTTCAATTTATCATTACTGAGACCTACTACCAAACTCCAGGTTACTCTGGTTTCTTATCCTATATAAATCTAAGTTCTTTACCGCTTCTTCATTACCGTTCATATTAAGAATGATTGCCTAATCTCATCTCATACTTTATAACTTTATCCATCCATTATTGATTCACCTCAATGTTGATCTGCAATCTACTATTGATAACTTAAAATCTCTTACGTAATACATTGTCACTAGGACTTACGTCTCATCGGGGGATATCTGAAGTGATTAGACTGATCCACCTGGGGGCGATATTGTACTTCCATAACCCTATTTCACAACATCCTAATGTGATTCATCTTACATGGGTATTTTAATACTGTAAAATTTATGAAATCCCCCCTTTATTTTTGTTCTTCAATTCATTACTCAATCGAAGGCTCAAACGTCATCCTTTATATATCACAATTACAACCTTATTTTACTACCAGGGCAGCATTCTATCTCTTCTAAATGCTACTAGTCTTAGACTGCTTTGAGTTCATTCAGGCTATACTGAGCTTTCTATAACTTAGAGAACCCATCAGCTTCCTTGAAGCATAGATTTTCTTGTGTTATTCTGGAACATCAAGCGAGATATCACATCATCTCTAACTCTTCTTTTACTCTCTTAACTAGACCTCTCGATACCTAGAAACCATAGGCTGCAATAGGACCCTCTGACTCTTGTAAAGTTGTGAGCTTATTACATTGTATACTCGATGGACCTTTTGATGTCCTTCCTTGCCTATACTTATACGTAGTTACTTACCTCCATGCCCTTGTGCTTGTAGGGTTGCTTTTGAACTGATATTTTGACTGTCTTCACAGTGACACTCTCTTTTATTTCTGTAACACTCATACGGTACCTTTTTAACTTCCCCAACTCCTATATGAATATATCTCAAGTATTATAATGTAATAACTGCGAGGCTGAATTCCCCATGTTGGGGTTCACTCTGTTTATCTTGCACGATCTATTGATTTGTCTGTATCCTCGTATCTAGCCATAACTAGGCTCTTCCTGAATCAACTACTAACCACTCATTGGCCCACTCTCATATCAATATTCCGTGTACTCTTTCTTGGGTTATTTCCTTTGTCTTAACTTACCTCTCACACTGGCTCCTTATTTATCAATAACATCCCTGACAGGAACCCTTACTTCCTTTCCTTAACGTCGTGTGTTGCATAATGTTCTGGAATTATGGCATATCTGTAGGATTTGAATAAGTGCAATTTTGTCCCTTTCTAATTGTTATCGCATTCTTTCTTTACCATTCCATAGTTACTAGAACCACTTAATTCTGACTTAATATCACGTCACTCTATATCCCCCCCCCCCCTTTAGGGGAGTACTAAGAGTTAGAGCTACAACAATCTGCTTATAGATGTTTTACCTCTTCATTTTTGGCATCTTTTCACATCACCGATGAACCTTACTTGCCTTGCGGTAATCATTCTGTACCAAGGATAACAAAATTCCTTACTCACAAGGGTGACACTTAGTGTAACTGTCACACATAGTCCCTTAAGCTTAACTTTGCTCATATTATTTTCTTTAGCGAAGCGTCTTCCTGAATGACCTTTAAAGGTTATTCTTTTGTTGTCCATTCTATTCGCATCGGAACGCAATCTCTGGAATTCTTGTGATGCCGGCTAATATCAAATCATTCAGTCCTTAATTCATGTTTAGTTTATCTTATTCACCAGCCCGTACTAATTTCTATTACTCTGGGGTCTAATTTTTCCTTCTGGTAGTCGCGTTGGAGTCACGAACTTATTTCTCGAAATGAGGATATGACTTTATGGCCTATACTCTTTTGTTGTCTCAAGGTCTGTCACCTCTCGTATTTTCCTTCACTTGACTATAGACTCTGTAGTATCATCATTTTTTTGATCTACCATTGTCATCCATATATCACATCTTACTCATAATGCTTCATTTACTCTCTTCTTATTTCCCTCCTAACATTTCTTTCTATCACTTTATTCTGAAAACTTCAACAAGATATTCTTTTGCTTTTAGCTCCCCTTGCTCCATCCACTGGCTCTTCGGGTTGCCTAACATTCTCTATCTACTAGGGACGAGAGCCATACTAAGGTAATATTTATCCCTTCCAGGATTCTAGTGCCTGTCTTTGTAAAAAAAAAAAATTGAACATTGTAGTATTCATATCTAGTTGTACTATTTTAGAATGCACCATCTGGGTGTCTCATAAGGAGAATTATTACCACGTTTGTAATCCTTCGAAAATGTCAGCTAATGCTAATAATCCATCCAACATTTTGGGTTCTCTTATACTACTTTCGTTAGCCCCCATAGGGCATAAATGAGATGGGTGTGGCCAATTGTACATACCTCTGTTATTGTTGAAGGTAACTCAAAAGGCTTATATTCCTCTACCGGAATTGTAAATACCGATAATCTTCATTAACTGGGCGCCTCGTATCCTTCTTGATCTTGCTTCTTTTACTTGTTCAAACTCGTATCTATCTTCTGAATATCTCCTTGCCTTTCACCATAGGGGTGATAGATATTCTTGCCTTAAGGCTCCTTATCAAGAGGCTTACTCGTCTTAGTACACACATGATCTACTGAAGACCTTACATTTACTCATCATAAGCATCATGAAAAATCGAGTTCCCCTGACTCAACCCTTCCATAGCTACATTCAATCTCTTACCAACTGCCTTTCTGGATGTAGGCATTGTCGTATTATGAATAGGATAGAGTTTAGGAAATTGAGTTCTTACAACTAAGCTCTACCACACGATCTAGAGTAAGAAGAAAGAGTGACAGTCCTAAATGCCCTGTAGTCTCCTGCTTATAAGTGTGGTGCACGACACACCCATAAACAAGACTCTACTAGACACGACTTGTAGACTCCCTAGGACATAACTGCTCTGATACCACTTTTTTCACGCCCCGAATCTGGGGGGAGAGACCGGCACCCAGTGCCTCACCTATCATTGCGTACCAACTTGCGATTAAAGAATTCTGAACATATAATTTCATACTTTGTCCATGGTACACATTGCAAGACAATTGCGAATGCTGACTAAACATCAATATAATGCTGGGCCGACAAGGCCGTCATAACTACTACAACTGGCAAACCAACAAAATATTCATAAAAGGCCTACAAGCCCAACATACTGCACTAACTGACAGGATATATCTACAAGCCTCTACTGATGGATATATTGTGATCGGAACATGGCCCTCACATACTCATATCATATATACATATATACATATATACACAAGATGTACATAAAGCTCTAGACCCGATAACTCCGAAGGGCATGGAGCTTACCAATCAAGTTGAACTTGGGAAACACCTAATGAGGAGGTCTACCCGTCTGTCTGTCTAAACCTGCACGCATGAAATGCAGCGCCCCCAGAAAAAGGACGTCAGTACGAAATAATGTACCGAGTATGTAAGGCAATATACTGAAAGCTGAAACAGAACTGATAATATAATAGCTGAAAGTAACTGGGAGTCAAAGATAATCTGAAGATATGCTCACCTGCTGATACTGACTCAACTTTCTCAATATAGTAAGTAAAATAGTTGTCCGGCCTTATAAATCTTGATATGTATAACTGCTCTGCAGTAGTAGACTCGCTCATTGTCGCTCGGCCATACTAGGCTCTGTATCTCAGCCATGCTGGGCTCGCTCATAAGCGCTCGGCCATAGTAAGCTCGATATATAACTTACCATCTGATCAGAGGTTGCCCAATAGGGGCTTGCCCATCGATTATAGCTCGATGGTAATGAAATATTATAATACTGTATATATAGGCTCTCTACTCTCTTGACTGGAAGAAGACAATGCTCAATTAAATATGAAGTTCCAATAAGGAAAATACTATAATTTATGAGACTAGGATAATGTATATAAATTCGGGAATATGAACTTCTCTTTATGCCTCGTTATAAAACACATGTAATTATGAGATCATGCCAAAATGAAGGAAGGGCTTAGCCTTAACATACCTGAACCGATTCTCTTGACAATTCCTCTAACACACGTTAATTGTGGCGAAACATGTAACGGTGGATCGAAGTAGGGAAAAATTCGTATGATATTCTTGAGAAAGATTGCACCGTATTCTCTGAGAATTAGAAATCTCATTGCTATTATGCAATAGAACTTCGTATGAAATTTTGTTGAAGCAAAATCACGTTGCCAATCAATCCCACTTTGTAAATTTCATCATAATCTTGTGTATGTCTTTTTGTTGATGCTTCATCCGTATGTTTGCTGAAATTTCACAAAGTCATAAGACTCTTTCACTTTGTGAATTTAGAAAGGCTTCCTTAATAGCATTTTTCCACCCAAAAATGAGATATAGATGTAAGTAGTGCCACCACCTCCTTAGGCATGATATTTTTGGCAATTTGCTGCCAAACCTTCATGATCCCATGTGGATTATTGTCCCCCCAACAATTATCCAAATCATTACTTAAATAATTATCCACAAAATTTAATTACAAGTTGATCTACCACTTAAAACTCTATAATTACCCAATTATCCATATAATTAAGAATTATCTCAAATTTTTTAAAATACTACTCATTTTTAACACACCTTATACCCCTCACTATCATGGTCATGTGTTACCTTGTATGGCACTAGTCCATAAATACGGGGTATTGTAGCTTGGACCGTATTTTATCTCAAAATATCAAACTTTGACGAAATTCACTTTCTTCGATTCGCTTACCCTCTCACCTTCATGAATTTACTTATCACTTATTTTAAATAGCGTAATACTTATAATCTCATTCCCGAGCCTACGTCGATTTATCTTACGACGAAACATTAATGTACGAAAATGTGGGATGTAACATCTCATTTCTAAGCTTTCATCAATTTACTTATGGCGTACTTTCACGTATGAAAACATAGCGTGTAATAGCGAGAGTGTTCTCTAAGATTGATTTGAGGTCTGGGTATCACCGGTTGAAGATTCGGGCCTCGGATATTCTAAAGACAGCCTTTAGGACCCGTTATGGTCATTATGAGTTCCTTGTAATGTCTTTTGTGCTGACCAACACCCCAGTAGCGTTCATGCACTTGATGACCAATGTGTTTTAGCCTTATCTCGACTCGTTTGTTATAGTGTTCATTGATGATATCCTGGTGTACTCTCGTATCAAGGAGGATCATGCCCAACATTTGAGGATTATGTTGCAGCGGTTGAGGGAGGAAAAACTTTATGCCAAGTTCTCCAAGTGCGAGGTTTGGCTCAGCTCAGTGGCATTCTTAGGATACGTGGTGTCCAGTGAGGGTATTCAGGTGGATCCAAAGAAGATAAAGGTGATTTAGAGTTGGCCCGGACCGTCCTCAGCTACGGAGATTTGGAGCTTTCTCGGCTTGGCCGGTTATTATCATCGCTTTGTGCAGGGTTTCTCATCTATTGCATCACCCTTGACCAAATTTACCCAAAAGGGTTCTCCTTTCAGGTGGTCGGATGAGTGTGAGGAGAGCTTTCATAAGCTCAAGACTACCTTGACTACAGCTCCAGTTCTAGTTTTTCCATCAGCTTCAGACTATTATACAGTGTATTGTGATGCTTCTAAAATCGGCATTGGGTGTGTGTTGATGCAGGAGGGTAGGATGATTACTTATGCTTCGAGCCAGTTAAAGCCTCATGAGAAGAACTACCTTGTTCATGATTTGGAGTTAGTTGTCATCATTCATGCCTTGAATATTTGGAGGCATTATCTCTAGGGTGTCTTGTGAGGTGTTTACGGATCATCGAAGTCTCCAGCTGTCACGACCCAAAATCTATTAAAGGTCGCGATGGCGCCGGACACCGCTGTCAGGCAAGCCAACAATAACTACTCAATTTAGTTCTCGTTTTAATATTTTGAAATCATATTTTTCCTTCCATTAAATAGTAGAAGATGGAATTTACAGAGTAAATGATAATATTTTTAACTATTTCAATACAGAACAACTCATAATCACCCCAAAACCCGGTGTCACATGTGCATGAGCATCAACTAGGAATGTAAAATAAAATACAGCATCTATCCGGAATACAAATTTGGACAGGAGAAATAAAAATACTCTGAAAGAGACTCTGCCGGCTGCGGGTCATAATGTGGAATGCAGCTCACGTAAGTCCCCGCATGCATACACGCCTCTGCTCTCACAAGGCCACTAGTCATATATGTACCTGCACAAAAATATGTAGCAAGTGTAGCATGAGTACATAATCAATGTGTACCCAGTAAGTATCTAGCCTAACCCCGGAGGAGTAGTGACGAGGGGTCGACATAGACACTCACTAGTGGTCCAATAACATCAGGTACAGTAAAGAGATAAGTAAATATGAGACAGCGTAAATAAATGAGGTAAACAAGTAATAAATCACGTGGTACAAAACCCCCTCTTTACGAGGAACTCAAGCTCTCCATTAGAAATTCCCTCTTTAACCGGAGCATATATATATATATATATATATAGTGGATCTCATTAGATAGATCGTCATAACTCATATCGGGAAAACTCACAGATACACTGGCATTTTGCCAAATATTATGCACGAATCCATGAGGATATGATATAGGAAATGTCGTGGCGTACAACCCGATCCAACAAAAATATTTAAACGGTGCACTGCCGAGGGTCGAATGGCCCGAACCATAGATACATCTATTAAACTGCCGAGGCAAATGGCCCGCTCCCATGAGAGAGTGGTACATAAATCCTGTCGAGGCGAACAGCCCGATCACATAAGAGTGAAATACAAATTCCTGTCGAGGCGAACGGCCCGATCCCATAAGAGTAAGAAACTTTGACGGGTCCTTGACCCCACTCACGAATAAACGTATGAGTTTAATTTTTTAACAAAAACCTTTTAATGAAACATATATACCACGGAAATATGCCGTAAAAGGAGTAAAATTATTCAGTGACTAATCATGAACTCGTGTAGTCTCTACAATAACAAGTCTAGTCTCAAGTAGTAATGTAAAACATAGGAATTTAATAAGCGAGACACTGCTCAAATAGTATAGCTATAGCATGATGTGAACCTAAGTCTACCCGAACAATAACATGAATGTAGATACATACGGGCTCTCGTCACCTCGCGTGTACGTAGCCCCCTACAACAAGTAGCACACATAAATATACAACACCTAGGGGTAATTTCCCCCTCACAAAGTTAGACAAGAGACTTACCTCGCTCCGAAATTCCATAACCGGCTCCAAAGCCTCTCTAACACCTCAAACTGATGTCCGTCGCTCCTAACTAGTCAATTAAGATGCAACCCAATCAAAATGTACTCTAATACTCATAATTAATCAATTTATAATAATTTCCAACTCCGCTTAAAAAATCGATAAAGCAAACCTCGGGCCCACGTGCCCGAATTCCAAAATTCTTTGAAGACAAACACTTCCCATTGCACTACGAACTCAAATATATAATTTATTCTCAATTTCATGCCCAAATAAGTGATTAAAATCCAAGAATACTAATTTCTAGATTTTTCTTCAAAATCCCAAATTTCTACAATTTTCCATGTTTAAATCTGTATATAAACCAAGTATACAACTTGCAATAGGTGGGAATCACTTACCTTGCTATAGATGATGAAAATTTCCCCTTGAAGGTCTCCAAAAATCCCAACCAAGTGAAAAATGGGGGAAAAATGAGCCAAGTCCCGTTCTTAAATCAATCTGCCCAGCCGACCTTCCGCACATGTGATACATCAGTCGCACCTGTGTCTCAGCATCTACGGAAGACCCATTGCAGATGTGGCTCCAGCTTACACCAATAGCCCTCGCTTCTGCGCACAAGGTAGCGCTCCTACGCTCTCGCTTCTGCGCCCAACCTAGCGCACCTGCGCCTGCGCTTCTGTGCACAGACATGCCGCTTCTGCGGTCCTCAGCAGCCTTGGCCCCTCCGCTTCTGTGCTTGGCTTGCCGCTTTTGTGGAGTCGCACCTGCGGCCCTTTTTCCGCAGGTGCGATTACACAAGAACTCAGGCCCTTCAGCAACACAACAAAACTCCAAGTTGAACCGTTGACCATCCGAAACCACATTGAGGCCCTCGGGACCTCGACCAAATATACCAACACATCCCAAAACACATTACGAACTTAGTCGAGCCTTTAAATCACATCAAACAACGCTTAAAACACGAATCACCCTCTAATTCAAACTTAACAAACTTTGAAACTTCAACTTCTACAATCGATGCCGAAACCTATCAAATCACGTCCGATTGACCTCAAAGTTTGCACACAAGTCATGATTGACATTACGGACCTACTCCAACTTGCGGAATTGGAATATGACCCCGATATCATAAAGTCCACTCCCGGCCAAACTTCACAAAACCCTTCAAATTTCCAACTTTTGCCAAATGACCCCGAAATGACCTACGGACCTCCAAATCCACATCCGGACACGCTCCCAATACCAGAATCACCATACAGAGCTATTCCTAGACTCAGAATCCTAAATGGACATCGATAGCATTGAAATGCACTCCAACCTAAATTTATGAAATTCTTCCAAAATGCCAACTTCCACAATAGGCGCTAAAACATTCCCGGGTCATCCAAAACCGGATACGGACATACGTCCAAGTCCAAAATCATCATACGAAGCTGTTGGAACCTTCAAATCCCGATTCCGAGGTCGTCTACTCAAAAATCACACTTTAGTAAATTCCTCCAACTTAAGGCTTTCGAAATTAGAATTTTCTTTCCAAATCAACTCTGAACTTCCCGAAATTAAATTCCAACCATGCGTACAAGTCATAATACCTAAAGTGAAGCTGATCAGGGTCTCAAACCACTGAATGACGCGCTAGAGCGTAAAACGGCCATCGGGTCGTTATATTTTCTCCTACTTAAACATACATTAGTCCTCGAACGTGCTAAGAACTTCTCAGGAGTTTGTCCGAAATCATCATTTAACACCTACCACAACCCAATTAAGCACATTTGCTCGAGCAAACCTGATAATCCTCCCTTTTATCTAGTCAAATAAGCCTTAGAGCCAAATTCCAATATCTAAAATTCTCTACCAAGTCTGTTTCCAACATTGAACAATGTATCCATCACTACATGAGGTAACAACACATGATTGTATACGCTTACTGAATTCTTACCATGCACCGCGTAACTTATTTGCCTAAGGCAATCTTTCCAAGGCACAACAGCTAATATTTCCACTGACCCGAAGCTCGTAGTGTACCTCACAACCAATTAAGCCTTGCTTTAACTCTCACAATACTGCCACGACAGAGAAGACGTGTAGAACTCATAACCACCCACCGAATCACAATTTATGGAGTCTCTCCTCCCGGCAAGAACCGTTACCTCATTCTGGAGTGAATAACAATATTTACTCTTCAATATGCTTCATATAAATCTGATCGCACTGATCCCAGGTCCAATAATCTCGTCTCACCTAGTACAAGATGCTCAGGAAATAAGCCACCTCAGACACTGCCAAAAGTCTTATAGGATGCCACAATATGCCAACAGGCTACAAACTTGAATGTGATAGATAAGGAAACGAACTCTGGAAAGATCTACTCAACCTATGCAACTAATTTAAACAACCGAAAAGATGTTATGAACCTTCCTTAGGAAATGGGAAGCAAAACACACAATAATAGATGTGGGAAACTGTACTCAATTTATGCTTGATGTTATGAACCTTCCCTGGGACATGTTACGTGCTTGTGTCATTGATTTTGGGGGCTCTTGGGATCAGTTTCTATCACTCGCAGAGTTTGCCTACAACAACAGTTATCAGTCGAGCATCCAGATGGCCCTATATGAGGCTTTGTATGGGTGGTGGTGTATATCTCCAGTGGGTTAGTTTGATCCGGGTGAGGCTAGGATTTTTGGTACAGACTTGGTTCAGGATGCATTGGACAAGGTTAAATTGATTCAGGAGCGCCTTCGTACGGTGCATTCTAGATAGAAGAGCTATGCCGACAAGAAGGTCCGTGATGTGTCTCGCATGGATGGGGAAAAGGTTCTGCTAAAGATTTCACCCATGAAGGGTGTTATGAGGTTCAGGGAGAAGGGAAAGTTGAGCCCTCGGTTCATTGGGCCTTTTGAGGTACTTCAAAGGATTAGGGAGGTGTCTAACGAGCTTGCCTTGCCACCTAGTTTGTTGGGAGTGCATCCGGTATTTCATGTTTCTATGCTTTGGAAGTATGTTGGCGATCCATCTCATGTCTTGGATTTTAGCATGGTTCAGTTGGATGGTGATTTGACTTATGATGTGGAGCCGGTGGCTATTTTGGATCGGCTGGTTCAGAAGTTGAGGTCAAAGGATATAGCTTTAGTGAAGGTGTAGTGGATAGGTCGTCCAGTTAAGGATGCTACTTGGGAGACCGAGTGGGACATGCGGAGCAGATATCCACACCTATTTGAGACTCCAGGTATGTCTCTAGACCCGTTCAAGGACGAACGTTTGTTTAAAAAGGGGAGGATGTAATGACCAGGCCGGTCGTTTCGAGAGTTGTAGTGCCGTTCCCCCATTTTTTGCTTACTTTGTTCTTTACTATTATTTTATGACTTGCCAGGGTAGTTTGTTCGGGTCCGGAAGGATTTTGGAATGAATTGAGATACTTAGTCTTATAATGCTAAGCTTAAGTTGAAAAAGTTGACCGGATGTTGACTTATATGTAAATGATCCCAGGTTCGAGTTTTGATGGTTCTGTTAGCTCCGTTGAGTGATTTTGGACTAAGAAGCATGTCCGGATTGTGATCTGGAGGTCTGTTGTAGAATTAGGCTTGAGAAGGCAAAAGTTGGGATTTTGAGAAATTTGACCCTGGGTGGACTTTTTGATATCGTTGTCAGATTGGATTTCTGGAAGTTGGAGTAGGTTCGTGGTGTCATTTGTGACTTGTGTGCAAAGTTTAAGATCAATCGGACGTGATTTGATAGGTTTCGGCATCGTTTGTAGAATTTGGAAATTTCAAAATTCATTAGACTTGAATTTATGCACGATTAGTGTTTTTGATGTTGTTTGAGGTGGTTTGAGGATTCGACTAATTTCGTATGATGTTTTAAGACGTGTTGGTATGTTTGGTTGAGGTTCCGAGGGCCTCGGGTTGATTTCGGGTGGTTAACGGACCGAGGTTTGAAGTTGAAGTATTTCTAAAGACTTGCAACTGCTGGTGTAATAGCACCTGCGGATTGGGAACCGCAGATGCGAGCTCGCAGAAGCAATAAACGGACCGCAGAAGCGGCCAATAAGGATTTGGGCAGTGGGCACAGATGCCAACATGTGGGCACAGAAGCGCTTGTGTAGAAGCGGGAGGACGGGCGCAGGGGCAGGCCGGCGGCAGGTGCGATGGAATTTTCTGCATCTGCGATGGCGCAGATGCGGTCCAGGGCTCGCAGAAGCGGAGGCATCTAGGTTAAGTGACTTCCGCAAATGCGAAATTTTCACCGCATAAGCGGATTTTGAGACCGCAAGTGCGGTTTAACTGGGAAGAACATATAAACATAAGGGCTCATGATTTTCTTCATTTTCTAACATTTTGAGCTCGGATTTTGGAGGTTTTTGAGAGGATTTTCAAGGGGATTCTTGAGGTAAGTTCCTTGTGTTCATATTTCTTCACTAATTATGTTCCTCAATGATTTTCCACCTAGTTGGTGTATTTTTGAGGTGTAATTTTGGGGTTTGAGGGTAGGGATTTGGAGAATTGATTTTGGGGATATGAATGGCCATTTGGTGTCGAATTTTGATGAATTTGGTATGACTAGACTCGTGAGTGAATGGGCTTTCAGGTTTTTTTTTACTTTTGTTGGGCGTGCACCGTAGGAATTGTGACTTGGTCTATTTCATGAAACTGTAAAGTTGAATAACGTGTTGTTAGCTATATGCTCTTCCTGTGATTTAGAAATTTGACTGCAAATCATGTTAGAAATCATGCTTAGGTTATGTGATTACACTGTTAGAACCCGCAGAGGTCGTGTACTTGTTGAATTGTTTGCTAATTGTTATTTTGTACTCAGTCACGATTTTACTTGTGTATCATATCTCAGTCTCTTCTTGTTTCTTGTTGATATGTTATATTATATCTATTTGGGCTGATTTTTATGATTTCTGAGATCCTGAGAGACTAGAGAGGTTGGTGACTAAGTTAGGGCCTGAGTACCAAGCTGTGAGCTAAATGTATATATATGGATCGGGTTGCACGATGCAACGGGCCTGATGGCTGTTTGTTTATGGATCGGGTTGCACGTCGCAGCGAGCCTTATGGCTATTTATATGGGATCGGGCAGCACGCCACAGCGAATTAGCACATGGTCTGAAGGAGGCCCTCCGGAGTCTGTACACCCCTATTGAGTGTGAGTGTTGAGGGGTGAGAGCCGAGTGATGAGCTATTGTGATAGACTGAGTGACTGTTGCCCTGAGAGGCGGTATTTTCTTTAATTGTTGTTACACATAGCTGCTATATGTAATTGTTTTGAAACTTTTGAGAGATACTATATCCGGATTTTACTTGAACTTGGTGTGTATAAACTGATTTGACTTAAATTGTTGGATTTGAAAGCAGGTCTACAATTTTGTTGAGATCACTGAAAATGAACTATAACTGTGTAGCTCGTCACTATCTTTCAGTTCCTTATTTATTATTATTAGTTACTAAGTTGGTTGTACTCATGCTACACCCTGCACTTCGTGTGCAGATCAAGGTGTTCCCGGTCATAGCGAGTGTTTATATTTGTGCAGCTGATTTTGGAGACTATCGAGGTAGCTGCATGGCGTTCGCAGGCCTTGACTCTCCTTCATTATATTTATTTGCATTTCAGTTCTTATTCCTTAGACATTGTAGTAGACTGTTCTTGGTATAGATGCTCATGTACTCGGTGACACCCCGGTTTGGAAAATATTTGGACTACGTTGTGGATTTATTTCTATTTTAAAAGATTTTTCATAAATCTTAACTGCTCCCGTATAATTTTCAAAGCTTTTATTTAGTGGAACTAGTTGAGTAGTTGGCTTGCATAGTTCCACGATAGGCGCCATCATGACGGTTGGTTTTGGGTCGTGACAGTTGACCAGAGAGATGACTTTTGAGCAAGTGACCCCGTAATAGAATTTTGATGATGTCAATAGCTTCGTATGGTGATTTCGGACTTAGGCGCATGTCCAGATTTGGATTTGGAAGTCCGTAGGTCAATTCAACGCATTTTGGCAAAAAATTGGAAAATAGAAGATTTTTGGAGAGTTCAATCGACGGTTGAATTTTTGATAACGAGGTTGGATTTCAATTTCGGAAATTGGAACAGCTTTATTATGTTATTTATGACTCGTGTGGAAAATTTGAAGTCATTCCGGATTGATTTGATACATTTCGGCGCAAAACATAGAAGTTGGAAGATTTGAAAACTCATAATTTGATTCGATGCGCGATTCATAATTTCGGCATTGTTTAATGTGATTTGAAGCCTCGACTAAGTTCATAATTTATTTTGGGATGTGTTGGTATAATTGGTTAAGGTCTCGAGGGCCTCGGGTGGATTCCGAATGGTTAACGGATCGATTTGAACTTGAAGAAAGCTGCTGGAATTCTGTTGTTCTGGACAGCAACTGATGCAACCGCTTCTACGAGAAGTTGATCGTAGAAGCAAGCTTATTGTCGCAGAAGTGATGGGAATAAATCTAGGCAACGTTGATCGCAGAAGCGGCGTAGGGGAGTGCACCTGCGACATCGCAGGTGCGATGTTGGCAGCGCTGAAGCGAACAGCATCGCAGAAGCGCAACACTGGACTCACATGCGGTTGCGCAGAAGCAAAGCAACTATCTGCAGGTGCGAGCCTTCACCTGGGTAGTGCTCTTCGCAGAAGCGATGATGGCGTCACAGAATCAACATTGCAGATGCGCAAATCAGTCTGCAGAAACGAAAGTGGACAGAAACTTGAGGACCAAAAATCAGTCACTTTGCCATTTTCAATTGGTATTTTAGTGCTCGATTTTAGGGCGATATTGGAGGAGTTCTTCATGACTTAGACTTGGGTAAGTGTTCTATATCCAAAAGTGATTATATTTCATAAATCCATGGTTATATTCATAATTTATTTTTGATTTAAATGGAAGAAATCAAGATTTTTGCAAAACTTTTCAAGAACAAAAATTTAAGATTTGGAGGTCGAGTTGTTATCGGAATTTGATAAAATTGGTATGGTCGAACTCGTATCGGAATGAGAGTCCGAATTTTGTGAAAATTATGTCGGGTTCTGAGAGGCAGGCCCGCGTTGACTTTGGTTGACTTTTTAGAATAAAAGTTTAAATCAACGTTATATTATCCGGAATTGGTTCCGATGAATGTTAATGAAGTTATACAATTAATTTGAATAGATTTGAGCTGTCCGAAGGATTTATTAAAGCAAGATGGTTATTTTGGAATATCGGCATAACTTCAAAAAAAAGTAAGTATCTTGTCTAACCTTGAGTGGGGGAAATTACCCCTTAGGCATTGAGTCTTATATGTAAATTGTGTGACTGAAAGCCGTGTACGCAAGGTGACGAGTACGTACTTGGTTTATATGTGCAAATATTATCGGTTGAAATTCGTAGACGCCCTTATGTATTAAATTGGAAATTGTTGGAACTTAGTAAATCCTTAAATTGTCATGCCCCATTCCTTGTTTGTCGAATTTGTATTTTATATGATAATTTGGTGTCATTGTCACTTGGATTTTTATGTTAATTCCATGTGTTGTTGATTTGATAATTTTCTTGGAATTAAATTCATTATGGAATCCTTATCTGCAAATAATTATTGAATAAGTTTAAAATGAGGCATTAATTTATATTTTTAAAATTTGGATTAATGAAGGTGTTGCCCTATGCTGAGTTACTTTTCCATCTCTATTGTTGTTTTGAGATTTTATATACGTTTTGTGGAGCCTTGGGCTATTTGTTGAGAAATTTATTGATTTGCTATATCTTTGGAATTGGTTGTGGTCATTGGGCAAATTGTGATATGAATTGATCGTGTTGTGTTGTCGTGATAATAGTTCGTGCAAATTATTGTGTGATTTGAGTTATTATTATGAGGATATAAGGGTGGCATTCCACTGTTGATATTATGTGGGTATAAGGGTGGCTATTATACAGAGCGATAAGGGCGGCTATAGTAGCGATAAGTGTGGCTATAGGAGTGATAAGGGTGGCTATTGATATTGTCGGGGCGGAGGGATAAGGGAGGATATTACAGCAGTGATAAGGGTAGATATAAGAGAGATAAGGGTGGCTATTGTCAGAGATGATATGTGATGATGTGGGGTTATTGTGTTGGTAATTTTTATGTGATGATGTAGGGTTATAGCATTGGCAATTTTCATGGGATGTTGTGATTTTCCTTGTGTTTATTCTTATATCTTGTGCAACTTGTCTTGTTATTTTGGTAAACTTGATAATAGTCTGATCTATGTTGAAATCGTGAGCATGTGGCTATTGCCGGGCAGATTATGTTATATGGGATCGGGTTGCACGCCGCAACAGGTATGATTAATGTTATATGGGATCGGGTTGCACGACGCAACAGATATGAAATGTGGGCACGGTGTGCCGGGGAAAATATGATGATTTTTATTATTGGCACGTGAGTTGTCCATGCGGTTTTGATAGAAATATGGGTACGAGGTGCCATGGTAACATAAAAGTGGGCTGGGACCCGTGTTACGAAAATATGAAAGTGGGCTGAGACCCGTGTTTTATGATTTTGAAATGAGGTGTCACAAAGTGACTTTTATTTGAAAGAATTTATATTCGAAAGACATCTATTTGAAAGAAGTACATTCGAAAGATATTTATTTGAAAGAATTTTATATTCGAAAGATATTTATTTGAAAGAAATATATTCGAAAGGTATTTATTCAAAAGAATTATATGTGAAAGAGTTATATTTGAAGGACTTGTTTAATTGGTTGTACTTGTGTTCCGTAATGACCCGACTTGTCGTTTTGAGAATTTACGTTCCGTTCAGTGACTTAAGGTCCCGAGCAGCTTTGTAATGTGCATTAAGACTTGTGTGTATGGTCGAGTTTGTTTTTCGGATGATACATGATTAAGTTGAAAGAACAATTCTCACTTTTAGAGTTTAAGTTAAAATAGTGACCGGATGTCGATTTATGTGTAAACGACCACGAAATAGAGTTTTGATGATTCTAATAGCTCCGTATGGGGTATGCTTGAATTGGGGTATGATTCGTGGTTTTAGCGTTGTTTTATGTGATTGGAGGTTTCGAATAAGTTCGTATGATGTTTTAGGACTTGTTGGTCTATTTGGTTGAGGTCCCGAGGGCCTCAGGTGAGTTTTAGATGGTTAACGGATCAAAATTTGGACTTAACACCTGCTGGAATTTTTCTACTGGAAATCGGGGGTAGAAATCGAGGCCAAGATCGAGGCTAGAGTGAGGGCAGGATCGTGTCACGACCCAATTTCACCTATAGGTTGTGATGGTGCCCAACATCACAGCTAGGCAACCCAACTAGTGAATTATATTTCATCTTTTCATAAATTTCCGAGTAATTAAACTCTTCTTACTTGCAATATTTAATGAAAATATAAACGGTTCTTTTAAAATAAAAATCAAGAAAATAATTCAAATCACGATTCTACTAGTGTGTGTGCCA
Source organism: Nicotiana tomentosiformis (assembly GCF_000390325.3). Classification (NCBI taxonomy): domain Eukaryota; kingdom Viridiplantae; phylum Streptophyta; class Magnoliopsida; order Solanales; family Solanaceae; genus Nicotiana; species Nicotiana tomentosiformis. Next base: position 144,712,886 of record NC_090817.1, read on the forward strand.
AGACCTGGTGTCACAATATGAGCATCTAGTAGATTATACAAAAGAAATCCAAAACACTGTCTGAACACAAAATAGACAGAAAATAAATACAAAGGGAGACACTAGGTGCTGCGGAATGGCTCAGGAGAAGCAACTCACCACTAGGCCTCGAGATAGCGTGGGTGCGCACCGGTAGGACTGCCTAAGGTTCCTATCTCAGATCCTGCACAAAAAATGCAGCAAGCGTAGCATGATTACGTAAACAACGTGTACCCAATAAGTATCAAGCCTAATCTCGAAGAAGTAGTGACGAGAGGTCGACTTTGATACTCACTATGGGTCAATATTATTAAAATAGAAATATTTAAATAGACATGCTTTATGTGAATAACAATAATCTTCTCAACAAGCGGGAATAAATAATTCTTTCAAATTCAATAATTTCCAGTTAATTATTTAGCTTCACAAGCTGCAATAGGATGTCAAAGTATCGTGTAATTATTATTATTAAGCACGATTTCTGCCGAGGTCGTACGACCCGATCCATAGTGTCATGTACACTGCCAAGGGACGTGCGGCACGATCCATAGATGCATCTATACTGCCGAGGTGTTCGATCCACTCCACAAGAAAGGAAGACATTTTCTTATGAACCTCCGGAATGAGAAGTTATTATAAGGCTAACACATAAGGATGTACAATTTCTGTTTACAATCAAGTAATTTGCACAAAATTTCAAGTATGCGAAATTTCGGTCTTTTACTCTTTCCTCTAACAATTTCCAATATAATTCCAGTACTTTAATTAAATAAAGGATGCAATTATTATACGTATGTCATGCTTTGAGTCCTAAACTACCCGGACATAGCATAATTAGTAGCTACGCACCACTCCCGTCACCTCGTGCGTACGTAGCACCCACAATTAGCAACAATTATTAATTTAAATCACCTATGGAGTTAATTCCCTCTTATAAGGTTAGACAAGAGACTTACCTCACTCCGAAGCTCCATAACCGGCTCCAACGTCACTCAACACCTCAAACCGATGTTTGTCGATCCAAAACTATGCAAACAAGGTGCAAACCAATCAAAATGTGTTATAAAACCCCTAATTAATCAATTTAAACAATTTTCAACTCAGCTCGAAAAGTCGATAATATCAACCGTCGGGCCCACGTGCCCGGATTTCGAAAATTTTCGAAGATAAACTTTACCCATAACATCGCTAACTCAATTATATCATTTATTCAAAAGTCTATGTCCAATTTCGTGGTCAAAATTCAAAAATACCAAATTCCTACTAATTTCCATGTTTAAATCCATATATAAACCAAGTATTTAACTTGCAATAGATGGGAATCACTTACCTCATGTTACTTGATGAAAATCCCTCCTTGAAGTTCTCCAAAAATCGCCTAAACAAGTGGAAATGAGAGGAAATGGGCCAAAATCCCGTACTTAAGCAAACCTTCTGCCCAGCGATCACCGCACCTGCGGTCACTTGGCCGCTTCTGCAGTTCCGCAGGTGCGGCCAAATAACCGCTTCTATGGTCCTCCTTCAGGCCCCTCATTTCCCGCACTTGCGGCTCTTCGTGCGCAGGTTCGATCTCGCTTCTGCGGAACTTGACCGCATCTATGGTCCCAGCCTCCCCCAGCAAATTCCGCTTATGCGCCCCCTCTTGACCGCTTTTGTGGCTCCGCACCTACGGCAAAAACCTCGCAAGTGCAGTTACACCAGATACCAGCTGCCTCAGCATTTTCCTTAGTCCAAAAATCGATCCGTTAAGCATCCGAAACTCACCTGAGGCCCCCGGGGCCCCAACCAAAGATACCAACAAGTCCTAAAACATCATACGAACTTAGACGAGCCTTTAAATCATATCAAACAATGCTAAAAGCATGAAGCACACTCCAATTCAAACATAATGAACTTTGAAAATTCAAACTTCTACAATAGATGCCGAAACCTATAAAATCACGTCCAATTGACCTGAGATTTTGCACACAAATCATAATTGACATTACGGACTTACTCCAACTTCCGGAATCAGAATCCGACCCTGATATAAAAAATTCCACTCCCGGTCAAACCTCTCAAAATTATCCAAATTTCCAACTTTCGTCAATTGATGCCGAAATGACCCACGGGCCTTCAAATAAACGTCCGGACACGCTCATAAGACCAAAATTACCATACGGAACTATTTCCAGACTCAGAATCCCTAACAGACATAGATAACATAAAAATCCACTCAAACCCAAACTTAAGAAATTATTAAACCTTCAAAATGTCAACCTTCCATAATAGGCGCCGGAATACTCCTTGGCCACCCGATTCTTGACCCGAACATACACCCAGGTCGAAAATCATCATACAAACCTATTGGAACCTTCAAATCCCGATTCTGAGGTCGTTTACTAAAAATCCAAACCTTAGTCAATTCTTCCAACTTAAGCTTCTGAATTTAGAATTTTCTTCCCGAATCAACTCCAAACATCCCGAAATTTGATTCCGACCACAAGTACAAGTCATAATACCTGAAGTGAAGCTACTCAAAGCCTCAAACCGCCAAATGACGCGCTAGAGCTCAAAACGATCAGTCGGGTCATTACATTCTCTCTCACTTAAACATACGTTCATCCTCGAACGTGCTAAGAACTGCTCTAAAGTTGTCCAAAATAACTGTTTAACACCACATGCATCTGCCCTTGCTACCACAATCCAGTTGCACACATTAGCCCTAGCCAGACTGAAAATCCTACATATAACCTTAGCTAACTAACTTTAGAACCAAATTCCAACTTCTGAATTTCTTTACAAGATCTTATTCTAAAGCACGAACACAACGCAAATCTCCACATGCTGATTCGACACACAATCATGCATCCAGGCTAATATCACAAAATGCACCGCATAACTCGTTTGCCCAAGGCAACCTCTTCCAAGCACAACAACTGAAACTTCACTGACACGACGCCCGAAGCACACTTCATAACACCTATGAGCCTGGTTCCAAACCTCCAATGTTGCCACGACGGAAGAGATATGTAGAAACTCATAACCCCTTGCCGAATCGACAAATCCTGGAGACTCCTCCTGATAGGAACCATTACCTTATTCTGAACTGAATCACGATATTTGGTATTTAACAGGAACCATTAGCCAATAACCTCGTCTCACCCAGTACAAGTTGTTCAGGAAATAAGCCATCTCGACCACTGACCAAAATCTCATATGACGCCATCAAAGTGCCGATAAGCCACAACTCAAATATGATATATAAGGAAAAACGAACTCTGGAAAACAACTACCCAGCCCATGTAACAAATAAAACGGTCGAACAGACACTATGAACTCTCTTCAGTGAATTAGGAAACAAAATACAAAGAAACAAATATATGTAATAGTACTCAACATCTCATTATTGTGGCGTGCAACCTGATCCAACATGACACTGTTGCGGCGTGCAACCTGATCCAAATAGTATACCCGTGGCGGTGTGCCACCCGATCCGCACATATCAATTAAGAATAAAACACACATATCAAGCCGTAACGCTTATACTTACAAGATACCCGAATATCGACCACAAGCACGCCGAGTGCAAAAAGTATGACTCTAGGGAGACGAATAGTGTCACATGCTACGAAACGCAAGCACAGCTAACATGCGATAAATGACCCGCATCTTGAGAGCCATCCTGCTCACACAACATTACAAGTTGCTCGGGATCTCACATCGATTCTGATCATACCATACTGGACTAATAACCTTTCAAGGATCCACAATGGCTCTATTTATGACACACAAGAGAAGCCGTACCAATATGGAACAAACTCCCACATTAACGATAGTACTCCAAAATCTCCATACTTGGTTTCAATATTTAACAATCACGTGACAAATATGTCACACTTATATCAATCTCCCCATGGGGCACGCTCCCAGGACCCTCTGTCCAGGTAGCAAAGTCTGTGCATCCATACCACCAACCATACTAATTCTGTAAAGTAAATTAAGAATCCACAAATAAATACTCAAAGCCCCTTACCTAGGACGTCATTCAAAGACTATGCCAGCTTACATTGAACATTAAAATTCACCCCTGCTTATCCGAGCCAGTGACATTATTATCAGCACTGAACCGCAACCTTGACCTTCAACTTCCAGTTCCTATGCCGCTCACTTCACCTATCATGCTGCTACCCGATAATACACGTATTCCATAACCCTTGAACTACTAGTGGACTAAACACTTTATTGGCCAGAAACCTTTCATTTAGCTCACTTCAGAAGAACCTATGCAATACACAACTGAATTCCCAAACCGCGGAAAATACAAACCTCAAGTTGTGGTCTAAACCATCGCAACTCTTCCGAAAATCCATTTATGCGACAAGGCCATTTAAAATCACATACGCCCCAATTCAATCAATTTATGGTGGATGTCAAGCCTGCACGTACAACCACAAACCACATGTTATAACTTCACACACCGAATGAACCGACCATTGCCACAATCATGCTGATTCAGCCATTACAACCGACCTAGCTTCTTTAAATTTACCCTTGACATGGCTTAGAAATAATGTTAGCTCCATTCAAAACATAACAAACTCAATCTGCACTCATTCCGAGTGACCCGAATCACGAGACTATATCATCTCAATACCCATGAATCACCTCATACCTTTCTCCAACGCACAATAGCATCTCTGACTGGTATACCCATTATGCAGAACCTCTTGCAAATCCGAAGACATTTCTTCCTTTCCTCCAATACTGCACTGCTTACCCGATAATAACATAGAACACTCCAAGTCCCATTCACAATCCACTGCAGAACTTGATCCTTAACCATACAACGGACCCAAAATCTTTAAGTATCAGACTTAAATTCTTGAACTCACTGAATCGTTGTTAAGAGTCACCCACTCTGACCTGGTCTCAAATATAACCAAACTTCATTGCCCTGCTAGTACATGAATACCCTCATAAAGAAGCAACCGGCTAAATCCTTGCACATTACCTCCACAAGAAGCATAACTCTGAGTCTTCCCAAAACCTGCACCTGAATCGATAAGACGAAATATAGCACACATTTATCAATTTCTCTACTCGAATTACCCCTGATGTTTCCTTTTTTTTCTTTTTTTTATTAGTCACAAATAATCCACCAATGCGCCGATAATCGAAAGTTGCACAAGTCGACAACCATGCGATCCAATCGTAGATGGTGGGGCTCCCCCACTTATCTTTAAGATACCATCACATAATATAGAGCCCGCAACAATTCCTCCCCCTCATTTACCATGATCCCGCGTCGTTAACCGCCAAATTTCTCGAAGTCTTTTGTTAAGATTTTCATGAACATTCTGAATCATCAACCACAATCACATATTCGACCTCTTACCAGGTAGAAAGTAAAATTCATCGTAGAAGCTTCATCATCATCACACAACCGTTATCCTTCTTACAGGAGATAACCCACCTATGAACTTCCATGCACACATCTTCCAACGACATTACACTGGGTGCAACTACCACACATTCAGTAAACCTCCTGAGCCTATGCTAGTCCACCAGCGGTACAAGTCTGTTCATTCCCTATTAACATCAACTGAGAGTTCAACAATATCATCCAACTCAAGTCATATTGCATCTGAAACGATAATCAAATCTTCGCACCCCCCTCGTTTCAAGAAACCTTCTTCCCGCCATATTAAATCTCTCTCCATACAATGACCATTATTCCAAATAGAATACGTAGACCAAATCACCTTTCATCACGATCCCCAAGCCATTCAGCACTTTCTCAAGGCACATGGTTATTCTACCACCGAATCCATATGCTTCCCTGCCTCTCCCACTTCGGTCAAACCATCTCCTTTAAACAACTTCTCGACTTCAGCTTCCCATACTTAACTCGCTAGTAATTCAACCACCGCAATATACCTCCCATATGTCCTTACTCATTCCTCGTTACCCAATTGTTGTATCAAATCGAAATCCATCTATGTAGCACCTGAACTAACATATTACTACCAATTCTAAGTATCCTAGTAGATCATCTTCCTCTAGTCATCAACATTGGAATAACCCATTCGATCCCGAACTGCTGCACACCGCTATTTCTGACAACCACCCCTCAGGCACCATTTCACAACACCCTGCCTCGACGGCAAAATTAAGAATGCCATAGCACCAGTGAAACTTAATACATTCAAACAAGGACAACCACACCACATCACAAGGACAACCACACCACATCACAGATAAAAATTCCACCACACTCGAAAATACCAAATCTCGTTACTCCATCAACCCGACCTGAACATTCGCAGTCCGATTGCCTTTTCTTTGCTGGAATTAAATATTGAACCTCTAAATCACCCACTGAGATAAATCTCCTTTCAAGTCATTCACTGCATCAACACATAAACGAGCACCCAACCATTACACTAACATAGTGCAATAACAATACTGAACATCATAACAATTTGCGTATAACCTCAAAACCATAGGAAATATAGATATTGAGCTGATACAATAGAACATCCTTCCGCCAGGGGACGATAATAGCATGTCCGAACACTTAGGGAAAAGCATCCTGCACCACCTATGCAGTACCACTACAACTCCTCGTTACCCAATTGATATGTGTGCCCAACATCGTATAACAATGAGTAGGAAGGAAATAAAGGCACAAGCCTCAATGGATTCAAACCGCACAATAAAGGAATCAAGAAGGGAAGTTCTCCTAACAGCCCTGTAGCCTCTCGAAGATAAGAACAGATGTCTCTGTACCGATCCGCAAGACTCAATTAGGCCTGCTCTTAACTTGGGAGACCTACGTGAACCTAGTGCTCTGAACCATGTTGTCACGACTCAATTTCACCTATAGGTCGTGAAGGCGCCTAACATCACAGCTAGGCAAGGCAACTAGTGAATTATATTTCCTCTTTTCATAAATTTTTGAGTAATTAAACTCATCTTACTTGCAATATTTAAGGAAAATATTAAAGGTTCTGATTAAATAAAAATCAAGAAAATAATTCAAATCACGATTCTACTAGTATGTGTGCCAAGACCTGGTGTCACAAGTATATGGGCATCTAGTAGATTATACAAAAGAAATACAAAATAATATCTGAACACAAAATAGACAGAAAACAAATACAAAGGGAGACACTAGGTGCGGCGGAACGATACAGGAGAAGCAGCTCACCGGTAGGACCGCCTAAGGTTCCTGTTTCAGATCCTGCACAAAAAGCGCAGCAAGCGCAGCATGAGTACGTAAACAACGTGTACCCAGTAAGTATCAAGCCTAATCTCGAAGAAGTAGTGACGAGAGGTCAACTTTGACACTCACTATGGGTCAATATTATTAAAATAGAAATATTTAAATAGACATGGTTTATGTGAATAACAATAATCTTCTTAACAAGCGGGAATAAATAATTCTTTCAAATTCAATAATTTCCAATTAATCATTTACCTTCACAAGCTGCAATAGGATGTCAAAGTATCATGTAATTATTATTATTAAGCACGATTTCTGTCGAGGTCGTACGGCCCGATCCAGAGTGTCGTGTACACTGCCGAGGGACGTGCGGCATGATCCATAGATGCATCTATACTGCCGAGGCATTCGATCCGCTCCACAAGAAAGGAGGATATTTTCCTATGAACCTCCGGAATGAGAAGTTACGATAAGGCTAACACATAAGGATGTACAATTTCTGTTAACAATCAAGTAATTTGCTCAAAATTTCAGTATGCGAAATTTCGGTCTTTTACTGTTTCCTCTAACAATTTCCAATATAATTCCAGTACTTTAATTAAATAAAGGATGCAATTATTACCATTAAGTCATGCTTGGAGTCCTAAACTACACGGACATAGCATAATTAGTAGCTACGCACCACTCTCGTTACCTCGTGCGTACGTAGCTCCCACAATTAGCAACAATTATTAATTCAAATCACCTATAGGGTAAATTCCCTCTTACAAGGTTAGACAAGAGACTTACCTCGCTCCGAAGCTCCATAGGCGGTTCCAACATAACTCAACACCTCAAACCGATGTCTGTCGATCCAAAACTATGCAAACAAGGTGCAAACCAATCAAAATGTGTTATAATACCCATAATTAATCAATTTAAACAATTTCCAACTCCGCTCGAAAGGTCGATAATATCAACCCTATGGCCCATGTGCCCGGATTTCAAAATATTTCGAAGATAAACTTTACCCATAATATCACGAACTCAATTATATCATTTATTCCAAATTCTATGTCCAATTTCATGGTCTAAATTCAAAAATAACAAATTTCTAGGTTTTTCTTCAAAATCCCAAATTCCTACCAATTTCCATATTTAAATCAATATATAAACCATATATTTAACTTGCAATAGGTTGGAATCACTTACCTCGTGTTACTTGATGAAAATCCCTCCTTGAAGTTCTCCAAAAATCGCCTAACCAAGTGGAAATGAGAGGAAATGGGCCAAAATCCCGAACTTAAGCAAACCTTCTGCTCCGCAATCACCGCACCTGTGGTCACTCGGCCACTTCTGCGGTTCTGCAGGTGCGGCCAAAATACCTCTTCTGCGGTCCTCCTTCAAGCCCCTCACTTCCCGCATCTGTGGCTCTTCGTGCGCAGGTGCGGTCCTGCTTCTGCGGAAATTGACCGCATTTGTGGTCCCTGCCTCCCCTAGCGAATTCCGGTTCTGCGTCCCCTCTTGGCCACTTCTGCGGCTCTACACCTGCGGCCAAAATCTCACAGTTGTGGTTACACCAGATACCAACTGCCTCAGCATTTTCCTTAGTCTAAAAATGATCCGTTAAGCATCTGAAACTTACCCGAGGCCCCGGGGCCCCAACCAAACATACCAACAAGTCCTAAAACATCATACGAGCTTAGTCGAGCCTTTAAATCACACCAAACAATGCTAAAAACACAAATCACCCTCCAATTCAAACTTAATGAACTTTGAAACATCAAACATCTACAATAGATGCCGAAACCTATCAAACCACATCTGATTGACCTCAAATTTTGCATACAATTCATAATTGACATTACTGACCTACTCCAACTTCCGGAATCGGAATCCGACCACGATATCAAAAAGTCCACTCCCGGTCATACCTCTCAAAATCATCCAAATTTCCAACTTTCACCAATTGACACCGATATGACCCACGGACCTCCAAATCAACGTCCGGACACGCTCCTAAGACCAAAATTACCATACGGAACTATTCCAGGCTCGGAATCCCAGACAGACATCGATAACATAAAAATTCACTCCAACCCAAACTTAAGAAATTATTAAACCTTCAAAATGTCAACCTTCCATAATAGGCGTCGGAATACTCCCGGGCCACCCGATTCTCGACTCGAACATACGCCTAGGTCCAAAATCATCATACGAACCTATTGGAACCTTCAAATCTTGATTCCGAAGTCATTTACTAAAAATCCAAACCTTAGTCAATTCTTCCAACTTAAGCTTCTGAATTTAGAATTTTCTACCCGAATCAACTCCAAACATCCCGATATTTAATTTCGACCACACGTACAAGTCATAATACCTGAAGTGAAGCTACTCACGGCCTCAAACCGCCGAATGACATGCTAGAGCTCAAAACGATCAGTCGGGTCATTACAGATCGAGGCGAGGATCGAAGGCAGGATCGAGGGTAGGATCAAAGCCAGGATCGAAGCCAGGATTGAGGGCAGGATCGAGGGCAGGATCAAAGGCATGATTGAGGAAAGGATCAAAGCCATGATCGAGGGCAGGATCGAAGCCATGATCGAGGGAAAAATCAAAGCCATGATTGAGGGCAGCGATCGAGGGCAGCGTCTGGACAGAAACGTTAAATTATAAAAAGGGGACTTCATCCCATTTTCCATTTTTGTCAAATTGGAGCTTAGGGAGAGGCGATATTTGAGGGATTTTCAAGGAAAAACATTGGGATAAATGATTCTAACTCGGATTTGGTCAATATACACGAATATATCATTGTTTTCATCATTTAATTAGTGTTTTGAGATGGAAATTTGGGAAAAATTGTAGAAATCTCATAAAATGCATTTTTGAGATTTCGATGTCGATTCGGAGTCGGATTTGAGTGAAACTAGTATGGTTGGATTCGTAATTGAATGGATTGTTGGATTTTGTGAGTTTCGCTGGATTCCGAGACATGTGCCCCAAGAGCGATTTTTGAGTTAAATTTCGAATTTTTGTTGGAAAAATTAGTATTTTCATATGAAATTAATTCCAATGATTCGTATTGACTGAATCGAATTAATTATGACTGGATATGAGACTTTCGGAGGCTAATTCGTGAGGTAAAGGCATAACAAAGTAAATAATTACCTGGTTTGAGGTAAGTATCTTGCTTAACCTTGAGCGGGGGAAATTACCCCTTAGGCATTGAGTCTTATATGAAAATTGTGTAATTGAAAACCATGTACGCGAGGTGATGAGTACGTACTTCGCTTATATGTGCAAATTACATTGGTTGAAATCCGTAGACGCCCTTAGGTATTAAATTGGAAAATTGTTGGAACATAGTAAATCCTTTTTTGTTGAATTTATTTTTATATGATAATTTGGTATGATTGCCACCTTGATTTTTATGTGAATCTCATGTTTCTGTTGAGTTGATATTTTCTGGAGATAATTTTATTATGGATTTTTTTTCATTTGCAAATAATTTTAAAATGAGGCATTAATCTAATTGCCAAGAATTTGGATTAAAGAAGGCATTGTTCCTTGATGAGTTTCTTTTCAATTCATGTTGTTGAAATTAGTATTGAGTTATAAAGGCCGAAAATCATATTGAGGAAAAGTGTTAAATTGTAAAATATTATTTTGTTGAGTTGTTCACTCTCGGATATCATGTTAAGATTTGTTTTGCACCTTATGGTCGAGCCATGGGCTCCTTATTGTGGAAAATAATGTATTGTTGATTTCTATGGAAAGTTGTAATATTTGAGCACTTGATGTGCAATTTGTAATATGTTGCAATATTTGAGCACTTGAGGTGCAATTTGTGATATGTGGTGATATTTGAGCACTTGAGGTGCAATTTGTGATATGTTATAATATTTGAGCACTTGAGGTGTAATATGTGATATGTGGTGATATTTGAGCAATTGATGTGCAATTTGTAATATGTTGTAATATTTGAGCACTTGAGGTGCAATTTGTGATATGTGGTGATATTTGAGCACTTGAGGTGCAAGTTGTGTTATGCTGTGATAATCAGGTACTTGAGGTGTGAATTGTGATATATTGTGATATTGATACGCATGCGGTGGTATAAGGTTTGGGTGTTGAAACGCATGCGGTGAGATAAGGGGGGCTTGATACGCGTGGCTAGTAGGGGAACTACTAGAAGCCATGCGGTGTGATAAGGGTGGCTAAAACGCGGGATGTTATTTCAGGAAAAATGAGTTTAAAAACTAAATGTGAAGGCTCCCGCGATGATATAAGGAAAGATTGTGAATTTATTTATAATTTGGAACTACGAGGCGGTACCTCGGGAGTGCCCTTTGTTGAAATTTCTCTATGGCTGCACTTGCCTTTGGTTATTTTGTTTTTCCGTAATATTTAAATTCTTGTGTTCTCCGTGATATATTATTTGACTTAATAGTTTGTGTGTTGTATTTCTTATTGTATTGTGTTAGCTTTGGTTTTTTCGTACGAGACTCTGAGGATTGGTATTTCTAGTTTGTACTTGTGTTCGATGATTGAGTTGTTTTAAATAAAAGAAATTACTCTTATGTTTTAATTCAATAAGTTTTATATCCAATCAGTAGCTTATCTGATGTTTTATTTTAATTGAAATGTCATTTTATTCACTCAAACAATTTCTAAAATAAACTCATTTATTTGTTGATTTCTTACTTGATTTAAAGATTTTAACCTTACTTTATTGATATTTTGGGCACGTGAGTTGTCCATGCAGTTGTGATATAAACATGGGCTGAAACCCATATCTTATGACTATGAGATGAGGTATCACAGAGTGATTTTATTATGAAAAAATTTGTATTTGAAAGACTTGTTTAATTGGCTGTATTGGTATTCCTTATTTGGTAGGACAATAATTATGGTATTCTTATTGCCTTGCTGTTGATACCACTGGTCGATTCTTGTTTCCATTACTGCTATTTGCTTTCCATTATTATCGTATACTGCTATATTGCACATGTTATTTGACTAGTGAGTGTCTTGACTGTACCCCGTCACTACTCCACCGAGGTTAGTCTTGATACATATTGGGTACTGCCTGTGGTGTACTCATACTACACTTCTGCACATTTTTGTATAGAGCCAGGTATTGGAGATATCGGATTCGGACAGAGATTAGAGTGTGATCGCAATGAGTCAAGGTAGGGCTGCTTGGTCGTCGCAATCCCTTGGAGTCTTTCTATTTTTATTGTACTGTCCACTCTTATTCACAGAGTATTGTATATTCGATCGTTGGGATAACTACGTGTACTCAGTTAGAGTTAGTGACTCTGTATTACCAGTCTAGGGAGGTTTTTATATTTATTTCCAATGTTAGTGATGACACTAGTATTTAATTATATGTTTTCAAAAAAAAACTTGAATTGTAATCGTAATCGGCTTACCTAGTCTTAGAGACTAAGTGCCATCACGACGCCTGTGGTAGAATTTTGGGTCGTGACATGTTCCTTATTCATTTGAGTAATGATTATGGTGTTCTTATTGCCTTGCTGTTTACATCTCTAGTTGATTATTGTTGCTATCACTGCTATTTATTTTATATTATTTTAGTATACTATATTGCACGGGTTATTAGACTAGTGAGTGTCTTGACTGTACCTCGCCACTACTCTACCGAGGTTAGTCTTGATACTTACTGGGTACCGACTGTGGTGAACTCATACTACACTTCTGCACATTTTTGTGCAGAGCCAGGTATTGAAGATATCAGAATCGGACAAAGTTAGAGTGTGATCGCAAGAACTTAAGGTAGAGTTGCTTGGTCATTGCAGTCCCTTGGAGTCTTTCCATTCTTATTGTACTGTTAATTTCTTATTCGAACAATATTGTATATTCGGTACTCGAGATCATTCCATGTATTTAGTTAGAGTTCGTGACTCAGTATTACCAGTCTTGGAAGGTTGTTTGAATTTTTCCGTTGTTGGTTTTGACACTTGTATTAAATTATATGTTTCAAAAACAAATGGCTTGAACTGTTATTATACTCGGCTTACCTAGTCTTAGAGACTAAGTGTCATCACGATGCCTGTAGTGGAATTTTGGGTCGTGACACATATAAAAAAAATTAACGTCTTATTGTTCTATTTTTAAAATTCAAAGGAAAATAATGACGTGCAATAAAAAACATCAGGCATTCCATAATAATTACTTTTTATAAGACAAGGACATTGTTTACTTGAACGGATATAACAGATAAAATTTTGGCTAGGTGCAAGGACGTCAATTACCAATGTTTATTGTTAAATAACAAAAAGTTTAAATCATTTAATAATAATAATATAATCAACTAAAAGAGCTAATTGAATTCATCTTCTTTTGTTACAAAATATGAGAAACATATGAGTTAGAATATTTAACCAATTATTTTTACAATCATATATGAGATATTGTATACAAACTATTACTTTTACATAACTTCTAGAACGGCTTAAAAGTTAGAAAGTTTACCTCAAATCACAAACAAATGCATCCCATAGATATCAATACTATCAAGAATTTATGATAAAGAATGTGAAATAGTGGCTTCTTTTATAGAAGTGTTCAACTCCTTATTTTAAATAATTTTGTGTCACGACCCAAAATCTCACCTGTCGTGATGGCACCTATCTCAATATTAGGCAAGCCGATAACCTCAATAAAACACAATATCTTTTAAGTTTGAAAACATAATATTTGATTTCAATAGAAAACCTCACAAATACGGATATAAAACACTCTCAAAACGCGGTGTCACTAAGTACATGAGCATCTAAATGATAATAAAGTCTGACTGATAAGAACACTGTCTGAAAATATAGAACAATACAATAACTGAAAGGAAGAGAGTCAAGGTCAGCGGATGCCAGGCAGCTACCTTGATAGTCTCCAACAGATAACACTCTGAGATCTAACAGTCTCCGTGTTCGGAAGTATCTGGATCTACACATAAGGAATATGATATCTCAGTGGGAAAACCTTGTCTACTCACGATCACAAATTACTCGGTCACTCAGTATTGTACATGGCCCATCCAGCCCAGGGAAGTTCCATCCCGTATATATATACATCAACTGACAGTCAGTGACTCAGTACCGTATAAGGCCAAATCCAGCCCATGGGTAAATTTATCCCCAAATTATAATGATTCAGACAAAATCCATGTCCATGAAAATTCATTACAAGTACAAATAAGTAAGGCAAGTCCATGCCCTAGGAAGTCCATCCCGAATATAAATCATCTACGCTCACTGTGGGCGGTGCACACTCCGAAGGGGCTCCTTCAGCCGAAGTGTGATATAAGCCTACATGGCCTGCTGCGGGCGGGAAGCCCCGATCCATATAATAATAAAGCCTATAAGACCTACTATAGGCGGGCAGTCCCGTTCCATATAATAATAATAATAATAATAATAATAATAATAATAATAATAATAATAATAATAATAATAATAATATATAGAAAGCCGATATGGCCTTCTGCAGGCGGGCAACTTCGATCCCATAAATATCCTCACAATTGATAAACATGACTGTGTATGAAATGCACATTTTAAAATAATTAAATTCAACAGCAACATAACCTTATGGGTCCCAAAAATATCGGCACGTAGCCTAAACGTGATCTTTAATACGAGTCTCAGCTCAATTTCTCTAACACGTGGAGAATATTCGGATAATAACATGATTCTTTAATTTTACAACCCCACAGAATTTATTTAAGTCACAATTTCTATGGTGCACGCCCACACGCTCGTCACCTAGCATGTGCGTCACCTCCAACAATTGATATAACACAAAATTCAGGGATTCATACCCTAAGAACCAAGTTTAGAAATGACACTTACCTCAAAACCGCGTAATTCTTTATTTCGCTATGCCTTTGCCTCATGAATTGGCCTCCGAAAGCCTCATATCTAGTCACAATTAATTTGATTCAATCAATACAAATCATAGAAATTTATTCCATATGAAAATACTAATTTTCCAACAAAACCCGAAATTTAACTCAAATATTGCCCGTGGGGCTCACATCTCGAAACCCGATAAAAGTTACAAAATATGAACGCCCATTCAACCATGAGTCTAACCATA
Organism: Nicotiana tomentosiformis; assembly: GCF_000390325.3. NCBI lineage: Eukaryota > Viridiplantae > Streptophyta > Magnoliopsida > Solanales > Solanaceae > Nicotiana > Nicotiana tomentosiformis. Next base: position 144,728,211 of record NC_090817.1, read on the forward strand.
CCAAATTTAACAAATTCCAACATCAACTCGACCTTCAAATATTAAATTCTTATTTTGAAATCCCTAGGCCCAAATCCTCTAATTTCACCTCAAAAATACGTAATCTAGTCGAAATACTCAATGATAATCTAATATTATTGACTAACAATGATCACAAGTGACTTACCTCAAGTTTTTTCGTGAATTCTCTCTGACAAATCGCCCAAAACCGTGTTAAAAATGTCCAAAATGACAAAAATGTCGGAACCCTCTATTTTTGTACACTGCGGTTCCGCTTTTGCGGTGAAGCAACTTGTAATGACCCGATCGGTCATTTTGAGCCCTAGTATGTCGTTCAGCAGTTTGAGGCCATGAGTAGCTTCACCTCAGGTATTATAGCTTGTACGCGTGATCGGAATTTGAATTTCGGAAGTTCAGAGTTGATTTGGAAAGAAAATTCTCATTTCGGAAGCTTTAAGTTGGAAGAATTGACTAAGCTTGGATTTTGAAGTAAACAACCTCGGAATCGGGATTTGAAGGTTCCAACAGGTCCGTATGATGATTTCGGACTTGGGCGTATGTTCGGATCGGGTTTTGGATGCCCTGGGAGTGTTTCGGCACCTATTATGGAAGTTAGCATTTTGGAAGAATTCCATAAATTTGGGTTGAAGTGCATTTCAATGTTATCGATGTATGTTTGGAATTCTGAATCTGAGAATAGCTCCGCATGGTGATTCCGTTATTGGGAGCGCGTCCGTAAGTGGATTTGGAGGTCCGTAGGTCACTTTGGAGTTGTTTGGCGAAAGTTAGAAATTTGAAGGTTTTCGAGAAGTTTGACCGGGAGTGAACTTTTTGATATCAGGATCGGATTCCGATTCCAGAAGTTGGAGTAGGTCCGTAATGTCGAATGTCACTTGTGTGCAAAATTTGAAGTCAATCGGGCGCGGTTTGATAAGTTTCGGCATCGAATGTAGAAGTTTGAAATTCAAAAGTTCATTCAGCTTGGAATGGGGTGTGATTCATGAATTCGACATTATTTGATGTGATTTGAAGGCTCGACTAAGTTCTTAATGTATTTTAGGATGTGTTGGTATAATTGGTTAAGGTCCCGAGGGCCCCGGGTGGATTTCAGGTAGTTAACAGATCGAATTTGGAATTTGAGGAAGGGCTGAAGCAGCTGAGCATCTGGTGTAACCGCACCTACGTGAAGTGGGCCGCAGGTGCGGGAAATTGGCTCGCCGGAGCCGGGGGGGGCTGCTGAGAACCCCAAGAGTGGAAGGATTTATGCACCTGCGAAGGTGCAGGTGCGAGGAGAGCAACGCAGGAGCGGACGCGCAGATGCGCCACATGGAGTGCAGGTGCAAAAATATTGGGCCGAGCTGGAGCCGCACCTGCGATGGGATTTTTGCAGGTGCGGGACCGCAGATGCGGCCAAGCCACCGCAGGTGCGAACATCGGGGCTGGGCAGTGTGTTCTTTAAAAATGAGTGCTTGGCTCATTTTCACCTCATTTTCTCCATGAGAGACCGGTCTTGAAGCGGGTTTGGAGCTCATTCTTCGTCATAAATGCCAAGGTAAGTGATTCCTACTTATTACAAGTGAAATAAATGGTTTGTATAAGGATTTAAACATGGAAATTAGTATAAATTGTGGGGTTTTTGGTAGAAGACCTAGAATTTGGTATTTTGGATTTTTGACCACGAAATTGGGCATAAAATTTAGAATAAACTATATATTTGAGTTCGTGAGGTTATGGGTAAAGTTTATCTTCAAAACATTTTCGGAATCCGGGCACGTGGGCCCGAGGGTGATTTTTATCGACTTTTCGATCGGGGTTAGAAATTGTTATAAATTGGATTATATTCAGTATTTGAGTATATATTAATGGGTTTGCATAATTATTGGCTAGTTTTGGAGCGTTGCGCATCGATTCAAGTTGTTTGAAGGGCTCGGAAGCCGGTTATGGAACTACAGAGCTAGGTAAGTCTCCTTTCTAACCTTGTAAGGAGGAATTAACCCCATAGGTGAACTAAATTATTGTGTGCCTCTATTTGTGGGGGCTACGTACGCACGAGATGACGAGAGTCCGTACGTAGCTACTAGCTGTGGCTACATCCGGTAGTTTTAGGCTCACATCATGCCTTGTTGATATTGTTATTGATTTATGTTTATTGTTTGCCTTGAGAGGGAGCGAGATTGAGTCTGTTTATTAAATGTTTTGAAATGGAGTTGAAATTGAAGAACTTAAGATTGAAAAGGTTTCATTTGAACTTCGTAATTTCGAAAAGAATTGAGGAATAATATAATAGCTGAAGAAATCTATGTGTAACCGCGTCGCATGTATGTTTCGCGAGCGGGGTAATTTCCTTAAAAATCTACAAGCTGAATTTCCCTTATTTTGAAAGAAGTCAAGAAAGAGATATGATTTTAATGTTAAATTTATATTTGACCACATCGCAAGTATGATCCGCGAGCGGGGTGATTCCTTAAATTTATGTTTGACCGCGTCGCACGTATGATTCGCGAGCGGGGTATTTCCTACTACTCTCATGGGAGAGGGCCATTCGCCTCGGCAGATTAAATAGATGCATCTATGGTTCGCGTCATTCGACCCTCTGGCAGTGCACAGTTTAAATATTTGTTGGATCGGGCCATACGATCTCGGCATGATTTGTGCATGCTTGTATTGCTTGCCTTGAAATTTATAAATAATGATATTGACTCCTCGGCCTGAGTTAAATTATTAAATAATGGGAGATAAATTTTGAGATTTCTTAATTTTAAAAAAGAACTGCTTACTTACTTCAAAATATTGACCTTGCAACCGTTCATATAATCTATACTTAACTATATCATTGATATCCTATTTAGAGCCCATAGTAAGTGTCGAAGTCAACCCCTCGTCACTACTTCTTCGGGGTTAGGCGGGATACTTACTGGGTACGCTTTGATTTACATACTCATACTACACTTGCTGCACATATTTGTGCAGGTACACATATGTTTAGCGGCTTTGTGGGCGTAGAGGCGCGATTATGGAGGGGACTTAGGTGAGCTGCATTCTATATGATGCTCCGTAGCCAACAGAGTCTCCTTCAGAGTACTTCCATATTTCCTGTCCAATTTGTATTCCGGACAATTGTTGTATTTAATTTACATTCTTAGTAAATGCTCATGCACTTGTGACACCGGGTTTTGGGATGATTATGGGTTGCACTGTATTGAAAATTTTTAAAGATATTATTATGTATTTTGTAAACTCCATCTTCTGCTATTTAATTGAGGGAAACAACTATGTTTTCAAAAATATTAAAATGAGAATTTATTAAGTATTTATTGTTGGTTTGCTTGACAGCGGTGTCCGGCGCCATCACGACCTTTATGGATTTTGGGTCGTGACAACATGGTATCAGAGCACTAGGTTCACTTAGGTCTCACGAGTCATGAGCGAGTCTAGTAGAGTCTTGTGGATCGGTACGGAGACGTCTGTACTTATCATCGAGAGGCTACTGGACAGTTAGGAGAACTTCCCTTCTTGATTCCTCATCGTGCGATTCGATTCCTTTGAGGTTTATGCCTTCATATCCTTTCTATTCAGTCTTATATGACGTGAAGTGCTGTTATAAATTGGGAATCAATGAATTTTAATGGTACTACAGATGTGGTGCAGAATGTTTCTCCCTACGTATTTTATTGGGCTATTGTCATCGCCTTGCAGAAGGCCGTTTTGTCGTTGCAGCTCAGTATCAGTATTACCTAAGGTTTTGAGGTTTGGCATTGATTGTTATGATGACTTGTGTGTTGCTATCGCACCATGTTTGTGTAATGGTAGGATGCATGTCTATGCGTCAAAGCAGTGAATGACTTGGAAGGATGTTTACTCAGTGCCTGATTCAGAGATCCAGTATTTTATTTCCCGCGAAGGAAAGGCAATCGGACTATGAATGTTCAGGTTTGGGTTGACGGAGTAACGAGACTTGGTATTTCGAGAAAGGTGAAATTTTCATCTGTGATGTGGTATCGTCGCCCTGGATTGAATGTGTTAAGTTCGCCGATGTTATGGTCTTCATCAATTTGCATTCGGGGCAGGGTAGTATGAAATAGTGCCAGGGAAGCGGCTATCAGAGATCACAGTGTGCGATGGTTCAAGACTTAATCAGTGGTACGAGTGTTGAGGGCTCAAGGAAGGTGATCTTCGGAAAGGTTTAAAGTTGGTAGCGATTGATCGGTTCAAGTGCTACAGAGGTAGATCTTGATTTAAGGCAACAACTGGCAGCGAAGGATGAGGAAGGACAAGTGGGAGGTGCCTTGCGGTGGATAAACTCATAGAAGGCCAAGTGTGAGAAACATGAGTCGGGTAGATACTTAAAGAAGTAAGTTTAACCAAAGTGAGAGAGTGGCAGAGTAGCATATGGGTTCTATGATAGGATAGCTGCACGCCTTGAGGAAAGTTTAGAGTGATTTGGGATTCATGGTGGACAGTGACTAGGTCTACGACTTAATTTGGAATATTGGCTGCTATATTGAGAAAGATTAGGTGTGACAGAAAGGAGTTGCTTGATATGAAGAAGGATACAACATGACCTTGGATTGAAACGTATTGTCGCACCTTGTCCATGAGGAGTGAACGGATTTGACAGCCGGTGAATGAGCACGGGCTTAGGATGGGTTACTAATTTCATAGTAATTGTACCCAGTGCAGCGTCGTTGGATGTTGTCGTCATGAAGTTTCCATAGGTGGGTCATCTCCTGTGAGCAGGTTAGCGGTTGCGTGGCGTTGATGAAGCTCCTATGGAGAATTTCTACTGACTATCCAGGAAGAGGTAGAATATGTGCATGTGGCTAGTGATACAGAGTATTCATGAAGTGTTTAACAGAAAGGTTTCGGGGAATTTGGCGGGTTGATTGTTCAAGATCAGGTCAACGATGAAGAAAGAATCTTGGTGGGTTCCAGAGTTATGTAATAGGTGACTTTAAGCTAAGTGGGTTCCAGTGCATGGTCATCCATTTGTGAGATTTCTGGTTATCGGCATATTGGTGGGTTATTAAAACTAAAGAAAGAGAACATCAGTGGTAGTTCGAGCAAAGGATTTGAGGAATGTGGGCTATATTTGGCGTTATCGACTCGTGTTCGGGCTTGGGGAAGACTCAGAGCCTATTCTTCGTGTGGAAGTGGTGTATAAGAAAAAAAAAAACAATTTAGCCGGTTGCTTCTTTGAGAGGGTGTTCATGTGCTAATAGGGCATTGGAGTTTGATTATATTCGGGGGCAAGTCAGAATGGGTGACTCTTAATAATGGTCCTAATGGATTCAAAGGTTAAAGTGGGGTGCCTAAGGATTTCGAGTCCATAGTATGGTTGAATATCGAGCTTTTGCAGCGAATTATGATAAAGGAGCTTGTAGTGTTCCGTGTTATCTTTGGTATACGGGGTATCATGAGAGGAAGGGGAGCATGTAATTTTGGATTTATAGAAAAATTATCAGAATGGGTATATCAGTTGAAGTTGCGATTATGCGCACAAGGAGGGTATGAAATGGTTCGTGGGTTTTGAGACAATGTGGTCTTGTGAAATAGGATCACTCAGGACGAGTGCGGATTGAGTTCGCCATGTTTTGAATGGAGCTATTATTATTTCCTAAGGCAAGTCCAGGGTAAATTAGAAAGAGTCGGGTCGGTTAGCAATGGTTGAATCGGCATAATGTTGGCAATGATTAGCTTCTTCAGTGTGTTGGGTTATTCATGTGATTTGTGATGGTACGTGTGAGGTTTGACGATCGCCATAACTGATCTTATTTGGAGGCTTTCAAGTATTATGGCATGTTATGTGCAGATGGATCCCGGAAGGGTTATGGTGGTTTATACCACTACTTGAGGTTGGTATTTTCTGCAGATATGAGGATTCAGTGGCGTGTTGTGATGGTTCTCTAGGAACGAGTTAAGTAAAAGTTTTCTATGTGGTGAAGTATTTACCCTATTAGTAGTTCGGAAGTTAAGATGAAATTCTTGTACTCTTGCGCATTGGCATGACTAAGTGCAGTGATCGTGTAATGACCCACCCGGTCGTTTCGAGAGATATAGCCCCGTTTTTCCTATTTCTGCTTCTTTTTGTGTCCTTCAGCTATATTGTGTTATACCGGGTTAGTTGGTTTAGGTCCGGAGTGGTTTCGGAGTGAATCGAGACACTTAGCCTCTAAAGTAGAAGCTTAAGTCAATTGGAAAAGTCAATCGGACGTTGACTTATGTGTAAACAACCACGGATTTGAATTTTTGATGGTTCTGTTAGCTCCATTAGGTGATTTTGGACTTGGGAGCGCATTCGGAATGAGATTTGGAGGCCCGTGGTAGAATTAGGCATGAATTGGCAAAAGTTAGAATTTTGGTGATTTTGGTCGGTAGTGGAAATTTTGATATCGGGGTCGGAATGGAATTTCGAAAGTTGAAATAGGTTCGTGGTGTTATTTTTGACTTGTGTGTAAAATTTGAGGTCATTCGGACGTGGTTTAGCGGGTTTCGGCATCGTTGGTGGAATTTGGAAGTTTAGAAGTCCTTAGGCTTGAATCCAAGTATAATTTGGTGTTTTGATGTTGTTTTGAGTGATTTGATGATTTGTCTAAGTTCGTTTGATGTTGTGGGATATGTTGGTATGTTTGGTTGAGGTCCCGAGGGCCTCGGGGTGATTATGGGTGTTACACAGAACAAGTTTGGAAATTGGAGGAATTGTTGAAGTTAAACTCAGCTGTCATAATCGCACCTGCGGATGTCTTATCACAGGTGCAAGCCCGCAGAAGCTAGCGGCTGATCGCAGATGCGGGATTTGAGGAGCCGGGCAGAAAGCGCTGGTGTGAGAAGGCTGTCACATCTGCGAGCCTGCAGGTGCGAGACCCGGGGCACAAATGAAAAGATGAGGAATTTGACTGGCGTCATAGAAGCGGAGGGACATGCGCAGGTGTGAGATATTGGCCGCAGATGCGGAACCTGAGATCTTAAGTGAGTTCCGCACCTGCGACGGAAAAAGGGGCCGCAGGTGCGGTTTCACTAGCCAGAATGTACAAATTGAGGACTTCGTGATTTTTGCTCATTTCCACCATTTTCAATTCGGACTTTGGAGCTTTTGGGGTGATGTTTGAAGGGGATTCAAGGATATTCACTGAGGTAAGTTGCTTGAGCTCTATTATCATTAGCCATGGTGTTTTCCCGTTGATTTCCAACCTAATTAGTAGGATTTTTGAAGAGAAATAAGGGGTTAGGGCTTGGGATTTTGGAGAGTGTAATGTGAGGATTTGAGGGACCAAATGATGTCGGATTTTGATGAATTTCTTATGGTTAGACTCGTGAGTGAATTGGGTTTCGGGTTTTGCGACTTTTGTTGGATTTCGAGACGTGGGCCTGGGAGTCGGATTTGAGTCGATTTCGGGTTTAGAGTCTAATTTAGTAGTTTTCTTGAGGAATTGATTCCTTTAGCATATATTAATGGTATTGTACTGCTTGTGGCTAGATTCGGGACGCTCGGAGGCCGATTCGAGAGGCAAGGGCATTGCAGAGTAGAGATTTTCTCGGATTGAAGTAAGTAACAGTTATAAATCTGATCCTAAGGGTATGAAACCCCGCACTTTGTATCATATGATTATTTTGGAGGTGACGTACATGATTGGTGACGGGTGTGTGGGCGTGCACCGAGGAGATCGTGACTTGGTCTATCCCGTGGAAATTGTAAAGTTGAATAACTTGTTGTTAGCTATGTGCTCTCTATATGTTGTGGAAATTTGACTATAAGTCATGTTAGAAACCATGTTTAGGCTATATATTGGTACTGTTAGGACCCACAGAGATCGTGTGCATGTTGAACTATCTACTTAATTGTTGTTTTGTACTCAGTCACAGTTTACTTGATTATGTTATCCCAGTCTCTATTGTTTATTATTGATGCATCATATTATTGTGGTTGGGCTGATTTCATGATTTCTGAGATCCCGAGAGACTGGAGAGATTTATGACTGAGTGAGGCCGAGGGCCTGATTGTGAGATATTATTATAGCACATTAATTGTCCGTGCGGATCCAGATATTATACTATAGCACGTGAGTTGTCCGTGCGGATCCAGATATTTATACTATGGCACATGAGTTATCGGTGCGGATCCAGAAATTTATACTCTGGCACGTGAGTTGTCCGTACAGCACGTGAGTTGTCCGTGCAGATTATAGCGCTTGGGCTGTAGGAGCCCCTCATGAGTCTGAACACCCCCAGTGAGCACAGGTACCCATTGAGTGTGAGTGTTGAGGGCTGAGAGCCGAGCGATTAAGTTGTTATGACGAGTGGAGTGATTGTTTCCCTGAGAGGCTATACTTACTTTTCATTTTTTGTTGCACTTAGTTACTATTTGTCATTACTGTGAAATTTTCTGAAAGATTTTATATCCGGATTACATGAACTTGAACTGAATAAATTGATTTGACTTAAACTGTTGTATTTGAAAGCATGTCTATTCTTGCTGGAATTACTGAAAGTGAACTATAACTGTGTAGCTCGTCACTATCTTCAGTTCCTTATTTATTATTGTTACTTGTTGAGTTGGTTGTACTCATACTACACCATGTACTTCGTGTGTAGATCCATGTGTTCCCGGACATAGCGGGTGTTGATTCTTTCGTGCAGTTGATTTCTCCGGAGATTTTGAGGTAGCTGCCGTATTTCACAGACCTTGCCTCTCCTTTCTGATCTCTTTGTTTACTGTATTTGGTCTTAGACTATTATAGACCTTATTTTCCCGACTTGTATTCATAATAGATGCTCATGTACTCAGTGACACCGGGTTTTGCAAGTGTTTATATATGTAATTGTGAGTTCTTCTTCCGCTAAATTTAGATATTATGTTTTCAAACTTAAAAGATATGAGGTTTATTGGGACTTTCGGCTTGTCTAGTATTAAGATATGCGCCATCACGACGGGTGTGATTTTGAGTCGTGACAAGTAGGTATTAGAGCTCTAGCTAACATAGGTCTCACGAGTCATGAGAAGGTTTGGTAGAGTCTTGTGGATCAGTATAGAGACGTTTGTACTTATCTTCGAGAGGCTGCCGAACCCTTAGGAAAATTTTACTTTCTTATATTCTATCGTGCGAAATTTATTCAACTTGAAACATAAATCTTTGAATTCCTTCCACACATTTCGTATGCACATATGAGCACTCAGTGTCAGCTGTGCATCTCCGACTTGTGATTCTATGAACAAGGTTCAAGATGTGTATTCAATGTTTTGGTGATGGGCCAGTCTGGAGGACTTGAGGCCAGGTTTAAACCACAGCTTAGGCTCGGTAGCTTCAATTGTAACCTGTACATTTGGACTCATATGTCCAGTAATGTCCCTACGAGTGGAATTTGTGGCTCGATGAGCGGTGGAATGGCTTTGTGATGAGTATGATGTAACTGCGGGATGTGTTAAGACGATTTGAATGTGACGAGAAGTGTTTCCTTGAAATGTAAAGGAAGTCCATTGGGTGCTTTATTTTCATTTTGATGTGACGTACAATCTCGAGTGTGAATGTATTGAAGGATATTTCACGTTGTTAAATTGTGGGACAAATTAAATTCTCATGTCTTGTCAATGAGTTTGGACTTAAGAGGAGTAAGTGATTGTGTAGTAATTTTGGTTGCGAATGGGCATTTCTAATGTTGATGGCTTGAGAAAGATGATCTTCTAAGAGGCTTAGAGTCGGTAACATTTTATTGGTTCAGGTGCGACATAGATGCATTTTAATTTGATGCAACAGTTGAGCAGCAAAGTATGAGGGAAGACATGACGGGAAGTGTTTCGCGGTGGTTAAAGTACTAGCAGGTCAAGTAGGAGAAGTAGAGGTTGAGAAGTTGCTTAAAGGAGATGATTTAACCGAAGTAAGAGTGGCAGAGTAGCATTTGGATTCTGTGGTAGAGTAGTCGCGTGCCTTGAGAAAGTGTAGAACGGTTTGAATCGTGATAGAATGTGATTTAGCCTACAGACTTTATTTGGAGTGATGGTTACTGTATGGAGAAAGATTGAATATGGCAGAAAGGAGTTTGTTTGAATTGAAGAGGGATGTGAAGATATGATTATCGTTTCAGGCACAATATGACTTGAGTTCGGAAGATATTGTTGAACTTTCAGTTGATGTCGGTTAGGTAGTTGTTGCAGAAGCCCCGGTCGTTTTGAGGGTTATAGCCCCGTTTTCCCCATTTTTGCTTCTTTTTGTGTCCTTCAGCTATATTGTGTTATACCTGGTTAGTTGGTTCGGGTCCAGAGTGATTTCGGAGTGAATCGAGACACTTAGTCTCTAAAGTAGAAGCTTAAGTTGGAAAAGTCAACCGGACATTGACTTATGTCTAAATGACCTCGGATTTGAATTTTTGATGGTTCCATTATCTACATTAGGTGATTTTGGACCTGGGAGCGCGTTCGGAATGAGATTTGGAGGCCTGTGGTAGAATTAGGCAAGAATTGGCGAAAGTCAGAATTTTTGTGATTTTGGTCAGTAGTGCAAATTTTGATATCAGGGTAGGAATGGAATTCCGAAAGTTGGAAGAGGTTCGTGGTGTTATTTTTCACTTGTGTGTAAACTTTGAGGTCATTCGGACGTGGTTTAGCGAGTTTCGGCATCGTTGGTGGAATTCGGAAGTTTAGAAGTCCTTAGGCTTGAATTCGAGTGTAATTTGGTGTTTTGATGTTGTTTTGAGTGATTTGATGATATGTCTAAGTTCGTATGATGATGTGGTATATGTTGGTATGTTTGGTTGAGGTTCCAAGGGCCTCGAGGTGATTCCGGGTGATTAACGGAACAAGTTTCGAAATTGGAGGAATTGCTGAAGTTGAACTCAGCTATCATAATCGCACCTGCGGATGTCTCATTGCAGGTGCGAACCCGCAGAAACAAGCGGGTGATCGCAGATGCAGGATTTGAGGAGCAGGGCAGAAGGCGCTGGTGCGAGAAGGCTATCGCATCTGCGAGCCCGCAGGTGCTAAACCCGGGGCGCAGATGCGGAGATGAGGAATTTGGCTGGCGTCACAGAAGCAGAGGGAGATGCGCAGGTGCAGAAGTGCAGGTGTGAGATGTTGGCCGCAGATGCGGAACCTGGGATCTTAAGTGAGTTCCGCACCTGCGATGGAAATTCCGCAAGTGCGGCATCGCAGAAGCGGAAAAAAGGGCCGTATGTGCTGTTTCACTAGGCAGAATGTACAAATTAATGACTTCGTGATTTTTGCTCATTTCCATCATTTTCAATTCGGACTTTAGAGCTTTTGGGGTGATTTTTGAAGGGGATTCAAGGATATTCACTGAGGTAAGTTGCTTGAGCTCTATTAGCCATGGTGTTTTCCTGTTGATTTCCCACCTAATTAGTAGGATTTTTGAAGAGAAATAAGGGGTTAGGGCTTGGGATTTTGGAGAGTGTAATTTGAGGATTTGAGGGACCAAATTATGTCGGATTTTGATGAACTTTGTATGGTTAGACTCGTGAGTGAATGGGCTTTCGGGTTTTGTGACTTTTGTCGTATTTCAAGACATGGGCCCGAGGGTCGGATTTTATTTATTTCGGGTTTTGAGTCTAATTTAGTAGTTTTCTTGTGGAATTGATTCCTTTAGCATATATTAATGGTATTGTACTGCTTGTGGCTAGATGCAGGATGCTCGGAGGCCGATTCGAGAGGCAAGGGCTTTGCGGAGTAGAGATTTTCTCGGATTGAAGTAAGTAACAGTTATAAATCTGATCCTGAGGGTATGAAACCCCAGATTTTGTATCATGTGATTATTTTGGAGATGATACACATGCTTGGTGACGGGCGTGTGGGCGTGCACCGAGGGGATCGTGACTTGGTCCGTCCCGTGGAAACTGTAAAATTGAATACTTTGTTGTTAGCTATGTGCTCTCTATGTGTTGTGGAAATTTGACTATAAATCATGTTAGAAACCATATTTAAGCTATATGTTGGTACTGTTAGGACCCACAGAGGTCGTGTACATGTTGAACTATCTGCTTAATTTTTGTTTTGTATTCAGTCACAGTTTACTTGATTATGTTATCCCAGTCTCTATTGTTCTTTATTGATGCATCATATCATTGTGGTTGGGCTGATTTCATGATTTCTGAGAGCCCGAGAGACTGGAGAGATTTATGACTGAGTGAGGCTGAGGGCCTGATTGTGAGATATTATTATAGCACGTGAGTTGTCCGTGCAGCACGTGAGTTGTCCGTGCAGATTATAGAACTTGGGCTGTAGGAGCCCCTCATGAGTCTGAACACCCCTAGTGAGCGCGGGTACCCATTGAGTGTGAGTGCTGAGAGCCGAGCGGTTGAGTTGTTATGACGAGTGGAGTGAATGTTGCCCTGAGAGGCAGTACTTACTTTTCATTTGTTGTTGCACTTAGTTGCTATTTGTCCGGATTACATGAACTTGAACTGTATAAATTGATTTGACTTAAACTACTGTATTTGAAAGCATGTCTATTCTTGCTGGAATTACTGAAAGTGAACTATAACTGTGTAGCTCATCACTATCTTCAGTTCCTTATTTATTATTGTTACTTGCTGAGTTGGTTGTACTCATACTACACCCTGCACTTCGTGTCCAGATCTTGGTGTTCCCAGACATAACGGGTGTTGATTCTTGCGCGCAGTTGATTTCTCCGGAGATTTCGAGGTAGCTGCCGTGTTTCGCAGAGCTTGCCTCTCCTTCCCTATCTCCTTGTTTACTGTATTTTGTCTTAGACTATTATAGACCGTATTTTTCCGACTTGTATTCATAATAGATGCTCATATACTCAGTGACACCGAGTTTTGGGAGTGTTTATATATGTAATTGTGAGTTTTTCTTCCGCTAAATTTAGATATTATGTTTTCAAACTTAAAAGATATGGAGTTTATTGGGATTGTCGGCTTGCCTAGTATTGAGATAGGTGCCATCACGAAGGGTGTGATTTTGGGTCGTGACAGATCGGCATGGGATTCGAAAGTTGAGGATCAAGGTTGCAGTTTGGTGTCGACAAAAATGTCAAGAGCTCGGATGAGCGGGAAAGGATTCAGATGGTTAGAGTAAGCTGGTATTGTCTTTGGCATCATCTGAGATCGGTGTCTTGTATAAATGGCTTTGCATATTGATTGCGGATTCTCAATTTGATTCACAGTGTTAGTGTGGCTGGCGGTATGGGCGTGCAGACTTGTTACCCGGTGCGAAAAGTCATGGGAGTGTGTCCCACGGGAAGATTGTATAAGAGTGACATGTAGTCACTTGATTGATTAAAGATTTAAATAAAGTATGAAGAGGGTTGTAATATCGCTAATTTGAAAATTTATGTCTGTTGAGCGCTCGGTTCATTTGGTTGTGGACTGTGGGAGTTTGTTCCGGTTATGATGGTTGTTCTCGTGTGTTATGGGAAATAGGGTTATTATGGATCCTTGAAAGTTTATTAGCTTAGTACGGTGTGATCAGAATCAGCTTGAGGTCTGTGGATGGATTTAAATGTGAATATGGGTTCTATGTCAGGCCGGATGTGTTCATTTCAGCATAGCGCTCCTTATGGAGGAGTATTCGGACGTCGGATGTTATTTCGTTATCGGCTATTTCATATAATACTATATTGTGCCGTGTGAGTTGTGAAACGGCTTGTTAAATTTCCTCTGTGTTGAGGTTCCGCGTAGAGATGATTTATGTGAGCGGGATGGCTATCGAGATTCAGATCATATATCGCACCTTAGTTGTGCTTGAGTTTTATAGCGTATGGCACTATCTGTCTCCCCAGAGATGGTATTAAGCACTTAGCGTGCTTGTGGCCGATATTCGGGTATTTTGTAATAATTAGCATTCTAGCTCGGTAAGTATCTCCTTATATAGATTTTATGTTTGGATCGGGTTGCGCGCCGCAACAGTGTGATGTTGAGTACAGTCCCCTATATTCTATTTTGAGTGTTTTGTATCCCATTTTCTGAGGAAGGTTCGTAACACCTTTTCGGTTGTCTAGTTAGATACATGGGTTGAGTAACTCTTTCTAGAGTTCGTTTTTCCTTGTATATCACATTCAAGTTGGTAATTTGTCGGCACATTGTGGCATCATATGAGATTTTTGGCAGAGTCTGAGGTGGCTTATTGCCTGGGCAGCTTATGCTGGGAAAGACAGGATTATTGAACCTGGGTTCAGTGTGATTAGATCGGTATGAGGCATAGTTAAAGAGTAAATATCGGCATTCAATCCAGAATGAGGTAATGGTTCTTGTCAAGGGGAGAAACTCAATGAATGGTTGACTTGGCAGTTGGTTATGAATTTCTACACGTCTTTTCCGTCGTGGAGGTATTGCCATAGATGAAACAAGACTTATATATGTCATGAGGTGTATTGTGAGCATCGGATTCGTGAGATTTCGGCTATTGTTATCAGAGGATGTTATGGTCATGTGAATTACGCGGTGCATGGTGTGAATTCAGCAAAGATAAGCAGTCATGTTCCGGTACATCGTATAGATATTGATACGGTGTTTGTATGATGGAAGCAGGCCTGGCAGAGAATTTCGTATGTTGGAATTGAGCTCTAAGGCCTATTTGGCTAAGTAAAAGGGAAAATCTTTAGATTAGCTCGAGCTAATGTGTCCAACTGAGTTGTGATAGCACGGGTAGGTGCACGAGGTGTTAAGCAGTGATTTCAGACAACTCCAGAGCAGTTCTTAGCAGGTTCGAGGACGAACGTATGTTTAAGTGAGAGAGAATGTAATGACCCGACCGGTCGTTTTGACCCCTAGCATGTCGTTCAGCAGTTTGAGGCCATGAGTAGCTTCACCTCAGGTATTATGACTTGTACGCGTGGTCGGAATTTGAATTTCGGAAGTTCAGAGTTGATTTGGAAAACAATTCTCATTTCGGAAGATTTAAGTTGGAAGAATTGACTAAGGTTGAATTTTAGAGTAAACGACCTCGGAATCAGGATTTGAAGGTTCCAACAGGTTCGTATGATGATTTCGAACTTGGGCGTATGTTCGGATTGGGTTTTGGATGCCCCGAGAGCATTTAGGCACCTATTGTGGAAGTTAGCATTTTGGAAGAATTCCATAAATTTAGGTTGAAGAGCATTTAAATGTTATTGATGTCCGTTTGGAATTCTGAGTCTGAGAATAGCTCTATATGGTGATTCCGGTATTGGGAGCGCGTCCAGAAGTGGATTTGGAGGTCCGTAGGTCATTTTGGAGTCGTTTGGCGAAAGTTAGAAATTTGAAGGTTTTTGAGAAGTTTGACCGGGAGCGGACTTTTTGATATCGGGATCGGATTCCAATTCTGAAAGTTGGAGTAGGTCCGTAATGTCGAATGTGACTTGTGTGCAAAATTTGAGGTCAATCGAACGCAGTTTGATAGGTTTCGGCATCGAATGTAGAAGTTTGCAATTTTAAAGTTCATTAAGCTTGGAATGGTGTGAGATTCATGAATTCGATGTTGTTTGATGTGATTTGAAGGCTCGACTAAGTTCGTAATATGTTTTGGGACGTGTTGGTATAATCGGTTAAGGCCCCGAGGGCTCCGGGTGGTTAACGGATCGAATTTGGAATTTGAGGAAGGGCTAAAGCAGCTGACCATCTGGTGTAATCGCACCTCGCGAAGAGGGCCGCAGGTGCGATCCTGCAGGTGCAAGAAAATGGCTCGCAGAAGTGGATGGGGGCAGGCTGCTGAGAACACCAAGAGCGGAAGGATTTGCGCACCTGTGAAGGCGCAGGTGCGAGGAGAGCAACGCAGGAGCGAACGTGCAGAAGCGCCGCATGGAGCGCAGGTGCAAAAATGTTGGACCGAGCTGGAGCCGCACCTGCGATGGGATTTCCGCAGGAGCGGGACCGTAGATGCGGCCAGGGCACCGCAGGTGCGAACGTCGGGGCTGGGCAGTGTGTTCTTTAAAAACGAGGGCTTGGCTCATTTTCACCTCATTTTCTCCATGGGAGCCAGTCTTGGAGCGAGTTTAGAGATCATTCTTCGTCATCAATGCCAAGGTAAATGATTCCCACTTATTATAAGTTAAATACGTGGTTTGTATAAGGATTTAAACATGGAAATTAGTATAAATTGTGGGGGTTTTGATAGAAGACCTAGAATTTGATATTTTTAGATTTTTGACCACGAAATTGGGCATAGAATTGAGAATAAACTCTATACTTGAGTTCGTGAGGTTATGGGTAATGTTTATCTTCAAAATAAAATCGGAATCCGGGCACGTGGGCCCCAAGGTGATTTTTATCAACTTTTCGATCGGGGTTAGAAATTGTTATAAATTGGATTATATTGAGTATTTGAGTATATATTAATGGGTTTGCATAATTATTGGCTAGTTTTGGAGCATTGCGCATCGATTCTAGTTGTTTGAAAGGCTCGGAAGCCGGTTATGGAACTACGGAGCGAGGTAAGTCTCCTTTCTAACCTTGTAAGGGAGAATTAACCCCATAGGTGAACTAAATTATTGTGTGCCTCTATTTGTGGGGGCTACGTACGCACGAGGTGACGAGAGTTCGTACGTAGCTACTAGCTATGCCTACGTCCGGGTAGTTTTAGGCTCACATCATGCCTTGTTCATATTGTTATTGATTTATGTTTATTGTTTGCCTTGAGAGGGAGCGAGATTGAGTGTGCTTATTAAATGTTTTGAAATGGAGTTGAAATTGAAGAACTTAAGATTTAAAAGGTTTCATTTGAACTTCGTAATTTCGAAAAGAATTGAGGAATAATATAATAGCTGAAGAAATCTATGTGTAACCACGTTGCATGTATATTTCGCGAGCGGGGTAATTTCCTTAAAAAGCTACAAGCTGAATTTCCCTTATTTTGAAAAGAATGAAGAAAGAGATATGATTTTAATGTTAAATTTATATTTGACCGCGCCGCAAGTATGATCCGCAAGCGATAGTGATTCCTTAAATTTATGTTTGACCACGTCGCACGTATGATTCGCAAGCGTGGTATTTCCTACTACTCTCATGGGAGCAGGCCGTTCGCCTCGGCATATTAAATAAATGCTTCTACGGTTCGTGCCATTCGACCCTCTGGCAGTGCACAGTTTAAATATTTGTTGGATCGGGTTGTACGACCTTGGCATGATTTGCGCATGCTTGTATTGCTTGCCTTGAAATTTATAAATAATGATATTGACTCCTCGGCCTGAGTTAAATTGCTAAATAATGGGAGATAAATTTGGAGATTTCTTAATTTTAAAAAAGAACTGCTTACTTACTTCACAATATTGAGCTTGCAAACATTCATATAATCCATACTTAACTATATCATTGATATCCTATTTATAGCCCATAGTAAGTGTCGAAGTCGACCCCTCGTCACTACTTCTTCGGGGTTAGGTGGGATACTTACTGGATACGCGTTGATTTAAAAACTCATACTACACTTGCTGCACATTTTTGTGCAGGTACACATATGTTTAGCGGCCTTGTGGGCGCAGAGGCGCGATTATGGCGGGGACTTAGGTGAGCTGCATTCTATACGACGCTCCGCAGCCAACAGAGTCTCCTTCAGAGTACTTACATTTTTCCTGTCCAATTTGTATTCCAGACAGCTGTTGTATTTATTATAAATTCTTAGTAAATGCTCATGCACTTGTGACATCGGATTTTGGGATGATTATGGATTGCACTGTAGTGGAAATTTTTAAAGATGTTATTATGTATTTTTTAAACTCCATCTTCTGCTATTTAATTGAGGGGAACAACTATATTTTCAAAAATATTAAAATGAGAATTTATTAGGTATTTATTGTTGGCTTGCCTAACAGCGGTGTCCGGCGCCATCACGACCTTAATGGATTTTGGGTCGTGACACAACTGCTTCTGCGACTGCCTTCGCTTCTACGGACAAGAAGTCTAGTTCTGCGGTGCCAGTCCCGCTTAGCCCAGGCCGCATCTGCGACCATTTTGTCACTTCTGCAGGCTCGCACCGCCGAGCCAATTTCCACAGGTGCGATTACATCAGTAGGTAGCAGCAAGTTTCAATTGTTCTAAGCCGAAATTTGATCCATTAACCATCCGAAACTCACCCGAGGCCCCCGGGACCTCAACCAAATATACCAACAAGTCTTAAAATATCATAAAAACTTAGTCAAAGTCCCAAATCACATCAAACAATTCTAAAATCACGAATCATACCCCAATTCAAGCTTAATGAAACTAAGAACTTCCAACTTCTACATTCGATGTCGAAACCTATCAAAGCAAGTCCGATTAGCCTCAAGTTTTGCACACAAGTCATAAATGGCACAACGGACCTGTGAAAATTTTCAGAACTGGATTCCGACCCCGATATCAAAAAGTCAACTCCCGGGGTCAGATTTCCAAACATAAATTTCTAATTTCGCCATTACAAGCATAGTTTAGCTACGGGCTTTCAAATAATTTTTTGGACATGCTCCGAAGTCTAAAATTACCATACAAAGATATTGGAATCATCAAAACTTTATTCCGGAGTCATTTACAAATAGATCGACATCCAGCCAAACTTTTCAACTTAAGTTTTAAACTTTGGAACTAAGTGTTCCAATTTATTCCAAGATCTCACCGGACCCGAACCAATTACCCCGACAAGTCATATAACAACTATAAAGCACAAATTGAGCAGTAAATGGGGAAACGAGGTTGTAATACTCAAAATGACCGGCCTGGTCGTTACATTTTGGTTTTAAAATTCTAGAAAATTCAAAAATTGCTTTGTATCTTAAGACAATTTTGGTAAAAGAACATTAAACCATAAATGACATTAATTGCTAGGTGACTTTAATGAAAGAACCCTAAACTTAAAGTGACATTAAAGTGGCTTTTTACACTATAAAAATCATTGCACATCCGTAAATATTTAGAATATATATTCTTTAAATTGTATTCTCCTTATTCCTTCTAATTTGGGTCTTTTTTACGCTATAAACATCCTTAAATCTTAAGAATATATATTCTTCAATTGAATAACCCGCAACGTTGGCAAAATATAGTAAGAAAACATTCAATGGTAATTATGGTAAAAGAATATAAAATTAAAGTGACATTAATTGCCGGTCAGTTTTGGTAAAAAAATCCCAAGGCAAAAGTGACTTTAATTGCGTGTCGAAAACCGATCGAGCTTCTTTTAAACTATAATTCGGCCATTTTGCGTTTTTTCTAAATTATTTATATTTACAATTACAATTATATACAATATAAAGTATACTTATTAAGGGTAAAAAAGACGAACGACATTTCGCTAAGGGCTTTAGTGCTTTTAATATAACTAGTCTTAGGGTACGCACGTTGCGCGTGTATCCTATTTCAATGAGTATAAAGTTTTTAAAAATCGTATAAATATCATATTAAAATAGAAAATAAAATTATCACGGCTCCAAACCTAACCCGTCGTGATGGCGCCTGTCGTGGTATTAGGCAAGCCGACCTTTCCAAAATACTTTTAAAATTTAACAGAAATGAAATAAGATATTTAAAATAACCAGAGTTTTTCATAAAACGGGGTAAAACCCAATTAAAACATAAGTGCGAAAAAATAGCCCGACATCGGGGTGTCACTAAGTTACGAGCATCTAACAACCAATCTAAAAACAGAGTCTACTACAGTCAGTGCCAAATGCCAATACAAGAGAGTAAAGATAATAAGAGAGGAGAAACAAGGATTGCGAACGCCGGCAACTACCTCGTAAGTTTCTGATAATCAGCCCGCGCACGAACTCAGCGACAACAAGAACCGTACACACCTGGATCTGCACAGTGCAGGGTGTAGCATGAGTACAACCAACTCAGCAAGTAATAGAATTAAATAAGGAATTGAAAAGCATTAACGAGCTATAAAAATACAGTTCATTTCAAACGTTTTCAGTAGAGAGTGAACATGCTTTTAATTGCGGTAGTGTAAGTCAAATCAGTTCGAGCTCAAGTAAAATAGATATGAATCTTTGAGAAATTTCACCTCAACAACAGATAACAACTAAGTGCAACAATAAATAAAATCAAGTACATCCTCTCAAGGTAGCAGCCACTCAACTTATCTCAACAGCTCATACTCTCGGCTCTCAGCCCCCAATACACACTCTCAATAGGTACATGCGCTCACTGGGGGTGTGCAGACTCCGGAGGGGCTCGTTCAGCCCAAGCGCTATATTGCTGCGGCGCACAGCCCGATCCAATATTGTTGCGGTGTGCAACCCGATCCAATATTATTGCGGCGTGCAACCCGATCCAAATATATATAGGCTTGTTGTGGCATACAACCCGATCCATATACCTCACATCTCGCAGCTCGGCACTCAGGCCCTGTCTTAGCCACTAACCTCTCCAGCCCCTAGGGCTCACAGAATATCATAATAAATAGCCCAAACAGAGAATACAACAAGTATCAACAAGAAATGAGAGGAAACAAAGATATAACACACAATAAGATTGTGGCTGAGTACAAGACAACAATTAGCAGTTAATTCAACAAGTATACGACCGCTACGAGTCCCAATAGTGATATCATATGGCCTAAGCATGGTTTCTAACATGAAAGGCAGTCAATTGCTCAAAGACAAGGAAAATAGGTAATAACAATGGCTATTCGACTTTACAGTCTCACGGGACGGAACAAGTCACAATCCCTAACGGTGCACACTCGCAAGCCCGACACCTAGCATGTGCGTCACCTCCAAGTATTCACATTATACAAATTCTCGGGGTTTCATACCCTCCAACCAGATTTAAGACTGTTACTTACCTCAAGCCGAGCAAATCTCTACTTCAAAATGCCTTTGCCTCTCAAATCGGTCTCCAAACGTCCCGAATCTAGCCACAAGTAGAACAATACAATCAATAAAGGCTAAAGGGATCAATTCCACAAGAAAAGTACTAAATTATAGCCAAAAATCCGAAATTGGCCCGAACCCGGCTCCTGGACCCACGTCTCGAAATCCGACAAAAGTCACAAAACCCGAAATCCCATTCACTCACGAGTCTAACCATAGCAAATTTACTCAAATATGATAACAAAATCCCATTCAAACCCTCAAAATTCCAACTCAAGAGTTCTCCCTCTTTTTCCCCAATTTCTCACCCCAAATCACAAATTAGATGATAAAATTAAAGATGAAATCATGGGATTTAACCAAAATCAAGTAAGAATCACTTACCCCAATCAACTCCACGAAAATCCCTTCAAGAATCGCCCAATTCCTTGCTCCCAACTCAAGTTTTTGATAAAATAACAAAACCCCCGTTTTTGGAAACTTTAATACTGCCCAGACATTTCCTTAATCGCGATCGCAGAAATAGCCTCGCGATCGCGAAGAACAACTTCGATGCCCCAGAATATTTACCCTACGCGATCGCGGAATCACCCACGCGATCGTGGATCACTGCCTCTCATACCTACGCGATCGCATCCTGCCTCACGCGATCGCGTAGAGCATTGGCCACACCTCCCTTCCTGCTCAAATCCTTCTACGTGAACGCGACCTTAGCCACGTGTTCACAAAGCACAACTTCGCACACATACGCGATCGCATTCCTAACTCTGCGATTGCATAAAACAAACTCACCTAAGCCCCAAATAAGCTTACGCGATCGCGAATGAATCCCTGCGATCGTGTACAAGGAAACCAGAACCTGTTGCAACTAGACTTCACCTATCAAGCCAAGTCCAAAAATGATCCGTTAACCACCCGAAAATCACCCGAGGCCCCCGTGACCTCAACCAAACATACCAACACATCCCAAAACATCATATGAACTTAGTCGATCCTTTGAATCACTCAAAACAACATCAAAACACCAATTACACCCGGATTCAAGCCAAAAGAACTTCTAAACTTTAAAATTCCACAAACGATGCCGAAACCTACCAAACCACGTCTGATTGACCTCACATTTTTCACACATGTCATATTCAATATTACAGACCTATTCCAACTTCTAGAATCAGAATCCGACCCCATTATCAAAAAGTCAACCCCCCGGTCAAACTTTCCAAAATTCGACTTTCGCTATTTCAAGCCTAAATTCGCTACAAACCTCAAATTCACAGTCCGGACATGCTCCTAAGTCCAAAATCACCCAACGGAGCTAACGGAACTCCATTCTGGAGTCGTCTTCATACACTTCCGACTATGGTCAAAATCGTAAGACTTAGCTTCCGTTTTAGGGACAAAGTATCCCGAAACACTCCGAAATCAAAAACAAGACCTCCCGGCAAGTCACATAAGCAGAAACAGATATGGGAAAAACAGTAAATAGGGGATCGGGGTAATTACTCTCAAAACGACCGGCCGGGTCGTTACAAAAATTTGAAGAAAAAGTATAACTTCTTGCAAAAAATGATCTTTGATCATATTTAGCTAATTCAATAAAGGAAACTATTATGCCGCATAGAAGTACTCAATCATCTCAGTCAATATTCAAATAAAAATTTACTCCACTTATATAATTTTATTCGATTTCACAAGTTATAATGTTTTTATTTATAATACTGTAACAACCCGACTTGTCGTTTTAAGAATTAATGCCTCGTTCAGTGACTTAAGGTCCTGAGCAGCTTTGTAATATGTATTATGACCCACAGATGTGGTCGAGTGTGATTTACTGAAGATTTAGAATTAAATTAAAAGAACAATCCTTAATTAGAAGCATAAATAGAAAGAGTTGACCGGAGAGTTGACTTTTGAGGAAACGACTCCGGAATAAAATTTTGATGATGTCAATAGTTCCGTATGGTGATTATGGACTTAGGATCGAGTCCGGAAAATTATTTGGAGGTCTGTATTGGAATTAGGCTTGAAGTGGCAAAAGATGAATTTTTGGGAAGTTTGACCGAGGGGTTGACTTTTTAATATCGGGACCGGAATCCGATTCTGGAATTTGAATAGCTTCGTTATGTCAATTATGACTTGTGTGCAAAATTTGAAGTCATTCCGGATTGATTTGATGTGTTTTGGCACAAAATATAGAATTTGAAAGTTCAAAGTTTATAGATTTTGATTTGAGGTGCGATTCATCGTTTTGATGTTGTTTGATGTGATTTGAGAATTTGACTAAGTTCATATGATATTTTAGGACCTGTTGGTATATTTGGTTGAGGTCCCGGGGCCCTCGGGTAAGTTTCCGATGGTTAACGGGTTGGATTTTAGACTTGGAACTCTGCTGGAATTTTTCTGATGCACCATCTGGTTTCCTTCATTGCATTCGCGAGTGGAGCCTCTCGTTCGCGAAGAGGAACTGAGAGGCTGGAAATATTTGTTCTCCGCGTTCGCAAAGATAAGGACGCGTTCGCGAAGGGTGGACAGGTTGTGCATCGCGAACGCGAGAGGTGTTACGCGTTCGCGAAGAAGAGAAGAGGCAACTGGGGACCCCCTACATTTGTTCTACGTGTTCGCGGTGGTGGGTCGCGTTCGCGATGAGAGGGGTCAGTAAAGGTCCGCGTTCGTGAGTGGTGGATCGCGTTCGCGTAGAAGGATTTTGGGACTTAAGCAATTGTGCTTCGCGAACGCGAGGTAGATGTCGCGTTCACGAAGGAGGAATTTGGGCAGAACGAAAATTGTGCTTCGCGAACGTGAGGCAATGGCCGCGTTCGCGAAGAAGAAAAAAATACATGGGCAGAATTAAAAGTCCCAAAACGGGGGTTTGAGTTCATAACACAAAAATTGATTTTGGAGCTCGGTTCTGGGGCGATTTTGAGGGTTTCTTCATGACTTCGACTAGGGTAAGTTTTCTACATCCAAAAGTGATTATATTTCATGAATCCATGGTTATATTCATCGTTTATTTCGGATTTAAATAGAGAAAATCAAGAATTTTGAAAATCTTCCAAAAATGAAAATTTAAGATTTGGAAGTCGAGTTGTTATTGGAATTCGATAAAATTGGTATGGTTGAACTCGTATCGAAATGAGTGTTCGAATTTCGTGAAAATTATGTCGGGTTCCGAGAGGGGGGCCTCGCGTTGAATTTTGTTGACTTTTTGGAATAAAATTTTAAGTCGACATTTTATTATCCGGAATTATTTTCGATGAATATTAATGAAGTTGTACAATTAATTTGGATAGATTTGAGCTGTCTGGAGGTCAATTCAAGCAAGAAGGAAATTTTTGGAATATCGGCATAACTTCAAAAAGGTAAGTGTCTTGCCTAACCTCGAGTGGGGGAATTATCCCTTCGGCATCGAGTCTTATGCGCCATTTGTGAAATGTGAAAAGGCGTGTATATGAGGTGACGAGTACGTACCCGGGCTTATATGTACAAAATTTATTGAGTTAAAATCTTAGGCATATTGTGTAGTAAATTGGATAATTGTGGGCATATATTTAATCATCTAATTGCCATGCCTCGAATCAGATTTATTGAACTAGTTTTTATATGACAATTCGATGTAATTATTGCTTGTACATTTATGTGAATTCCGTGAGTTCGATGGTCTGATATTTTTTGGAATTTAATTTCATTACGAATTTTCCCTATGCAAATAATTAATTAAGTAAGCTTAAGAAGAAATATTAATATAATTATCTAAATTTGGATTAATGAAGGTGTTGCCATATGCTGATTATTTTCTAACTCTGTTGATTGATTTTGAAATTTTATATACATTGTGTGGAGCCTTGGGCTATTTGTTGGGAAATTAATTGATTTTGTTATATCTTTGGAATTGGTTGTGGCCATTGGGCAAATCGTGATATGAATTGATTTTGTTATGTTACCGTGATAATATTCCGTGTAAATTGTTGTGTTATTTGAGTAATTATTTTGAGGACATAAGGGTGGCATTTCACTGTTGATATTATGTGGGTATAAGGGTGGCATTTCACTGTTGTTATGTGTGTTGGGATGTTGTCTGGGCGGAACGATAAGGGTGGCTATAGGAGAGATAAGGGTGGTTATAGGAGCGATAAGGGTGGCTATTGATATTGTCAGGGCGGAGGGATAAGGGAGGCTATTATAGGAGTGATAAGGGTGGCTATAGGAGAGATAAGGGTGGCTATTGTCAGGGATGATATGTGATGATGTGGAGTGGTTGCATTGGTGATTTTATGTGATGTTGTGATTTTTCTTGTGTTTATTTTTATACCTTGTGCAATTTGTCTTTTTTTGATAAATTGATAATAGTCTGATTTATGTTGAAACTGGGAGCCTGTGGCTATTGCCAGGCGGATTATGAAAAGAAATGTGGGCACGAGGTGCCGTGAGTAAATAATGATGATATTGGCACGTGAATTGTCTGTGCAGATATGATATGATGGTTTTATTATAGGCACGTGAACAGTCCGTGCAGATATGATATGAAAAAT
Organism: Nicotiana tomentosiformis; assembly: GCF_000390325.3. Lineage (NCBI taxonomy): Eukaryota > Viridiplantae > Streptophyta > Magnoliopsida > Solanales > Solanaceae > Nicotiana > Nicotiana tomentosiformis. The sequence continues at coordinate 144,753,469 of NC_090817.1, forward strand.
GGGTACGAGGTGTCGGAAAAATATGATGATTTAATTATGGGCACGAAGTGCCGTGAAAATATGAAAAGGGCTGAGACCCGTATTTTTTATGATTATGAAATAAGGTGTCACATGGTGATTTTTAATTGAAAGAATTATATTCAAAATATTTATTTGGAAGGATTTTTATTAAAAAGGTAGTATTTGAAGGAATTGTATATGAAAGATATTTAGTGAGGAAATTATATTTGAAAACGATTTATTGAAAGAATTATATTTGAAGGATATTTATTTGAGGAAATTATATCTAAAAGAGAGTTATTTGGTAGAATTATATGTGAAAGATATTTATTTGAAGAACTTGGTTTAATTGGGTGTACTAGTATTTATTATTTGTTGAGTAATATTAATAGTGTTCTTGTTTCCATGCCTGGTATATCACTGGTTGATTTGTGTTGCCCTTATTATTATTTGTTTCCTATTATTTTGTATACTATATTGCACAGGTAATTAGACTACTGAGTGTTTTGACTGTACCTCGACTCTACTCCCACTGAGGTTAGTCTTGATACTTATTGGGTACCGACTGTGGTGTACTCATACTACACTTCTGCGCATTTTTGTGTAGAGCCAGGTATAGGAGCTATTGGACTCGGACATAGTTAAAGTGTGATCGCAAAGATTCAAGATAGAGATGCTTGGTCGTCAGAGTCCCTCGAAGTCATTTCATTTTATTGTACTGTTAATTATTAATCAAAAAGTATTAAGTATTCGATCCTTGAGATCATTCCATGTATTCAGTTAGAGTTCGTGACTCAGTACTACCTGTCTTGGGAGGTTGATATATTCATATTTGTTCCGCTATTGGTTTTGACATTAGTATTTAATTATATGTTAAACAAATGGCTTCGAAATGTAATGGAAATCGGCTTACTTAGTCTTAGAGACTAAGTGCCATCACGACGCCTGTGGTGGAATTTTGGGTCGTGACAAGTTGGTATCAGAACTCTAGGTTCATAGGTTCTATGAGTCACGAACGAGTCTAGTAGAGTCTTGCGGATCGGTATGGAGATGTCTGTACTTATCTTCGAGAGGCTACATAACCGTTAGGAAATTTCCACTTCTTTCATTCCTGTCGTGCAGAATTTGTTGAATTTGGAATTTGAGCCTTTTTATATCTATTATCTCATAGATGGTGAGGACATGTGCTACCGAGTTAGCTGAGCAGGCATCCGCACATACTACTAGGGCTGCAAGAGGTCGTGGCCGAGGTAGAGGTCGACGAAGGGCATGTGCCGCGACTAAAGCACCTATCAGAACAACAGTTGAAGAGTCGCTAGTAGCTCCAATTGGGGGACAGGTACCAGAAACACCTGTTGTTACCCCCGGACTTCAGGAGACTTTAGCACAGTTCCTGAGTATGTTTGGTACATTAACTCATGCGGGATTGATCTCTGTTGCACCAAATATTTCGCAGATTGGCGGAGTAGCTCAGACTCCTACCACAACTCCAAAGCAGCAGGTTCACGTTAGTCAGGTTCCGGGTGTAATACCGGTACAACCTGTTATTCCGGTTCGGCCCGAGGTCAGGTCAGAGGCATCAGAAGAAGAACAAAAGAGACTTGAGAGGTTTAAGAGGTATAGTCCACCTACTTTCAGTGGTATAGCTACAGAGGATGTCCAAGGATTTCTAGAAAATTGTCACTGTATTCTCCGTACCATGGGTATTGTCGAAGTGAGAGGAGTTGCCTTTACTACATTTCAACTGTCAGGCGCAGCGTATCGGTGGTGACGAATCTATGAAGAAGGTAGACCAGCCGATGCAACACCACCAACTTGGGCCCAATTTTCGAAAATGTTGTTGTTCCTCATAATCTCTGAGATGCATGGTGCATAGAGTTTGAATAGTTGCGTTGGGGCTCTATGACAGTGTCAAAATATTCTATCAGGTTCAGTGAGTTAGCCCGTCATGCACCTATATTGGTTCCTATAGTCAGAGAGTGGGTCCGCAGATTCATTGAGGGGCTCGATTATGATATTAAAATATGCATGGCTCGAGAGTTGCAAACTGATACTCCATTTCAACAAGTAGTGGAGATTACGAGGAAAAGTGAGGGTGTTCTAGGCGAGGAAAGAGAGTCTAAGGAGGCCAAAAGGTCCTGATGCTCTAGAGGGTTCAGTGGATTTTACTCTTTAGCTAGGACCCATTATAGCGGTGGCTCGAGCAGTAGGCCAGCTCAATCCGCACATCAGATTACTCGGGGTGCTCCAGTAAGTTCTTATAGTGCACCACCGACACGATATTATTACAGTGGTTATTCCAGTTATCCGGCACAGGCTCAGTACGAGTAGCCGCAACCTCAGAGGGGTTGTTATGAGTATGGTGACACTAGGCACATTATGAGAGATTTTCCCACACTTGGGAGGGGTGGATTTTATCAGAACACTCAGACTATGAGGCCCAGTGCAGCTACTACCCCACGTGCACAGCCAGTTAGGGGTGAAGGACAGACGAGTATAGGGCGCCTTAGAGGTGGAGGCCCGACCCGTTGATATAATCGCTATGATTTGGCTGAGGCCGATACACCAGATAGTGTCGTTACAGGTACCATCCCGATTTGTTATAAAAGAATATTTTCCCTTAATTGATTCGGATCTGAATATTGAGGTGAGTCCTCCTATTATGCTCCGTTTATGGGTGAGCTTTGTAATTTTGTGACCCACTTATATGTTTATCCCTGTTGGGAGAATTGAAGATGTGAGCCCGTGTCTGTCATTTTTATTCTTGGGCACCATTGAGGGCTATAAGTCCAAAAGTAATTTTTATTATTCATTACAGTGGGTTTGATGTGTTTCGGAATAATTGATTCCAATTTTTATGAATTATATGCACTACCGATATGAGGGTTCATTATGTGTTGTGAAAATTATTTACGGAATTTATTGAAAAGAAGAAAGAAAGGAAATTGAAAAATTCAGTTGGCACAATGTGCGAAATACTTGTGATTCGGAGTTGAAGACGAGATCCTCGCATTTTTATATGATGTGAAATACTTAAATCAGGGTGCAAGCCACAGTGGAGGTTATATAAGGACAAGTTCCTTGTGGTGAAATATTTATGAGTTTAAATTCTCCCTTTGTAAAGTTTAATTTGTACTATAGTACTAATAGGGAGTTATGCCTGATAGGCTTATGTGATAATTCCTTTATATGTTTCTGTGCCATAATTGTGCTGTAATTATTGAGTTTTAGCCTATGAGGTGAGTGCCCAGGTGGCGTTAAATGTGACTCGTTAAATCAGGTAAATAGTTATGAGGTCTTTATGCCTCACATTTTGCTGTCAGTATTGTGAAATTTTGAAACGAGATTTTGGTTAATATAAGGTTAATTGGCAATGTTGTAATCGATTATGAACAACTTTTAAGACCAGAGAAGTGGTGATGGGCATACGCATGATGTGCTTCATGTCCTGATATCATTATGATGATGTAGTGCGTGTAATGCTGAGATTAGTGTTATTGATATATACATTGTTGTGCTTTGTGGGATTGTAGATGTGCTGTTAGGAGTTATTTTGGCGTTACACTGGCAGGTGGATGGTCCCAATTACAGGGGAGACTTCGCCAAAATTTCTGATAAGTTGATGTGTGTGTAGGCATGAGTTTCTATAGCCGGTTGAGACTAATACTGTGCGTTGATGTGAAAATCAGACTTTTTGAAAATGTTTGGAGTGTAAGAAATTTGGTCTTAAAGTTTAAGTGTATGGATAAAAGAAATAATCTCAAATGAGATGGTGTTGTTGGGCTTATCTCAAATGCGGTAACGTGGGATCAACCATGAGTATATGTGTAAAAGTAAAATCATCAATTTGGTAACCTCAGAATAATTCTTAGCACGTTCGAGGATGAACTTTTGTTTAAGAGGTGGAGAATGTAACGACCCAACTTGTCGTTTTAAGCATTAAGACCCCGTTCAGTGACTTAAGGCCCCGAGAAGCTTCCTAATATATATTATGACCCACGGGTGTGGTCGAGTTTGATTTACTGAAGATTCGGAATTAAATTAAAAAAACAAACCTTAATTAGAAGCACAAAGGGAAAGAGTTGACCGGAGAGTTGAATTTTGAGAAAACGACTCCGGAATGGAATTTTGATGATGTCAATAGCTCCGTATGGTGATTATGGACTTAGGAGCGAGTCCGAAAAATTATTTGGCGGTTTGTATTGGAATTAAGCTTGAAATGGCAAAAGATGAATTTTTGGGAAGTTAAACCGGGGGGTGACTTTTTGATATCGGGGCCGAAATTCGATTCTGGAATTTGAATAGCTTCGTTATGTAAATTATGTCTTGTGTGAAAAATTTGAAGTCATTCCGGATTGATTTGATGTGTTTCGGCACAAAATATAGAATTTGAATGTTCAAACTTCATAGATTTTGATTTGAGGTGTGATTCATCGTTTTGATATTGTTTGACGAGATTTGAGAATTCGACTAAATTCGTATGATGTTTTAGGACCTGTTAGTATATTTGGTTGAGGTCCCGAGGGCCTCGAGTAAGTTTCGGATGGTTAACGGGTTGGATTTTGGACTTGGAACTCTGCTGGAAATTTTCGGATGCACCATCTAGTTTCCTTCATCGCATTCGCGAGTTGAGCCTCGCGTTCGCGAAGAGGAACTGAGAGGCTGGAAATATTTGTTCTTCGCGTTCGCGAAGATAAGGACGCGCTCGCGAAGGGTGGACAGGATGTGCATCGCGAACGTGAGAGGTGTTACGCGTTCGTGAAGAAGAGAAGAGGCAACTGGGGACCCCCTACATTTGTTATGTGCGTTCACGGAGGTAAGGTCGCGTTCGCGATGAGAGGGGTCAGTAAAGGTCCGCGTTCATGAGTGGTGGATCGCGTTCGCGTAGAAGGATTTTGAGACAGAAGCAATTGTGCTTCGCGAACACGAGGTAGATGCCGCATTCGCGAAGGAGGAATTTGGGCAAAACGAAAATTGTGCTTCGCGAATGTGAGGCAGTGGCCGCGTTCGCGAAGAAGAAAAAAATACCTGGGAAGAATTAAAAGTCCCAAAGCAGGGGTTTGAGTTCAGAACACAAAAACTGATTTTGGAGCTCGGTTCTGGGGCGATTTTCAGGGTTTCTTCATGACTTCAACTGGGGTAAGTTTTCTACATCCAAAAGTGATTATATTTCATGAATCCATGGTTATATTCATCGTTTAATTCGGATTTAAAAGGAGGAAATCAAGATTTTTGCAAAATCTTCCAAAAACTTAAATTTAAGATTTGTGTCACGACCCCAAATTCCCTCTGTAGGATATCGTGATGGCACCTAGTCTCTAAAACTAGGTAAGCCTATCAACGGGAAATAAAAATAGAAATCTGAAATAAATAAATCTGAAACTTTACATAATTACAACTCCCAAACCCTGGTAGAAATAAGTCTCAAGCTTCTAAGAATTTTATCCTCAATGTCTCTATATATCAAGGTCTAAAGAAAAATAAGGAAGCAACATAATAATGATAGAAGGGGACTCCGGAGTCTGCGGACGATGGCAGATATACCTCGAAATCTCCGTGCACAGATAACTTACTGAAGTCGGGGCTGGTAAAGAGTACCAGGATCTGCACAAAAAGATGTACAGAAGCGTAATATGAGTACACCACAGCGGTACCTAATAAGTGCCAAGCCTAACCTCGGTAGAGTAGTGACGAGGTCAGGTCAGGCCCTATTGGAAAATAATAATAGCATGGTAAAATATTTAACAATATAACAAAATAAATGACAATGGAAATGAATCAAGTAGCAGGTCACCATTTAATTACACAAAATAGTGGCAAATAATATCTCGTGGAAACAAACAAAATTTCCTTTCAACCTTAAGAAAATCACAACAAATAATCAATGACAACTGCGACCATAAATCAATATCAACAAAGGCACTCCCGAGGTACCGCCTCGTAGTCCCAAATCATAAATAAATTCACAATATCTCATTTTCTTATCTCACCGCGGGAGCCTTCACAATTTATTTTAAAGAAAACATTTTTTCCGAAATAGCATCCCGCGTTTTAGCCATCCTTATCAAGCCACCCTTATCTCACCGCATGCATTTCAATACAAAGACCTTATACCACTGTATGCATATCAATATCACAATATATCACAATTTTCACCTCAAGTGCTCAAATAATTTAACTTGCCAAAATAATTCAACAATAATATTTTTCCACAATAAAGAGCTCATGGATCCATCACAATGAGTACGAAAATCTTAAAAAAATATTCAAGAATAAATAATTCATCAAAATAATATTTCAAAATCTTTAATACGTTGCTACAATACCAAATTTAAAAATGTCAATACTTTATATTAATAATATTTATTTTAAAGAAAATCAACTTAAGATAATGCACAGAAGAAAAGAAACCAAGTTCCAACTAAACAGATAAAACAATCAGCAGGAAAAGGTCAAGCAAATTTAAAGTATATAAATCAAATCAATGATGGAGAATATAACAAGATTTAATAATTTAATTAATATGCAACAGTGATCTACACAATTTAAAAACATAATCCTTCACATTTAGTCCGCGTACACACTCGTCACCTCGTGTACACGACTTTCATCACATTACAATTAATACCAATTCTAGGGGAAATTTCCCCCACACAAGGTTATACAAGTCACTTACCTCGACTTGCTCCAATTTAACCAAGTAATATGCCTTTTCCTCGATTTTATGAATCTGGTCGACTCGTATCTAGCCATAATTAATTCGATACAATCAACAAAAATTATAGAATCAATTCTATAAGAAAATACTATATTTCTCAATAAAATCCGAAATTAACTCAAAAATGGCCCGTGGGGGCCACGTCTCGGAATCCGGCGAAAGTGACGAAATATGAACGCCCATTCAACCACGAGTCCAACCATACCATTTTTACTAAAATCTGACATCAACTTGACCTCCAAATCTCAAATTCTCATTTCGAAATCTCTAGGCCCAAATCCTCTAATTTCACCTCAAAAACATGTAATCTATTCGAAATATTCAATGATAATCCAATATAATTGACTAACAATGATCACATGTGACTTACCTCAAGATTTCCTGTGATTTCTCGCTCAAACCTTGCCTCACCCGATTTTGGAAATGTCAAAAATGACAAAATTTCTCGGACCCTTCTGTTTTGTACACTGCCTAGTGCTTTCGCACCTATGGTCCCGCGTCTGCGGTGAAACACCGCATCTGCGGAAATTAGTCAGCCCAGCTGCCTTCGCATCTGTGAGCCTTGGACCGCATATGCGCCTTTGCAGGTGCGGAAAATTCGATCGCACCTGCGCCCTTCCTCACGCTTCTGCGCATCATGAGTCGCATCTGTGGCATCGCACTTGCGGCCAATTTCTCGCAGGTGCGATTACACCAGAAGACAAAAATTTTCCCAGATTTCTTCTAAGTCCGAATTTGATTCGTTAACCATCCAAAACTCACCCGAGACCCTCGGGACCTTAACCAAATATACCAACATGTCCTAAAATATTATACGAACTTTCTCGCGCGATCAAATTGCCCAAATAACACCTAAAACTACGAATCGGACACCAAATCAAAGGGAATTTCCAAGAAAACTTTAAAACTTATATTTTCACAATCGGACGTCTGAATCACGTCAAATCAATTCCGTTTCTCACCAAATTCGGCAGACAAGTCATAAATATTATAGTGGACCTATACCGGGCTCCGGAACCAAAATACGGACCCGGTGTCAATAAATCAAACATCAGTAAATTCTTAAAAATCATTAAGCTTTCAAACTTTTAATTTTTCATCAAAATTCCATATCTCGGGCTAGGGACCTCGAAATTTGATTTCGGGCATACGTCCAAGTCCCAAATCATTTTACGGACCTACCTAACTGTCAAAACACTGATCTGAGTCTGTTTGCTCAAAATGTTGACTAAAGTCAACTCAGTTGAGTTTTTAAAGCTCCAATTCACCTTTCAATCCATTTTGCACATAAGAACTTTTCGGAAAATTTTATGGACTGCGCCCGCAAGTCGAGGAATGATAAATAGTGCTTTACGAGTTCTTAGAACACAAAATTAATTATTAAATTTAAAGATGACATTTTGGTTCATCACATTCTCCACCTCTAAAACAAACGTTCGTCCTCGAACGGAGTTAGAAAAAGTACCTGAGCTGGTGAATAAGTGTGGATAACAGCTACGCATATCATGCTCGGTCTCCCAAGTCGCCTCTTCGACCGGATGACCCCTCTACTGAACCTTCACGGAAGCAATGTTCTTTGACCTCAGCTTTCGAACATGCATATCCAAAATAGCCACTGGTTTCTCAACATAAGATAGATCCTTGTCCAACTAAACTGAACTGAAGTCTAACACATGAGACGGATCGCCGTGATACTTCCGGAGCATAGAAACATGGAATACCGGATGAACTGCAGAGAGACTAAGTGGTAGTGCAAGTCTGTAAGCCACCTCTCCAACTCTTTCAAGAATCTCAAAAGGCCCAATATACCTAGGGCTCAACTTGCCCATCTTCCCGAACCTCATCACACCCTTCATAGGAGAAATCCGGAGCAATACCCGCTCACCAACCATGAATGCAATATCACGAACTTTCCGATTTGCATAACTCTTCTGTCTAGATTGGGCTGTACGAAGTCAATCCTGAATCAACTTAACCTTTTCCAAGACATCCTGAACCAAGTCTGTACCCAATAGCCTAGCCTCACCCAGTTCGAACCAACCCACTAAGGACCGGCACCGCCTACCATACAAGGCCTCATACGGAGCCATCTGAATGCTTGACTGGCAACTGTTGTTGTAAGCAAACTCCACAAGTGGTAAGAACTGATCCCAAGCACCCCCAAAATCTATCACACACGCACGAAGCATATCCTCCAGTATCTGAATAGTGTGTTCGGACTGCCCATCCGTCTGAGGGTGAAATGTTGTACTCAACTCTACCCGAGTACCCAACTCATGATGTACTGCCCTCCAGAATCATGATGTAAACTGCGTACCCCGGTCAGAGATGATAGATACCGGTATGCCGTGAAGTCTGACAATCTCGCGAATATACATTCGAGCCAACTGCTCGGAAGAGTAAGTAATCATCATAGGAATGAAATTAGCTAACTTGGTCAGCCTATCCACAATCACCCAAACTGCATCAAACTTTCGCTGAGTTCGTGGAAGTCCAACAATGAAATCCATAGTGATTCACTCCCATTTCAATTCTGTAATTTCCAACTTCTGAAACAATCCACCCGGTCGTTGAAGCTCATACTTCACCTGCTGACAATTTAGACACTGAGCTACATACTCCACTATGTCTTTCTTCATCCGCCTCCACCAATAGTGCTGTCTCAAGTCCTGATACATCTTTGCAGCCCCCGGATGAATGGAGTACCGTGAACTGTGAGCCTCCTAGAGAATCAACTCACACAAACCATCTACATTGGGTACACATAGCCTGCCTTACCTCTGTAATACACCGTCATCTCCAATAGTGACTTCCTTGGCATTACCGTGCTGAAATGTATCCTTAAGGACAAGCAAATAGGGGTCATCATACTAATGCTCCCTAATACGATCATAAAGAGAAGACTGAGAAACCACACAAGCCAAAACTCGACTCGGCTCGGAAATATCCAATCTGACAAACTGGTTGGCCAAGGCCTGAACATCCAAGGCTAAAGGTCTCTCTGCTACCGGTAAATATGCTAAGTTGCCCAAACTTTCTGCCTTATGACTCAAGGCATTGGCCACTACATTGGCCTTTCCAGGATGATAGAGAATGGTGATATCATAATCCTTAAGCAACTCCAACCATCTCCGATGCCGCAAATTAAGATCCTTCTGTTTAAACAGATTTTGTTGACTTCGGTGATCGGTGTAGACCTCGCAATGGACACCGTACAAATAATGTCGCCAAATATTCAAGGCATGAACAATAGCTGCTAACTCAAGGTCGTGTACAGGATAATTCTTTTCATGCACCTTTAATTGTCTGGACGCGTAGGTAATCACCCTATCGTCTTGCATCAACACTGCGCCGAGACCAATACGCGATGCATCACAATACACAGTATAAGACCCTGAACCTGTAGGTAATACCAATAATGGGGATGTAGTTAAAGTTGTCTTGAGCTTTTGAAATCTCTCCTCACATTCCTCGGTCCACCTGAACGGAGCAACCTCCAGGGTCAATTTGGTCATAGATGCAGCAATAGAAGAGAAACCCTCTACAAATCGGCGATAATACCCTGCAAAACCAAGGAAACTCTGGATCTTTGTAGCTGAGGACGGTCTGGACCAACTCTGCATTGCTTCAATCTTCTTCGGATCTACCTTTATCCCCTCGTACGAACAATATGAACCAAAAATCCCACTGAATCATGCCAGAATTCACAATTTGATAATTTTGCATATAACTTCTTTTCTCTAAAAGTCTGAAGCACAGTCCTTAGGTGTTGTTCATGATCTTCCCGACTCTGAGAATACACTAGAATGTCATCAATAAAAACAATGATGAAAGAATCAAGATAGGGCTGAAATATACTATTCATTAAGTGCATAAATATTGTTGGGGAGTTGGTTAGCCCAAATGACATTACAAGGAACTCATAATGACCATACCGCATCCTAAAAGTAGTCTTCGGGATATCTGGCTCCCGAATCTTCAACTGATGATAGCCTAAACGCAAGTAGATCTTAGAAAACACTCTAGCACCCCGAAGCTGATCAAATAGGTCATCAATACATGGCAATGGATAATTGTTCTTCATTGTAACCTTGTTTAGCTGGCAGTAATCAATACACATCCGCATAGAACCATCTTTCTTCTTTACAAATAAGACAGGAGCACCCCAAGGCGATATACTGGGCCGAATGAAACCCTTATCAAGTAACTCCTGCAACTGTTCTTTTAATTCTTTCAACTCTATTGGGGCCATACGGTATGGTGGAATAGAAATGGGCTGAGTGCCCGGTAACAAATCAATGCCAAAATTAATATCCCTGTCGGGTGGCATACCCAAAAGATCCACTAGAAATACATCGGGAAAATCCCTAACTATAAGAACTGACTCCATTGTAGGAGTATCAACACTAACATCTCTCACATAGGCCAGATACGCATCACACCCCTTCTGAACCATTTGTTGAGCTTTAAGAAATGAAACAAACCTACTAGGAACATGATATGAGGTACCTCTCCACTCTAGCCACGGTAGACCTGGCATAGCCAACATCACCATCTTGGCGTAACAATCAAGAATAACATGATAGGGTGACAACTAGTCCATGCCCAAAATAATATCAAAATCCACCATACTGAGCAATAATAAATCATCTCTAGTCTCAAAACCATTGATAACAATTAAACACGACCGATACAAACAGTCCACAATAATAGATTCACCCACGAGTGTAGATACATAAACATAAGAACTCAAGGAATCACGTGATACACCCAAATACGGGGCAAAATAAGATGACACATAAGAATAAGTGGAGCCTGGATCAAATAAGACTGATGTATCTCTATGAAGACCGGAATAATACCTGTGATAATAGAATCGAATGCAACGGCCTCTGTCCTAGCAGGAAGGGCATAATATCTGGCATGGCCCCCCCCTCTAGGGCGACCTCTACTTGCCCGACCTCCACCTCTAGCTGACTGTGCAGGTGGAGTGGCAACTGGTGCAGTAATCATGGCCTGAGAAATATGTGGAATAGGTGGGGCTTGAGAAACCTGTAGAGGTGCACCCCTCCTAAATCTAGGGCAATCTCTCATAATATGACGAGTGTCACCACACTCAAAACAAGCCCTCGGAGGTCGTGGCTAATGAGACTGGCTCGGGCCTGATCGACTAGACTGCCCACTGAAAGCACCCCGTACAGGAGGTACAATAGACACTGGCGGTGCATAATATGGAACCTAAGGTCTGGGAGTAGTCGGAATACCACTGGAAGCTGGAAGTGCTAAATGAATAGGATGGCTCACATAACCTCTACCATGACGGGCTGCAACTGGGCACGAGAATTATTATATGTGCTAGAATCTCGAGGCCTCTTAGCTTCCCTCTCTTCCCAATCCCGAGTCCGCATACCTTCCAATCTCCTAGGAATTGACACCACCTATTGATATGTGATTTCCATCTCTAGCTCTCGGGCCATACTGTATCTGATACTAGGTTGGAGACCCTCAATAAATCTGTGAACCCGCTCTCGAACAGTAGCAACTAAGGCTGGTGCATGCCTACCCAAATAACTAAATCGGACCGCATACTCTGACATGATCATAGAACCCTGGCGCAGCTGCTCAAACTCTGCGCGACATGCATCTCTAAGACTCTGAGGAGAATACTCCCTTAAGAACATATCTGAAAATTGAGTCCAACTGAGTAAACTGTCTCAGCAGGACTATGCAACTCATATGCCCGCCACCACTGGTAGGCTGCTCCTCTAAACTGGAATGCCGTAAAAGAAACCCCACTGGAATTCACAATTCCCATAGTACGAAGGATACGGTGACATTCCTCCAGAAAGCCCTGAGCATCCTCTGAAGCTAAACCGCTGAAAGTGGGAGGGTGGTACTTCTTGTACCTCTCGAGCCTGAGCTGCTCCCCCTCCGAAACTGTTGTCCTAATCTCAGGCTGAACTGGGACAACTGGCTGCACTGGTATAACCTCTGGGGCATGGTCAACTTGGGCCCGTGGCTCTGGAGTATGGGCGGCGGGAATTTGTGCTCCTCCCCCAGCCTGAGATATGGCAGGAGCAAGTGGAATTAACCCTGCCTGAGCTAGAGTGCCAAACATGCTCAAAAACTGGGCAAGAGTCTCCTGAAGTGCAGGAGTAGTAACAGGTGTCTCAGGTGCCTGCTCTCCAATTGGAGCTACTGGTGGCTCTGGTATAGCAGCTCATGCAGGTTCTCTAGCTGCACCACGTGGTCTTCCTCGGCCTCTGCCCCGACCCCGGCCTCTTGTGGCTCTAACAAGGGGTGCGAGTGTTTGATCAACGGATCCAGTTGTGCATGTCCTCACCATCTGTGAGAGAATAGAAAGATAATGGTTTAGAACTTTGAATTCAACAATTGCACACAATAAGGAATCAAATAAGTGAATATTTTCCTAACAATTCCATAGCCTCCTGAAGATAAGTACATACGTCTCCGTACCGATCCGCAAGACTCCACTAAACGTTCTTGTGACTCCTAACACCTAAGAACCTAATGCTCTGATACCAACTTGTCACGACCCTAAATTTCCTCCGTAGGATGTCGTGATGGCACCTAGTCTATAAAACTAGGTAAGCCTATCAACCCGGAATAAAAATAGAAATCTGAAATAAATAAATCTGAAACTTTACATAATTACAACTCCCAAAACCTGGTAGAAATAAGTCACAAACTTTTAAGAATTTTATCCTCGATGTCTCTATATTTCAAGGTCTAAAGAAAAATAAGGAAGAAACATAATAATGATAGAAGGGGACTCTGGAGTCTGCGGACGCTGGTAGATATACCTCGTAGTCTCCATGCACAGGTAACTCACTGAAGACGGGGCTGGTAAAGAGTACGTGGATCTGCACAAAAAGATGTGCAGAAGCGTAGTATGAGTACACCACAGCGGTACCTAGTAAGTGCCAAGCCTAACCCCGGTAGAGTAGTGACGAGGTCAGGTAAGGCCCTACTAGAAAATAATAATAGCATGGTAAAATGTTTAACAATATAACAAAATAAATGACAATGGAAATGAATTAAGTAGCAGGTCACCATCTAATTACACAAAATAATGGCAAATAATATCTCATGGAAACAAACAAAATTTCCTTTCAACCTTAAGAAAATCACAATAAATAATCAATGGCAATTGCGGCCATAAATCAATATCAACAAGGGTACTCCCGAGGTACCGCCTCGTAGTCCCAAAACATAAATAAATTCACAATATCTCATTTTCTTATCTCACCACGGGAGCCTTCTCAATTTATTTTAAAGAAAACATATTTCACGAAATAGCATCCCGCGTTTTAGCCATTCTTATCACACCGCATGACTTCTAGTAGTTCCCCCTACTAGCCACGCGTATCAAGGCACCCTTATCTCACCGCATGCGTATCAATATCACAATATATCACAATTTGCACCTCAAGTGCTCAAATAATTTTACTTGCCAAAATAATTCAACAACAATGTTGTTCCACAATAAAGAGCTCATGACAAAATAAATCATCAATAATATTTTTCTACAATAAAGAGCTCACGGCTCCATCACAGTGAGTACGAAAATCTTACAAAAATATTCAGGAATAAATAATTCAGCAAAATAATATTTCAAAATCTTTAATACGTTACTTCAATACCAAATTAAAAAATGTCAATACTTCACATTAATAATATTTAATTTAAATAAAATCAACTTCAAATAATGCACAGAATAAAAGAAACCAAGTTCCAACTAAACAGATAAAACAATCAGCAGGAAAAGGTCAAGCAAATTTAAAGTATATAAATCAAATCAATGATGGAGAATATAACAAGATTTGATAATTTAATTAATATGCAACAGTGAACTTCACAATTTAAAAACATAATCCTTCACATTTAGTCCGTGTACACACTCGTCACCTCGTGTACACGACTTTCATCACATTACAATTAATACCAATCCTAGGGGAAATTTCCCCCACACAAGGTTATACAAGTCACTTATCTTGACTTGCTCCAATTTAACCAAGTAGTATGCCTTTTCCTCGATTTTTTGATTCCGGTCGACTCGTATCTAGTCATAATTAATTCGATACAGTTAGCAAAAATTATAGAATCAATTCTATAAGAAAATACTATATTTCTCAATAAAATCCGAAATTAACTCAAAAATGGCCCGTGGGGGCCACGTCTCGGAATCCGGCGAAAGTTACGAAATATGAACGCTCATTCAACCACGAGTCCAACCATACCATTTTTACTAAAATCTGACATCAACTTGACCTCCAAATCTAAAATTCTCATTTCGAAATCTCTAGGCCCAAATCCTCTCATTTCACCTCAAAAATATGTAATCTATTCGAAAAATTCAATGATAATCCAATATAATTGACTAACAATGATCATATGTGACTTACCTCAAGATTTCCCATGATTTCTCGCTCAACAATCGCCTCACCCGCTTTTGGAAATGTCAAAAATGACAAAATTTCTCGGACTCTTCTATTTTGTACACTGCCCAGTGCTTTCACACCTGCGACAAAATTCTCGCACCTGCGGTCCCGCATCTACGGTGAAACACCGCATCTGCGAAAATTAGTCAGCCCAGCTGCCTTCGCATCTGTGAGCCTTGGACCGCATCTGCGCCTTCGCAAGTGCAGAAAATTACATCGCACATGCGCCCTTCCTCACGCTTCTGCGCAAGCGCTACTGCGCAACATGATCAGCATCTATGGCATCGCACCTGCGGCCTATTTCTCGCAGGTGCAATTACACTAGAAGACCTAAATTTTCCAAGATTTCTTCTAAGTCCGAATTTGATCCGTTAATCATCTGAAACTCACCCGAGACCCTCGGGACCTTAACCAAATATACCAACATGTCCTAAAATATTATACAAACTTGCTCGCGCGATCAAATTTCCTAAATAACACCTAAAACTACGAATCGGACACCAAATCAAAGGAGATTTTTAAGAAAACTTTAAAACTTATATTTTCACAATCGGACATCCGAATCACGTCAAATCAATTTTGTTTCTCACCAAATTCGGCAGACACGTCATAAATATTATAGTGGACCTATACCGGGCTCCGAAACCAAAATACGTACCCGGTGTCAATAAAACCAACATCAGTAAATTCTTAAAAATCATTAAGCTATCAAACTTTTAATTTTTTATCAAAATTCCATATCTCGAGCTAGGGACCTCGGAATTTGATTCCGGGCATACGCTCAAGTCCCAAATCATGATACGGACCTACCGAAACTGTCAAAACACTTATCCGAGTCCGTTTGCTCAAAATGTTGACCAAAGTCAACTCGATTGAGTGTTTAAAGCTCCAATTCACCTTTCAATCCATTTTTCACATAAGAACTTTTCGGATAATTTTACGGACTGCGTACGCAAGTCGAGAAATGATAAATAATACTTTACGAGGTCTTAGAACACAAAATTAAGTATTAGATTTAAAGATGATATTTTGGGTCATCACAATTTGGAAGTCGAGTTGTTATTGGAATTCGAATGGTTGAACTCGTATCGGAATGGGTATTTGGATTTCGTGAAAATTATGTCGGGGTCCGTGAGGCGAGCCCCGCGTTGACTTTTGTTGACTTTTTGGAATAAATTTTTAAGTCGATGTTTTATTATCCAGAATTGTTCCGATAAATATTAATGAAGTTGTACAATTAATTTGGATAGATTTGAGTTGTCCGGAGGTCAATTCAAGCAAGAAGGCGATTTTTGGAATATTGGCATAACTTCAAAAAGGTAAGTGTCACGACCCAAATTAACCCTCCGTAAGGTGTCGTGATGGCACCTAGTCTTTACGACTAGGTAAGACTAATATTACGAAAATATATAAAGAAAACACAACATTTTTAAAGATCAACAGCATATCGTGAATAGTCTAGAGTAGTACCACTCAGCATATACAAAATAATTTCCCAAGACCCGGAATATCGCTAAGTCACAAGCTGCTATAATCTATATAGCTCTATACAAAAGTCTGAAGATAATAAAGTTCTCTAGGCGAGGGAGTAGAAGGGGACTCCGAAGATCTGCGGATGCAAGCAGTAGTACCTTGAAGTCTCCTAAAATCAGCAACATGCACTAACCCCGAGGCTGATAGCTCGCGCCTGGATCTGCACATGAAAATATGTGCAGGGAAGGGCATGAGTACACCACAATGGTACCCAGTAAGTGCCAAGCTTAACCTCGGTCGAGTAGTGACGAGGTCAGGTCAAAGCCCTACCGGAGTAAATATAATAAATTAAACAGTAAAAGATATAAGTAAAATTTACTCTAACACAGTTAAAGAAATTCTCAAAACTTTAATAGTTAAGGGAGCCCTCGGCTCAGAACAAGGTAAACACAGTGGGAAATCTCCCGGGATATCGTTCCGTAGTTTCGAATAAATATGCAGTACAAGAGGATCTCCCGTAATACATCTGTAGTCCCAATTTAAATATGTAACGCAAGATGAAATGCTATACAATTTATATAGAATACAGATAAGGAAAGTAGGGACTTAACTAAGCATGGCGCACAGAATGTCAAATAGGCAGTTAAAACACGTAAGCATACTTCTCTAATCTATGCTAAACAATTAAACGTATTAGTACAATTTAATAAGGGAAAACAGTTTATGATTTAGAAAGGAAGGACGAGATTTTTTTTTTGCAATAATAGCCCGTGTATATACTCGTCACGTCATGTACACGGCGCCCACACATAAATTTATATCAAACATCCTAAGCAAAAAGTCCCCAACACAAGGTTAGGCAAGCCACTTACCTCGAACCAAACTCAATCAATCGGTCACAATGCCTTTCCTACAAATATCCGGCTCCGAATGGCCCAAATCTAGCCAAAAGCAATTACAAATCATAAATACAACCATGATAGACTCATCTAATTAATGAAATCAACACTTTAACAAAAATTCTAAAATTAACTCAAAAATTGCACGTGGGGCCCACGTCTCGGAATCGGGTAACAGTCATAAAATACGAACACCCATTCACTCACGAGTCTAAAAATATAAAAATTTCTCAAATCCGGCCACAAATCCCCTTTCAAAACTTGAAATCTTTGTTGAAGAAGTTCTTCCAAATTTTTTCCAATTTCAACCCCAAAATCCGAAATTAAATGATGAAATCAACCATAGATTAGTGGAATATAACCTTAAAGGAGTTAGGAATCATTACCCAAAAACTTCCTCCGAAAATCTCTCCAAATTTCACCTTCTACCGAGCTCTCAATAAAAATTTTGTGTTATGAACTCAACCCTCATTTTTGAACCTTAAATTCTGCCAGATGCGTTATTCATCGCGAACGCGACATCACGATCGCGAACGCGATAAATTCCACTGGCCCAAAATTCCTCCTTCACGAACGCAAGGGTACTCTCGCGAATGCGTACCTTCCATTGACGGACCCCTTCGCGAACGCATAGGCTTAATGACCGAAGCTTCCTCTGCCCCGTTCCTCTATGCGAACGCGAGGACCATGTCGCGAACGCATAGGCTTAAGGTCCCACACCTTCGCAAATGTGGGAACAACATCGTGAACGTGAAGAACAACTTAGCTGCCTTTCCCAGATGCTCTACGCTATCGCGAGGCACCTCTCGCGAACGCGATGAAGGATTTTTCTGCAATAAAACACCAAAAATCTGCTATTTCTCTAAATCCAAAAATGACCCGTTGAGCATCTGAAACACACCCGAGGCCCCCGGGACCTTGACCAAACAAACCAAACAACCCTAAAATACCATACGAACTTAGTTGAGCTCTCAAATCACATCAAACAATGCTAAAATCACGAATCACCCTCCAATTCAAACCTAAAGAACTTGAAACTTCAAAATTCTACAACCAATACTGAAACCTACCAAATCACATCCGATTGACCTTAAATTTTGCGCACAAGTCACAATCAACATTACGGACCTATTCCAACTTCTGGAATCGGAAGACGACCCCAATATAAAAAATTCCACTACCGGCCCAAAACTCCAAAAATTCGACTTTCGCCATTTCAAGCCTTAATAAGCTACGGACCTCCAAACCACAATCCAGACATGCCCCTAAACCCAAAATCAGCTAACGGAGCTAACGGAACTGACGGAATTCCATTCCAGAGTCGTCTTCATACAGTTCCAACTACGGTCCAAATCCTAAGGCTTAAGCTCTCATTTAGGGACTAAGTGTCCCAAAACACTCCGAAACTCAAAACCAACCATCCCGGCAAGTCACAATAGCAAAAATAGATATGGGGAAAGTAGTTAATAGGGGTTCAGGGCTCTAACTCTCAAAACGACCGGCCGGGTCGTTATAGTAACTGTCTTGCCTAACCTCGAGTGGGGGAATTACCTCTTAGGCATCGAGTCTTATGTGCCATTTGTGAAATGTAAAAAGCCGTGTACGCGAGGTGATGAGTATGTACCCGGCCTTATATGTGCAAAATTTATTGAGTTACAATCTTAGGCATATTGTGTAGTAAATTGGATAATTGTGGGCATATATTTAATCATCTAATTGCCATGCCTCGAATCACATTTATTGAACTTGTTTTTATACGACAATTTGATGTAATTATTATTTGTATATTTATGTGAATTCCATGAGTTCGATGGTTTGATATTTCTTGGAATTTAATTTCATTACGAATTTTTCCTATGCAAATAATTAATTAATCTTAAGAAGAAGTGTTAATATAATTATCTAAATTTGGATTAATGAAGGCGTTGCCCTATGCTGATTATTTTCTAACTCTGTTGATTGATTTTGAGATTTTATACACATTGTGTGCAGCCTTAGGCTATTTGTTGTGAAATTAATTGATTTTGTTATATCTTTGGAATTGGTTGTGGCTATTGGGAAAATCATGATATGAATTGATTTTGTTATGTTACCGTGATAATATTCCGTATAAATTATTGTGTTATTTGGGTTATTATTTTGAGGATATAAGGGTGGCATTTCACTGTTGATATGTGGGTATAATGGTGGCATTTCACTGTTATTATATGTGTTGGGATGTTGTCTGGGCGGAGCGATAAGAGTGGCTATAGGAGAGATAAGGGTGGCTATAAGAGAGATAAGGGTGGCTATAGGAGCGATAAGGGTGGCTATTGATATTGTCATGGCGGAGGGATAAGGGAAGCTATTATAGCAGTGATAAGGGTGGCTATAGAAGAGATAAGGGTGACTATTATAAGGGATGATATGTGATGATGTGGAGTGGTTGCATTGGTGATTTTATGTGATGTTGTGATTTTTCTTGTGTTTATTTTTATACCTTGTGCAATTTGTCTTGTTGTTGGTAAATTGATAATAGTCTGATTTATGTTGAAATTGGGAGCATGTGGGCCGGTGGCTATTGCCAGGTGGATTATGAAAAGAAATGTGGGCACGAGGTGCCGTGAGTAAATAATGATGATATTGGCATGTGAATTGTCCGTGCAGTTGAGATATGAAATATGGGCACGAAGTGCCGGGAAAAATATGATGGTATAATTATAGGCACGTGAACTGTCCGTGCAAATATGATATGAAAAATGGGCACGAGGTGCCAGAAAAATATGATGATTTAATTATGGGCACGAAGTGCCGTAAAAATATGAAAAGGGCCGAGACCCTAATTGTTTATGATTATGAAATGAGGTATCACATGGTGACTTTTAATTGAAATAATTATATTCAAAATATTTATTTGGAAGGATTTTTATTCAAAAAGTAGTATTTGAAGGAATTGTATGTGAAAGATATTTAGTGAGGAAATTATATTTGAAAAAGATTTATTGAAAGAATTATATTTGAAGGATATTTATTTGAGGAAATTATATTTAAAAGTGAGTTATTTGGAAGAATTATATGTGAAAGATATTTTGTCACGACCCGAAATTTCCCACCGATGGGACCGTGATGGCGCCTAACATCTCACTTGCCAGGCAAGCCAACGTTAGACAATCATTAAACCAATTCCTTATTTCCATTCAGTAAATAACAATAATTAACTAAGATGAAATATAATAAGTGCGGAATATCATAAAACTGTATTAATTACTACCACCTGAATCTAGAGTCACAATTCACGAGCATTTTAGAATTTGCTACAAGTAATAGTCAGAAAGAAATACAACTGTCTGAATGAAAGAAGCAGTA
Organism: Nicotiana tomentosiformis; assembly: GCF_000390325.3. NCBI lineage: Eukaryota > Viridiplantae > Streptophyta > Magnoliopsida > Solanales > Solanaceae > Nicotiana > Nicotiana tomentosiformis. The sequence goes on from NC_090817.1 coordinate 144,774,366, forward strand.
GAACAGAAAAGATAGATGGGGACTTCAAGGTCTGTGAACGCCGATAGATCTACCTTGAGTCTCCGGACAGCGGACCAATAAAAATATCTCGATCAACCCGAGCCGGTATCAAAATCTGCACATAAAGTGCAGAGTGCAGTATCAGTACAACCGACCCCATGTACTGGTAAGTGTCGAACCTAACCTCGACGAAGTAGTAACGAGGCTAAGGTAAGGCACCTACAAATCAACCTGTACAATTTAATAGTGTATATACAAATAACAGAGATGAAGAACTAAACAGGAAATGTCAGGAGGGGAACATACTGAGAGGAATACAAGATAAAGAACTACAACAAAATGATCACCGGAGCAGTCAATATACCATGAATCAACAGGAATAGTGAATACAGAAAGGAAGAATGCACGGCTTCACCCGTCGTTCTTTTACTCTCAATCTCACCATAAAATTAATAGAAACGGCACGGCATCATTCTTCGTGCATTACTTCTCATATCATGGCACGGCATCACCCTTCGGGCATTAACACTCACAATATGGCACGGCATCACCCTTCGTGCATTAACACTCATAATATGGCACGGCATCACCCTTCGTGCATTAACACTCACAATATGGCACGGCATCACCCTTCATGCATTGACACTCTCCCTTACCATAATACAATGCATAAATAATAACAGGGAGATAGATTAACAAGTACAAACCTTACTTCAACATTTGGTTCCATAATATCAATCTCAACTTTGAAATAAAAACTCAATTATCACCAGAAAATCCGTAAACATGATAAGAACGATAAATTGAACAACAATAGTATAACACGTAGCAATTTGGCATAGGAAAGAGACAATATAAGGAAAACAGAGAAACATGGAAAACAGGTAAATTGGCGACGCATAAGTACTCGTCACCTCATATATACGCCGCTCACAGGGATTTCACTTAGCAAGTAATCTAAGGTTCCTAATTCCCTCAAGTCAGGGGTAGACACAACACTTACCTCGCTCTGAAGGCCACTTAATTCTCAATCACACCTTTTCCTTTGGAATTCACCTCCAAACCACTCGTATCTATCAAAAATGACTCAATAATAACAAATATTGCTAAAGGAATCAATTATATTGCATAATATAAATTTCTCAAATTTTCTTTCAAAAAGTCAAAAAATTGACCCCGGGCCCGCTTGGTCAAAACCCGAGGTTCAGACCAAAATCTTTTACCCATTCATCCCCGAGCCCGAATATATAATTGGTTTTGGAATCCGACCTCAAATTGAGGTCTAAATCCCCAAATTCCCGAAATCCCTAGTTTCTACCCTAACCCCTAATTCTACCATGAAAACTCTAGATTTTAGGTAGAAAATTCAAGAAATGTAATGGGTAATTGAAAAAAAATGGTTTAGAATCACTTACCAACAATTTGGGGAAGAAATGGCTCTTGAAATATCGCCTCTCACCGTTTGGTTTTTGAAAAAAATGAGTGTTTGGCTAAAATCCCGTTTTTGGATTCTGTTAAGTGCTGGGCGACAGTGTTCATCGCATTCACGAGAGCACTGTCACGTTCACGAAGGGTACTGGCTGCCAAGCCTTCGCGTTCGCGAGACACAGCTCATATTCGTGATGGTTATTCACCCCTGGCCTTCACGTTCGCAAGGCATTGCACGCGTTCACGATGAAGGAACGGCTGACTCCCCCTCCCCAATGCCTAACACTATGCGTTCACGATGGGCTTGTCGCATTCGCGAAGGGTAACGCCCCCATCGCTTTGCGTTCGTGACCAAACCTTCGTGTTCGCGAAGTAGAAATCCCTGCCTCATTAGTTTACTCTTCGCGTTCGTGAGAGGACCTTCGCGAACGCGAAGAAAGACATGCCAGAACACCTGCTGCAGCAAAATACCAGATTTTCAAAGTCCAATACATCCCGTGGCCTATCCGAAACTCACCCGAGCCCTCGGGGCTCCAAACCAAACATGCACACAAGTCTAAAAACATCATACGAACTTGGTCGTGCGATCAAATCGCCAAAATAACACCTAGAACTACGAATTTAGCACCAAATCAAATGAAATTCTCAAGAACGCTTTAAAATTTCTATTTTTTCAACTGGACATCTGAATCACGTCAAATCAACTCCGTTTCTCACCAAATTTTACAGACAAGTCTTAAATATCATAATGAATCTGTACCGGGATCCAGAACAAGAATACGGACCCGGCACTAACAATGACAAACATCAATTAATTCTTAAAAATAATTAATTTTTATACTTTTAATTTTCATCAAAAATTCATAACTTGAGCTAGGGACCTCCGAATTCAATTCCGGACATACGCCCAGATCCCATAATTCGATACGGACCCACCGGGACCGTCAAAACACATATCCGGGCCCATTTACCAAAATTGTTGACCGAAGTAAACTAAAAATCAACTTTTAAGGAATAAATTCTTATTTTCGTCAATTTTTTAACATAAAAGCTTTCCGAAAACATGCCCGGACTACGCTCGTAAATCGAGGTGGGTAAAAATGATATTTTTAAGGCTTAAGAGCGCAGATTTGAGTTCTAAATCATAAGATGACCTTTTGGTTCATCACATTCTCCACCTCTAAAATAACCGTTCGTCCTTGAACGGACATAGAAAAGTACCTACGCTGGTGAAAAGGTGGGGATATCTACTCCGTATATCGGAATCAGACTCCCAAGTAGCTGCCTCAATAGGCTGACCTCTCCACTGCACTCGAACTGAAGGGTAACTCTTTGATCTCAACTGGCGAACTTGCCGGGCTAGAATTGCATCGTCTCCTCGTCATAAGTTAAATCCTTATCCAACTGGACAGAGCTGAAATCTAACACATGGGACGGATCGCCGTGATACTTTCGAAGCATGGACACATGGAATACCGGATGAACAACTGCTAAACTAGGTGGAAACACAAGCCTGTAAGCCACCTCTCCCACTCTCTCCAGAATCTCAAAAGGTCCGATATACCTAGGGCTCAACTTTCCCTTCTCTCCGAACCTCATTACACCCTTCATGGGTGATACCCGATGTAACACTCTCTCTCCGAACATGAATGCAATATCACAAACTCCACGGTCGGCATAACTCTTCTTCCTGGACTGAGCTGTGCAAAGTCGATCCTGAATAATCTTAACCTTATCCAAGGCATCATGTACTATGTTTGTGCCCAACAACCGAGCCTCTCCCAGCTCGAACCACCCAACTGGCGACCGACACTGCCTACCATATAATGCCTCATAGGGAGCCATCTGAATGCTCGACTGGTAGTTGTTGTTGTAGGCAAACTCTGCAAGGGGCAAGAACTGATCCCACGATCCTCCAAAGTCTATAACACAGGCGCGGAGTATATCCTCCAAGATTTGAATAGTACGCTCGGACTGCCTGTCCGTCTAGGGATGGAATGTTGTGCTCAACTCAACCCGCGTACCCAGCTTACGCTGTACTGCCCTCCAAATGTGTGAGGTAAACTGCGTACCTCGATCAGAAATGATAGACATGGGCACACCATGAAGACGGACGATCTCACGAATATAAATCTCTGCTAACCGCTCCGAGGAATAGGTAACTGCCATAGGAATAAAGTGCGCTGACTTAGTCAGCCTATCCACAATAACCCATATGGCGTCGAACTTCCTCTGAGTCCATGGGAGTCCAACAACAAAGTCCATAGTGATATGCTCCCACTTCCACTCAGGAATCTCCATCTGCTGAAGCAAACCACCGGGTCTCTGATGCTCATATTTTACCTGCTAACAATTTAGGCACCGATCTACGTAAGCAACTATATCTTTCTTCATCCTCCTCCACCAATAATGCTGCCGCAGGTCCTGGTACATTTTGGCAGCGCCCGGGTGAATAGAATACTGAGAACTGTGAGCCTCCTTAAGGATCAACTCACGAAGCCCATCCACATTAGGCACACAAATACGACCATGCATCCTCAAAACTCCGTCATCTCCAACAGTAACCTACTTAGCACCACCGTGCCGCACTGTGTCTCTAAGGACAAGTAAATGAGGATCGTCATCCTGTCGATCCCTGATGCGCTCAAACAAAGAAGACCGAGCAACTGTATAAGCTAGAACACGGCTGGGCTCAAAAATATCTAACCTCACGAACTGGTTGGCCAAGGCCTGAACATCCAATGCAAGCGGTCTCTCACCAACTGGAATATATGCAAGGCTACCCATACTGACTGACTTTCTATTCAAAGCATCGGCCACCACATTGGCCTTCCCGAGATGATACATTATGGTGATATCATAGTCTTTCAATAGCTCCAACCACCTCATCTGCCTCAAATTGATTTCCTTCTACTTGAACAAATACTGCAAGCTCTGATGATCAGTGAATACCTCACATGGCACGCCGTAAAGATAGTGCCTCCAAATCTTCAGCGCATGAACATTGGCTGCCAGCTCTAGATCATGAACATGGTAGTTTTTCTCGTGAACCTTCAGCTGCCGTGAAGCATATGCAATAACCTTGCCACCCTGCATCAATACCGCACCCAGACTAATACGAGATGCGTCACAATATACTGTATAAGATCTTGAACCTGTGGGTAACACCAATACCGGTGTCGTGGTCAAAGCAATCTTGAGCTTCTGAAAGCTCGCTTCACACTCGTCTGACCACCTAAACGGGGCACCCTTCTGGGTCAATCTGGTCAACGGGGCTGCTACGGATGAAAACCCTTACACAAATCGACAGTAATATCCCGCCAAACCCAGGAAACTATGGATCTCTTTAGTTGATGTGGGTCTAGTCCAGTTCTGAACTGCCTCAATCTTCTTAGGATCCACCTAATTACCCTCTACTGATACAACGTGACCCAAGAAGAACCTGAACTCAACCAAAACTTGCATTTTGAGAACTTAGCATATAACTGGCTATCCTTCAGAGTCTGAAGAACGATCCGAAGGTGCTGCTCATGCTCCTCTCGACTATGGGAGTAGATCAAGATATCATCAATAAACACAACCACAAAGGAATCCAAGTAGGGTTTGAACACCCAGTTCATCAAATTCATGAATGTTGCTGGGGCATTTGTCAGCCCAAATGACATCACTAGAAACTCATAATGCCCATACCGAGTCCGAAAAGCTGTCTTAGGAACATCGGATGCCCTAATCCTCAACTGATGATAGCCAGATCTCAAATCAATCTTTGAAAACACCTTGGCACCCTGAAGCTGATCAAATAAATCATCAATCCTCGGCAATGGATATTTGTTCTTGATGGTGACTTTGTTCAACTGTCGATAATCTATACGCATCCTCATCGATCCATCTTTCTTCTTCACAAACAACAAAGGTGCACCCCAGGGCGAGACACTAGGTCTAATGAAGCCCTTATCAAGAAAATCTTGCAACTGCTCCTTCAATTCTTTCAACTCTGGCAGGGCCATGCGATATGGCGGAATGGAAATAGGTTGAGTGCTTGGAGCCAAATCAATGCAGAAATTAATATCCTTGTCGGGTGGCATCCCCGGCAGGTTTGCAGGAAACACCTCTGGAAACTCACGAACAACCGGCACCGAATCTATAGAAAGAACCTCCGCACTAGAATCGCGGACATAAGCCAAATAAGCTAGATACCCCTTCTAGACCATATGCCGAGCCTTCACATAAGAGATAACCCTGTTGGCCGAATGGCCAAGATTTCCTCTCCACTCTAATCGAGGCAACCCCTGCAAGGCTAAGGTCACTGTCTTGGCGTGACAATCTAATATAGCATGATAAGGTGACAGCCAATCCATACCAATATGACATCAAAATCAACCATGTCGAGAAGTAGAAGATCTGCACGAGTCTCAAGACTCCTAATGGTGACCACACACGAATGATAAACACGATCTACAACAATAGCATCTCCCACTGGTGTGGACACATACACAGGAGCACTCAAAGAATCACGGGGCACAACCAAATAGGAAGCAAAATAGGATGACACAAAGGAGTAAGTAGATCCCGGATCAAATAGAACTAAAGCATCTCTACTGCAAACTGAAACAGTACCTGTGATAACAGCGTTAGATGACTCAGCCTTAGGCCTGGCTGGGAAAGCATAACACCGGAGCTGGGCCCCACCACCCTGAACTACGTCCTTGGGATGGCCTCTAGCTGGCTGGTCTCCACCTCTAACAGCCTAACCTCCACCTTTAACTGTCTGGCCCCTACCTCTGGCTGCGTGACCCCTGCCTCTGGCTGGCTGAGCAGGAGGTGCAGCAACTGGTGCCAGAACCATGGCACGAAAACTCTGATGATGTGAGCTACCCGTTGCCTGAGGGAAAAATCTAGCAATGTGCCTCGGATCACCAAAAGTATAACATAACCTCAACTACTATGACTGCTGACCCTGAAACTGACCCTGTCAACCTGAATAACCACCCTAATAACTCTGGAGTGGAGGTGCACTAATAGGAGCTGGTGGTGCACTGTAGGCTAGCTGGTCGGAATAATGCATCTGAGGGCCATGACCACCTAAGGCACCGTGGGATGCCTGAAGCGCTGAATGAAACGGCCTAGGAGGATGGCCTCTACCAAAAGTACTCTTGCCTCTAGATGAGGCACCGCTGAACTCACCGGAAGGATGAGGTCTCTTGTTAGACCCCTGACCTCCCTAAGTAAGAACCATTTCGACTCATCTGGCGACATTAGCAGCCACCTGAAAAGAAATCTCACTCCCAGTCTCCTTAGCCATATGCAATCTGATAGGCTGAGCAAGTCCATCAATAAACCTCCTCACCCTTTCCCTCTCGGTGAGAAGCAGAAGAATAGCATAACGGGACAAATACACAAAATAGGTCTCATACTGAGTAACAGTCATACTACCCTCCTGAAGACGCTCAAACTGATGGCGACGCTCCTCTCTCAATGTGATAGGTAGAAACTTCTCTATGAAGAGCTGAGAGAACTCATCCCAAGTAAGAGCAGGCAACCCAGATGGTCTGGTCAATAGGTAATCTCTCCACCATTTCTTGGCGGAACTAGTCATCTGAAATGCAGCAAAATCGACCCCATTGGTCTCCACTATGCCCATGTTTCGTAGAACGTCGTGGCAGCTGTCAATATACTCCTGGGGATCCTCTGAAGGATCACCACTGAGGTGAACAGGAAAGAGCTTGGTAAACCTGTCCAACCTCCATAAAGCCTCAGAAGACATAGCTAGCCCATCTCCGACCTCTGCCGCAATAACTGGCTGAACTAATCTGACTGGCTGAGCTGATGGAGCCTGATACTGGGGAGCTATCTGCTCCGGAGCTGGAATGATGAGATTCTGGGCTCCTTCTCCAGCCTGAGAGACCGCTGGTGCCATGGGAAATGTGCCACTCTGGGCCACACTCTCCATAAGGCCCACCAAACGGACCAAAGCGTCCTGAAGTACTGGGGTGGCAATGAACCCCTCCGGAACCTGAGCTGGTCCAGCAGGAACAGTCTGGGCTGGAACCTCCTCGTCAAGCTCTATCTGAGGCTCCACTGTTGGGGCTGCTGCTCGGGCCCTAGGCTGAACCTTGCCCCTGCCTCGGCCTCTGGCACGGCCTCGGCCTCGACCTCTGCCCCGCGTAGGAGCTGTCACTGGAGACTCTGGCTGCTGCTCAGCTGAGGAAGCGGTACGTGCTCTCGCCATCTGCGAGAGAATAAGAGTAGAAGAGTTCAATCAGTATTAAGAAAGCAAAATCGCACGACAGACAAGAATAGAAGTGAAACTTGTTCCTAAACTTCATAGCCTCTGGAAGATAAGTACAGACGTCTCTGCACCGATCCTCTAGACTCTACTAAGCTTGCTCATGAATCGTGAGACCTAGGCAACTTAGTGCTCTGATACCAACTGTCACGACCCAAAATTTTCCACCGACGGGACCGTGATAGCGCTTAATATTTCACTTGCCAGGCAAGCCAACGTTAGAGAATCATTAAACCAATTCCTTATTTCCATTCAGTAAATAACAATAATTAACTAAGATGAAATATAAGAAGTGCGGAATATCATGAAACTATATTAATTACTACCACCCGGATCTAGAGTCATAATTCACGAGCATTCTAGAATTTGCTACAAGTAATAGTCAAAAACAAATACAACTGTCTGAATGAAAGAAACAGTAGAACAGAAAAGATAGATGGGGACTTCAAGGTCTGTGAACGCCGACAGATCTACCTTAAGTCTTCGGACAACGGACCAATAGCAAAATCTCGATCAACCCGAGCCGGTATCAAAATCTGCACAGAAAGTACAGAGTGCAGTATCAGTACAACCGACCCCATATACTGGTAAGTGTCGAGCCTAGCCTCGATAAAGTAGTGACGAGGCTAAGGAAAGGCACCTACAAATCAACCTGTACAATTTAATAGTGTATATACAAATAATAGAGATGAAGAACTAAATAGGAAATGTCGGGAGGGGAACATACTAAGGGGAATACAAGATAAAGAACTACAACAAAATGATCACCGGAGCAGTCAATATACCATGAATCAATAGGAATAGTGAATACAGAAAGGAAGAATGCACGGCTTCACCCGTCGTTCTTTTACTCTCAATCTCACCATAAAATTAATAGAAACGGCACGGCATCATCCTTTGTGCATTAACTCTCATATCATGGCACGGCATCACCCTTCGGGCATTAACACTCACAATATGGCACGGCATCACCCTTCGTGCATTAACACTCATAATATGGCACGGAATCACCCTTCGTGCATTAACACTCACAATATGGCACGACATCACCCTTCGTGCATTAACACTTTCCCTTACCATAATGCAATGCATAAATAACAACAGGGAGATAGATTAACAAGTACAAACCTTACTTCAACATTTGGTTCCATAATATCAATCTCAACTTTGAAATAAAAACTCAATTATCACCAGAAAATCCGTAAACATGATAAGAACGATAAATTGAACAACACTAGTATAACATGTAGCAATTTGGTATATGAAAGAGACAATATAAAGAAAACAGAGAAATATGGAAAACAGGTAAATTGGCGGTGCATAAGTTCTCGTCACCTCACATATACGCCGCTCACATGAATTTCACTTAGCAAGTAATCTAAGGTTCCTAATTCCCTCAAGTCAGGGTTAGACACAACACTTACCTCGCTCTGAAGGCCACTTAATTCTCAATCACAACCTTTCCTTTGGAATTCACCTCCAAACCACTCATATCTATCAAAAATAACTCAATAATATCAAATATTGCTAAAGGAATCAATTATATTGCATAATTTAAATTTCCCAAATTTTCGTCCAAAAAGTCAAAAAATCGACCCTCGGCACGCTTGATCAAAACCCGAGGTTCGAACCAAAATCCTTTTACCCATTCATCCCATAGCCCGAATATATAATTGGTTTTGGAATTCGACCTCAAATTGAGGTCTAAGTCCCAAAATTTCCGAAATCCCTAGTTTCTACCTTAACCCCTAATTCTACCATGAAAACTCTAGATTTTAGATAGAAAATTCAAGAAATATAATGGGTAATTGAAAGAAAATGGTTTATAATCACTTACCAATAATTTGGGGAAGAAATGGCTCTTGAAAAATCGCCTCACCATTTGGTTTTTGAAAAAAATGAGTTTTTGGCTAAAAACCCGTTTTTGAATTTTGTTAAGTGCTAGGCGACAGTGTTCATCGCGTTCGCGAAGGGTACTGCTTCCAAGCCTTCGCGTTCGCGATGATTACTCCCCCCTGGCCTTCGCATTCGCGAGGCATTGCTCGCGTTCGCAATGAAGGAACAACTGACTCCCCCTCCTCAATGCCTAACACTACGTGTTCGTGATGGGCTTGTCGCGTTCGCGAAGGGTAACACCCCCATCGCTTTGCATTCGCGACCAAACCTTCGCGTTCGCGAAGAAGAAATCCCTGCCTCATCAGTTTACTCTTCGCGTTCGCGAGAGGACCTTCACGAACGCGAAGAAGGACATGCCAGAACACCTGCTGCAGCAAAATACCATATTTTTAAAGTCCAAAACATCTCGTGGCCTATCCGAAACTCACCTGAGCCCTCGGGGCTCCAAACTAAATATGCACACAAGTCTAAAAACATCATACGAACTTTCTCGCGTTATCAAATTGCCAAAATAACACTTAGAACTACGAATTTAGCACCAAATCAAATGATATTCTCAAGAACGCTTTAAAATTTCTATTTTCTCAACTGGACGTCTGAATCACGTCAAATCAACTCCGTTTCTCACCAAATTTCACAGATAAGTCTTAAATATCATAATGAATCTGTACCGGACTCCGAAACCAGAATACTGACCCGGCACAAACAATTCCAAAAATCAATCAATTCTTAAAAATAATTAATAGGGACCTCCGAATTCGATTCCGGGCATACGCCCAGAACCCATAATTCGATACGGACCCACCGGGACCGTCAAAATACGAATTCGGGCCCGTTTACCAAAAATATTAACCAAAGTCAACTAAAAATTAACTTTTAAGGGATAAATTCTTATTTTCGTCAATTTTCAACATAAAAGCTTTCCGAAAATATGCCCGGACTATGCATGCAAATCGAGATGGGTAAAAATGAGATTTTTAAGGCTTAAGAGCGCAGATTCGAGTTCTAAATCATAAGATGACCTTTTGGGTCATCACATATTTATTTGAAGAACTTGGTTTAATTGAGTGTACTTGTATTTATTATTTGTTGAGTAATATTAATAGTGTTCTTATTGCCATGCCGGGCATATCATTGGTTGATTTATGTTTCCTTTATTATTATTTATTTCCTATTATTTTATATACTATATTGCATAGGTAATTAGACTAGTGAGTATCTTGACTGTACCTCGTCTCTACTCCACTAAGGTTAGTCTTGATACTTAATGGGTACCGAACGTGGTGTACTCATACTACACTTCTGCATATTTTTGTGCAGAGCCAGGTATTGGAGCTATTGGACACGAACAGAGTTAAAGTGTGATCGCAAGGATTCAAGATAGAGCTGCTTGGTCGTCGCAGTCCCTTGAAGTCTTTTCATTTTATTGTACTGTTAATTATTAATCAAACAATATTGAGTATTCGATCCTTGAGATCATTCCATGTATTCAGTTAGAGTTCGTGACTCAATACTACCAGTCTTGGGAGGTTGATATATTCATATTTATTTCGTTGTTGGTTTTGACATTAGTATTTAATTATATGTTAAAAAAATGGCTTTGAAATGTAATGAAAATCGGCTTACTTAGTCTTAGAGACTAAGTGTCATCACGACGCATGCGGTGGGATTTTGGGTCATGACAAATACTTCCTTTTTAGTTTTTAGGCATGTATTTTGTTCGTGTACCATATATCAATGAGTACATAATTTTTAAAAATTATTAAATAATGCATTTGGATAACAAAATAAAATTAAAAAGTATAAGTTTCTGAAAATAATGAAAGTTAATTCCATTTAGCTAGCTCAAAAAAGGAAGAAATATATTTCATTATGAACTTTTGGCGTTCTCTCTAATTATCGAAGTTATCTTATTTTCTTTTATACTCTTAGTCATTTTTTGTTAATAATTGTTGAGTGTAGTTTTTGAATTTTATACATAAAAAATTCCGTTGAAGAGAAAACTATTTTTTGTGTATGATATAAAAATTGTACAAATATAATATCTGCTGAATTATAGACATATTATATTATTCAAAAAGTTTAGCTTTGTAAAATTTTAAATATCAAGACTTATAACATAGTTCGGATAAGATAGATTTAATAAATAAGTTTTTAGTTTTTATTTTTACTTTTGGATATGAAATCAATTTTGTTTCAAAACCACGTACCTTTCAACTTCTTGATATTGATGTCCAAAATATTAGGAGTTTCGAATAGTTCAATACAAAAGATTTAATAAGCAATAACTTTTATTGATATTGTCCCTCAATTATAAATATATATAGATTATTAAAAAAAATTAAATAATATTTTAATCAACATGTAATATATATTTAAAGGGAAAAGACGATCAATATATAGATATAGATAAATCAATATTAATCAACATGGTTGCAACATAAATTGCATTACTATATATACATTTTGTGCCGTGAGAATTATCCTTCGTCAAAAAGTTTACAATTACAGAAAGGCATATGATGAAGTCATTGTGATTTTCGATATTGTTTGAGTTAAGTGTAAAATAAACGTGCAATAGGTCTTTTATTTTTTTTATTTTTTGTTTATCTGATTAAAAATTAAAACAAATCCTATCTCTTCTTTCACTCTCTTATATCGCATGTTGTTTCTGAATGATTGAGTTGATAGCATATTTGAATAAAATATTTAATAGTATATCCATGTATATTTGTTTAGCAAAGATGGTGAACTTTGACTTAGAAACTAATACATATTGGTTAGTTAGTTCCAATATTAAGTATACAAATATCTTTAAACTTTTAAAAAAGTGTGAATATATATTTGTAAGTAACTTGTTTCTGCAATGAACTAAAACTAATTTAAGCTAATTTCAATCTCCTAAAGAGTCATAAAATTAACGTGAAAGATATTAATTATACTTATGTTAGTACTTCAAACAAGGAAATAATTTATACAATGTAAAACTTAATAGATTATAAATTTCTAAATATTAGGAGTTTCTACCGAGTTCAAATAAAGAAGGATTTAAGGTCCAAAATTTTAGGTGATTTAAATTCCTAATTATAGGAAAATAATAAAATGACTATTTTATCTAGTGTGAAATTAATTTTTAAAAGGTAAAAAAGGCGAACGACATTTCGGTAAGGGCCTTCGTGCTTTTAATATAGTATAGATAGATAGATAGATAGATAGATAGATAGATATAGATACATGATTTATACAACGTATATTATCATTTATGGGATTATATTCTAGGCTTATATATGTATATTGTTATACATTATATTCCAGATTTTTTAGTCTCATACTTCCATTTTTTTTGTAAATGAGAACGAACAGATAATGTAAGTGTGAGTAATAATAAGTGCAAGTCTTTTTTATAGTGTAACTTAATTCCTTTTCTAAGAAAATTAATGCTCAGTACGTGATTATGGGTCCCTGATTTAAAGCTATCGGCTAGGGAATGTATTCATTTAACTGCCACGTATGTAAAATACTTTCTACTGCTAGGTTTGTGAAGTTTTTTCTTAAATTTTGCCTATTTATATTTTTTTTTCTCAAAATAAAATTGATGAGAAGGTAAATATATTATTTAATTTTGTGAGAAAAATTTATCCAATTAACTCACTCAATCTTACGTCCACCAAATATTAAAAATTATTAAAATTTGAAATCTTTTATTAATAATTATATAAATATATATTATGGAGTATATATATTATATAATAATATAATAGTGCTTCTTATTTTTGGGGCCTAAGGCAAGGGCTTCCCTTGCCAGAGAGAGGGTAGTGCCGCTAGATTTTGCCTATATATGTTTTTACCTCTTTTTATATTTATATATAGCCTGCTCACTGTGCCCTCTCCCCCACATTACATTCACAAAAAAATTAAAATAAAACTGAAACTATGAGGTTATTGTTGCTCGAAGGAAAAACATTCACTCGTGGGAACGGGAAAAAACTTCACATCTGGGAACTCCACAAAAAGGTACCTACCTGCTTTTGATCCATATCTCATAGTACAATATTATTAGCCTTTTCCCCTAGCAATTGGGGTTATGAATTTTCAGTTTATGGGGTAGTATGGGATCAGCAGTCGGAGAGAAAATCACCCGTTTGATTGAATGTGCTGCCAATCAAATTTTACCTCTTATTATAGTGTGTGCTTCTGGGGGGCGCGCATGCAGGAAGGAAGTTTGAGCTTGATAAAAATGGCTAAAATATCGTCTGCTTTATGTGATTATCAATTAAATAAAAAGTTATTTTATGTATCAATCCTTACATCTCCGATAACTGGTGGAGTGACAGCAAATTTTGGTATGTTACGTTGGGGGATATCACTATTGCCGAACCCAATGCCTACATTGCATTTGCAGGTAAAAGAGTAATTGAACAAACATTAAATAAAACAGTACTCGAAGGTTCACAAGCAGCTGAATACGTATTCCAGAAGGGTTTATTCGACCTAATTGTACCACGTAATCTTTTAAAAAGCGATCTGAGTGAGTTATTTAAGCTCCACGCCTTTTTTCCTTTGAATCAAAAATCAAGCAAAATCAAGTAGAGCACTAAGTCCAATTATTTTATTTGTGTTTGTAGCAAAAAAGTAGTTAGTTTATCGGAATCAAAGTAAATAAGATAATATTGGCGCTTTCTTTGGTGATAGAAGATCTAATTATAGAAAGAATCAAAACTAAAGTTGAGGATAACTCTTTTTTTTTTACCTATATTCTTGATTACGAATCAAGAAGCCTTTATCAACAAGAGTGAGTTCTTCCTTTCGTGAAATTAGGAAAATAAAATGAATTTCTTCTTCTTGTCTTAGGTATATTGTAACGACCCGACCGGTCGTTTTGAGTATTACAGTCCCATTCCCCCATTTACTGCTCAATTTATACCTTACAGTTGATTTATGACTTATTGGGTTAGTTGGTTCGGGTCCGGAAGAATTTCGGAGTGAAATGAGACACTTAGTCTCATAATTGAAAACTTAAGTTAAAATAGTGAGCGGATATCGACTTATGTATAAACGACCCCGCAATGGAGTTTTGATGATTCCAATAGCTCCGTATGATAATTTTAGACTTAGGAGCGTGTTCGAAAAATTATTTGGAGGTCCGTAGTAGAATTAGACTTGAAATGGCGAAAGTTGAATTTTTGAAAAGTTTGACCGGGGGGTTGACTTTTTGATATTGGGGTTGGAATCCGATTCCGAAAATTAAAATAGGTCCGTTATATCATTTTTGACTTGTGTGCAAAATTTGAGGTCAATCGGACTTGATTCGATAGGTTTCGGCATCGAATGTAGAAGTTGGAAATTTCATAATAGACTAAAGTCAAGTGAGCTCGCACAAGACCTAACTTCAAATGAGCATAACTATCATGATACGAAGTGTTATATGGTATATTACCTATCAAATGCAAGATCTTTGACTCTAATTTCTAACACTTCAAACCGTTCGTCATTTGGACATTCCTACAAGAAGTTATGACCAAATTACCAAAGGTTGGAAAAATAAGATTCTGCGCCAATTCTGCGACCATTATGCGATCGCAGAAGCAGTTATGCTACCGCAAACTGGTCGCAAAATGGACCAGAACAGCCCAGTTATGGGCACCTATTTTTACGACCATTTTGCGACCCGCATACCCATTCTGCGGTCCATTATGCGACCGCAGACCTGCTTTCGGAGGGTTAATTTTTCTATTATCATAACCCGGCCACATTTTGATAAATAGGCTTTGGGACTTATTTTGGAGAAAAAATCTGACATTTTTAGAGAGAAGGGAGAGTGTTCTAGAGAGAAGAAGAAGCTCAAGTGCTTTGTTCATCAAGATCTTTTTCAAGCTTTAAAATCCAACAAGGAAATATCACAAGATCTTCACCCAAGAGGCAAGGTTCTAACCCTTAGTCTTCAATTTCGAGTTTGGGTAAAGATGGGTAATTAAGAGTATGATTCTTGGGTGTAATAGTATTATTTATACATATCAATAAGGTTTATGGAAAGATTATTGAGTTCAAATGGGTAAAGATTGGGTTGAAAATGGTAAAAATCTTCAATGACTTTAATTGAAGATTTTAGGGTCGAGTTGATGTCGGAATTTGGTAAAATTTATATCGTTGGACTCATGGTTGGATGGGCGTTAATATTTTATAACTTTCATCGGGTTCCGAGACGTGGGCCCCATTAGCAATTTTTGAGTGTAAATTCGGATTTTTGTTGAAAAATTAGTATTTTGTTATGGAATAAATTCCTATAATTTGGGTTGACTGAATCAAATTAATTGTGACTAGATTCGAGCCGTTCGGAAGTTGTTACGCACAAAATGGAATTTCTGGAAGCATTATTTAGCTTGCTCGACATTGGATTCGGCTTGTTTGAGGTAAGTAACTCTTCAAATCTTGGAGCTGAGGGTATGAACCCTGAATCTACGTATTATGTGAATTGTTTGGAGGTGACGCACACGCTAGGTGACAGGCGTATGGGCGTGCACCGTAGGAATTGTGACTTGGTCAAATTCCATGGGACTGTATAGTTGAATAATCTGTATAGGACTTTATTATTGAGTTATTCATTGTGCTGCCTCAATTCTATTGTTATAAGATTTATTTTCTGGATATTGTTGTTGACTATTGGTTTTGGACCCGACCTTGGTATAAGCTCATCACTTCTTTCAACCTAAGGTTAGGTTTGTTACTTACTCAGTACATGGGGTCGGTTGTACTGATACTACACTCCTGCACCTTGCGTGCAGATTTTGGCTGATGATGTTGCTGTATTCGATGGAAGCTGGATTTGAAGATGTATCTGCGCTCCGATTGTAGCTTCCTCTTGTTCATGGTAGCCTTAGATTCATAAAACTCTGTTTATGTACTTCTCAAACAGATGATGTATTTATTTCATACCAGCTTTGTAAACTCTATTCTTAGAAGCTCATGATTTGTACTACCAGTTCTTGAGGAAAAGTATTGGTTTTAGATATTTTATTTTAATTAATTGCCTCGTTAATTTTATATGAATCAGATAGTTGGTAATTGGCTTACCTAACGGGTTTGGTTAGGTTCCATCACGATTAGTTGGATTGTGGGTCGTGACAAGGTGGTATCAGAGCACTAGGTTCATAGGTTCTACAAATCATGAGCAAGTGTCTAGTAGAGTCTTGCAGATCGGTATGATGACATCCATACCTATCTTCGAAAGGCTATAGGGGATTTAGGATAATTTCCCATCTTTCTTTCTTTATCATGCATAATTGATTCAGCTTGAATTATAACTCTTTGAATTCCTCCCACGCATTCGTATGCGCACATGAGCGCTAGGTATCAGTTGTGTATCGCCGGCTTGTGATTTCAGGGATGATGTGCGAGATGTGTATTCTGTGTTTTGGTGATGGGCCAGTCTGGAGAACTTGAGGCCATGGTTAGACCGCAGGTTAGGCTCGGTAGTTTCAGTTGTGTGAACTTGTATAATTGAACTCATATGTCCGGTAGTGTCCGTATGAGTGGAATTTGTAGCTCGATCTAGGTGACCATATGATGATTTTATTGTGACCGCGTGATGTATTCAGATGGTTTGAAAATGACGGGAAAAAGGGATGTAAAGAGGGACTATTGGGTATTTGACTTCTGTCTCGATTTGACATACAGTCTCGAGTTATGAATGTGTTGAAGGATCTTTTACGTGGTGTAATTGTGGAACAAACTAAATTTATGTGTCTTGTTGATGAGTTCAAACTCATGAAGGTTAAGTGATTACGTAGGAGTTGTGGCAGTAAAAAGGGTATATAAAGATGCCAGTTTGAGGCTAAACATGCAGGTTATCACCTGCGAAATAAACTATAGAGGTGTGATCTTTATAATGTTGTGTGGAGAATCTTCTTTTCTACCAGTAGGACAGATGTATTGGGGTTTGAATTTGAATTGGTCAAGAAAGTTGACCTGACCATCACGAGAATGAAGGCGAGCTTAGTAGACGATTTGAGGTACCATATAGGTTGTGATGCAGGAGCTTGGGAAGAATTTAGTTAAATCTAACTACGGTGTTATGGCAGTAATTGAATATGGTTATTGTGAATTACTGAATGTCTTGATCTATGGCTTTGAGCCAAGTGGGGGAGCCTACTATTGACAATTCAGTTTCATGGTTATAGGTTAAATTAAGTTTTGGTCCGAGACATACTTATGGAGCAGTTATGACTGTAGAGGCTGAGATCGAGGATGACTCGAGTAACGAAGTTTCCTAAATACGGGATATAATGCACTTACGAAAATATGAAAAATCATGGAATGATTAAGTTGTAAATGCGAAGAATGTAGTGCGCATGGAATATGAATTTGGCCAGTGGTGTTAAGGCATGGTTATTTCTTTGAGTGATGTTGTGCTAATGGGGCATGTGTCTTTTGGCCCGTTTGGGCGGTGCAATTCAATTTTGAGCCGAGTGGGTGACTTCTGAGAAGGTTCTAATGGTTCCAAGATTTATATATAGCAATTGAAAAATTTTCCGGACTTGTGTATGGATAGAATATGAGATTTGCGTTTGATGGTGTCGGGACTCGCGTTAATTCTGTATGACTATGGATTCTACATTCTAGTATAAGAAAGGTAAAATAATAATTTTAAGTTCACATGAGGTCTCTTCAGAGTGGGTGTCTCGGTGGTGGTACTTATATGGTGCTTAAGAAGGAATACAACGGCTTATGAGCCTTAGGGCGGTATGGTTCTAAGTTAGGATGTCATATAATGAGGCCTTATGAGTGTTTCGTGGCAATACCCTAGGGTTTTGGTGACCTACGTGGTTTGGTCGAGTTAGAGAAATTTAGTTCTAATAGCTTGGTTATGTGCAGATGGATTTCAAAGTGCTCTTGATGGTTTCTACCATGGTTTGAACCGGATATTTTTTACTGGTGTGGGAAACGTGTTGTGTATTGTGATTTCCTCCTGGAAGGAAGCAAGAGAAAGTTTTCTAACTAACCAGGTATGTAATTTGCTTGTCACTCAGAGTTGATAATAGGATTCTTGTGCTTGTCACATGATGGAATATAGATGTGGTGTGTTGTGCGGGATTAGGATTTATATGTACAAGGTGACAGTTCAATCTTGAAGATAAGGTAACGCATGTTGGACAGCATGGTCAGTTTCAAATATTTCGATGAATGTTATAACTGCTCGGTAATTCCTGATAAGAGTGCGCATTTTAGAAGGCGCGTTGTGTTTTGACTTACGGATGTTCATCGGTATTGCAGTACTCACCTTGTTGATAGACTGCTGCTATTCAAATTATTGCTATGTGGCACGGAAGAATTATGAAAGTATTCCTCATGGGATTATCATGAATGGAAGATGTGTTAGTCATTTTAGTGTTGGAGTTGGGATCAGTTACGGTGATTCATGTGTTCGATGAATTTGGAGACTGGGAGTTTTCAGAAGTATATTGTTTCGGGGTTGCGACCTATTTGAGGTGACTATTTTATTTAAAACTCGGTGGAGGCACTAGTTGCGTTAATTATTTGTGATAGTTATGCGCTATGAGTGCGCATATATGTGAGGTTTGAGCCCATTTGTGGTCATTAGAGCAAGTATTCATACTCGGAAGAATGCTTAGGCTATTATATGCCTAAAGTTGATTGTTAAACGTAAAGTCATAACGTTTCCAGTATTCGTACTTTTGTTGAGAACGTTCTGGGCTATACTTGAGGTTACAAAGAAGATGATTCCCTAAATAAATGCGATAGTTACTAATTCTGCATTATTTCCGAATTGAAGTGTGATAGCAGACTTTGAACGTGCTTACACTATGGCGTGCTATTTCTACCAGTCCAGGAGCATGAGAATCTTATTTCATTATCATATACAAGTGTAATTGTTTAATTGCTCATGTATGATGTGCTGGGACTGGAGGCTTGTGACCATGCCGGGCGATTCATATTATTGGCACGTGAGTTGTCTGTGCCGTGTGTGGGAATTCTATTTCTATAATAATTTATCTGATCT
This sequence comes from Nicotiana tomentosiformis, assembly GCF_000390325.3. Lineage (NCBI taxonomy): Eukaryota > Viridiplantae > Streptophyta > Magnoliopsida > Solanales > Solanaceae > Nicotiana > Nicotiana tomentosiformis. Next base: position 144,793,994 of record NC_090817.1, read on the forward strand.
ATTAATTTCCTTCCCCTACAATTGTGCACATGCACCTACGGTTATCCTCTTCACGAAATTTGAGGAGTTGGTTGTAACATTGTGGTTGTGGTGATGCATGTTGAACTTGCAATACGGCTCTCTTCCTTGAGATATCTCCCATATTTGGGTACACAGATTGCGCAGTTGTGGCTTGAGTTATATTGATGTGGCGTGTCTGTGGATAGTTGTGTTTAATAATATAAGGTCATTGGACCTAGAATGGGTAATATCAGGCTTGATTATGGTATATTCGGGAGGATAATATTGAAAGTCGGCTTAGGAGAGGATTATGGTTCTGGTTGGGGCGAAAGAGCTCCATGGCTAGTTGATCTGATGAGTGGTTATGAGTTTTTGATTGTTTCTTTCATCATTGGCAGTGTACGAAGGTTTCAGAATAAGGTTATGTTGAATGCGGGGTTTTATACTAGTACTTGGTTGGTTTTGAGTAGTTACTGTGATCAGAAATGGTGCTACGAGTATGCGAGTTGTGTAGTATGTCATGTGATTATATCAGGTATTATGGTTATGGCTGGATACAGCTTGTTCATGCTTATACAGTGTGTAGATATGAGATTCGGGTCTTGAAAAGAATTCTAGATGTTAAAATGTTGGCTCCATGGTTTTTGGGCTAAGGTTAAATTAATGATTTTCAATTATATTGTGTGGTCAGGCCTATATAGAATAGGGTGACGTGAGATCACCCCCGGGTATGTGCGTGGTAAGGTGGAATAGAGATTTGAAGGTTAAGAACAACTCTTGGCACGTTCGAGGTAGAACGTATGTTTAAGTGGGGGAGAATGTAACGACCTGACCGGTCATTTTGAGAATCACAACCTCGTTCCCCCATTTACTGCTCAATTTATGCCTTACAGTTGATTTATGACTTATCGGGTTAGTTGGTTCGGGCCCGGAAGGATTTCGGAGTGAAATGAGACACTTAGTCTCATAATTGAAAAGTTAAGTTAAAATAGTGATCAAATGTCGACTTATGTATAAATGACCCCGGAATGGAGTTTTGATGATTCCAATAGCTCCGTATGGTGCTTTTGGACTTAGGAGCGTGTTCGAAAAATTATTTGGAGGTTCGTAGTAGAATTAGGCTTGAAATGGCGAAAGTTGAATTTTTGAAAAGTTTAACCGGGGGTTGACTTTTTGATATTGGGGTCGGAATCCAATTCCGGAAATTGGAATAGGTCTGTTATGTCATTTATTACTTGTGTGCAAAATTTAAGGTCAATCGAACTTGATTCGATAGGTTTCGACATCGAATGTAGAAGTTGGAAATTTCATAATAGACTAAAGTCAAGTGAGTTCGCACAAGACCTAACTTCAGATGATCATAACTATCATGATACTAAGTGTTATATGGTGTATTACCTATAAAATGGAATATCTTTGAGTCTGGTTTCTAACACTTCAAACCGTTCGCCATTTGGACATTCCTATAAAAAGTTATGACCAAATTACCAAAGGCTGGAAAAATGAGATTTTGCGGCAATTCTGCGACCATTATGCGATCGCAGAAGTGGTTATGCGACCGCAAACTGGTCGCAGAATGGACCAGAATAGCCCAGTTATGGGCACCGATTTTTGCGATCATTTTGCGACCCGCATACCCATTATGTGGTCCATTATGCGACCGCAAACCTGCTTTCGAAGGGTTAATTTTTCTATTTTCATAACCCGACCTCATTTTGATAAATAGGCTTTGAGACTCATTTAGGAACCAAAATCTAAAATTTTTAGAGAGAAGAGAGAGTATTCTAGAGAGAGGAAGAAGCTCAAGTGCTTTGTTCATCAAGATCTTGTTCAAGCTTTGAAATCCAACAAGGAAATATCACAAGATCTTCACCCAAGAGGTAAGGTTCTAACCCCTAGTTTTTAATTTCGAGTTTGGGTAAAGATGGGTGATTAAGAGTATGATTCTTGGGTGTAATAGTATTATTTATACATATCAATAAGGTTTATGGAAAGATTATTGAGTTCAAACGGGCAAAGATTGTGTTGAAAATGGTAAATATCTTCAATAATTTTAATTGAAGATTTGAGGGTCGAGTTGATGTCGGAATATGGTGAAATTGGTATGGTTGGACTCATGGTTGGATGGCCGTTAATATTTTATAACTTTTGTCTGATTCCGAGACGTGGGCCCCATGGGCGGTTTTTGAGTGTAAATTCGGATTTTTGCAGAATAATTAGTATTTTGATATGGAATAAATTCCTATAATTTGGGTTGACTAAATCAAATTAATTTTGACTAGATTCGAGCCGTTCGAAAGTTGTTACATGCAAAATGGAATTTCTGGTAGCATTATTTAGCTTGTTTGAGGTAAGTAACTCTTCTAATCTTGGAGCTGAAGGTATGAACCCTGAATATACGTATTATGTGAATTGTTTGGAGGTGACGCACATGCTAGGTGACGGGCGTGTGGGCGTGCACCGTAGGAATTGTGACTTGGTCAAATTCCATGGGACTGTATAGTTGAATAATCTATTGATATCCGTACATTCTCTACGTGTTAGAGAAAATTGAGCTGAGACACGTATTAAAAATCATGCTTAGGCATATGTTGTTATTGTTGGTACCCATTAGGGTCATTTTTGTGGTTGAATAATATGTTCAAATTGTAATTTTTCACTCAGTCATGTTTATTTATTTCATATCATACCTCGGTCTCTCTTATTGATTGTTGATGCATCATATCATTGTTGTTGGGCTGCTTGTAATGATTTCTGAGAGCCCGAGAGACTAGAGAGGTTGATGACTGAGTGAGGCCGAGGGCCTAATTATGAGGATATTTATGGATCAGGCTGCACGCCGCAACATGTTTATTGATTTATGCCATGATTGGCTTGATATTGCGCTTGGGATAAAGGATCCCCTCCGGAGTCTGTACACAGGCCCAGTGAGCGCAGGTATCTACTGAGTGCGAGTGCCGAGTGTGAGTGCCGAGCGTGAGTGCCGAGTGATTTGGGAGGATTGAGTGACTGTGAGGCATGAGTCACTGTGAGGACTGAGTGACTGTGAGGACTGAGTGACTGGGAGGACTGAATGATTGGGAGGACCAAGTGAAATGATACACTGAGAGTATGCATATGATTTTATCACTGAATTGCATCGCATTGACATGCACACATGACATACAGGAATAAAGATGGATTTTTGCTCATGTTGTACTATATCGCATCATTCATGATTTCTCACACATGTTGACAGATGGGCATAGGGATGTAATTATTTTATACGGGTTATTTGGAAAGAAAATGAAACATCCCATTTATTATTGAAAGGATTTTTGGAAAATCACAGTTTTCAGACTTACTCATATTTTGGTAATTTTAGTGAAAAGAATTGAGTTTTACTATTATATTATATCGTTGACACTTATCACATTTGGCTACAAAGTTTTTCGCATCTTCTTCCATTTTATGCCAGTAATATCCTGCCCTGATTAGTGTTTTAACTAAAGATCTTCCACCTGCGTGATTTCCGCAATGTCCTTCATGTACTTCCCTCATCACGTACTCCGTTTGATTGGGTCCAAAGCACCTTGCTAAAGGACCGCCAAATATTTTTCGATATAAATTATCTCGAATTAAGCAGTAACGAGCAGCTTTTCGTCGAAGTACTTGAGATTCTTTCTTGCCTTCAGGTACGATCCCGTACTGCAAAAAATTAACAATCTCGTTTCTCCAATCCCAAGTTAAATTATTAAAGCTTACCTCATGTTTATCCTGGTCAAGTGCTGAATGAAATTAATTTATTACAATAGCATTTTCTTCACTCGTTACTTCTGCAACTGAAGCAAGGTTAGCCAACGCGTCTGCTTCTGCGTTTTCTTCCCTGCGTATTTGCACGATCTTCCATGATTGGAATTGCAAGACCAGTTCTCGTGCCTTTTCCAAGTATTGTTGCATTCGTGCCTCTCTAGCAGTGTAGGTTTGCTGCATCTGATTGACTACCAGTTGAGAGTCACTTTTAATCATGATTTGCTCTATGGAGAGTTCTCGTGCTTGTTCTAAACCTGCAATTACAACTTCATACTCTACTTCATTGTTAGTAATAGGGCAACATTTAATTGCTTGTCTTATACTTTCACCTGAGGGTGGTATTATGACAATACCTAAACTGGCTCCTTTGACATTTGAAGAGCCATCAGTAAATAAAGTCCACGTACCTGGATTAGCTCCAGTAAAAAATTATAATTCCTTTTCTACTTCAGGAATTATTTTTGTATTAAAATATGCGGCGAAATCTGCTAAAACTTGAGACTTTATTGATGTTCTAGGTTGATAAATAATGTCATATTCACTTAGTTCTATTGCCCACTTGGCTAGTCTGCCTGACAATTCTTGTTTATGCAAAATATTCCTTAATGGATATGCAGTTACTACGTAGATAGAATGGCAAATTGAAAATATGGTCTCAATTTCCTAGCTGCCATGACTAATGCTAAAGCTAGTTTCTCTAGATGAGGATATCTAGTTTCAGCATCTAATAAAGATTTACTAACATAATAAATAGGAGATTGTTCCTTTGTCCTCCCTTACTAAAATTACACTTATAGCTACTTCTGCAACTGCAAGATATACAAATAGTCTTTCTCCATCCCTTGGTTTAGACAATAGGGGAGGATTTGTTAAGTATGCCTTCAAATCTTTGAGGGCTTGTCGGCATTCCTCAGTCCATTCAAACTGATTTTGCTTCTTCAATACTGAAAAGAATTTAACGCTTTTCTCTGAAGATCTTGAAATGAATCTTCTCAAAGCTGCAATCCCACCTGTCAATCGTTGTACCCCTTTTTTGCTTGTGAGTATATCATGTATTTCTTCAATAGCTTTAATCTGTGCAGGATTTACTTCAATTCCTCTATTAGATACAAGAAAGCCTAGAAACTTACCTGAAGCTACGCCAAAAGTGCACTTTTCTGGGTTCAGTTTCATATTATATCTGCGGAGGATCTCGAAGGTAGTTGAAAGATGTTGAAAATGATCTTCCGCTTATATAGATTTAACCAACATATCATCAATGTACACTTCCATCATTTTCCCTGGGTGTTCTTGGAACATCCTGGTCACCAACCTCTGATACGTGGCTCCAACATTTTTCAAGTCAAAAGGCATGATTTTGTAACAATAAGTCCCCCTATTTGTAATAAAGGAAGTTTTTTCTTCGTCTAAGGGGTCCATTTTTATTTGATTATAACCAGAATACGCATCTAGAAAGCTTAATAATTCGTGGCATGCGGTAGCATCAATCAATTGATCTATATGCGGTAAAGGGAATGAATCCTTCGGGCATGCTTTATTTAAGTCAGTGTAATCCACAAAAACTCTCCATTTACCGTTCTTTTTCGGAACTACCACAGTATTAACTAACCAATTAGGATATTTTACCTCGCGTATTGAATCGATCTTTAAGAGTTTCTGTACCTCTTCATCGATCACTTGATTTTTAAATGATCCTTGCTTCCTCTTCTTTTGTTTGACAGGTATGAATGATGGATCTTCATTTAATTTATGAGTCATCACCTCCAGAGGTATACTTGTCATCTCTGAATGGGACCATGCAAAACAATCCGCGTTAGCTTTTAAATATTCAATTAACTTACCTCTCCTATCTGGGTTTAACCTTGCTCCGATATGAATTCTTTGATCTGGCCATTGTTCGAATAGTGGAATAGCTTCAAGCTCCTCAATCGTTGTTTTAATGTTTTCATTCTCCTCTGGCTCTTAAATTACATCTGGTCTGGAGTCCACGTCTATTTGTTTTGATACAATTTCTGTTGAAATTTGATTTACCGCAGCTTTCTCACTTGCACCCGCATCTTTTTGACTTGTACTCGTATCGTTTTGACTTGCATTCATATCTTTTTGACTTGGCTGTATCACCGAATTGATGCTTCTTGAAGTTTGTTGATATCCTCGAATCTGTTTAATTCCCCATTTTGAAGGGAATTTGATAACCTGATGTAATGTGGATGGCACAGCATCCATATCATGAATCCACGGCCTCCCAAGAATCACATTATAGGCCATATCCGTGTCTGTCACTTGAAATTTTGTTTCTTTGATGACCCCTTCTGCGTATGTGCTTAGTTCAATCTCGCCCTTTGTAATAATGATTGAGTTATCAAACCCAGATAAGGAACGTGCTTTTGGAACTACACGATCGCCCATCAGCATTTCGTTCATCACTCGTAATAGAATGATATTGACAGAGCTACCTGGGTCAATCAAAACTCGTTTTACATTATTATCATGTATAAGTAAAGATATTACCAGTGCATCGTTGTGAGGAATCATTAATCCATCGGCATCTACATCAAAGGTTATGTTGCCATCTTCCAGAGTTTGGCGAGTTCGCTTCCCGTGAGTTATTGTGAACTTTGTTGTTTTTCTTGCGGCTATATAGGTTACGCCGTTGACTTCTTCTCCGACGTTTATCACATTTACTGTTCTCTTTAGAGACGGATGTTTTGGGGTCTCTTGCCTATTTTTCATGTAAGCTTATTTGCCTTTCTCGCTGAACAACTCCGTCAGATAACCCTGCTTCAATAATTGTTCCACCTCACCTTGTAATAATCTACAGTCTGATGTTCTATGGCCGTGGTCATTATGGAACTCACACCAAAAGTCTGGGTTTCTTCTATTTGGATTTGATCTCCTCTCTTTAGGCCATCATACTTTATCCCCCATGCTTCTTAAAACAGTAACCAACTCGGAGGTACTCATGTTAAAATTGTAGTTCCCAATCCTTGAGTTTGTATTAGCATCTCTGTTACGTTCACCTCGATCTTTTCTATATCTCGACGATGACGAACCTGAATCTCTATTTGCGAACCTGTGATTAGCCCGCAAGTTTTTGAATTTGGAACGAGATTCTTGCCATGAAGGTCCCATATAAGGCTCGTACCTATTCTTACCAGACCTCTTTTCAGATTCTGACCATCTCGAACCTGTTTTTTCTTCAACCCTTGACTGAGCTACGATATCTTCTTTGATCCGTAATTTGGTACTGTACCTATTATAGACATCATTCCATATCGTAGCATGGAATTCTCGTAGGCTCTCTTTAAGCCTCCTCGTAGCTTCTGAACTTTTCTCGATTAAATTTCTTGCAAATGCCATGGCTGCCCAATTGTCAGGTACTCTTGGTAGCAACATTATTTCACGTTGGAATCTGTCTACGAATTTTCGAAGCAATTCTGTATCTCCTTGATTTACTTTGAATATATCCTCTATTCTCTTTTCAACATTTTGTGCACCCGAGTGTGCTTTTATAAATAGATCTGCAAGCTCAGCAAAAGAGTCAATAGAATTCTCAGGTAAAAGAGAGCATGTTAACGCTCCTTTAGTAAGTGTTTCCCCAAACTTTTTGACCAGCACAGATTCAATCTCCTGCTTGGTTAAATCATTGCCTTTTACTCCCGTGGTGAATGCAGTAATGTGGTCACGTGGATCGGTCGTTCCATCGTATTTCGGGATGTCAGGCATTTTGAAATTTTTGGGAATTGGTAATGGAGTTGTGCTAGGTATCCATGGTTGTTGTGAATGTGTGTCGAAATCAACTCCTTTGATCACAGGTGGTACGCCGGGTATTTGCTCAATACGACCGTTTTGTTCTTTCACCTGTTTCTGCAAGGTTAGTATTAAAGTTTGTAAATCAAAATTATTAGGTGTACCTGATCTCCCATCATGTGACTCGTTGGGAGTTCCTCCACTTCCAAAATTAACCAACCTTGATTGTGAAATTTCCACAGTTGCAGTATTGTTTGGTGGAGGTGTGGGTAGCACAGCTGGTAGTCCCCTCACAAAAGCCTGGAGAGCATCATTCACGTACTCAGCAATTAACTGCTTCACAGCATCCTGCTCGACAATTTATTCATTTCCATGTTGTTCATTATTATGAGGAGTGGATCTTTCTGGTGATGCTTCTCTTGAATTGCGTGGGGTTCCTTGAGGTGACGGAACTGGAGTTCCTTCCACCTGTTGGTTGTTGTCATTGACATTCGACATGATTCAGTTGAGAGAGAGTGATTTGGAAAGTAAGAGAAGATTATCAGATTCCCGGTAACGAAACTAATTTGTTTAAACGAAGAATTAGATTCTCAGTCAAAGCCTATTTTTAGAAGTACTCAGGTTACTGATAATCAAGAAATTTAATACACTTGGGGTACTCGGGACCCCGTCCGAATATACCAACAAGTCTCGTAACATAATACGGACTTACTCGGGGTGTCAAATCACGTCAAACAACGTCGAAATTACAATTCACAACTCGATTCATACTTTTGAGTTTCAAACTCTTCAATTTACAAAGCTCGTGCCGAAACGTGTTAAACGAATCCGGAATAACTTCAAATTTTGTGCACAAGTCATAAATGACATAATGGAACTATTTCAATTTCCAGAATCGGGTTCCGACCCTGATATTAATAAAGTCAAATCTGTGGTCAATCTTTCTAAATCTTTAGCCTTTCAAACTTCAAATTTTTAATAAATGGCGATAACTCAAGCTAGGGACCTCCAATTTAAATTACGGGCATACGCCCAAGTCCCAAATCACGATACAGACCAACCGAAACTGTCAAAACACTGATCCGGGTCCGTTTTCTCAAAATGTAGACCGAAGTCAAATCAATTGAGTTTTAAAGCTCTATTTCACATTTTAATCTAATTTTTACATAAAACTTTCCGGAAAATTATACGGACTGCGCACGTAAGTCGAACAATGATGAATAGTGCTTTGTGAGGTCTTAGAATACAGAAATGAATTTTTAAATTAAAGATGGAATTTTGGGTCATCACATTCTCCACCTCTAAAACAAACGTTCGTCCTCGAACGGAATTAGAAAAATACCTGAGCTGGTGAAAATATGTGGATGTCTACTCCACATGTCCGACTCGGACTCCTAGATAGATGCTTCTACCAGTTGACTTCTCCATTGCACCCGAACTGAAGCATAACTCATAGACCTCAAATGTCGGACCTGCCGGGCTAGAATAGCTACCGGCTCCTCTTCATAAGTCAAATCTTTGTCCAATTGGACTGAGCTGGAGTCTAATACATGGGACGGATCACCATGATATGGATACATGGAATACCGGATGAACTACTGATAAGCTAGGTGGTAGTGCAAGCTTGTAGGCTATTTCACCCACCCTTTCAAGAATTTCAAAGGGTCCAATATACCTAGGGCTCAACTTGCCCTTCTTTCCGAATCTTATTACATCTTTCATAGGTGAAACCTGGAGCAATACTCTTTCTCCAACCATGAATGCAATATCACAAACTTTACAGCCGGCATAACTCTTTTGCGTAGACTGAGTTGTGAGAAATCGATCCTGAATAATCTTGACTTTATCCAAGGCATCTTGTACCAAATAAGTACCTAACAACCGAGCCTCTCCCTGTTCGAACCAGCTAACTAGCGAACGACATCGCCTCCCATATAATGTTTCATATGGAGCCATCTGAATGCTGGACTGATAACTGTTATTATAGGCAAACTCCGCAAGTGGCAAGAACTAATCCCAAGATCCTCCAAAGTCTATAACACAAGCACGAAGCATATCTTCCAATATCTGAATAGTGCGCTCTGACTGTCCATCTGTCTGTGGCTGAAATGTTGTACTCAATTCAACCCGCGTGCCTAACTCACGTTGTACAGCCCTCCAGAAGTGTGAGGTGAATTGTGTATCTCGATCAGAAATGATAGACATGGGCACACAGTGAAGGCGGACAATCTCGCGGATGTAAATCTCAGCTAACCGCTCTGAAGAATAGGTAACTGCTACTGGAATGAAATGTGCTGACTTGGTCAACCTATCCACAATGACCCATACTGTGTCAAACTTTCTCTGAGTCTGTGGGAGCCCAACAACAAAATCCATAGTGATACACTCCCACTTCCACTCAGGAACTTCTAACTTCTGAAGCAGACCACCAGGTTTCTGATGCTCGTACTTGACTTGCTGACAATTCAAACACCGAGATACATATGCAACTATATACTTTTCCATTCTCCTCCACCAATAATGTTGTCGCAAATCTTGATACATTTTGGCGGTACCCGGATGAATTGAATACCGTGAACTGTGGGCTTCTTCAAGAATTAATTCACGAAGCCCATCCATATTAGGCACACAAATATGACCCTACATCCGCAGAACTCCATCTTACCCCACAACAACCTGCTTGGAACCACCGTTTTGAACCGTGTCTTTAAGGACAAGCAAATGAGCATATTGTCGCTTCTGATGCGCTCATTAAAAGAAGACTGAGCTACTGGGCAAGCTAGAACCCGACTGGGCTCTGAAACATCTAACCTCACAAACTGATTAGCCAAAGTCTGAACATCTGTAGCTAATGGCCTCTCACCAATAGGAATATACGCAAGGCTGCCCATACTCATAGCCTTTACACTCAAAGCATCGGCCACCACATTGGCCTTTCCGGGGTGATACAAAATGGTGATATCATAGTCTTTCAACAGCTCCAACCATCATCTCTGCCTCAAATTGAGATATTTTTGTTTGAACAAATACTGTAGACTATGATGGTCAGTGAATACCTCACACGAGACACCGTAAAGGTAATGCTTCCAAATCTTCAGCGCATGAACAATGGCTGCCAATTCTAAGTCATGAACAGGGTAATTCTTTTCATGAACCTTCAACTGACGTGACGCATATGCAATCACTCTACCATCTTGCATTAATACTTCACCAAGCCCAATGCGAGATGCATCACAATACACCGTATAAGATCCTGAACATGTGGGAAATACCAACACTGGCATCGTAGTCAAAGCAGTCTTAAGCTTCTGAAAGCTTAACTCACACTCGTCTGACCATCTGAATAGGACACCTTTTTGGGTCAATTTGGTCAACGGGGTTGCTATAGATGAAAACCCTATCACGAACCGGCGATAATAACCTGTCAAACCCAGAAAACTTCATATCTCTATAACTGAAGTAGGTCTAATCCAATTATGAACTGCCTCAACCTTCTTGGGATCCACTTTTATGCCTTCTGCCGATACAGTATGCCCCAAAAAGGCAACTAAATCTAAGCAAAATTCACATTTTGAAAATTTGGCATATAACTGATTATTTTTCAAAGTCTGAAGCATAATCCAAAGATGTTGCTCATGTTCCTCTCGGCTGCTTGAGTAAATCAAGATATCATCAATGAATACAACCACAAAAGAATCCAGTTAGGGTTTGAATACCCGGTTCATCAAATCCATAAATGTTGTTGGGGCATTTGTCAGTCCAAATGACATCACTAGAAATTCATAATGCCCATACCGAGTCCAAAAAGTTGTCTTAGGGACATGAGATGCCTTAACCTTCAACTGATGATAGTCAGACCTCAGGTCAATCTTCGAAAATACCTTGGCACCCTGAAGCTGATCGAATAAGTCATCAATTCTTGGCAACAGATACTTGTTCTTGATAGTAGCCTTGTTCAACTGCGATAATCTATACACATCCGCATTGAACCATCTTTCTTCTTCATAAACAATACTGGTGCACTCTAGGGCGAGACATTAGGTCTAATGAATCCCTGATCAAGAAAGTCTTGTAACTGCTCATTCAATTCTTTCAACTGCGGTGGGGCCATACGGTATGGTGAAATAGAAATGGGTTGAGTGCCCGAAGCCAAATCAATACAGAAGTCAATATCCCTGTTGGGCGGCATCCCCGGCAAATCTACAGGAAAAACTTCTGGAAATTCACGAACAATTGGTACTGAGTCCATAGAAAGAACATCCGCACTGGGATCACGAATATAAGCCAAATAGGCTAGACACCCCTTCTCGACCATACGCCGAGCTTTCACGTAAGAGATAACTTTGCTGGTGGAATGGCCAAGAGTCTATTTCCACTCTATTCAAGGTAACCCTGACATGGCTAAGGTCACCGTCTAGGCATGTCAATCCAATATAGCATGATAAGGTGACGGTCAATCTATGCCTGCTATGACGTCAAAATCTACCATGTCGAGAAGTGTAAGATCCACACTAGTCTCAAGACTCTCAATAGTAACCACGCACGAACGATAGGCATGATTTACCATAATAGAATCTCCTACCGACGTGGACACATATACAGACGCACTCAGAGAATCACGAGGCACAACCATATATGAAGCAAAGTAGGAGGACACATAGGAGTAAGTAGATCCTGGATCAAATAAAACTGAAGCGTCTCTATGGTAAACTAGAACAATACCTGTGATCACGGCATCGGATGACTCGGCCTCAAGTCTAGCTGGAAAAGCATAAAATCGAGGTTGGGCCCCACCAATCTGAACTACATCTCTGGGACAGGTCATAGTTTGATGGCCTCCACCTCTAACAGCCTGACCCCTGCCTCTAGTTGGTCGGGCGGGCGGTGGAGCAACCGGTGCCGGTATGATGGCACAAGAATTCTGCTGAGATCTGTTGCCCATAAACCTAGAGCAATGCCTCCTGATGTGACCAATGCTCCCACACTCATAACACCCATCCTGCTATCGTGGATGCTGAAGCTGAAGCTGACCCGAACGAGTCGGAGAGCTACCATAGTGACTCTGGAGTAGTGGTACACTGATAGGAGTTTGATGTGCACTAAATATTGGATGCCCAAAGTAAGGCATAATAAGGACCATGAATCCCTAAAGTACCGTGAGATGCCTGAAGTGTTGAATAAAATGGCATGGGAGGATGACCCCTACCATAAGTACTCCTGCCTCCAGATGAGGCGCCTCTGAAATTACCGGAATGACGGGGCCTCTTATCTGACACTGGCCCTCTTTCCTGTGAAAGAACCATCTCGATCCGCCTGGCGACATTAGCAGTCGTCTGAAAAGAAATCTCACTCACGGTCTCCTTGGCCATCTGTAGCTTGATAGGTTGAACGAGTCCATTAATGAACCTCCTCACCCTCACTCTCTTGGTAGGAAGCAGAAGAAGAGCATGACGGGCTAGATCCACAAAATGGGTCTCATACTACCCTGCTGGAGACGTTCAAACTGCTTGCGGTAATTCTCACTCAGTGTGATAGGAAGGAACTTCTCTAGAAATAGCTGCGAGAACTGCTCCCAAGTAAGTGCAGAAGAACTAACTGGTCTAGTAAATACATAATATTTCCACCACCTCTTGGCGAAACCAGTCATTTGAAACATAGCAAAATCAACCCCAGTGCTTTCAACTATTCCCATGTTTTTCAATACTTCATAGCAGCGGTCAAGAAAATTATGTAGGTCCTTAAAAGGTGTACCACTGAAATGGATTGGAAATAGCTTGGTAAACTTGTCCAATCTCAGTAAATCCTCAAAAGACAAATCAGGCCTATCACCAGCCTGTACTGCAACAATCGGTTGAACTAACCCAATTGGATGGCTACTGGAGCTTGATACTGTGGAGCCATCTGCTCCGGAGCGGGAGTAGTGGGAGTCTGTGCTCCTCCCCCAGCCTGCGAGATGGCTGGTGCCACTAGAAATATACTATTCTGGGCCACACCCTCCATAAGGCTAACCAAATGAACTAGAGCATCCTGAAGCACTGGAGTAGCTATGAATCCTTCCGGGACCTGAACTTGACCAACAGGTACAGTTTGAGCTAGAACCTCCGCTCCCAAATCCACATGAGGTTCTACAACAGGTGCCACTGCCCGAGCCCTAGACTGAGCTCTACCTCTGCCTCTACCTCAGCCTCTAGCACGACCTCGGCCTCTACCTCTACCCTTGGTCATAGTTTCCACCTGGGGTTCTGGTCCCTGTCCGTCGGTAGATGTATTATGTGTTCTCACCATCTGCGAGAGAATAAGAATAGAATGGTTCAATCATTGGTGATAGAATTAGAATCGCACGACAAAATAAGAAAGAAGTGATATAGTTCCTAAACTTCATATCCTCTGAAAGATAAATACAAACGTCTCTCTACCGATCCTTTAGACTATACTAAGCTTGCTCGTGACTCGTAAGACCTAAGTAACCTAGTTCTCTGATACCAACTTGTCACGACTCGAAATTCCCACCTTCGGGACCGTGATGGTGCCTAAAATTTCACTTGCTAGGCAATCCAATGTTAAAATAATATTAGCAATTTTAAAATAATTTTAAATTTATTAATAATAAAAAAACATATGCGAAAATAAAGTCTGAAATAAAGTAAATAATCCATAATAATAATAATAATAATAATAATAATAATAATAATAATAATAATAGCGATGTCTAAATACCATCCCAGAACTGGTGTCACAAGTGCATGAGCTACTAGAATAATATAAATAAAGGTCTGAATAAAAATGAAGCTGCCTGAAAGAAATACACAGCTACGATAAGTGGAAGGGAACTTGAAAACTGCGAACGCCATGCAGTTATACCTCAAGTCTCCTGTGAATAGCTGAATCCGAGCAAATCTACTGTACAATACTGGGACCAACTCCGGTATCTGCACAAGAAGTGCATAGTGTAGTAAGAGTATAACCGACCCCATGTACCCAGTAAGTGTCAAGCCTAACCTCGACGAAGTAGTGACGAGGCTAAGGCATGTCACTTACATTAACCTATACGCAATAATAATAATAATAATAATAACAATACTAAAATTAAAATAGGTAACTCATTTCAATAGTTAAAGGCAACTCGGCAATTATTATTTCAATCAGTTTTCGTTGCGGTGTGCAACTTGATCCCACAATATATTCATATATGATGAATATAGACATGGATTTATGAGATATCATCAATATATTATTAGGAACACTTACCCAATCCGAAGTCGTGATAAACTCCTTCAAATCGCTAAAAACCGAGGTTTTAAAACTCAAACAAAAATGGCGAAATGACTGATTTTCAATCCCTTATGTTTCTGTTAATTTTTTGCTTCTCCGACGAAATGGCCGCATCTGCGGCGTCGCTTTTGCGATGCCAAATGCGCATCTACCTTCTTTCCGCTTCTGCGAACAAAATGTCCGCTTCTGCGGACTCGCAGAAGCGTCCAGCTTTCCACTTCTATGGCTTCTTGCCCAGCTCCTCTGCTTCCGCTTCTGTGATGGATTTCATGCTTCTGCGGCCAAGGCTTCGCAGAAGCGAAGGCACCAGAAGCATCAAAATTCCAGATTTTGCATTAGTCCAATTTATTATCCGATTTCGATCTAAATCACACTCGGGGTACTCGGGACCCCGTCCGAATATACCAACAAGTCCCGTAACATAATACGGACTTACTCGGGGTGTCAAATCACGTCAAACAATGTCGAAATTACAATTCACACCTTAATTCGAACTTTTGAGTATCAAACTCTTCAATTTACAAAACTCGTGTCGAAACGTATTAAACGAATCCGGAATGACTTCAAATTTGGAGCACAAGTCATAAATGACATAACGGAACTATTCCAATTTCCAGAATCATGTTTTGACCCTGATATTTATAAAGTCAAATCCGCTGTCAATCTTTGAAAATCTTTAGCCTTTCAAACTTCAAATTTTCAATAAATGGTGATAACTCAAGCTAGGGACCTCCAATTTAAATTCCGGACATATGCCCAAGTCCCAAATCACAATACGGATCTACCGAAACTATCAAAACACTGATCCAGGTCCGTTTGCTCAAATTGTTGACCAAAGACAACTCAATTGAGTTTTAAAGCTCTATTTTATATTTTAATCTAATTTTCACATAAAAACTTTTCGTAAAATTATACGAACTACGCACACATGTCGAGGAATGATGAATAGTGCTTTTCGAGGTCTTAGAACACATAAATAAATGTTTAAATTAAAGATGATATTTTGGGTCATCACACTTGGAAAGGCATCGCGTTCGCGAGGTTGCCTTCGCGTTTGCGAAGAGTAATTTTGGGTAGCACAAATTTTGTACTTTGCGAACATGAGGGTCCTATTGCGTTCGTGAAGAAGAAATCCCTGGATAGCAGCACTTAAGTTATGGAAATGGGATTTCATCCCATTTTTTTATTATTCACGATTTTGAGCTCGGGTAAAGCAACCTTTGGGCGATTTTCACGGGAAAACATTGGGGTAAGTGTCCTTTTTCCTATATTGATTATATTTTATGATTCAATTCTCATTTATATCATAAATCCATGAATCTATTGAAGAAAATCATATTTTTTTTAAAATCTTATAAAAATATAAAATGAAGATTTGAAGGTCAATCTGATGTCGGAATTTGATAATTTTTGTATGGTTGAACTCGTATCGGAACGGATGTTTGGATTTTGTGAGTTTTTCAATTCAAGACATGGGTCCCATTGTCGATTTTTAAAATAAATTTTGGATTTTAATCCGGAAAATTAGTAAATTCATATGAAATTAATTCCTACGATTCATGTTGAGTATATTGAATTGTTTGTTACTATATTTGAAGCTTTCGGACACGAATTCGTGAGGCGAAGGTTTATTGGAATCTTGAAATTGGTTACGAAGCGAGGTAAGTGTCTGGTTAACCTTGACTTGAGGAAATAGAACCCTTGAATTATTTATTATGTGAAATTCATGTGAACGGCGTATAGGCGAGGTGACAAGTGTCTATACGTCGTCAAATTAATTATTTGCATAATTATTTGAAAATCATATATCGTTTTAAATCATGAATTAATTATTATATTAACTGTTTCTCTCATATTCCTTGCTCAATAATATGCCTTGAATCCATGCTATAATTGCTACATGCTTATTTGATTTATGTGACTTAATTGCTACTTGACATTTAGCATATTAATTGTTGCATTTATTGGAGTAATTTCTTTTATAAGAATTGCTAAATTATATTATTTGAGGAGCGGGTTGCACGCCGCAATAGAAATGAAAGTGAATATATTGGAAGAGCGGGTTGCACGCAGCAACAAAATTGATTGAAATGAATATATTGGAGGAGCGGGTTGCACGCCGCAACAGGATTAAATGAAAATGAATATATTGTGGTATCGGGTTGCACGCCGCAATGGAAACTGATTAAAATAATAATCGGTTATGACTGTCGAGTTGGCTTCAGCTGTTGAAATGAGTTACCTATTTTATTTCTAGTATTGTTGTTATTATTATTATTGCGTACAGGTTAATGTAAGTGACATGCCTTAGCCTCATCACTACTTCGCCGAGGTTAGGTTCAACACTTACTGGGTACATGGGGTCGGTTGTACTCATACTATACTCTGCACTTCTTGTACAGATACCGGAGTTGGTCCTAGTGGCGTACAGTAGATTTGCTCGGATTCAGCTATTCGCAGGAGAATTGAGGTATAACTGCATGGCGTTCGCAGTTCTGAAGACCCGTTCCACTTTTTCGTAGTTGTTTATTTCTTTCAGACAACTTCATTTTCATTCATACCTTTATTTGTATTATTTTAGTAGCTCATGCACTTGTGACACCAGTTCTGGGATGGTATTTAGACATCGCTATTATTATGGATTATTCACTTTATTTCAGACTTTATTTCCGCATTTGTTTCTTTATTATTAATTAATTGAAAATTATTTAAAAGGGGATAATATTATTCTAACATTGGCTTGCCTAGCAAATGAAATGTTAGGCGCCTTTAGGGCCCCGAAGATGGGAATTTTGGGTCGTGATAGTTGGTATCAGAGCCCTAGGTTACTTAGGTCTCACGAGTCATGAGCAAGCTTAGTAGAGTCTGAAGGATCGGTACGGAGACGTCTGTACTTATCTCTCAGAGGCTATGAAGTTTAGTAACAATATCACTTCTTTCTGATTCTGTCATGCGATTTTATTCTATCATCAATGATTGAACCATTCTATTTTTATTCTATCGCAGATGGTGAGAATACGTAATACATCTACTGATGGACAGCGACCGGAGCCCCCAGTGGAAACTATGACCAGGGGTAGAAGTAGAGGCCGAGGTCATACCAGAGGTCGAGGTCTAGGCAGAGGTAAAGATCAGTCTAGAGGCTGAGGTCGTGCTTTGTCTTCTGAGGCTTTGTTGAGGTTGGAAACGTTTACCAAGGAATTTCCAATCCATTTCAGTGGTACACTTTCTGAGGACCCACAAAAGTTTCTTGATCACTGCTATGAAGTATTGCAGAACATGGAGATAGTTGAAAGCATTGGGGTTGATTTTGTTGTGTTTAAGATGACTGGATCCGCCAAGAGGTGGTGGAAAGATTATGTATTTACTAGACCAGTTGGTTCGCCTGCACTTACCTGGGAGCAGTTCTCACAGCTATTTCTGGAGAAGTTTCTTCCTAATACACTAAGGGAGAATTACAGCAAGCAGTTTGAGTGTCTCCAATAGGGCAGTATGTCAATCACTCGGTATGAGACCCGCTTTGTGGATCTAGCCTATAATGACCCGACCGGTCATTTTGAGCTCTAGCACATCGTTCAGTAGTTTGAGGCCATGAGCAACTTCACTTCAGGTATTATGACTGGTACGCGTGGTCGGAATTGGAATTTCGGAAGTTCAGAGTTGATTTGAAAAGGAAATTCTCATTTCGGAGGCTTTAAGTTGGAAGAATTGACTAAGGTTGGATTTTTGAGTAAACGATCTCGGAATCAGGATTTGAAGGTTCCAAAAGGTTCATATGATGAATTCGTACTTGGGCGTATGTCTGGATCGGGTTTTGGATGACCCGGGAGCGTTTCGGCGCCTATTGTGGAAGTTGGCATTTTGGAAAAATTTCATAAATTTGGGTTGAAGTGCATTTCAATGTTATCAATGTCTGTTTGGGATTTTTGAGTCTGGGAGTAGCTCCGTATGGTGATTCTGGTATTAGGAGCGAGTCCGAAAGTGGATTCGGAGGCCCGTAGGTCATTTTGGAGTCATTTGGCTAAAGCTAGAAATTTGAAGGTTTTTGAGAAGTTTGACAGGAAGTGGACTTTTTGATATCGGCGTCGGAATCTGATTCTGGAAGTTGAAGTAGGTCTGTAATGTCAAATGTGACTTGTGTGCAAAATTTGAGGACAATTGGACGTGATTTGATAGGTTTCGGCATTGATTGTAGAAGTTGAAGTTTCAAAGTTCATTAAGTTTGAATTGCGGTGCGATTCAAGATTTCAAATTTGTTTGATGTGATTTGAGGTCTCTAGCAAGTTTGTGTTATGTTATGGGACTGGTTGGTATTATTGGACAGGGTCCCGGGGGCCTCGGGTATGTTTCGGGGTGATTTCGGATCATCTGGTGTCCTTTTTCACGAATGCGAAGGAAGTCCCGCGTTCACGAAGAGGAAAATTGTGGGGCTGTTGAGATTGGCCTTCACGAACGCGAAGGCTGAGATGCGAACATGGTGAAGAACTTGAGGAACCTATGCGAACGCGAGTGGGGAGTCGCGAACGCATAGAAGGAAATGAGGGCTGGGCCTGAGGATGTTTGGCCTATGCGAGTGCGAGGCTGGGTATTCGAACGCGAAGCATTGAGGGCGGAAAGCTTCGCGAATGCATCGTGAGGAATACGAACACGAAGGAGGTTTTCTGGGCCTGGGTTGGCTGAGCTTCGCGAACGCGAAGGGGTTACCTCATTCGCGAAGAAGGAGTCGGACTGGGCAGTGAGATGTTTTAAAACGGGATTTTTGGCCATTTTTACTTTATTTTCTCTAGGGGAGCCGGTCTTGGGGCGATTTTGGAGCCCCATCTTCATCATCTATGTCAAGTTAAGTGATTCCCACCTATTGCAAGTTAAATACATGGTTTATATATGGATTTAGACATGGAAATTTGTAGAAATTGTGGGGTTCTGGTAGGAAACCTAGAAATTGGTATTCTTGGATTTTGATCACGAATTTGGGCATGAAATGGAGAATAAATTATATATTTGAGTTTGTGGGGTTATGAGTAAAGTTTATCTTTGAACATTTTCGGAATCCGGGCACGTGGGCCCGAGGGTGATTTTATCAACTTTTCAAACGGAGATGGAAATTAGTATAAGATGATTAATTATGAGTATTAGAGTATATTTTGATTCGGTTGCGTCATATTTTACTAGTTTTGGAGTGACGGGCATCAGTTTGAATTGTCGGAGAGGCCTTGGAGCTAGTTATGGAATTTCGGAGCAAGGTAAGTCTCCTTTCTAACCTTGTAAGAGGGAATTAACCCCATAGGTGAACTAAATTAATATGTTCTTCTAATTGCGGGGGCTACGTACACACTAAGTGACGAGAGTCCGTACGTAGCTACTAATTATGCCTATGTCCGGGTAGTACTAGGTTTGCATCATATTTTGCTAATACTATTATTTGATTTGTATATTACTTGCCTTGAAAGGAATTGGGATCGAATGGGCTTATTAAAATGCCTTGAAAGGAATTGAAATTGAGGATTTCGGGACTTGAAAGTATTCAATTGAATTTCATATTTTTTTTTGAAAGGGATTAAAGAATATTTTAATTATTATTACTTGAGAAATCTATGTGCAGCCGCGTCGCAAGTATGATTCACGAGCGGGGTAAATTTCTTAAATTTATATTTGACCGAGTCGCAAGTATGATTCGCGAGCGGGGAAATTGAGAAAAAGTTATTATTATTGTTATTGATAAATTATATTTGACCGCGCCGCATGTATGATTCGCGATCGGGGAAATAGATGCATCTATGGTTCGCGCCATTCGACCCTCTGGCAGTTCACAGTTTAAATATTATGTTGGATCGGGTCGTACGACCTCGGCATGATTTGCGCATGATTTAATTGATTGTTTTGGAATTATTGAAAATTGATATGGCCCCATTGGCCGGAGATATTGATTGTTGAAAGATGAAAATAAATTTGGAAATCCCCTATTAATAAAAGAATTATTTATCTGCTTCATGTTATTGAGTTTACAGTTGCCTCATAAAAATCCATAATTTATCACGTTATCGGTATATTATTATTGGACCACTAGTAAGTGTCGGAATCGACCTCTCGTCATTACTTCTTCGAGGTTAGACTAGCTACTTACTGGGTACACGTTGATTTACGTACTCATATTACACTTGCTGCACATTTTGTTATGCAAGCACATATATATTATTGGCCTCGTGGGCGCAGCGGCGTGGTTGATCGGGGACTTAGGTGAGCTGCATTTTGTGAGACGATTCGCAGCTAGTAGAGTCTCCTTCAGAGTGCTTGTAATTTTCTTTCTTTTATATCCAAATTTGTATTCCGGACAGTTATTGTATTTTATTTTATTTCCTAGTAAATACTCATGCACTTGTGATACCGGGTTCTGGGATGATTGTGGGATATTTAGTATTAAAATTGGAAAACATTATTATTTTTTCTTTAAAGTTTATTTGTTACTAGTAAATTCAAGGAAATTCATGTTTTCAGAAATACTAAAAAGAGAATTTAATTGACTATTTAGAGATGGCTTGTCTGACAGTGGTGTCCGGCGCTATCGCGACCCTTAATAGATTTTGGGTCATGACAACATTGTATCAGAGAACTAGGTTCACTCAGGTGTCACGAGTCATGAGCAAGTCTAGTAGAGTATTGCGGATCGGTATGGAGACGTCTCAAAGATAATGTACAGGGAAAGTGAGACAGCCGAGTGTTTCCTTGAGAAAGATCCATGTGCTAGCAGGGCCTTGGAGTTGATCATGTTTGAGAACAAATTAGAGTAAGTGACTCTTAATAACGGTCTTAGTGGATTCAAAAAAATAAAATAAAGTGCAGTGCCTAAGGATTTCGAGCCCGTAGTAGGGTTAAGTATCGAGATTTTGTAGCGGATTATGAAAGGGGCTTGGAGTGTTGTGCGTTATCTTCGGGTTGTGGTGTAACATTGGAGAGATGGAAGAAATGAACTTCGGACTCATAGAGGAATTATTAGAATGGGTGTACCAGTCGAAGATGTGAATATGCGCACAAGGAGGGTATGAGATGGTTCGTGAGATTTGGGACAGCGTGGTCTCGTGAAATAAGGTCACTCGGGATGAGTGAGGATTTAGGTTTGTGATGTAATGAATGGAGCTATTATTAATTCTAAGGCAAGTTAAGAATAAACTGGGAAAAGACGGGTCGGCTAACAATGGTTGCATTGTCATGATGGTGGCAATGATCAGTTCCTTCAGCGCATTGAGTTATGCATGTGATTTGTGGTGGTACGTACGAGGCTTGACGGCCGCCGTAATTGATTTTATTTGGAGAAATTCAAGTATTATGGCATGTTATGTCTAGATGGATCCCGGAAGAGTTATGGTGGTTTAGACCACTACTTGAGGTTAACATTTTCCGCGGATATGAGAATTCAGTCACGTGTAGCAATGATTTTCTTGAAATGAGTTAAGTAGAAGGTTTCTATATAGAGAAGTGTTACCCTATTTAGTGGTTCAGGAGTTATGATGAAATTCTTGTACTCTTGCGCATTGGCATGATTAAATGCGTCAAATAGCGTGGAAATTAGAAGTTGAGGTTCGAGGTTGCGTTTCGGTGTTGACAAGAATGTCACCAGCTCGAACGAGCAAAAAGTATTAGAGGTTTAAAGCAAGCTAGTAGTGTAATCAGCGACACCTGAGATTAGTGTCATGTGTAAGAGGCTTTGTGTATTGTAGGCGTAAGTCCGGATTGGGTTTTGGATGACCCGGGAGTGTTTCGGCACCTATTGTGAAAATTGGCATTTTGGAAGAATTTTATAAATTTGGGTTGAAGTGCATTTCAATGTTATCAATGTCCATTTGGGATTTTCGAGTCTAGGAATAGCTCCGTATGGTGATTCTGGTATTGGGAGCGTGTCCGGAAGTGGATTCAGAGGTTCGTAGGTCATTTTGGAGTCATTTGACTAAAGCTAGAAATTTGAAGGTTTTTGAGAAGTTTGACTGGAAGTGGACTTTTAGATATCGGGGTCGGAATCCGATTCCGGAAGTTGGAGTAGGTCCCTAATGTCAAATGTGACTTGTGTGCAAAATTTGAGGACAACCAGACGTGATTTGATAGGTTTCGGCATCGATTGTAGAAGTTGAAGTTTCAAAGTTAATTAAGTTTGAATTGGGGTGCGATTCATGATTTCGATTTTGTTTGATGTGATTTGAGGCCTCGAGCAAGTTTGTGTTATATTATGGGACTGGTTGATATGATTGAACGGGGTCCCAGGGGCCTCGGGTGTGTTTCGGGGTGGTTTTGGATCATTTGGAGCTGCTTGGGAACTGTTGTTGTTGGTGTTTGGTATCCTTCTTCGCGAACGCGAAGGAAGTCCCGCGTTCGCGAAAAGGAAAATTGTGGGGCTGTTGAGATTGGCCTTCGCGAACATGAAGGTTGAGAAGCGAACGCGGTGAAGAACTTGAGGAACCTACGCGAATTTGAGTGGGGAGTCGCGAACGCATAGAAGGAAATGAGGACTAGGCCTGAGGATGTTTGGCCTACGCGAACGTGAGGCTGGGTATGCGAACGCGAAGCAGTGAGGGCGGAAAGCTTCGCGAACGCATCGTGAGGAACACGAACGCGAAGGAGGTTTTCTGGGCCTGGGTTGGCTGAGCTTCGCGAATGCGAAGGGGTTGCCACGTTCGCGAAGGAGTCGGACTGGGCAATGAGATGTTTTAAAACGAGCTTTTTTGCCATTTTCACTTCATTTTCTCTAGGGGAGCCGGTGTTGGGGCGATTTTGGAGCCCCGTCTTCATCATCTATGTCAAGGTAAGTGATTCCCACCTATTGCAAGTTAAATACATGGTTTATATATGGATTTAGACATGGAAATTTGTAGAAATTATGGGGTTTTGGTAAGAAACCTAAAAATTGGTATTCTTGGATTTTGATCACGAATTTGGGCATGAAATGGAGAATAAATTATATATTTGAGTTCGTGGGGTTATGGGTAAAGTTTATCTTCGAAAATTTTCGGAATCCGGGCACGTGGGCCCGAGGGTGATTTTATCAACTTTTCGAATGGAGATGGAAATTGTTATAAGATGATTAATTATGAGCATTAGAGTATATTTTGATTCGGTTGCATCATATTTGATTAGTTTTGGAGCGACGGGCATCAGTTTGAATTGTCGGAGGGGCCTTGGAGTCGGTTATGGAATTTCGGAGCAAGGAAAGTCTCCTTTCTAACCTTGTAAGAGGGAATTAACCCCATATGTGAACTAAATTAAGATATGCTTCTAATTGTGGGGGTTACGTACGCACGAGGTGACGAGAGTCCATACGTAGCTACTAATTATGCCTATGTCCGGGTAGTACTAGGTTTGCATCATGTTTTGCTAATACCGTTATTTGATTTGTATATTACTTGCCTTGAAAGGAATTGGGATCGAGTGGGCTTATTAAATACCTTGAAAGGAGTTGAAATTGAGGATTTCGGGACTTGAAAGTATTCAATTGAATTTCATATTTTTTTTTTAAAGGGATTAAATTATTTGAGAAATCTATGTGTAGCCGCGTCGCAAGCATGATTCACGAGCGGGGTAAATTTCTTAAATTTATATTTGACCGAGTCGCAAGTATGATTCGCGGGCGGGGAAATTGAGAAAAAGTTATTATTATTGTTATTGATAAATTATATTTGACCATGTCGCATGTATGATTCGCGAGCGGAAAAATAGATGCATCTATGGTTCGCGCCATTCGACCCTCTCGCAGTTCACAGTTTAAATATTATGTTGGATCGGGCCGTACGACCTCGACATGATTTGCGCATGATTTAATTGATTGTTTTGGAATTATTGATAAATGATATGGCCTCATTTGCCGGAGATATTGATTGTTGAAAGATGAAAATAAATTTGGAAATCCCCTATTAATAAAAGAATTATTTATTTGCTTCATGTTATTGAGTTTACAGTTGCCGCATAAAAATCCATAATTTATCACGTTATCGGTATATTATTATTGGACCACTAGTAAGTGTCGGAGTCGACCTCTCATCACTACTTCTTCGAGGTTAGATTGGATACTTACTGGGTATACGTTGATTTACGTACTCATATTATACTTGTTGCACATTTTGTTGTGCATGCACATATATATTATTGGCCTCGGGGGCGCAACGGCGTGGTTGATCGGGGACTTAGGTGAGCTGCATTTTGTGAGACGATTCGCAGCCAGCGGAGTCTCCTTCAGAATACTTGTAATTTTCTTTCTTTTATATCCAAATTTGTATTCCTGACAGTTATTGTATTTTATTTTATTTCCTAATAAATGCTCGTGCACTTGTGATACCTTGTTCTGGGATGATTGTGGGATATTTAGTATTGAAATTGGAAAACATTATTATTTTTTCTTTAAAGTTCATTTGTTACCAGTAAATTGAAGGAAATTCTTGTTTTCAGAAATACTAAAAAGAGAATTTAATTAACTACTTAGAGTTGGCTTACCTGACAGTGGTGTCCGACGCCATCACGACCCTTAATGGATTTTGGGTCGTGACATAACCCGTCATGCCCTTCTTCTGCTTCCTACCGAGAGAGAGAGAGGGTGAGCAAGTTCATTGATGGACTCGTTCAACCTATCAAACTACAGATGGCCAAAGAGACTGGAAGTGAGATTTCTTTTCAGACAACGGCTAATGTCGCCAGGCGGATCGAGATGGTTCTTTCACAGGAGAGAGGGCCGGTGTCAGATAAGAGGCCCCGTCATTTTGGTAATTTCATAGGCACCTCATCTGGAGGCAGGAGTACTTATGGTAGGGGTTATCCTCCCAGGCTATTTTATTCAGCACTTCATGCATCTCACGGTGATTCAGGGAGTCATGGTCCTATTATGCCTTACTCTAGGCAGCCAACATTTAGTGCACATCCAGCTCCTATCAGTGCACCACCACTCCAGAGTCACTATGGCGGCTCTCCGACCCGTTCGGGTCAGCTTCAGCAGTCACGATAGCAGGATGGGTGTTATGAGTGTGGGAACATTGGTCATATCAAGAGGCATTGCCCTAGGTTGTTGAGCAACAGATCTTAGCAGAATTCTCGTTCCATCATACCGGCACCGGTTGCTCCACCGTCCGCTTGACCAGCTAGGGGAAGGGGTCAGACTATTAGAGATGGAGGTTAGACTATTAGAGGTGGAGGCCAGCGAGCTATGGCCTGTCCCAGAGATGTAGTTCAGACTGGTGGAGCCCAATCCCGATTTTATGCTTTTCCAACTAGACCTGAGGCCGAGTCATCCGATACTGTGATCATAGGTATTGTTCCAGTTTTTCATAGAGATGCTTCAGTTTTATACGATCCAGGATCTACTTACTCCTATGTGTCCTCCTACTTCGCTTCATATATGATTATGCCTCGTGATTTCCTGAGTGCTTCTATGTGTGTGTCCACATCGGTGGGAGATTCTATCGTTGTAGATCATGTCTATCATATGTGTGTTGTTACTATTTGGATTCTTGAGACTAGCGTGGATCTTCTACTTCTTGATATGGTAGATTTTGATGTTATCTTGGGAATGGATTGGTTGTCACCTTATCATGTTGTATTGGACTGTCACGCCAAGACGGTGACCTTATCCATGCCGGGGTTACCTCGAATAGAGTGGAAAGGGACTCTTGGCCATTCCACCAGCAAGGTTATCTCTTACGTGAAAGCTCGGCGTATGGTCGAGAAGGGGTGTCTAGCTTATTTGGCTTTTATTCGCGATCCTAGTGCGAATGTTACTTCTATGGATTCAGTCCCAGTTGCCCGGGAACCCAGCCTATTTCTGTTCCACCATACTATATGGCCCCGTTGGAGCTAAAGGAATTGAATGAGCAGTTACAAGACTTGCTTGATCAGGGATTCATTAGACCTAGCGTCTCGCTCTGGGGTGCACCCGTTTTATTTGAAAAGAAGAAATATGGTTCATTGCGAATGTGTATATATTATCGGCAGTTGAACAAGGCTACTATCAAGAATATCCATTACCAAGAGTTGATGATTTATTCTATCAGCTTCACGGTGCCAAGGTATTTTCAAAGATTGACTTGAGGTCTGGCTATCATCAGTTGAAGATTAGGGCATTTGATGTCCCTAAGACAGGTTTTCGGACTCGGTATGGGCATTATGAATTTCTAGTTATGTCATTTGGGCTTACAAATGTCACAGCAGCATTTATGGATTTGATGAACTAGGTATGCAAACCCTATTTTGATTCTTTTGTGGTTTTATTCATTGATGATATCTTGATTTACTCCAGCTGTCGAGAGGAGCATGAGCAACATCTTCGGATTGAAATGAATATATTAGAGGAGCGGGTTGCACGCCGCAACAGGATTAAATGAAAATAAATATATTGTGGGATTGGGTTGCACGCCGCAACGGAAACTGATTGATATAATAATTGGTTATGACTGCCGAGTTGGCTTCAGCTGTTGAAATGAGTTACCTGTTTTATTTCTAGCATTGTTATTATTATTATTGCATACGGGTTAATGTAAGTGACCTGCCTTAGCCTCGTCACTAATTCATCAAGGTTAGGTTCGACACTTACTATGTACATGGGGTCGATTGTACTCATACTACACTCTACACTTCTTGTGCAGATACCAGAGTTGGTCCCAGTGGCCTACAATAGATTTGCTCGGATTCAGCTATTCGCAGGAGATTTGAGGTATAACTGCATGGCGTTCACAGTTCTAAAGCCCCCTTCCACTTTATCGTAGCTGTGTATTTATTTCAGACAACTTCATATTCATTCAGACCTTTATTTGTAATATTCTAGTAGCTCGTGCACTTGTGACACCAGTTCTGGGATGGTATTTAGACATCGCTATTATTATGGATTATTCACTTTATTTCAGACTTTATTTCTGCATTTGTTTCTTTGTTATTAATTAATTTAAAATTGTTTTAAAAGGGCTAATATTATTCTAATGTTGGCTTGCCTAGCAAATAAAATGTTAGGCGTCATCACGGTCCCGAAGGTGGGAATTGCGAGTCGTGACAGTTGGTATCAGAGCCCTAGGTTACTTAGGTCTCACGAGTCACGATCAAGCTTAGTAGAGTCTGAAGGATCGGTACGGAGATGTCTCTACTTATCTCTCAGAGGCTATGAAGTTTGGGAACAATATCACTTCTTTATTATTCTGTCGTGCGATTTTATTCTATCATCGATGATTGAACTATTCTATTCTTATTCTCTCGAAGATGGTGAGAACACGTAATACATCTACTGACGGACAGGTACTGGAGCCCCCGGTGGCAACTATGACCAGGGGTAGAGGTAGAGGCTGAGGTCGTGCCAGAGGTCGAGGTCTAGGCATATGTAAAGCTCAATCTAGAGCTCGAGCAGCAGCACCTGTTTTAGAACCTTAGGTTGATTTGGGAGCAGAGGTTCCAGCTCAGACTGTACCTGTTGGAACAGTTCACGTCTCGGAAGGATTCATAGCTACTCCAATGCTTTAGGACACTCTAGTCCACTTGGTTAGCCTTATAGAGGGCTTGGCCTAGAATGGTTCATTTCCAGTGGCACCAGTCGTCTCACAGGCTGGGGGAAGAGCACAGACTCCTACTACTCCCGCTTCGGAGCAGATGGCTCCCCAGTATCAGACTCCAACAGTCCCGCCAGTTGGGGTAGTTCAGCCAGTTATTGCAGCACATGCCGGTGATAAGCCTGCTTTGTCTTCTGAGGCTTTGTTGAGGTTGGACAAGTTTACCAAGCTATTTCCAATCCATTTCAGTGTACACCTTCTGAGGACCCACAGAATTTTATTGACCGTTGCTATGAAGTATTGCAGAACATGGGGATAGTCGAAAGCATTGGGGTTGATTTTGGTGTGTTTAAGATGACTGGATCCGCCAAGAGGTGGTGGAAAGATTATGTATTTACTATACCAGTTGGTTCGCCTGCACTTACCTAGGAGCAGTTCTCGCAACTATTTCTGGAGAAGTTCCTTCCTATCACACTGAGGGAGAATTACCATAAGTAGATTGAGCGTCTCCAGTAGGGGTAGTATGTCAGTCACTCAGTATGAAACCGTTTTGTGGATCTAGCCCGTCATGCTCTTCTTCTACTTCCTACCGAGAGAGAGAGAGGGTGAGGAGGTTCATTGATGGACTCGTTCAACCTATCAAGCTACAGATGGCCAAAGAGACCGGGAGTGAGATATCTTTTTAGACGGCAGCTAATGTCGTCAGGCGGAACGAGATGGTTCTTTCACAGGAGAGAGGGCCAGTGTCAGATAAGAGGCCCCGTCATTCCGGTAATTTCAAAGGTGCCTCATCTGGAGGCATGAGTACTTATGGTAGGGGTTATCCTCCCAGGCCCTTTTATTCAACACTTCAGGCATCTCACGGTGCTTCACGGAGTCATGGTCCTATTATGCCTTACTCTGGGCAGCCGACATTTAGTGCACATCCAGCTCCTATCAGTGCACCACCACTCTAGAGTCACTATAGCGGCTCTCCGACCCGTTCGGGTCAGCTTCAACTTCAACAGCCACGACAGCAGGATGGGTGTTATGAGTATGGGAACATTGGTCACATCAGGAGGTCTTGCCCTAGGTTGTTGAGCAACAGATCCTAGTAGAATTCTTATTCTCTGATACCGGCACCGGTTGCTCCGCCGTCCGTCTGACCAGCTAAGGGCAGGAGTCAGACGATTAGAGGTAGAGGTCAGACTGTTAGAGGTGGAGGCCAGTGAGCTATGGCCTGTCCCAAAGATGTAGCTCAGACTGGTGGGGCCCAGACCCAATTTTATGCTTTTCCAGTTAGACCTGAGGCCGAGTCATCTGATGTTGTGATCACAGGTATTGTTCCAGTTTTCCATAGAGATGCTTCAGTTTTATTTGATCTAAGATCTACTTACTCTTATTGTCCTCCTACTTTGCTTCATATATGGTTGTGCCTCGTGATTTCCTGAGTGCTTCTGTGTGTGTGTCCACACTGGTGGGAGATTCTATCACTGTAGATCATGTCTATCGTACGTGTGTTGTTACTATTGGGAGTCTTGAGACTAGCGTGGATCTTCTACTTCTTGATATGGTAGATTTTGATATTATCTTGGGAGTGGATTGGTTGTCACCTTATCATGCTGTATTAGACGGTCACGCCAAGACAGTGACCTTATCCATGCCAGGGTTACCTCGAATAGAGTGGAAAGGGACTCTTGGCTATTCCACCAGCAAGGTTATCTCTTACGTGAAAGCTCGGCGTATGGTCGAGAAGGGGTGTCTAGCTTATTTGGCTTATATTCGCGATCCCAGTGCGGATGTTACTTCTATGGATTCAGTCCCAATTATCCGCGAGTTTGCAGATGGATTTCCTGCAGATTTACCAAGGATGCCACCTGACAATGATATTGATTTCTGTATTGATTTGGATCCGGGAACCTAGCCCATTTCTATTCCACTATACTGTATGGCCTCGTCGGAGCTAAAGGAATTGAAGGAGAAGTTTCAAGACTTACTTGATCAGGGATTCATTAGACCTAGAGTCTCGCCCTAGGGTGCACCCGTGTTATTTGTAACGAAGAAAGATGGTTCAATGCGAATGTGTATAGATTATCGGTAGTTGAACAAGGCTACTATCAAGAACAAGTATCCACTGCCAAGAATTGATGACTTATTCTATCAGTTTTAGGGTGCCAAGGTGTTTTCAAAGATTAACTTTAGGTCTGGTTACCATCAGTTGTAGATTAGGGCATCTGATGTCCCTAAGACAGCTTTTAGGACTCTGTATGGGTATTACGAATTCCTAGTGATATCATTTGGGTTGACAAATGCCCCAGCAGCATTTATGGATTTGATGAATCGGGTGTTCAAGCCCGATTTGGGTTCTTTTGTAGTTGTATTCATTGATGATATCTTGATTTACTCCAGCAGTCGAGAGGAGCATGAGCAGCATCTTTGGAGTGTGCTTCATACTTTGAAGAATAATTAGTTATATGCCAAATTTTTGAAATATGAATTTTGGTTAGACTCAGTTGCCTTTTTGGGGCATGTTGTATCGGCGTAAGGCATAAAAAGGATACTAAGAAGATTGAGGTTGTTCAGAATTGGCCTAGACCTACTTCAGTTACAGAGATACAAAGTTTTCTGGGTTTGGCAGATTATTATCGTCGGTTCATGGAGGGATTTTCATCTATAGCAAGCCCATTGACTAGACTGACCCAGAAAGGTGTTCCATTCGGATGGTCATACGGGCGTGAGTTGAGCTTTCATAAGCTCAAGACTGCTTTGACTATGGCGCCAGTGTTGGTATTACCCACAGGTTTAGGATCTTATACGATGTATTGTGATGCATCTCGCATTGGGCTTGGTGCACTATTGATGCAAGATGGCAGGGTGATTGCATATGCATCACGGCAGTTGAAAGTTCATGAGAAGAATTATCCTGTTCATGACTTAGAATTGGTAGCCATTGTCCACGCTTTGAAGATTTAGACACATTACCTTTACAGTGTCTCGTGTGAGGTATTTACCGATCATCGTAGCCAGCAGTATTTGTTCAGGCAAAAAGATCTCAATTTGAGGCAGAGATGATGGTTGGAGTTGTTGAAATATTATGATATCACTATTTCGTATCACCCAGGAAAGGCCAATGTGGTGGTTAATGCTTTGAGTAGAAAGGCTGTGAGTATGGGCAGTTTTGCTTATATTCCGGTTGGTTAGAGACCGTTAGCTGTAGATGTTCAGACTTTGGCTAATCAGTTCGTGAGGTTAGATATTTCAAAACCTAGTCGGGTTTTAGCTTGCACAGTCGCTCGGTATTTTTTATATGAGCGCATCAGAGAGAGATAGTATGATGATCCTCATTTACTTGTCCTCAAGGACACGGTGCGGCACGGTGATGCCAAACAGGTTGTTGTGGGGGGAGATGGAGTTCTGCGAATGTAGGGTCGTATTTGTGTGCCTAATGTGGATGGGCTTCGTGAATTAATCCTAGAAGAGACACACAGTTCCAGGTATTTTATTCATTTAGGTACCGCCAAAATGTATCAAGACTTGTGGCAACATTATTGGTGGAGGAGAATGAAAAAGGATATAGTTGCATATGTAGCTCGGTGTCTGAATTGTCAGCAAGTTAAGTACGAGCATCAGAGACCTGGTGGTTTGCTTCAGAAGTTAGAAATTCCTGAGTGAAAATGGGAGCGTATCACTATGGATTTTGTTGTTGGACTCCCCCGGACTCAGAGAAAATTTGACGCAGTTTGGGTCATTATGGACAGGTTGACCAAGTCACCACATTACATTCCAGTGGCATTTACCTATTCTTCAGAGAGGTTAGCTAAAATTTACATTGGTGAGATGGTCCGCCTTCACGGTGTGCCCGTGTCTATTATTTCAGATAGAGGTACGCAGTTTACCTCACACTTCTGGAGGGCTGTACAATGTGAGTTAGGCACACGGGTTGAGTTGAGTACAATATTTCATCCACAGATAGACGGACAGTCAGAGCGCACCATTCAGATATTGGAAGATATGCTTCGCTCTTGTGTTATAGACTTTGGAGGCTCTTGGGATCAATTCCTACCACTTGCGGAGTTTGCTTATAATAATAGCTATCAGTCGAGTACTCAGATGGCTCCATATGAGGCATTATACGGAAGGCGATGTCATTCGCCAGTTGCCTGGTTTGAACCGGTAGAGGCTCGGTTGTTGGGTACCGATTTGGTACAGGATGCCTTGGATAAGGTCAAGGTTATTCAGGATCGACTTCCCACAGCTCAATCTAGGCAAAAGGGTTATGCCGACCGTAAATTTTATGATATTGCATTCATGGTTGGAGAAAGAATATCACTCCGGGTTTCACCTATGAAAGGTGTAATGAGGTTCGGAAAGAAGGTCAAGTTAAGCCCTAGGTATATTGGACCCTTTGAAATTCTTGAAAGCGTGGGTGAAGTAGCCTACAGGCTTGCATTACCACCTAGTTTATCAGCGGTTCATTCGGTGTTCCATGTGTCTATGCTCCAGAAATATTATGGTGATCCGTCCCATGTGTTAGATTTTAGGTCAGTCCAATTGGACAAATATTTGACTTACGAAGAGGAGCCGGTGGCTATTCTGGCCCGACAGGTCCGACAGTTGAGGTCTAAGAGTTATTCTTCAGTTCGGGTGCACTGGAGAGGTCAGCCGGTAGAGGCATCTACCTAAGAGTCCAAGTCGGACATGCAGAGTAAATATCCACACTTATTCACCAGCTGAGGTGCTTTTTCTAACTTCGTTCGAGGACGAACGCTTGTTTTAGAGGTGGAGAATGTGATGACCCAAAATGTTATCTTTAAATTTAATAATTAATTCTGTGTTCTAAGACCTCGAAAAGCACTATTTATCATTTCTCGACTTGCGTGCGCTGTCTGTATAATTTTCCGGAAAGTTTTTATGTGAAAAATGGATTAAAATGTGAAATAGAGCTTTAAAACTCAACTGAGTTGACTTTGATCAACATTTTGAGCAAATGGACTCAGATCAGTGTTTTGATAGTTCCTGTAGGTCTGTATCGTGATTTTGGAGTTGGGCTTATGCCCGGAATCGAATTTCGAGGTCCCTAGCCCGAGATATGGAATTTTGATGAAAAATTAAAAGTTTGAAAGCTTAAGGAGTTTTAAGAATTTACTGATGTTGGATTTATTGTCACCGGGTCTGTATTTTGGTTCTGGAGCCCGGTACAGGTCCGCTATAATATTTATGACTTGTCTGTCGAATTTGGTGAGAAACGGAATTGATTTGACGTGATTCGGACGTCCGGTTGTGAAAATATAAGTTTTAAAGTTTTCTTAAAAATTTCCTTTGATTTGGTGTACGATTCGTAGTTCTAGGTATTATTTTGGCGATATGATCGTGCGAGCAAGTTCGTATGATATTTTAGGACTTGTGTGCATATATGGTTTGGAACCCCGAGGACTCGGGTGAAATTCGGATTAGGATCGGCGCATTTTGGTACCATGAAACTGCTGAACCTGCTGCTACTGATTTCCTTCTATGCGATCGCATGACTGTTTCCGCGATCGCGAAGGCTTAATGGTCACGGATGAAATTTGTACTATGTGATCGTACAGTGAGATCCGCGATCGCACAGTGACAGCAGGCAAAGCACCGCGAACGCGAGGGCCAAGCCGCGTTCGCGTAGAAAGGAATGAGGAAGAAGGTGAAGCACAAAATTTGTACTACGCGATCGCACAACAATGTCCGCGATCGCAGAAGGCTAAGAAATTGTGCTTCGCGTTCGTGTAGAGCAAAAAGGTGGGCAGCCAAAAATGTGCTTCGCGATTGCGAAGCATTGTATGCGATCGCATAAGGTAAAAATCTGGGCAAACAGAACTAAGTTCTGGAAATGGGATTTCGTCCCATTTTCTACCATTTTCGATTTTGAGCTCGGGTAAGACGAATTTTGGGCGATTTTCACGGGAAAACATTGGGGTAAGTATTTATTATCCTATATTGATTATATTTCATGATTCCATACTCATTTACATCATGAATCCGTGAATTTATTAAGATTTGAAAGCCAATCTGATGTCGGAATTCGATAATTTTTGTATGGTTGAACTCGTATCTGAACGGGTATTCGGATTTCGTAAGTTTTTCCGAGATTTGAGACGTGGGCCCCACTGTCAATTTTTAAAGTGAATTTCGGATTTTATCCGAAAAATTAGTAAATTCATATGGAATTAATTCCTACGATTTGTATTGAGTATATCGAATTGTTTGGGAATAGATTTGAAGCTTTTGGAGTCAAATTTAAAAGGAAAAGTTGTGGTCGAGTAATTGATTGAAATTGCAAAGCGAGGCAAGTGACGTGGTTAACCTTGACTTGAAGGAATAGAACCCTTAAATTATTTGTTATGTAAAATGCATGTGAACAACGTATAAGCGAGGTGACGAGTGTCTATACGTCATCAAATTAATTATTTGCATAATTATTTGAAAATCCTAAATTTATTTTAATACACGAATTAGTTGTTATAATAATTATTTCTCTCCTATTCTTTGTCAAATATTAATTCTTGAATTCCTGCAATAATTGCTACATGCTTATTTGATTTATGTGCATTAACTGCTACTTGATATTTAGCATATTGGATATTAAACTGCCTATTTTCTCCCTGATTTCTATAATAAATTGCTATTTTTTATTGTTTGTATCATAATTAAATCATAATAATTGTATGCTTGTTGTCTTAAAATTTTATATTAATTGTTGCATTTATTGGGGCAATTTCTTCTATAAGAATTGTTAAATGAATATATTGGAGGAGCGGGTTGCACGCCGCAACAGAATTGATTGAAATGAATATATTGGGGGATCGGGTTGCACGCCGCAACAGACTTATTAAAAGTATGTATTGGGGGATCGGGTTGCACGCCGTAACAAACTTATTAAAAGTCCATATTGGGGGATCGGGTTGCACGCCGCAGCAGACTTATTTAGAAGTCCACATTGGGGGATCGGGTTGCACGCCGCAACAGACTTATTTAAAAGTCTATATATATACTTGATTAAAATAAATATATCGAAGGATTGAAAATGAATATATTGTGGGAGCGGTTTGCACGCTGCAACGGAAATTGGTTGAAATAATAATTGGTTATGACTGCTGAGTTGGCTTCAACTATTAAAATTGAGTTACTTAATTTATTTCTATTATTGTTGTTGTTACTAATATTGCGTACAGGTTAATGTAAGTGACCTGCCTGAACCTCGTCACTACTTCGTCGAGGTTAGGCTCATCACTTACCACTACATGGGGTCGGTTGTACTGATACTACACTCTGCACTTCGTGTGCAGATTTCGGAGTTGGTCCCAGCGGCGTACCATAGACTTGCTCGGATTTCAGCTACCAGAGGAGACTTGAGGTATGACTGCACGGCGTCCGCAGTTCTGAAGTCCCCATCTCCTTTACTTTAGCTGTGTGTTTGTTTCCAGACAGCTTTATTTTATTCAGACCTTTATTTATATTATTCTAGAAGCTCATGCACTTGTGACACCAGTTCTGGGATGGTATTTAGACTCCGTTATTTTTATGGATTATTCACTACATTTCAGACTTTACTTCTGCATTTGTTTCTTTGTTATTAATAAATTTAAAAATTGTTTTAAAATGGATTATATCATTCTAACGTTGGCTTGCCTAGCAAGTGAAATGTTAGGTGCCATCACGGTCCTGAAGGTGGGAATTTCGGGTCATGACACTTATTTAAAAGTCTATATTGGGGGATCGGGTTGCACGCCGCAATAGACTTATTTAAAGTTTATCTTGGGGGAACGGGTTGCACGCCGCAATGGAAACAAGTTGAGGGATTGTGACTGCTGAATTGATTTCAATTATCAAAATTATTTACTGGTCTTACTACTATTCCCGTTATTATCTATATTATTATAAAAGTGGGAACCTCAAAAGTTAAAAGTTGAATTACTAAAATGTCCTTTTAAATAATTTAAATACTTTATTTATAAAATAAAAATTGTCACTTACAAACATATCACGCCGGTTCATGCAATACTAACAGTCACAACTATTAGTGAAAAAACCTACAAACAGATTTATTTGGCATCATATGTATTTTGACTATTCATTCGATAATGCAGTGACATTTATCTCAAGACCAATTTGAGGAAAAAGTATAAAGAAGTGATTCTAATGGCAAAACGCACTTTCAAATGTGCCTGTCTAACGTAGAGACTAAAGATGGGTACTATTTTGTGTGGGAGTCATGACAGCAAGTTTCCAATTATGATAAAAGAAAGTCTATTAATTGATAAACTTTCGATTCATAGTACTTTAGATAGTTATTCCGGCCTTTGTAATGGTCGCGGACTCCAGGAGATGAACCAGTCACTTAGCTTTTCTACAAAAGTTTGGGACCTGCATAAGCTCATATAGACGGCTAAGTATTTTTTCTTTTCTGACTGTCTTGTAATTTATTCTTAAAAAATATATACATCTTTGTCAAGTTTCTCTTTACAGAAAAAAAAAAACGAGTGAATATTGAAAATTACATGTTGGGCAGCCTTTGATTGGGAACAACGGAAAATGATGGTTTTTATTAGTCATGTAACGTTATACGAAAATAAAACGTAATTCGGAGTAGTATTTAATTTGAAGATTATTCTGTTGTCTTGAGATTTCTTCAAAAAATAATTAGGGTATTCTTAATGCGTTATTTAATTTTTTGTCATTATTGAAGGAATCATGTGGTGTCAAAAATGGAAAGTTGATTAGAACAGTGCTAATCAATCGAATGATTCAACAAACAACAAATCTCCGAAATTGGTGATGTATATTTATTCGCATATAATTTTTTTTTACTTGTGATAATACGATTGCATTAGAAGTCATGTCTTGCAAAGCTCATGCAACTTATAAAATTAGTTGTTGTTTTTTCCAATCTAAAGTTAGTCCACGTTTTATAATAGTTTTTTTTTTGTAGTTTAATTGCTACAGGGGGAATGATCTTATTATTTGCTTAATAACTATATATTTGTTAATTATAAAAATTGATATTGATATACATGTCAATATTATTCTTTGCTACTTTTCTATGATGCCTTTTAACATAAAATTAAAAAAAGAGTTAGTAATTTTTTTTTATCAATATTATTTTATTTACAAAAGTTTCATTACATACCTGTACAAAATAAATTAAAATAAACACAAAAAATATCACATGTATCAAATAGATTATTATCCAATCATATTTACCTCGACGAATAATCCACCATACGACGACTTACATCAGTCATTCACAAAAACTTATATTGTATTCTTCCATGTAAAATTACTTACTCAAAATTTTATTTAAAAATATTAATATTATTTTACATCACTTGACATATACGTGCAACGCACGTGCCAAAAAACTAATTATTATTATTATTGCGTACAGGTTAATGTAAACGACCTGCCTTAGCCTCGTCACTATTTTGTCGAGGTTAGGCTCGGCACTTACCAGTACATGGGGTCGGTTGTACTGATACTACATTCTGAACTTCTTGTGCAGATTTCGGAGTTGGTCTCAGCGGCGTACCATAGACTTGCTCGAATTTCAGCTACCCAGAGGAGACTTTAGGTATAACTGCACAGCGTCCCCAGTTCTGAAGTCCCCGTCCACTTTACTTTAGCGGTGTGCTTGCTTTCAGACAACTTTGTTTTATTCAGACCCTTATTTGTATCATTCTAGAAGCTCGTGTACTTGTGACTCCAGTTCTGGGATGATATTTAGACATCGCTATTATTATGGATTATTCACTACATTTCAGACTTTACTTTCGCATTTGTTTCTTTGTTATTAATTAATTTAAAATTATTTTAAAATGGCTAATATTATTCTAATGTTGGCTTGCCTAGCAAGTGAAATGTTAGGCGCCATCACGGTCCCGAAGGTGGGAATTTTGGGTCGTGACAGTTGGTATCAGAGCACTAGGTTACATAGGTCTCACGAGTCACGAGCAAACTTAGTAGAGTCTGAAGGATCGGTACGGAGACGTCTGTGCTTATCTTTCAGAGGCTATAAAGTTTAGGAACAATATCACTTCTTTCTTATTCTGTCGTGCGATCTTATTCTATTATCGATAATTGAACCATTCTATTCTTATTCTCTCGCAGATGGTGAGAATATGTAATACATCTACCGACAAACAGGGACCAGAGCCTCCGGTGGCAACTACGGCCAGGGGTAAAGGTCGAGGTCGAGGCCAAGGTCGTGCTAGAGGTCGAGGCAGAGGTAGGGCTCAGTATAGAGCTTGAGCATCCGCACCTGTTGTAGAACCTCAAGCAGATCTTTAGGAGGAGGTTCCAGTTCAAACTGTACCAGTTGGACCAGCTCAGGTCCCGGAAGGATTTATAGCTACTCAAGTGCTTCAGGACGCTTTAGTCCATTTGGGAAGTCTTATGGAGGGCGTGGCCCAGAATGGTACATTTTCGGTGGCACCAGCCGTCTCACAGGCTAAGGGAGGAGCACAAACTCCCACTACTCCCGTGCCGGAGCAGATGACTCCCCAGAATCAGGCTCCTGCAGCCCCGACAGTTAGGGTAGTTCAGCTAGTTATTGCGGCACAGACCGGTGATAGGCCCGCCATGTCTTTTGAGGCCTTATTGAGACTGGATAAGTTTACTAAGCTCTTTTTAGTTCACTTCAGTGGTACACCTTCTGAGGACCCACAGGAATATCTTGACTGCTGCCATGAGGTGATGCGGAACATGGGTATAGTTGGGACCAATGGGGTCAATTTTGCTGTATTTTAGATGACAAGTTCCGCCAAGAGGTGGTGGAGAGATTATATATTAACCAGACCAGTTGGATCGCCTGCACTTACCTGGGAGCAGTTCTCGCAGCTATTTCTGGAGAAGTTCCTTCCTATCACACTAAGAGAGGATTACCGCAAGCAATTTGAGTGTCTACAGCAGGGCAGTATGACTATTACTTAGTATGAATCCCGTTTTGTGGATTTAGCCCGTCATGCTCTCCTTTTACTACCTACTGAGGGAGAGAGAGTGAGGAGGTTTATTGAGGGACTCACTCACCCTATTAGGCTTCAGATGGCCAAGGAGATCGGAAGTGAGATTTCCTTTCAGGAAGATGCTAATGTCGCGAGGAGGATCGAGATGGTTCTTGCACAAGAGAGAGGGAAGAGGTCACATAAGAGGCCTCGTCAGTTCGGTGGTTTCAGTGGTGCCTCTTATGGAGGAAGGGGTAATTTTGGTAGGGATCATCCTCCCAGACCGTTTCATTCAGCACTTCAGATATCTCTCGGTGCTTCAGGGAGTCACAGTCCTATTATGCCTTACTCTGGGTAGCCAGCATTTACTGCACATTCAGCTCATATCAGTGCACCACCACTCCAGAGTCACTATAACGGTTATCCGACCCATTCGGGTCAACTTCAGCTTCAGCTTCAGCAGCCAGGGCATCAGGATGGGTGTTATGAGTGTGGTAACATTGGTCACATCAGGAAATATTGCCCAAGGTTGTTGAGTAACAGATCTCGGTAGGATTCTCGTGCCATCATACCGGCACCGGTTACTTCACCGCCTGCTCAACCAACTAGAGGTAGGGGTCAGGCAACTAGAGGTAGAGGTCAGTCCATTAGAGGTAGAGGTCGGACCATTAGAGGTGGAGGCCAGCCAGTTAGAGACCGTCCCAGATACACAGTTTAGAGTGGTAGGGCCCAACCCCGATTTTATGTTTTTCCAGCTAGGCCTGAGGCTGAGTCATCTGATGCTGTGATCACGGGTATTATTCCAGTTTGCCATAGAGATGCTTCAGTTCTATTTGATCCAGGATCTACTTATTCCTATGTGTCCTCCTATTTTGCTTCATATTTGGTTGTGCCTCGTGATTCTCTGAGTGCTTATGTGTGTGTATCTACACCGGTGGGAGACTCTGTTGTAGTAGACCATGTCTATCGTTCGTGTATGGTTATTATTGGTAGTCTTGAGACTAGTGTGGATCTTCTATTTCTTGATATGGTAGATTTTGATGTCATCTTGGGTATGGATTGGTTGTCACCTTATCATGCTATATTGGATTGTCATGCCAAGACGGTGACCCTAGCCATGATGGGGTTACCTCGGTTAGAGTGGAAAGGAACTCCTGGTCATTCTACCAGCAGGGTTATTTCTTATATGAAGGCTCGGCGTATGGTCGAGAAAAGGTGTCTAGCCTATTTGGCTTACATTTACGATTCCAGTACGGATGTTCCTTCTATGGACTCAGTACCAGTTGTTCATGAATTTCCAGAAGTATTTCCTGCAGATTTGCCGGGGATGCCACCTGACAGAGATATTGACTTCTGTATTGATTTAGCTCTAGGCACTCAGCCCATTTCTATCTCACCATATCGTATGGTCCCGCCAGAGTTGAAAGAATGGAAGGAACAGTTACAAGACTTCCTCGATCAAGGATTCATTAAACCTAGTGTCTCGCCCTGGGGTGCACCAGTATTATTTGTAAAGAAGAAAGATGGTTCAATGTGAATATATATAGATTATCGACAGTTGAACAAGGCTACTATCAAGAACAAGTATCCACTGCCAAATTGATGACTTATTCGATCAGCTTCAGGGTGCCAAGGTGTTTTCAAAGATCGACTTGAGGTCTGGTAACCATCAATTGAAGATTAGGGCATCTGATATCCCTAAGACAGCTTTTCGGACTCGGTATGGGCATTATGAATTCCTAGTGATGTCATTTGGGTTGACAAATACCCCAGCAGTATTTATGGATTTGATGAATCAGGTGTTCAAGCCCAATTTGGGTTCTTTTGTAGTTGTATTCATTGATGATATCTTGATTTACTCCAGCAGTCGAGAGGAGCATGAGCAGCATCTTCGGAGTGTGCTTCATACTTTGAAGAATAATCAGTTATATGCTAAATTTTCAAAATGCGAGTTTTGGTTAAACTCAGTTGCCTTTTTGGGGCATGTTGTATCGGCAGAAGGCATAAAGGTGGATCCTAAGAAGATTGCGGCTATTCGGAATTGGCCTAGACCTGCTTCAGTTATAGAGATCCAGAGTTTCCTGGGTTTGGCAGGTTATTATCGTCGGTTCGTGGAAGGATTTTCATCTATAGCAAGCCCATTGACTAGACTGACCCAGAAAGGTGTCCCATTCATATGGTCAGACGAGTGTGAGTTAAGCTTTCAGAAGCTCAAGACTGCTTTGACTACGGCATCAGTATTAGTATTACCCACAGGTTCAGAATCTTATACGGTGTATTGTGATGCATCTCGTGTTGGGCTTGGTGCAGTATTGATACAAGATGGCAAGGTGATTGCATATGCGTCGCGGCAGTTGAAAGTTCACGAGAAGAATTATCCAGTTCATGACTTAGAATTGGCAGCCATTGTTCACGTGCTGAAGATTTGGAGGCATTACCTCTACGGTGTCTCGTGTGAGGCATTTACTGATCATCGTAGCCTTCAGTATCTGTTCAAACAAAAGGATCTCAATTTGAGGCAGATAAGATGGTTGGAGTTGTTGAAAGACTATGATATCATCATTTTGTATCACCCCAGAAAGGCTAATGTGGTGGCCGATGCTTTGAGTAGAAAGGCTGTGAGTATGGGCAGCCTTGCTTATATTCCGGTTGGTGAGAGACCGTTAGCTGTAGATGTTCAGACTTTGGCTAATTAGTTCGTGAGGTTAGTTGTTTCAGAACCCAGTTGAGTTTTAGCTTGCACAGTCGCTCGGTCTTGTTTATATAAGCGCATCAGAGGGCGAAAGTATGATGAACCTCATTTACTTGTCCTCAAGGACACGATGCGGCACGGTGATGCCAAACAGGTTGTTGCGGGGGAAGATGGAGTT
The DNA here is from genome assembly GCF_000390325.3 of Nicotiana tomentosiformis. Lineage (NCBI taxonomy): Eukaryota > Viridiplantae > Streptophyta > Magnoliopsida > Solanales > Solanaceae > Nicotiana > Nicotiana tomentosiformis. The sequence goes on from NC_090817.1 coordinate 144,836,126, forward strand.
CTGCGAATGTAGGGTCGTATTTGTGTGCCTAATGTGGATGGGCTTCGTGAATTAATTCTGGAAGAGGCCCACAGTTCCAGGTATTCTATTTATCCAGGTGCCGCCAAAATGTATCAAGATTTGCGGCAACATTATTGGTGGAGGATAATGAAGAAGGATATAGTTGCATATGTAGCTTAGTGGCTGAATTATCAGCAAGTTAAGTACGAGCATCAGAGACCTGGTGGTTTGCTTCAGAAGTTAGAAATTCCTGAGTGGAAGTGGGAGCGTATCACTATGGATTTTGTTGTTGGGCTCCCACGGACTCAGAGAAAATTTGACGCAGTTTGGGTCATTGTGGACAGGTTGACCAAGTCAGCACATTTCATTCCGGTGGCATTTACCTATTCTTCAGAGCGGTTAGCTAAAATTTACATTTGTGAGATTGTCCGCCTTCACGGTGTGCCCGTGTCTATTATTTCAGATCGAGGTATGTAGTTTACCTCACACTTCTAGAGGGTTGTACAGTGTGAGTTAGGCACGCGGGTTGAGTTGAGTATAACATTTCATCCATAGACAGACGGACAGTCAGAGCGCACTATTCATATATTAGAAGATATTCTACGCGTTTGTGTTATAGACTTTGGAGGTTCTTGGGATCAATTCTTGCCACTTGTGGAGTTTGCTTATAATAATAGCTACCAGTCGAGCATTCAGATGGCTCCATATGAGGCATTATATGGAAGGCAACCTCGTTCACTAGTTGGATGGTTTGAACCGGGAGACGCTCAGTTGTTGGGTACCGATTTGGTACAGGATGCCTTGGATAAGTCAAAGTTATTCAGCATTGACTTCGTACAGCTCAGTCTAGGCAAAAGAGTTATGCCGACCGTAAGGTTCGTTATATTGCATTCATGGTTGGAGAAAGAATATTGCTCCGGGTTTCACCTATGAAAGGTGTAATGAGGTTCGGAAAGAAAGGTAAGTTGAGCTCTAGGTATATTGGACCCTTTGAAATTCTTGAAAGGGTGGGTGAAGTAGCCTACAGGCTTGCATTACCACCTAGTTTATCAGCGGTTCATCAGGTGTTCCATGTATCTATGCTTCGAAAATATCATGGTGATCTGTCCCATGTGTTAGATTTCAGCTAAGTCCAATTGGACAAAGATTTGACTTATGAAGAGGATCCAGTAGTTATTCTAGTCCGGCAGGTCCGACAGTTGAGGTATAAGAGTTACCATTCAATTTGGGTGCAATGGAGATGTCAGCCGGTAGAAGCATCTACCTGGGAGTCCGAGTAAGACATGCGGAGTAGATATCCATACCTTTTCACCAGCTCGGGTATTTTTCCAACTCCGTTCGAGGACGAACGTTTGTTTTAGAGGTGGAGAATGTGATGACCCAAAAGGTAATCTTTAAAGTTAATAATTTCTATGATCTAAGACCTCAAAAAGTACTATTTATCATTCCTCGACTTGAGTGTGCAATCCGTATAATTTTTCGGAAAGTTTTATATGAAAATAATTGATTAAAATGTGAAATGGAGTCTTAAAACTCAATTGAGTTGACTTTGGTCAACATTCTGAGCAAACGGACTCGGATAAGTATTTTGACAGTTCCGGTAGGTCCGTATCGTGATTTGGGACTTGGGCGTATGCCCGGAATTTAATTTGGAGGTCCCTAGCTTGAATTATCGGCAGTTGGCGAAAACTAGAAGCCTAAAGGCTTAAAGATTTCAAAGTTGACTACAAATTTACTCTTATTAATATCGGGGTCGGATTCGAGTTTTAAAAATTTTTATATGTCCGTTATGTCATTTATGACTTGTCTGTCGAATTTGGTAAGAAACGAAGTTGATCTGATGTGATTCGGACGTTTGGTTGTGAAAATAGAAGTTTTAAAATTTTCTTAAAAATTTTATTTGATTTGGTATCCGATTCGTAATTCTAGGTGTTAAATTGGTGTTTTGATCACGCGAGTGAGTTCATATGAGATTTTTGGACTTGTGTGAATATTTGGTTTGGAGCCCCGAGGGCTCGGGTGAGTTTCGGATAGCCTACGGACCATTTGAACTTTGAGAAAAATCTGATTTTTAGCTTCTGCTGTCATCTGGTGCATTGTGCTTCGCGATCGCGAAGCCATTCCTGCGATCGCGAAGAGGAAAGTTGGACTGACACATTTTGTGCTTCGCGTTCGCGACCGAGGGCACGCGTTCGCGAAGGGTCGAAGTGCAAAGCTTCGCGTTTGCGATCGAAGCCTCGCGTTCGCGAAGGGGGAATGAGGCAGAAGCTGAAGCACCAAAATTGTGCTACGCGATCGCACAAGTTAGTACGCGATCGCGTAAGGTTGAGAAAATGTTCTCTGCGATCGCATGGCCATTTACGCGATCGTGTAGAGTTAAAATTCCGAGCAACCAAAACATGATTCGCGATCGCAAAGAATTATCCGCGATCGCGAAGAGTAAAATGGACCTGGGCAAAAGTTGTTCTACGTGATCGCGAACGAAATTCCGTGATCGCAATGAATAAAAAATCTGGGCAAACAGAACTTAAGTTCTGGAAATGGGATTTCGATCAATTTTCCACCATTTTCGATTTTGAGCTCGGGTAAGACGATTTTGGGCGATTTTCATGGAAAACATTGGGGTAAGTGTTCCTTATCCTATATTGATTATATTTCATGATTCCATACTCATTTACATCATGAATCCGTGAATTTATGGAAGAAAAATCAGATTTTTATAAATTCTTCCAAAGATGTAAAATGAAGATTTGAAAGCCATTCTGATGTCGGAATTCGATAATTTTTGTATGGTTGAACTCGTATCGGAACGGGTGTTCGGATTTCGTGAGTTTTTCCGGGATTCGAGACGTGGGTCCCACTGTTGATCTTTAAATTGAATTTTGGATTTTATCCAGAAAATTTGTAAATTCATATGGAATTAATTCTTACGATTTGTATTGAGTATATTGAATTATTTATGACTAGATTTGAGGATTTCAGACATGAATTTGCGAGGCAAAGGTTTATTGGATTCTTGAAATTTGGTTGCAAAGCGAGATAAGTGTCGTGGTTAACCTTGACTTGAGAGAATAGAACCCTTAAATTATTTGTTATGTGAGATGCATGTGTATGACGTATAGGCATGGTGACGAGTGTCTATACGTCGTCAAATTAATTGTTTGCATAATTACTCAAAAAATCATAAATTATTTTAAATCATGAATTAATTATTATATTAATTGTTTCCCTCATATTCCTTGTCAAATATTAATTCTTGAATTCCTACAATAATTGTCACATGCTTATTTGACTTATGTGTCTTAATTGCTATTTGACATGTAGCATACTAAATATTAAACTGCCTATTTTCTCCATGATTTCCATAATTAATTGCTAATTATCGTTGTTTGTTCACAAATAAATTATAATTATTGTGTGCCTTAATGCTTAATAGTTTCTCATTGAACGTGGTATTTATTGGAATAATTTCTATTACCTTTATGAGTTGTTAAAATATATTGGGGGATCGGGTTGCACGCCGTGACAAACTTATTTAAAAGTCTATATTGGGGGATCGGATTGCACGCTGCAATAGACTTATTTAAAGTTTATGTTGGGGGAACGGGTTGCACACCATAATGGAAACAAGTTGAGGGATTGTGACTGCTGAATTGATTTCAATTATCAAAATTATTTACTGGTCTTACTACTATTCCCGTTATTATTATTATTATTATTATTATTATTATTATTATTATTATTATTATTATTATTATTATTATTATTATTATTATTATTATTATTATTGCGTACAGGTTAATGTAAGCGACCTGCCTTAGCCTCGTCACTACTCCGTCGAGGTTAGGCTCGGCACTTACCAGTACATGGGGTCGGTTGTACCAGATTTCGGAGTTGGTCCCAGCGGTGTACCATAGACTTGCTCGGATTTCAGCTACCCAGAGGAGACTTGAGGTATAACTGTACAGCGTTCGCAATTCTGAAGTCCCCATCCACTTTACTTTAGCTGTGTGTTTGCTTTCAGACAATTTTATTTTATTCAGACCCTTATTTATATCATTCTAGAAGCCCGTGTACTTGTGACTCCAGTTCTGGGATGGTATTTAGACATCGCTATTATTATGGATTATTCACTACATTTCAGACTTTACTTCCGCATTTATTTCTTTGTTATTAATTAATTTAAAATTGTTTTAAAATGGCTAATATTATTCTAACGTTGGCTTGCCTAGCAAGTGAAATATTAGACGCTATCACGGTCTCGAATATGGGAATTTTGGGTCGTGATAAGAATATTCTTTTTCCGGATATTATTGTGTATGAAGTGAAATACGACACGCGTGCAGATAATCAAAGCTTGGGTTGAAGGTATGTCTTTTTTTAATTTCTCTTGTCACGTATATACCTTCTAGATTGTACTTGGCAGAATTATAATTTCAGTTAGTTTTAGGAGATAGAATTTCATATTTATTTTTGTTGCTAGAATTAGTAGGCTCTTGTTAATTTTCTTGATTGGTGATGCTTTTTGTAGTTCATCATTCTGCTTATGAAATTAGATTTTCAATTCACTTACTTTTCACCTTATTTGTATTTTGTATGACATAGTAAATTTATTCTCATAAATTTGATGAGAAATTTTAGGAGCCAGCAAGAAGCTTGAGAAATCAATAACAGTTATTGTAAAATATAATGAGAGATTATCCAATACAACTTTTGATTTGACTGCGCAGACATTTGTGCCTAAGGTAATGTATTGAGATTTCGTTTTGCCCGTAAGTTTGGCAATTAAGATATGATATGAAAATAGTCTATAGCCTAAGATCCATAAGAAGTTTGATTTATAATATAAGTTTAGACCTCAAATATAGATTATATGAATGTGACTTGTAATACGTATTAAGCAGATGAGTGAATAATGAACAATTGAACCTCTTGACGAGCCTGAAATTTGCAGGAGAATTACATTGTGTTAAAAAAATTGGCCGGATATTTTAGGGAAAAAATAAAGTAAAAAATAACATTTTATATAACCAAATTTAGGGAAATATAAGATGATGAAAAGGAAGAAACAAATATAAAAGAGATAAATTTATAAATTATATCTAGGATTCAACCAGTAAATATATTTTATGTTGGATGAAATTATTATCACTATTATTTTGAAATCTATTATGAATTGCCTAAAGAGACTTACCATGTTTATTTCTAAGACTACAGTCTTTCTACGACGAGCTAAAGATTCAAATTTTCATTCACTTTCAAACATGTATGTACAAAGACGAGAGAAATACAAACCTATACACAATAATGCAATATACAAAATTTATAAACATATGTCAATTTTGTTTTCACTAGAATTTTTCTTTATAATGATTAACGAAAGATATACGTGCACGAATAATAACTCATATAATTAACGAAAGATATAGAGACTAGTTATTATAAAAGTACGAATACAAAATCGGTTTAGAAAAATAATCTTATAATATTAATCATAATAACTCATAATAAAAGGACATAACCGGAATTCTAGATTAGATTATCTCAATATTTTAAAATTAAAATTTAGATATTCGAAAAATATACGAAACGCGTTATAATTTGCAATTCTTCTCGTATCAATATGGTGCGAAAATACATATTAAAATATTGGTTAAAGTTTATGTAATTAAACCCTCGATAAACGAAACATCACAACTCAACGGGAATAAAGGAAGTATTAATTATGTACCTATAAATACGTAGACAGTCGCATTCACAAGATTTGTACAAATGGTGTCAATTAATGGTGAATTATCAGAATCAGTCAGTAAATGGGATTTGATTTAGGACTGTGTTGGTTTGAATCTCTACTTATTATCTTAAATTGGTATTTACTTTTATTTTTTGTATGCAGTGTCGTCTTGTATATGAATATATTATATATTATTTTTATAGAAAATTATTATTTTGTTATACATATATAAAAGTTTTTTTTTGTGACATGACACATTTTGCTAAGTTGTGCATATTTCCGCCACTGTGTGTATAACAATACTTCACCGTTCCAAAAGAATGGTAGGTTTAAAGCAAGAGGATTTTTCGTGTAGATTATAATGAATACACATATCTGGAAACTATACAAAAATAATACTATAAATCAGAATATTCTAATTAAACAACTCAAAGGAAATTTTAAAACAAATAAATTGCCAAAATTGCATAAACTGGAACATTTAAAAGAGCGGTTCAAGTACATAGGCAGAGGTGCTAGGCACATTCTATTACATGAGTAGCTGTTTCAAAGGAAAATTCTTAAAAAATAAGAAGAAATTAACACATAGAAGGGGCCTTCAACCACAAACGAAATTGTCTGCAAAGTCAAAAATATTTTTTTTATAGCTTTACATACATATCATTAGTGGCAAATCCACGATAGAGTCAGTGGTTTTTTTTTCTCTGTGTTAATTTTTGTTTTTTAGGCACACATATATAATTCGAATTAAATGTTATGGATTCTAATGAATACCATAAAGTTCGATCAAACATAAGAAAAAGTAAGTCTTTGGGGAAGGTAAATAAATATATAGAGACAAGAAACACCCCATGATGTCTCCAAATATCATCCAATTAAAAAATAAAATCAAATGTTATAAAAGAATTAAGTTATATACTGTAAAAACTAAAGAATTAACTCTAATAGATAATCTGCAGATATATAATATATGTATAATTCATATATAATATGTGAATAACAGTATATAATCCGGTAAAGATTCTCTTACACTATAAAGATTCGCCCAACACATAGGGACGACCAGAGGCGGAGCCAAAATTTGAAGTTTATGGGTTCTGAATCTACCACCAAACCCATAGCTCGTTTAGTTACTGGGTTCGCTGTTAAAAATTTATATATATTTAATAAATTTTCTAACATAAAATAGGTCTAAGCAAACGGTACTGGATTCGTCCGACCACTAAACCATACAATACCTCCGCCCCTTGGGACGACAATAAAACAAAGAGAGAATATCAAAGTAGGAATAGCATGAATTTTAAGGCAAAGCTAAAAGTCTAGAAATGTTCTTTATTTTTCTTTACTTTACACTTTACTAGATCAGCTCTACAATTTCTTTGAAAAATAGGAAACCAATGAAATTTTGATGATTATCAAATCATTCGCTCATGATAATCTTTGGTATCCACTTTCTTGGATTTGGTGTGTTGAAGAAAACAAAATGAAAAGTCCAAAGCAATTCAAATCATATGCTATCTGGTAAAAAGATAGTGTCCTCTTCTTCTTCTACTACACTCTGGACCTTAGAAACTAAATACATTGTACTTTTTGTTATGAATTCAAAAGTTAATAATTATTAAACTATTAGTTATTTTTAATATATATTTATATTTCGCATCGAAATAACTGAATTTAGGTGAATATAATTGTATTTGCCTCAAATGAACTAGGGCGGATCGAGAGAGAATTTCATAGGACCAATAACATCAACATTAAAGCACAGCTGATAGTCATTAGACAAAGGTTCTGATCGAGTGGTAAGTACTCATTCATCCTTAACCGAGATCTCGTGTTCAAACTCTGGATATAAAATTATTTTTATTAGAGAGCACTTTACCCCCAAATATGGGACTTCTCGGTACGAATCAAGATTTAGTCGGCCTCAATACGAATACGGAACACTAGATGGAAAACCAATAGTCTAGAATTATTTTTTATTTTCTTCACTTTACACTTACTAGATCTGCTGTTCAATAATATTGGTAGTAGAATAGGAAACTATTTTATGAAGTTTTGGTGATTATCAAATCATAGGTTCATAATGCTTTTGGGGTCAGCTTTCTTGGATTTTGTGTGTTAAAGAAAACACAAGGAAACGTCCAAAGCAATTCAAATCATGTTACATTCAAAAACAGTGTGTTCTCTTCTTCTCTTATACCACGTTCCAGATATTTGCACTAGTGACCTCTAACTAGAACTTACCGCACAATATTTACAACAAATCATATTATTTCTTTTTCACAATATATATAAAATACGAAAAATTAAGGACGCATTACTTTAGTGTAAACTTAGGAAGATCATGATCGAGATGGAAATATTTTATCAGTTATACGTAAACTTAAAATTCACTAGAGGATTCTACATATCTGATATCACCAAAGTTGCATAATTAGAGATTGGACTTTTTTCACTTTTAGCCTTCGCCGGAAACTATTTTTATTTGATAGCCGGAAAAAGTGTATAAAATTTGTACAGTTATAATTTTTGTATATAAATATACAGATTGTATATATATACAAAAAATATATTTTTTTTGGCTATTAATTATTTTGAGAGCAGCTACTTTCCCTTAAAGATTGATACATACATATCTACATGAATAGTAATGTTAAATTGAGTGTTCGTAGAATTTGCCTCAAAATACATTAAATTCAACAAGTAAAGATTAATTATCAAAACTCATTAAACTCAACAAGTAAAAAAACGTCTTGCTATACAAGTCCATAGAAAGAAAACAAGGACGAAAACACAAATTCAGGGAAGAGAAAAGAAGTTCAAAATGTTAGCTAACAATAGTGACGATAACAACAAAGTTAGTAGGTAGCAACAAACTTCTCATCAGTGAAGAAGACAAGTAGCATTAATGGCTGATCAGAATAGATGATGAAACAACAATAAATATTAAACGCCGTTACAAACTCTGATATTCACCTATGTATATCCTTATTTTCAAGCTTCCTTTTGCTAATCTTCTTTGTCGGCCTTTGAAGAGGCGGATCTAAAGGGAGTTCAATTGAACTTACTGTTTTCAACTCGAACTATATATGCATAAGAAGAGACTATTCTTCTGTGTGTACAATTGGACTTATTGTTTTCAACTCGAACTATCTATGCATATAAAGAAAAGGTTCGGTATAAAATTTATACATGTAATAAGATTACATTCATTGTTGACTCTAAATCCTGGAACCGGAATGGAACTGCGCTGCTGACTCTAGGTCCTGGAAACGCCAAGAAGAGATTAACTTACCCAGGGGCGGATGAAGCTTGAGAGTACCGGGTTCATCTGAACCCGGTACTTTCGACACGGAGTAGCAATTTATGAGTAAGAAATCTACTAAAATGGCAAGAAATAATAGATTTGAATCCATAACTTTAAAAATAAATGAGCTTGAACCCATAAAATTTAAATCTTGAATCCACCTCTGAACTTACCGGTTTGATGATGGATTCGGCCCGCTAGGAACTGCATGCTCACTAGCTTCAAATTGTCTAGAGGTATCACTAGAAGAAGATGATGAAGAAGAAGATGTACTAGGATTTATGGGGATTTTTCTTGAGTTCAAGTTAATTGAAGCTGTAGCTAAAGAGGAATGATATGAATTTTGCGAGGAAGGTTTAAAGGAATCAGTATCATGATCATGATCAGAAGAAGACTGAACAAAAATGAGGAAGAGGAAGAAAAGGGTGAAGAAGAAAATGAAAGAGTGAGAGTTAAATGTGGAGATTTCAGTTTTTCTCAATGTTGCCATGCAATAATTAATCAATTGAAGACAGCACAAAGGAAAGAGAGAAAGAGAGAACAAAAGACAGAAAGAAGGGGGAAGAAGCTTTAGTTTGGAGAAATTAAAGTGGATGAAAGTTGGAAAAGGAGAGATTTTGAAATGGGACACACATTTGCTTAGAGAATTGAAGAACAAATAAAAAAGAACCTATATCCAACAATGCAGGGATTATATATTGAAGGTGCAAGATTGGGTTGAAATTGACTTTGGTGTCCCTTCTTCTTAATAATTAGCATTTATATCAATTATTAACTAAAATGATCACCCTAATCTATCTCTAAATTACATGGAGAGTTTTAACCTTTATACGTGGATTTTACAGCGTCTGGCTGCCTAAAATGTAACTATATATAGTAACCATACATAATTAGCAAGTTTAGTAACCTAAAATATAAGGCAAGTAACCTACAACAACATATTAAAATTAGGGGTGTCAATGATTCCGTTCGGCATTTTATGAAATTTGTACCATACCAATTTTTCGGTTATTCTATTATGTATAACCAAAATTAGACTTTCCAAAACCGTCCCAATCATGTCGGTTTTTCTTCGGTATCGGTACGGTTCGGTTAATTTTCGATATTTTTTTCATTATCTTTTAAAAGTTACTAGTAGAATGCAAAGACTCGGTGTCTTGTAAAAGTCACTATTATGTATAAATTATCAAAACTCTCTAGATATTTTTACTGTTTGAAAGGTGATGATTTAAGAAAATATATAAGATGATCAAAGTATCCATCAAATATTCTATAACAGTGTAAAAAAAACTAAGCAAAGACACAAAATATAAATCACATTAGTGGAAAGATATACTAACCAAGTTGGAACTCAAGAATAAAATCTATATAAAATTAAATATTCAAAAAAGATAAATCTAAATTATACGAAAGGAAATATATTCAATACATTGTAATTTGCTACTTATAATCGCTAGAATACTATGTGTCTTGCTAGTGAATATGCTGGAAATAATTTAGTTTCGGCAGGAATAGTATAATAAGTTTGTGAATTAGAATTTTGTTAGTGAATATGCTTTATTATTTTCAAACTTAATATATAAATATATTTTTCATCTGTAAATTTATTCGGTACGGTTCGGTATTTTTTCGAATTATTTTCATAAAATAAAAAACCTACCCTAATTAACGGTAAGGTTACAGATTTGTATAAAAACCTACGGTTTTATTAAAAGAACCCTAAAAATTAATTCGGTGCGGTACTGTTCGGTCGGTTTAGTCGGCTTTTAAATATTTATTGACACCCCTAATTAAAATGCATCTAAAGTGTGAAATATATTTAAACAAATTTGCTCTATTAGCGCACTTTACCTTCTTACAGCAAGTTTGTGATTATATATCTTTAGATAGCGATAATATAATAATTGATCACACTATCAAAGTCTACAAGTTAAACTAGTATGAAAACCGTGTAAAGTATAAATAGAAAGGGAGCAGTTTAGAGATATTTCATGAATGGGTCCCCAAAATTTCCTGTGTTCCTTCAATTATCAATGAGATTTCTTTAACCCGCCTTATATCATCCTTTTGCATTTTGCGACAAGATATGTGAGAAAAATCGACTAATTGATTTAAGTATTAAATCAGAAGATGAGAAAGAAAACAAGCAAACCAAACAGCTGTAGATCTGCTGTTCAAATATTGACAATTAGTCTCTAAAATAGGGAAAGAATTAAACCAACCAATAATGTTTTCCATGACAAAGTTTTAGGGCTCAGAAGTCAAAGGAAAAGACCATTGACAAGATTATTAAAATAGAGGATTGTGAAACCGCACCAAAAAATCAGTAATAATTAACACGTATAACAAAATTTTTTTTTTTTTTGAGCAAGGTACTGTTATATTCATCTCGAGACAGGGTCTACCGAAAATCGCATCTCTACCTCACACAAGGTAGGGATAAGGTCTGCTTGCACCCCACCCTCTCTAGCGACCCTAATTGTGGAATCATATTGGATATGTTATTGTTGTAATTGGTACTTGTATCCAAGAGCAAAATATGTACATTGAGGGGGGGAGGGGGGGGGGGCTTGTATCTTACAACTTACAAGGAATCAAGGGCGGATCAATGTAAGTGGGGGCTAACGCGAAACTTTAAGCAAATGCCTTAAATATTTTAAATAAAATTTCATTTATATTTTATTTGTAATTTTTTTTTTCTAAATTTTGAAATGAGTAATTAATATCTTGTAATTGATTTCTTCATTAAATATTTTTTTCAATTAATAATAAAGCTAATCCATTTATTTTTCTTGAAACAATGTTGATCTTATATAAGATTTTAATTAGTTTCACTTTTGAAAAGAATACTCTCTTGCTAATACTTTAATAAGAACGTCTTTTTGAGATTGTGATTGTATTAAAGTTTCAATTTTTTTTTTGAGTTTCTAACAACATGACTCATATTTTCTAGACAACAAGTTTTAAAGGGCGGCCTGTCATAAATTAGGATGGAAAGAATATGCAATTCAAATTAATAAATGTACTTTTTTGTTTGACACAATATAAAAATGCTTACGAAAAAAAGAAAAGAAAGAGCAACAACAACAACAACAATCCAGTAAAATCTCACTAATGGGGTCTGGGGAGGGTAATGTGTACGCAGACCTTACTCCTACCCCAAAGGAGTAGAGAGGTTATTTCCGAAAGACCCTCGGCTCAAAAAAATAAAAAGACAAAATGACAAAAAGGAGACAATATTAGTATCACAACAACAATCATAGGATAAATAGGAACACCATGAAATCCAGAAGAAAGATGCAAAGCAAAGGGAGACAATATTAGTAAATATTAGTATCACCACAACAATCATAAGAAAAATAGGAACACCGTGAAATCTAGAAGAAAGATGCAAAGCAAAAGCGATAGCTAGTAAATAGGACATGCACTGAAAAGCGAAATAGTAAGCCACAACATTGTCACTAGCTATCTTAGACAAAAACCCTGCATGGCTAGTCCCACAATGGTACGAAGTAAGGCACGACTCAACTACCTCCTAACCTACAACCCTAATACTCGACCTCCGCATCTTCCTATCAAGTGTCATGTCCTCGAAAATCTGGAGCCTCGCCATATCCTGCCTGATCACCTCTCCCCAATACTTCTTAGGCCGCCTTCTACCTCTTCTCGTGTCATCCACAACCAGCTGCTCACACCTCCGTACCGAAGCATCTGGGCTTCTCCTCTGAACATGTCCGAACTATCTAAGCCTCGCTTCCCGCATCTTGTTAACAATGGGAGCCACATGCACCTTCTCCTGGATATCATCATTCCTAATCTTATCTATCCTCGTGTGCCCGCACATCCACCGCAACATCCTCATTTCTGCTACTTTCATCTTCTGGATATGTGAGTTCTTAACGGGCCAACACTCAGCCCCATACATCATGACCGGTCTAACCACCGTTTTATAAAACGTACCTTTGAGTATCGGTGGCACTCTCTTGTCACACAGGACTCCAGATGCTAACCTCCACTTCATCCATCCTACCCCAATACGGTGTGTGACATCCTCGTCGATCTCCCCTCCCCCCTGGATAACCGAACCAAGGTACTTGAAGCTGCCTCTACTCGGGATGACCTGCGAATCAAGCCTCACATCCACGCCCTCTTCCCCTGGCTCAGCGCTGAACTTACACTCCAGGTATTCCGTCTTCGTCCTGCTCAGCTTGAAACCCTTAGACTCAAGAGCCTGTCTCCAAACCTCCAGCCTCTCGTTAACACCGGTTCGCGACTCATCAATCAGAACTATGTCATCGGCGAATAGCATGCACCATGGCACATCCCCTTGAATATGGTGTGTTAACGCGTCCATCACCAGGGCGAATAAGAATGGACTGAGCACAGAACCTTGGTGTAACCCAATTACAATCGAAAAATGCTCAGAGTCGTCTCCTACTGTCCTAACCCGAGTCTTAACCCCATCATACATATCCTTAATCGCCATAATGTAGGGAACCGACACACCTTTTGACTCCAGGCATTTCCAGAGAATTTCTCTAGGGACCTTGTCATACGCTTTCTCTAGGTCAATAAACACCATGTGCAGATCCTTCTTCCTCTCTCTGTATAGTTCCACCAACCTTCTAACAAGGTGTATAGCTTTTGTAGTCAAACGACCCGGCATGAATCCGAACTGGTTGTCGGATACAGACACTGTCATCCTCACCCTCGCTTCAACCACCTTCTCCCACACTTTCATGGTATGACTCAGTAATTTGATACCCCTATAATTGTTACAACTCTGGATATCACCTTTGTTCTTATACAATGGAACCACCGTACTCCACCTCCACTCATCCGGCATCCTCTTCCCCTTAAAAATAATATTAAACAACCTAGTCAACCACTTCAAACCTGCTCTCCCCATACACTTCCAAAATTCTACCAAAATCTCGTCTGGCCCGGTCACTCTGCCCTTACTCATCTTACGCATAGCTCCCACGACCTCCTCAACCTCGATACGCCTGCAGTACCCAAAGTCACAGTGACTCTCGGAATGCTCCAATTCACCTAGCACAATATCCTGATCCCCTTCTTCATTCAGAAGTTTATGAAAGTAAGTCTGTCATCTCCTCTTAATCTGGGCATCTTCCATCAATACTCTACCATCTTCGTCCTTGATGCATCTCACTTGGTCCAAATCCAGAGCCTTCCTCTCTCTCAACTTGGCCAGCCGGAATAACTTCTTCTCCCCACCTTTTTTCCCCAATTCCTAGTACATACGATCATAAGCTGCAGTCTTAGCCTCTGTGACCGCCAACTTAGCCTCATTCCTAGCTGCCTTATACCTCTCCATGCACACTCGCCTCTCCTCCTCACCTATGCTCTCCATTAACTTCAGGTACGCCACCTTCTTTGCTTCCACTTTACCTTGGACCACTTCATACTACCACCAGTCTCCTTTGTGCCCACCAGATACGCCCGTCGAGACCCCTAACACCTCTCTCGCAGCCTCCCTAATATAGTCTGTTGTCGCTGACCACATAGTGCTCGCGTCACCACTACTCCTCCAAGCTCTCATAGGACAACCGCCCCTCCAACGCTTGGGCTTTATCCTTAGTTAAGGCTCCCCACCTGATTCTCGGTCTTTCTCGAGTAGACCTTTTCCTCCTCTTTAACATAATACCAACGTCCATCACCAAGAGCCGATGCTGCGTCGCGAGTATCTCACCCGGAATCACCTTGCAATCCTTGCACAACCCTCTGTCACACCTCCTGAGGAGGAGATAGTCAATCTGGGTCTTCGCCACCACATTTTGAAAAGTAACCAAATAGCCCTCCCTCTTCCGAAATCTAGAGTTCGCAATCACCAACCCAAAAGCCTTAGCGAAGTCAAACAACGATGTACCTCCTCCGTTCCTCTCTCCAAAATCGAAGCCTCAATGCACCTCGCCATAACCACCTGCGGTCAACCCAATATGCCCATTGAAATCCCCTCCTATGAATAGCTTCTCAGCAGGCGAAATCTGGCACACTATCTCATCTAACCCTTCCCAGAAGCGTCGTTTAACCTCCTCATCTAGGCCCACATGCGGCGCATAGGTGCTAACGATGTTTAGGGTGCGCTCTCCAACCACCAACTTAATAATCATCAATCTATCATTCACTCATCTAACCTCAACTACAGACTCTCTAAGTTCCCTATCCACTAAGATGCCCATTCCATTCTTACCTTTCTGGACTCCTGAGTACCAAAGTTTATACCCGTCCACGTCCCTCGCCCTCGACCCTACCTACCTTGTTTCCTGGACACACGCTATATTGACCCTCCTCTTCTGGAGGATCTTCACCAACTCTATTGATTTACCCATCAATGTACCTACGTTCCATGACCCAATTCTCAACCTACAGACACCTTTGTTCCCTTTACCTCCCTTGCCTCCTGCCCCACCCCCTAAACCCTGCCCTACCCCCTCCCTCCCCCCCCCCCGGACATGAATATGAATTAGGCCAAAGAAAAGAAAGAGCATAAGAATGAATATGAATTAGGAAGACAAGATTAGAAGGAAACTTGTCTTGCCAAAAATCAAATTTTTATATGCATTTCATTACAGTAAGCGTTCACTATGCTCTCATTTTCTTTGAGCTTTTTTTGGGGAGGGTCAACATGAATTATGAAGTTTACAAATGCTTTTTACCTTTTTTTTCTCTAAAAATTTCAATATTTTCTAAATATCTTTAAACCATAAAGCTAACTATAAGAAATTTTGGGGCCCCTAGAATTTGGGGTGCCTCAAGCCAATGCTTTACTTTCTTTGGCCTCAAGCAGGCCCTGCAAGGGATCTAAAAAATTTACAAGTGATTCCGCATCCTCTATATATTTGTCAAAGACAAAAAACAATTCAGCTTAATTCTTTGTATGGAACTATTTTTGCCCACTAATCTATAGATATGCAAGTGAACCTGGACTTTACTGGCATTATTTGAATATCATGACCCACTAATCTTAATATCAACAAATGCTAAATAATCTCTATGAGTCTAATCTTGGTGCCAACTTGACAAAAATATTTATCTTAGCCATTTTCCAGGCTATCTATATTATATCCATAACAATGTAAAACATGAGTAGATATATAATTGCCAATAAGCATTAAATAAATTCCAACATCCCGGGGTGGGGTGGTGGGGTTGTAGGAGGCATGTCTTAATCTAATTTGGTTGATGAGGTACAGATGAAAAAAATCATAGTACTATTTTTACGGCCTTTGCATGAAACCATAAAGCAAAATAATAATAATTGTACCCGTTGGATCACTATAAAGCTTCAGCACCTAGTTTTTGGTTTTTTCTTCTTTTCTTTTCTTTGTGGGGACTAGAGAGGGGCATGGGGCCAATAATGCAGAAATAGACGTATACATTGGTCCCTATTTCATTTTTTTTCCAATTAATCATTTGGCATTCAATGACCCACGTACTGACCCGACTAATTTGGATCAGCTGCAAGCCTACTATGAGGGAAGAGGTAAAGTGCTCATTATTCATTCTCATGGCTCGAAGCCGAGGTCTCTAATTAGGGTATTGGAGAAATTCCATCCTATCAGACCTCTTGGTACACTGATTCCTAATTGAAACACTGATTTTGAGCAGCAGATTCTTTTTTTCTTTTCTTTTTCTGGATTTTTTGGAGCATCTTGATTCACATACGTTTCTTTCTCCTTAGTTCCGATCTTCAAAAGTGAAACATGAAGCAACAAACATCTCAAGAGGAATTGAATAAAAGTAACACATGCTTTTTCTCTTTTGTACTGTCGAATCTTGCATGCCTGTATGACTGATAAGTATTGACTGAGCTAACTAAGCATGCATCATAAAAGTACCAGTGTAATCCCACGTGGGAGGGTAGTGGGTACGCAGACCTTACCCTTGTTTCGGAGAGAGAGGTTGTTTCTAATAGTGAACACATTTATAAATTTCAAAATCTTTATTTTAAGATTTATTACCACTCAAGAAATAGTTGAGGTGAATCCATGATTTGTATTTGAACGGCTCAATCTTTAAAATTCTTAACACTAAACTGGCTATACTTCTGAAATTATGGGTTCATATTCATATTTGTTAGAAAATAAACTGTATAACCCTGATAATTAGGTCTCCTAGGGAAAGTGAAAGTTCAAAGTGGGAAAAGGTTACTTTATGCAAGTGAAACACTATGAAATAGTGTGAATTAATTAGTGTATAACAAGAATTTTCTTAGAGACTTATCGTGTAAGGGTGTGGTAGGACACAACAGAAAGGTTATCCTCTGAGATTACTTTTGCTTTTCTACCCACTCTTATTACCTACCCTGGTCTTGTCCTTGTCTCCAATGTTTGCATCCATTGGTTTCCATAATACTTTAGTGATTTGTGCAAAGTTGCAAACGTGCTAACATTTTGGTGATTTTATGAACTGAAAATTCTTTAGCTCCAATTCTGGTGGCTAGCCAAGAGTTCAAATACAGAGAGTAGTGCAACTTCGAGCTCGACCAATGTTGTAGACAAACAAAACACATCCATTGTTGGTACTTGAGTACCTTGAGGCAAAGTGGAAAAGTAGCAATCAGAGATGCTACTGAAATCAAAATGATAAGACTTTAACTATATATAGCAGAAGCTAAAGAACTACTCTAGTACTCAAAGTGTGTGGTCAAATGGCAAAACTTATTCCCAGTAGCTTGACTCGCTCGTTGCGAAAAGAACATGTAAAAAAGTAAAGGCAATAGTGCTTTCATTGAGCACTGAGGTTATGGAATTCTAAAAGCTTTGTTTTCTTTTCTTTTTAATTTTTTTATATATAATGGTTCACAGATAGCTAAATAAGTTGGGACTAACCTTGAACGAATACAAAAGTAACTCTGCAGATGAAAGATAGAACAATAGCTTCTAGGACTTTCCTTCAACTATTAGTTTCAACTATTGAGAGCAAAACTGAAGAATCCTAGCTACAAATCTAATTTATGCTTCGAATGGGCCCAAAAAGATTGACAATGTTCTAAGTAATACTGTATTCTTTATCAATACATGTTTAAGATAATGCATGGGGAAAATTTTGTAGCAAACACAAAAAGGAGACTGGCCAGTGCCTAGTTCTTCCACCGCAGGGATTGTCTTATCCCAGTGTAAATAAGCCCCAGTGATCTCCCTATCAAACAAACCAGAAAGAATGAGATTGCATCACTCACCTTAGCGATAACAGTTCTCACCAATGGCATTGCAATATCAGCCAATTCAAGGAAAAGACTGTAGTAGTATCTCCTGTAAAGGATAAGAAACACAGGTTGGTAAGTTAATTTTCTTTTGGACAATGCCTCCACAGGCAAAGAAATTGGGACCTATAGAGAATTGGAACATATTCAGAAATATAACAAGATGACGAGACTAATAGTAACTAGCGTCTGATTTAAAATAAAAAAAATAAGAGCAGTTTTCCCAAGTATTCCAGGAATAAGACTTTTTGACCACAAACTGCAATTAATCATTCAATAGTTTCAAAATCCACATCGACAGCACATGAAAACCTCAATACCAACTAAAGACAACTTGACAACCTCAATATCTGAAATCAATCATCTCATGATTCAACATTTAACAGTCTTAGGACTAACTTTTTTATATAAATTTGAACTGTATTTCTTAATCAAAAACCACTAACTAATACAGTTGCCAACCACGAATTTTTATAATTTCCTCAATCGTCAACACTATTCTGGATTCCATTTCTTCGTTTGACACTGACCCGCATTTTTGAACTATTCTGGATTCCATCAAATCCTTGGTTTAGAACTATACATCTTCACCTGAATGTCCGGAATTACAAAATGTAACTCTCAAGTAAAGCAGTTACGCAGTTCCTCTTCCTACAATTGAAATAATCTCAATCAAGTTAAATTTCGGTCTGAGTTTGATTCTTTGTTTAGTGAGTCAAGAACTGGAAAACAAAAGCTTAATTCTTCTAACAGTTGAACTTTTATTCTTTTAAATGTTAAAAGTAAATGTTCTGTTCTAACATCCAGTCTCAAGTAGCATGAGTAATGAACTAGAATACCATAAAACATTATCACTAAGAATCATGTAAATAGCCGACGAAGACCCAGAGGGCTTCACAGTGGACACAAAGAAGAAAAACAGTCAATGTGATATGGAGGAGGTATGAGCTGCGAAGGCCTCTACTTACCACCCAGTCAAAGCCCTTAGTTCCTTGGTCCGCTTAACAGGCACAGATATTTGGTCGATCACAACAACATTCAATTGACGTGACACTGGTCTAGAACTTATTACATTAAGCTTCTTCCACCAATTAATAGTTTGATCCTTGTCCTTGCTAGATTCCTCAACAAGTTGGTATTGAAATATGCACAAGTCAAACCGATCTTCATACATGGAGACAACTGCTTCCATGTTCTGATGCAACCACTGATTGAGAGCAACCTGTTAAATATTTTAAAATGTGACATTAATCTCAGCGTCTTTATAGTATAAATAGTATGTTCCTTCATTCACTGCTGGTGGCTTATGGTTGTATACTCTAAGCCATTTGTGATTCTCACAAAGCAGTAAAGCGAAAAGCACAAAGAACAAGGTCCATGCAACGTGAAGCAAAAAGCAAGAAATGAAGCACATGCTTCTTTGAAGTGAAGCGCACACTTGTAATTATTCTCAAAAAGAGCAAATGTGACTGTGTGAAGACTGAAGACAAGTTCTATATAATGCAGAGAGCATTCGGTCTCATAGCATGAAGCATTGACTTATACATGAATGCAATAACCAAATATATGGTGCCATAAGCAAAAGTTAATACCTCGTTGCGTAACTTCTGAAGTGCTCTGGTTGACATTGTACATAAACTCAAACCAAGGTTGTTCATTTCATTTGACATGCTACTATCAACAGAAATAAGGCCCAAATACATACTTGCAATCCCATCTGCTAACATAATCACCAGATCCTCCAGTATAGAGACCCCATGCTCCATAAACAAGCTGTTATCATAAAGGTCATCCTTCCTGTCATATTCAGCATTACAGCAAATTAAGGCATCTTTTTGAACAATTTTCTTTCTTAGTCAGGACTGGTTCGAAACTCAGAAGGAACATCTAATTAAACCAATTAAGAGGAAAATGTAACATAGTAACATATTAGAAGTTCCAGTTCTATTTATGTGGAGCTACAGTTTACCGCCATAGATTAAACCAATTAAGAGGAAAATGTAACATAGTAACATATTAGAAGTTCCAGTTCTATTTATGTGGAGCTACAGTTTACCGCCATAGATCTCCATTTGAAAAGCACTTCAAAGTCAGCACATAGTAAAATCAGCGTTGTTGAGGCGCGCTTTAGTGCGCGTCAGTCCTGAAGCTGGGTATAGTGCAACATAGGCACTCCCCTTTCCAATACAGACACAAAGGCAGTAAGCGCCGGAAGATAGAACAAAACAAAAATATAGTTGACAAAGTGATATCTTAATTGTTACAAGAATGTTAGCAATATGTATGTTAATGATAAGGAATTGAAAATCACAAATTTAGAATAGGAAATTAGCCCCTTAATTTTATATATTAATTTGTTTTTTTTTGTAACTGAAAAATTTGTTGTTTCCAACTTCGAAACTCGGTGGATATTAGGCCCACCTCTCTACCTACTCCACGTAAATACCAAACTTGGTTCAGCCACCAAGATTCAAACTCATACTCATGATGTGCGACTACACGTATCTCGGTTGTACAGCCTTAGCCCTTGAACCAAAGATCTAAGGGCTCATCTAAAATAGAGAATTATCTAAGGAATTCTCACAAAAAGATAAAAGATGCAAATGGGTCACTGACTCCTCCAACAAACCAGAGATGTAAGAAGCTTTAAGGCTAATGGTAGCTCTTCAGTGACAAGAGAGATTCAAACTGCAAATGAAGAGTAGCTATTTTTACCATATCTATGACCGTAAGGTACACAGCTAAAACTAAGACATGTAATAGTGTTTAGGACCAGGTAGCAGTTAGCGAACCAAACAAATCAAAGCATTTTCAACCCTCTCAAGGACAGTGGTTAATAAAAGAATACAGAGTGATAACAACACCCAGTTCTGCTAAGTACAAGATACATGAATAATGCAGAAATTATTGTTGATGTCAGGGTTAAAATACTACTTCATTTAATCAAAAAGAAGGTAAAGAAACAAAAGAACACATCCTAAAATCATAGTAATTCTAAATTCACACGACTGGAAGAAGTGATATTACCTGATAAAACCAAATCTAAGAAAACATATCAGTTCTGCATACAGATCCTCCTTCCCTGACTTTTTTATATTCATCAGGACATTACCATGTCCATCTAACTTATCAATCACAATGGAGAGACATTCCTGACAATATATTGGAAGAAGATATACCTAAGTAAGTCACAAGAATGTACTTAACAAGAAAAGGATATATTTTTCAGGTCATACCTTGTTGGTTTTGTTACTTTTTAGAAGCAGTTCCTCTTCCAGCCAAGTTACACATAAAGGCTGACATGAGTTCTTAATGACATCATTATAAATGGCCAAGAAATTTCCCTTGCTTAAGGTAGCAGCATTCGCGGATATACAATCAACCTGTAAAAGTTGCAAAATCATAAGTGATGACAACGAAACCACCTGCTTGTGTAGACAGAAAGAAATGGAAAATAGTCAAAGTGAATAATCATGAGTACTCCCTGCTAAAATCCTACTACAAAATTAAAAAGTACACTCCCCCTGTGCAACGACCCGGCCGGTCGTTTTGTGTATTTGAGCCCCATTCCCCATTCGATACTCCTCGTGTGTGCTGTTGTTATGTGACTTGTGGGGATGGTTGGTTTGATTCCGGGAAGCTTTTGAAGTGAGTTGGAACACTTAGTTCCATTGTTGGAAGCTTAAGTACCTCCAGTATCACACAAAAAGTAATATTGACCACGGAAAAAATGACTTAAAAGTATTCTTAGAAAAAGTCAAATCCTGGACACAACCTTGAGGGATGGCATGCATCAATGAAATGGTATTGCATCAAATGCATCAATGAAATGGTATTTGACATTTTCCTTTATCTTCTATAAGTTTCATTAGTAATTACATTTAAACAGCCTTAATTACCTAATGTGTGATCAAACAGAGAAATCTTCCATTCTAAAAAATCACCAACGTTCTATTCAAATTCACAGGGCAATAATAGAGACAGTGCCTGCCTCTTTCTTGAGTAACTGAAAAGATGCCCAAAGTAACCTCAACCTTGGACCCTCGGCAAGAGCATATAAATTTGAAGGCTGTCTTCTACGGTTTTGTTCGAATTCAACAGGTGCAGCACCAAAGTCCAATTCTTCTTTTGCAGAAGACAGAGAACTCAGGAGTTTTCCTTTCACTACATCCCAGGCAAATTTTGTGTTAATGTCATTGTCCTTTCTCCTGGCACTGCAAATAAAAGAAGAAAATATCAGCAATAAAAAATGATACGTAAATTAAACCAAGTCAAAGAAGTGAGCTAATAATACTACTTGCATCAGTAAAATGCCTCATCTAATACCGTTCTTACCTACCAGAAGAGGAAGTCCCATCACTGTCCACATTTTTGCTTTTGATCTGTTCTCTAGTATTTGAAGGTATTACACCAGCTAGATATGTAAGATAAATACTAGTCATCAGAAGCATTTGATCAATGGCAGGAACCAATTCAAAAGTTATTGCTACATCAGCATTAACAAGAGAAGCGACGCTAAAACCCCTCTTGCAACTATGCATGTTTGGTCTGCTCTCCAGTTTTGTTAAACTAGGAGTAATGAGCTTCGATATATTTGATGAAGGCAAGCGAGATACTCCACAATTTCCAAAGCAAAATCCCCTGAACCAAAAAATTGCAAAGTATCAGACTACCACATAAAGAAATTTTTCATAAAGTTGGCTGTTGAATAATAAAAGAGGAGAGCATATTAAATCAAGAACAATTAAACAGCGTAAAGGGCACGTATCTTTGAGCATTCCCATCAAGTCTAACAACCAAAATACTAAGAGGATAAACAAGCTTCAAGCTTATAATAATGCACATCAGTCAAATAAAACTGGAGTTATTGAAAGAGGAAATAAGACCTGTGTATCAACATAGCTGAGCTTTTAGACACAGAGAGCTGCTCTGAGAAATTTCCTTTGACCAGCAGCCTAGAACTTGATGGAAAGGCCACGAGTTCTGCCATCTATATTTTGCAGTCTTCCCAGTCAGAAGATCCTGTTGCTGGTTCGCATCCTACGAAAGGCCCAATCTGTCTTGGTTTCCAAAGCAACAGCTACATAAAGCAAAAATAATTTCATCGGTTGAGAATGTAAGAAAATTATGCTCTCCTACAATGCAAGAATAAAACCACAAATATGCATCCTAAGTGATCTACAGAAGCCATACATTGTCCTTATACACATATATTCCATAAGAAAACATATTTGCTTTCTGTTTTCTGATACGTACATATTTGCCAATTGTATTAATACAGGGCTCATGGAATTCTAACAAACTGTTTACCATTTTTGTGATCAGAACGGCACCAGAGTCACTCCTGTACCCCTGCTCCCATTCCCTCTCTTTGAAGAAAGAGGCAGCTAATAGAGGTACGGGGATCGATACTTGTCACAAATGTCAATCTTACATGTTCTTATCAGAAAAAAAGAAATAAGGAAGCCAGCTAGCTAGATAACTCACTAAACTAAACATCCTGCATCAGAAATGACCTAAAATGCACCTTACATACATGCACATTGTAACCAGACTACGGAAAGCTAGAACTAACACTTGAACCCTTCAAGCAAACTACAGTCTGCTCTTATCAGCAGGACACCAAAGTATGACATAAGATACACAAGTGCACTTATGGAGGAGCGCTTACACTGGCAATTCATAGAGTTCACTTACTGCATTCCGCTCGAATTATAACAAATAGTTTTACAGATTTTTTAAATATATTTTTATACTTAAAGTCCAAACTATTTTCCCACGGATATAAAGGTGTTACTCCTCCTCTATTACATTGAAAATAGAGAATTCAAATGCATAATGTTGCAGAATGTGGTTAAAGTCGTGAAGCACATTAATAAGCTACGGTTCATTTACCGCCTCATATTTCATCAACATACCTATACACTTGCTTAAATTGATTAGTGCTTAGACATTTTGAGCAATTGGGAACTTGAAATTGAGAGTGAACAGTAAGTACATAGCTCGTAAATGAACTTGGAATTGGAAACGACGACATAGAGCGTAAGTACATAGCTCCAGTAGTATGAAAAGTAACATTAATAGAGAAGTCAAATGAGGAAAATGATAGCGAAAAGCAAAATAAAGTAGTGCCATTGATGAGGATTTATGGATGAGAAATGTGCGTACCTTGAGCTGGAGATAACCAACAGAATGACCCGACGAAGAACCGAGGTGGAGCTGTTTTCCCTTTTTGTTTTTTTGATACCCAAAGACTTTTTGAAATTAAAATTTACATACTTCATTAGTCATTAGTCCCTTTTCACAAGACACATTTTGCTTTTTAGTTGGTTCAAAATAACTTATATTTTCGCTATTTAATAGGAAAGCCATCGCATTTATCTATATCGCTTAGCATAGTCCGGAGCAACAAATCGTGTTTTATTAATTAATTTTATTAATCAATAAGGACGAAAATATAGCTCATTTTTGTAATAATAAGAGCATAATTAACTCCAGAAATTATCGAGGCATATATGGATCATTTTGCATAGTGCATGAGCAAATCTAACCCTTTTAAACACAAAAGATAAAATTAACGCAAACGTTACAAATAAATAAATATATGGCATTATACATTTTAACAATGAGAAGTCTATTGTCACCGGATGATTATAATTTTGAATGTTCTTCAACGGTAAATTGTATTTCAATGGTTATATTGTAATTGTAATGACGTGCATACATATAATTCAAATTTCGATCTTTCATAAATAAATAAATAAAAAAAGAAAATTTTCATAAATCAGTATAGTTTAATGACTATTAACTTTTTATAGCTACCATATACACATTTACTTCTTATAGCTAAGATTTCGTTGCTACCAGATTGTATTCGTTGTATTCGCGCTACTGTATTCATGAATACAATCACGTAATTCGCCTAATAAGTAGGGAGTCCATCTGTTTAATAACGTAAAGAGGATCAACTAGCGTGTATCACTCCTAATTTACAGTTGTTTAATTATGTATTCCATCTATTCACGCGAATGTATTTATAAATACATAATGTATTTATAAATATAGTGAGATAATACGCCTAAAAAATAAGGATTACGGGTGTTTAATAACGGAAAGCGCAATATTGAATTGTATTCAATTTCACTATATTGAATTCAATTGTATTCAAAACAACAACAAAAATAAGAAATAAGGTGTATACCGTTCTATTCAATTCACTGATATTTATTAGTCACTATTATACATTGTATTCAATTCACCATATTCAATTTGACTGTATTCAAATAACAAAAAGTCACAAAAACAGTTATATTTGGCTGTATTAAAAAAATACAAACCTTCGGAATACATAAAATACAAGCGAAAAAATAATGTATTTATATAAAAAAAAATATAATATATTTAAATGTATTTGTACATAATACAATGTATTTGTATCATTATATGTGACTCAATAGCAAGGAAGAGAAGAAAGTTCGTTGGAGATGACGCTTTCCGTCCAAGCAAAATACTATATACATTGTATTAAAGCTAAAAATGGAGACGAACAAAAATCCGGCCCTCAAATTTTCTATGGCGACTCTGTTTCAGATTCCAAAAGCTCAATCTGTAGCCATGGCCATATCTGTTCGCTTACTCCCCCTTCACTTCAAATCTATTATTTTCGCTTCATAAAGTCCACCATCGTCATAAAGAATGGATGCTACGATGTTTGTCTTGATGGAAAAGGGAGAGAGATTTGAGGGAGAAGAGAGAGGATTTGAGAATCTTGATGATACAGAGAGAAGGAAGAGAGAGAGAAGGAACATAACATGCATATTTCACGCCTCAATGGTAGAGTATAAAATAAATACCCATTTCCGTGTCAGCAGTTCATAAGCTTATAGCTACATTTAATTGCAAAGACAAACGAAGAAACAGACAACTGGGGTGGTGGCGCAGTTGGCTAGCGCGTAGGTCTCATAGCATATCGAGTGATCCTGAGGTCGAGAGTTCGAGCCTCTCTCACCCCAATTCTCTTTTGCTTTTTGCAGTTTCTGAGAGTCGAGCCTCTCTCACCCCAATTCTCTTTTGCTTTTTGCAGTTTCTCCAATTTAAGGACCCATCCCCGCTTCGAATAAACTCGAAGACCATTGCCTATTTGACCCTCGTACACGAAACCCGACCTTTTCGGATAGTTCCCCCTCCCAAAACCCTACCCCTAACTCATAAACCCTAAGTCAATTTCCCACTTCCTCTCTGAAACCGTACACTTCTTTTCCAGCAAACAAAAATGGTGAAGAAAAGCAAGAGTAAGCAAAATTACTACTTTTATTCTATCAATATTTATTCAATTTTTTCTTTTGATTTTCGGTGTTGAGTTTTTTTCTTTTGGGTGTTGCAGAGAGTAAGAGCAACAGGGTATCACTGAAGAAGAAGTACAAGATTATAAGGAAAGTAAAAGAGCATCACAAGAAGAAATCCAAAGAGGCGAAAAAGTTGGGCCTTAATAAAAAGAGTAAGGCAGAAAAGGACCCAGGAATCCCCAATGATTGGCCATTTAAGGAACAAGAGCTTAAGGCTCTTGAGGCTCGTCGTGCTCGTGCTCTTGAAGAATTGGAGCAGAAGAAAGCTGCCCGAAAAGAAAGGGTAATAATTTTTGTCTATTGATGTGTTTTTAATTCTAAACAAAGTATAGTATATGTTGAGGATTCATATAGCTGACTTTAACTAGTTTGGAGCTGAGGCGTAGCTGTTGTTATTGTTGTCAAATAGGTCTGATGCTTTGCTTCACCAGATTTTCTGTAATTGGAATGTTATCTTACAATTGAGAGGCAGTGCAAGGGTTGCATTGACTTTGGTACCATAAAAAAGCGATCTTTTTTGCTAAATATTCAAAGTTTTATTGATTGAGGCTTGTCACTTTAATCATGCTCAACTTGAAATATTGAATGGCCTTTGTGCGCCTGCATTTTCTCTGTATCATAAAAAAGAGATCTTTTTGCTATATTTTCAAAGTTTGATTCATTAAAACTTGTCACACTAATCATGCTCAACTTGAAATGTCTAATGGCCTTTGTGCGGAATCTATATTGGGGACTCAAATAGCAGACTCCAACTAATATGGAGGCATAGTTGTTGTTATCTTTGTAATATGGTTTTGATGCTTGCTTCACCTGATAATCAGATGTTCTGTAGTTGGAACATTATCTTACAATTGAGAGGCTGTGAAAGGGTGGCATTGACTCGGGTATTCTAAAAAAGAGATCTTTTTGCTATGTTTTCAGAGTTTGATTGACTAATGCTTGACTGCTTGTCATGTAATCATGCTCCACTTGAAATGCTGAACTGCGTTTGTGTAAATCATACAAATAATTGTAGAATCCACTGATTTTCACAGGTTATTTGCAAGAATAAATTGATTTAAAAATGTTTTACTCAATTAACACGATATCCTTGAAGTGGGTAAGAGACTGCATTGCCATGCTCATTTTATGGTGGGAAAAATATGTCTTCCCTAGCGGATAGCTTTTCTTGATGTTTATAGTTTTGTCTTCCCACAATTCTTTTTCTTCATGGTATTTGCGGCAGTTTTTTAACTACCATGCATTGGCTTCCAGGCTAAGAAGAGAAAGCTAGGACTAATTGAGGATGATGATATGAATAAACCTGCAGATATGGCTTCGATGGTGGAGGAACGAGAAAATGACGATTCAACTACTTTTGTTAAAATCCGTGGTATGCCAAAGCCTTCTTCTATGCTTTGTCTTTTGTCATGGGTCAGTTGTTGGAGGAAGTGTAGTGGCTTTGGTTCTTTACCTCTTATTTTTCTCTCTGGCCTCTTACACTTGCTTGTCTGATGCAGATAACTCGGAAAGAGCTTTCTACAAGGAGTTAGTCAAAGTGATTGAAGCTTCTGATGTCATTTTGGAAGTGCTTGATGCTCGAGATCCTCTTGGTACACGCTGTCTTGACATGGAAAAGATGGTGATGAGATCAGGACCTGAGAAACATCTTGTCTTGCTCCTCAATAAAATTGGTATCCCCTTGTTTTACTTATAGCATTATCTTGTTTCTACTTGAACTTTCATTTTATGGTGAAACCAATCATAGATAGCTACATACCATTTTCTTGTACCCATGTGCTGTGCTATACGAAGTAAAAGGTTGTTACATGAAGTTCGTGTTTGACGAGTGATGGTGACTTATAGAAGCACAAAAGAAGTGGAATGGTTTTCTCAGTGATACAAGTTTATATGTGGATAAATATGTATATATTTACTTGATCAAAATTATGTATATATTTGCACCTCAAATAAAATAATATTTGCACCTCTGCTTCTTCTTTTTGATATAGGTCACTAGACCTTTTCCAGGCAGGCTTTGCTTATGCAAAAATTTTGCTAGCAAGCGTCATTTAGCTTATGCATTATCTAATATGATGGTTTGAAGAGTTACTTCCTACATTTCATAGGGATGACATTATTTACTCTTTTGACTTTGTAATCAGATCTTGTCCCTCGGGAAGCTGCAGAAAAGTGGCTAAAGTATCTGCGAGAGGAACTACCAACAGTTGCTTTCAAGTGTAGCACCCAAGAGCAAAAGTCAAATTTGGGCTGGAAGTCTTCCTCAAAGGCTGGAAAAATTACCAATCTTTTGCAGACAAGTGATTGCCTTGGAGCTGAGACTCTCATAAAATTGCTGAAGAATTACTCACGGAGCCATGAGGTATTTCTAGGATCTTTTTCTTTTTGGGTCTCAGTTCTGGAATGCGCCTTGACTTGAACTTCTATGTTTTGTGCACTGTGTCTACTCATGCTTCTTATTTGGTTGCATGCGCAAATCAGCTACATTTATTCTCACCTAGGTTCCAATGTTATCAAGTTGAGTCATTGTTCAATTCCATTCTAAAGGATCATGACATTATGACTTTTTGTACTCTGTTTCTCAACCTACAGCAACCCCCATCCTTTATGTGGACTGACAACTGGCTATGCAAAGGTCACATTGGTGGAATTTAAATTGCTAATTTTGTTACACTTGCATTAGGTCTGGGAAGGGGAGTCTTGGCGTAACTGGTAAAGTTGCTGCCATGTGACCAGGAGGTCACGGGTACGAGCCGTGGAAACAGCCTCTTGCAGAAATGTAGGGTAAGACTGCGTACGACAGACCTTTGTGGTCCGGCCCTTCTCCGGATCCCTCGCTTAGCGGGAGTTTAGTGCACCGGACTGCCCTTTTTTTGCATTAGGTCTGGGGTTTGCAGCGACTTGTACGTCAGTGTAGGAATAAATATGAGATATAGAGAACTTAATTTGTCGGAAAAGTCAATTGTTGCAGCATTGGAATTAGTAAGGACCAAATAGAGCAGAATGGATATAGGAATGGCAAGCGGGGCGGGGGCGGGGCGTGTTCTGTCTTAACCCGCAAAATTTCTACCTGCCCCGCATAGTTCTTTACCCACGTTCACCTGCCCCGCATCCCACCCGCGTCCACCCGCCCCGCCCCGCCCCTAAAATTTTTATTATTTTAAAATTTGTCTTATTTTTATGTTTATTCATTTTTGCTTTCAATTATATTTATATATATGCCATTGTCAATCTAAATCTTTCACTTTTAACGGTAAGCAATTAAGTAGATAAGCATACAGAAGCTAAACACTAAGAGTGAACATTAATAACAAAAAGATAGGTTT
This sequence comes from Nicotiana tomentosiformis, assembly GCF_000390325.3. Lineage (NCBI taxonomy): Eukaryota > Viridiplantae > Streptophyta > Magnoliopsida > Solanales > Solanaceae > Nicotiana > Nicotiana tomentosiformis. The sequence continues at coordinate 144,866,067 of NC_090817.1, forward strand.
TCTTTTTTGCTTTATAATTCACTTAAGTATTTGTAAATTAAAGCTGGATTTTGTTACTATTTGCCAGAAAGATAAGCCCAAAAAAATTGAAAGTTTTCACCGAAATCAGAAGCTAAATCCAAGTAACAGATTAAATCAAATTAAATTCTTAATGTATTAATTGCTGTGAAGTTAAGTCTACAGGTTTAGGTGATAGAACGATTTCAAGACTTAATATGATTTGATTTCTATATAAAGAATTTGAATCTTCTGCATTCTATCACTGATAGAGAGCTTCATGCTTGTGTCTTTAGAGGTAGAACCAAGAGGGGAACAGCAAAGGCTGAAGAGAATTAACACAAAGTCACAAACCCGCACCGCACAGATATTTTAAAAAATTATTTTGACCCGCCCCGCACCGCATTTGTCTAAACCTCCCCCGCCCTGCATATGTCTAAACCCGCACCGCCCCATTGCCATCCCTAAATATATATGAAGGATTCATATAGCTGACTCCAACTAGTTTGGAATTGAACCATAGTTGATTGATTATTCAATTCCACTAGCCTCCTGGGATGGCAAATTTCCATGGGACATTAGATAGATGCTCTCTGATTCCAGTAGATAACCCTGGATAAAATTTAAAATCGAAGAAGCGCTTCAACTCTTTAACTGTCTCTCCATCCTCCTCTTCACTTTAACCTGGATATCTTTCAAGACTCCTATCTCAATATGTCCGATCATGAACGGTAACTTGCTTGTAGGTATCTAACTTGCGCTTTCGTAGCTTTTCAACCTCAGAAATCTGCTATGGTGTGCAACACCTTAGATGCATATAGTTAGGTGCCGCGGCCAAATGGCTGTCTTGACTCTTTTTGATGCACTTTGAGTAACTTTTTCCATAATGCTGATGGCATCTTTTTCCCGATGAATTTCTTGGATTTTTGGGTGTTTGCAGAAAAAGGAAGGAATTAATGAAAGAAAATAAGGAAATTTAGTGTACTGCATAGGACTTTGGCGTATGGGACATGAACTACCAGTCTGTCTTTAGTCAATGCTGATGTAATTTTAATTGCACTGTTTGCTCTAGTCTTGCTGATTCTGTGCTAATGGTAAGTCTTGCTGCAGATTAAAAAATCAATCACTGTTGGTATCATTGGTCTACCAAATGTTGGTAAAAGTAGCCTGATTAATAGCTTGAAGAGATCTCACGTAGTCAATGTTGGTGCTACACCAGGATTAACTAGATCCATGCAAGAAGTCCAGTTAGATAAGAATGTTAAGTTGTTGGACTGCCCTGGGATTGTGATGCTTAGGTCATCATCACAGAATGATGCAGCTATTGCTCTTCGAAATTGCAAGAGGATAGAGAAGTTAGATGACCCAGTTGGTCCTGGTAACTGGATTTGGTTTTAGCATCTTTACATAACTTTTATGTTCTATTTCAATTAGTATATCAATGCGGCTGACTTTGCTAGTACTGTGGTTTGTGCAGTAAAGGAGATTCTTAAACTGTGTCCGGCCAGGATGTTGGTATCTATATATAAGGTTCCTAGCTTTGAATCAGTCGATGACTTTCTTCAGAAAGTTGCTACTGTTAGGGGTAAACTCAAAAAGGGTGGAATTGTCGACATCGATGCTGCAGCGAGGATTGTTCTGCATGGCTGGAATGAGGGTAAGTGTGATAACTGCTAGTTTTCCTCCAGGAGAGATTTGAATTTGAAAAAGACGCATATGTCATGCATAAGCTAGTAGTTTGATGTCTCTGACACATTTCAGGGAAAATACCGTACTACACCATGCCCCCCTCTAGGAACGAGGGGGAGCATTCAGAGGTAAAGATAGTTTCAGAACTTGGAAAAGAGTTCAATGTTGATGAAGTTTATGGAAGCGAATCCTCGATTATTGGAAGCCTGAAATCAGTCAATGATTATCACCCAGTTGAAGTTCCATCTAATCACCCTGTTAACTTTGACGAGACCATGCTAGAGGTAAGTGATTTCCTTTTAGACTTTCTTCTTTTTAGATCAGTCCTTTTTAGCATTCTTCTTAACATCCCGTGAATTCTGTAACTGCTATTCACTTGCTCTGCAAATCAAAATCTTGCCTACAGTGCTCGTTATGCACAAATAATACTGTAATATTGTTGGTTCCTGAAAAAGTTGACATCTATTAACAATGCATGTTTAAACTGCAGGACAATTTGGAGCAGCCAGTGACTCAGAGTGATAATGCAACGGATAACCTTGTTAATGAAGACAGTGACGAGGCGATGGATGCAGGAGAAGATGATGCAGGCCGGACCAGTGGCAAGAGTGCTAGTAGCCGACAAAATGAGAAGTTATATACTGAGGAAGGCATGCTAAATAACAAACTTAGAAAAGCTGAGAAGAAAAGGAGGAAGAAAGACAAAGCCTCTACTACCAGTGATATGATGGATGATGATTATGACTTTAAAGTAGATTATTTCAAGAAGGAATCCATCATGGATGATGCTGAAGATGATGTGATAATTGATGAAAGCAAGAAAAACAGATTTGAGATACCATCTGGGATTGGGAATGAGTTGGATAATGAATGAAGAGCTGCCGCAATGAATCATCGTTTTTGGCGGTGTACAAAGTTCCTCGGTACTTGTACTGGTGGAAGATACTACTGCGCTGTTGAACTCGAGGTGCGCGTAAGCGTGCTCTACCTCTACGTCATTGAAAAAAGAAAATTGTTGTTTTTTATAGGATAGGATCTCATGGTGGAGTAGTTATTTGCCCTGTAATTTTTTTTTATTTGAGATTAAAATTTTCCAATTAACTGCATAAAATTAAGGCAATTATATTTTAGGTAAACTTCTCCTGTAGATATATATATTGTTTTTCTGCCAAACAAATTTTATCACTTGGGAAATCAATAAAGGGAAAAGGAGTCATGAAACTCTACACTATTAAATAGTTGGAGAAGGGAACAGTTAGCTTAGATGAGAAAAAGTACTTAATTAAGATGTAAGCATGTACGAAGTGCATCTTGCCTGAAAAGACCGTTGCCGAATAGTACGTCCATTTAACATTGAAAGAAAATACTCTAAAGTCTGGAATCCAAGAATACAGTAAATTAATACAATCCGTACGTAAATTAGAAACTCGATCTTTTAGAATTTAAATGAATTGTAGTATTAAGTCTTCCTAAATAGCTGAGGAAACAAGCCTTTTAATTAAGATTTAATTTCTGTAGTGTAAAAAATATATATTTATATATTGTTTTCCATCTGTCCAAGCCTTACTGAACAGAATTACCTGGTACCTCTTCTCGTGCCGCAATTGAACTCTTCAAACATGAAATCAGCCACTAATGTTTGTATTAGGATAGGTTGCCTACATACATTAGATTTTACTTTTACAGTGTCTTTTAATGTTCAAGCGGTGAAGAGAAGAAACCGTGTTCCATAGAAAGGTGTTTTACCTAGTTTCTCCCATAAACACAATTCTTCAGTTGTTTGTTCTTAAGGGCGAAGACTGACTTTAAATTAAGATTTTGCCTCTTCGACATAAAAAGCGCAATCAAATAAAGCACTATATGATGGCTGTAAATTTATGGGTTTCAAGAGGTCCATACAAATATTTCAAATAAGCAACTAATTTCTATACTGCATTTTAAGGATATTGACAATAGCAGCAACTAAAACATTGATCTTATCTGAGCTGAGCATCTGGACATAACAGAGTCTAGAATGCTCCCACAATAGCAAATGATGTCTGTATGTAACACAGAAGTGGAGGTAATGCAGCTAGTTCTTGTCAGTATTACCAGAGTCGGAGCCAGAATTTCAACCTTATGGGTTCTGAATTTTAGAGCGGCTACTTCAAGTGTTAGTGACTGGGTTCTAAATTTAATATTTGTACATATTTAGTGCATTCTAAACACCAAATACAGTGTTTGATCAAAAGCTATTGGGTTCGATCGAAGCCGTAGTTTGGCTTGTGTCTTCGCCTCTGAGTAGTACCAAAAGAAGAGATGCAAGAAAAAGCTTACTGTTGAGAAGGACATGTTACCTAAGTACAATATATAAGCAAGGGAATTAACAATGATACCAGAATTTATCATGATTTGAAGAAATTTAGAAGAAAAATAAGACTTCACAAAAAGTGAAACTACGTCCACATTGTTCTAGTAGTCACACTTAAAATTTGTAAAACATGTTTGGATAATCTTGCACAGTGTTATTAAATGTGAAAAACGCAAAAAAACTCCAATGTTTGTTAGGGCTTTAAGCGCAAAGCACAAATAAAGTGTGGGCTTTAATGAAAAAAAGCGCAAATGGAGAAAAATAACAAATATGTATGTGTAGTCCAAGACTAATATCTATAAGCATGAATACCAAATATATGGACAAAGAAATTGAAGAAAATTTATGATAATATCAATTGCTTAGTGTCAGAATATCTTAGAGCCTTGATGACAACACTGAAGCGCCTGCTAAGCGAGGCTAAGCGCTCAACATGTTTTGAGCCTCGCTTCAAGGCTTAAGCGCGCCTTTGATAACACTGATCTTGCACCTGTGTCATTAACATCCTCCACTTAGCAATGGACAGTCGATTATATGGACTTCGGCATTATGGTTGTAGATTCCTTGGGTTATTGATGCCAATACAGGGCAATCCTCTATATACAGCCTCTGAAGTGAAGAGCAATTCTGCAGCCATTCTGGAAGCACCGCTAGGTTGGGACAATCGGCAACTCTAAAGTACTTCAGTGTTGCATGAGCAGTATCTTTAAGACCCAATGGTAGAGTCACCAACTTAGGGAGCCCCATTAGAAGCAACGATCGTAAACTTGTTAGGCCTACCATTCCCTCTCCATCCATCAAATCAAGTTCTTCACAGTTCCAAATCCATAGCTTTTCAAGTGAAGTCAGGTATCTAATACTGCTTGGAAGAGAATATAAACTCCGGCATTCATAGATACGCAAAATCCGAAGCGCAGTAAACTGCTGCACCAGTTCTGGCTGCAATTTTGGGAAACAACACTTGAAAAGAAGCAAAAATTGAAGAGAAGGGAAAGATTGTTGATTCTTCCCTGCTGATATCTTATATGTAGTCAAATACAAGGTCTTCAAACAGATTAACTTTTCAAAGTCTCTTGGCAACTCCTTAAGCTGTTCACAATTAATGAGGTTAAGAGTCTGCAAATTTACTAATTTGCTCATAGACCTTGGGAGAAACTTGATGTTACCATTGTCACTAAGGTTAAGATATCTTAATTCCTTCAAGTGACCTATTGAAGTTGGCAACTCCCCAAAATCTAAATTGTTCAAGACTAACACCCGAAGGCATTTGAAATTTGATAACATTGTCTTGACAAAAAACTTGTTTACAGGTCCAATGTTAAATGAGTAAGAAAAAGACCTCAACTTTTGCAAAGAAAGTAAAAATCTTGGGAAGTGTTTCCTAGACATATCTTCTGCATGAAAAAATAAGTGGCGAACTCTTTCAGAAACCACAGAGGCATTAGATTTCACGTTTAAACATTCAGAACCTGCCACTGACTGTGCAAGATCATGCACAAGATTGTGTAACTTACAAGCCAATATTTCTCCATCAAAAGCTTGTACCACATCTAGGAAGCAAAACCTTGATAGTAACTCATCAAAGTACTGATTACCAATATCTTCCAACTTCCTGGATCCGTTTGAACTCTGTATAAATCCTTGAGCAATCCAGCGGTTGATGAAGTCCTCTCTCGGAATTTCTTGACCTTTGGATAACATGGAGCAATAGGCAAAACACTGTCTTAGATGTGATGGCATCTGTTCATAGCTCAATCTCAATATTGGTAAAATGTCGGATTGTTTCTGTTCGATCTCCCATATCTCATTATCCCTTATCCGCAACCATTCATTTTCATCTGTTTTCATATACAATAACCTTCCCAAGGTTTTCACAGCCAAAGGCACTCCTCCACACTTTTTTACAATTTCTTTTCCTATTTCTACTAGATTAGGCAACAATTTGTCCTCCCCTACAAATGCACATTTCAAAAATAAAGATAAGCACTCATCATCAGCAAGACCACCCAAATAGTAAGGTGCAACTGTTCCAGTAATCAAAGCAACCATCTTACTGCGTGTAGTGACAACAATCTTACTACCTCTAGAACAATTCATCAGCAACTCCCTCAAGTCCGTCCACTTGTTTTGATCTTCATTCCACACATCATCCAGTACAAGTAAATACCTTTTCGATCGCAAAACCTCACTCAAATGACTTTGTAATTGGTCCATATCTAGGTGGCCAAAACTCTCTCCTGTTGCAGACCGCAGAATTTTCTCAATTACCTTACTCAGACTAAAATCTTCTGAAATACTAACCCACATTCTCAGGTCAAAATTCTGAACTACCTTATTATTGTTATAAACCAACTTAACAAGTGTGGTTTTTCCAAGCCCTCCAAGTCCAACAATAGGAATCACAGAAATATTTTCCTCTTCACGAGCATCTATGAGCTGTTTTACTATGTTTTCTTGATCAGTTTCTCTACCAATAATATCGGAGGCCCTTACAAAGGAATGTGTTTGTTCTCTACAAATATTCTCAACTGGATTTAGATAAGTATGTTCAGTAAAATGGAAACTTTTTCTATCATGTGCAATCTCATTCAATAGCTCCCTAATCTCTTTTACCTTTCTACCAATCTTGAATCGATAAATAATTGGATTTGAACTTGAAAAGAATTTTCTTACCTTCTTCTTAAGGCTTTTCTGAAAATGCATTTGTAGTGTTAGCTGTGTTGACAAATCATCGAGCAAATCATCGACATCATAAACAACATCTCTTAGCTTTTCCAGCCAATCTCTCACTTCATGGTTCTTTGCCTGCTGCTCATTTGCATCTAAAAGTACAGCTTTGATTGTGGATAAAGTGCTCTGGAATTTTCTTAACTCAGTCTTAACATTCCAAGCTAAACTGATCTCATATACAGCAACTGAAGAAACTTTTGCCAAAACTCTTTCAATGATGTTGAACAAGAAAGTTTCTGCCATGGATTGTAAGAGCAGCACTTACCTTCTCCAAGTCAACAGCCCTTTGAAAAGTGATGCAAGTTTTTATAAAAGTGATCTAGTAGGCGTTTGGACATTAAAAAAATTGTAATTTTTGAAAAAAAATAGTATATGGGGTTAGGTTAGAAAAAATAATATTTTAAATTTGAAATTATGTTTGGATATGTATTTTAATTGAAAAAATGGTGAAGAATAAAATTTTATGAAAATTTTGAAAAAGTGGTCAAAACTACTTTTTGGGGTCCGAAAAACTCATTTTCAACACATTTTAAAAAATAAATGGACAAACGGGGCCTTAGACTAATATTTTAGACCTACTATTGTATTTTTGCAACTACACACTTTCTCGGAATAAGAAAGCCGGAAGGTGATAATAAAAAAATAAAAAATAAAAATCCCTGGATCAATGATCAATCTAATAGTAGGAGACTATCTAGTTTGGTTTGGAGATTGGGTCAACCCCGTGTGATTATTGGGGTAGGTGTAGTTTTGAGCCAAGTAAGAAGTACAACTCAACCAAGGAAAATATATGGCGAAAAATACTAGAAATTGTTGCTTGTAAATACCAATTATCTGTACATATGACTATATGAGTGTATTAGTAGACTACAATTAATACTAGTATTCTACAGTATTTACTAGTCTTGGAATAGCTAAGAATCATATATATATATATATATATATATTATTATAAAAGCATGAATACAATGTCGGTTTATAAAAATAACCTTATAATATTAAGCATAATAACTCATAATAAAAGGATATAACCAGAATTCTAGATATTAGTCTTATAATCCTATTAGTTTTAGGACATAATAATACACGTTAGGAATCCTACATGATTACCTTTAGGAATCCTATTAGTATAATTACTTTCGGCTGTCTAATTCATATAAAATGGAACAAGTAAATATCTTTAGTCATGTAACCCTATTACTTTTAGGATATACTTCTTAAAAATTTCTATTACTAATTTAATTTGAAAACGTATTAAAATGTCTTATTACTAATTTAATTTGAGAGTGTATTATATTGTCCAAATCCATTTAGAAAAATGAGAGCCTATATTATTAAAAAACATAAATACAATATTAATATATCAAAATATCCTTAAAATATTAAACGGAAGAACTCATAAGGAAAGGATATAACTGCAATAACCTATTTTTTGGACTACAATACTTTCTATGCTAATTTTTAATATTTAAGATTTTAAAACTAATAAAATTTTGTCTATTAAATTCTTATTAAAAATATGTAGGAAAGTTTAATAAAATCAACTTCATAAGAATCCTCCGTATTGGAAATACATTACCACTCCATAATGTCCAATACGAAGAAAAAATAAAAGTAATATTAAATGGACTACATAAAGAGTTGAAATTGAGAAGAAAAAAATACCCCCATGATAATATATTTTTATATTATATTTGAACTATTTTCCTACTCAAATAATATATTTTTTTATAAATTTTTCGTGTAATATTAAAAAATACCCAATTATTAAACAACAACTAAGAAAATATTTAAGAATATAACTGTGTGAGAAAGAGAAAAAAAAATAGTTGGCAAGAGTCAATACCACTAATGATTCTACAAACATAAAGATCTAAATGTGAAATGTCATATCAATCTTTTACTCTTTGAAAATAAAATTTATGGTGGATAAAATTATAATTAAGATTAAATATTCAAAACAAGAGATAAACTAATATTAAGATCATAATCAACATAGAATATATTTTTATGTTAAAACCAATTAATTAATTTTTTTAAATTAATTATTTAGCAAGAGAATTCAATTCAATTATTTTTTAAATTCATCATATGAGTAAAATTCTTATTCAACTTTAAAAAAAATCTTAGGGTACATAAATTTATTTCATAAAAAGAGCGTTAGAGCACAAAGTAAAAAGGTTAGTATATTATTAAGAATCAAAATGTTATACAAGTGTCTGAGAAAGCACAATCAAACTAAATCCTAAACAAGAACAAGTTTTCAAGACTATATTATAAAGAGTCGACTCTGGTAACAAGATTATTCTTTGTAGATGCCTCCGGCGGAATCAAAATAATATTCCCATGTTAAGTATTACTTGCAGATATCATATCAAGAGACATGACACTGTTAGCAATAATAGCAAGTGGTGTACCAATAATAGCAAGTGGTGAGGTCCATTATATATATATATATATATATATATATATATATATATATATATATATATGTGTGTGTGTGTGTGTGTGTGTGTGTGTGTGCGCGCGCGCGCGGGCTCCGGTTGAGGAGGAATTGTTACTTAAGAGCTTGAGTTTATTGTAAGGAGGATAATTGTACCACAGATTTATAGTTGTTTATTTCATTTATTTACTTTGCCTCATATTTGTTCACCTCCTTACTGTACCCGATATTATTGGATCACTAGTGAGTGTCGATGTCGACCCCTCGTCACTACTCCTCCGGGGTTAGGCTAGATACTTACTGGGTATGCGTGGATTTACGTACCCATACTACACTTGCTACACATTTTTGTGCAGGTACTTTTATGTCTGGTGGTCCTTTGGGCACGGAGGCACGGATGATCGGGGGACTTGCCGCGAGCTGCATTTCTGGTTATGATCCGCAGCCAGCAGAGTCTCCTCCAGGGTTATTTGTATTTTTCCTGTCTAATTTGTATTTCGGGCAGATGTTGTATTTTATTTTACTTCGTAGTTGATGCTCATGCACTTGTGACACCAGATTTTGGGGGTACTTATGAGTTGTTCAGCATTGTACTTGGGAAAATATTGTCATTTACTCTGTGAATTTTATTTCTGATTATTTAATTGAAGGAAAATTTTGATTTCAAAATACTAAAATGAATAATCGAGTTAATCAACTATTGTTGGCTTGCCTGGCAGCGGTGTTAGGCGCAATCACGACCATTAATGGATTTTGGGTCGTGACAACATGGTATCAAAGCGTTAGGTTCACTTAGGTCTCACGAGTCATGAGCAAGTCTAGTAGAGTCTTGCGGATCGGTACGGAGACGTCTGTACTTATCTTCGAGAGGCTACAGGGCTGTTAGGAGCACTTCCCTTCTTGATTCCTCATCGTGTGATTTGATTCCTTTGAGACTTATGCCTTTATATCCTTCCTACTCATTCTTATACGACGTTCATCGCTCGTGTCAATTGGGAATCGAGGAGTTGTAATGGTACTGCAGAGGTGGTGCAGGATGTTTCTCCCCGCGTATTCGATTGGGTTAATGTCATCGCCTTGCGGAAGGATGTTCTGTCATTTCAGCTTAGTAGCTGTATTTCTTATGGTTTTTGGGCTATGCACCAATTGCTATGATGTTCATGAGTTGTTATCGTACAATATTAAAGTAATGGTAGGGTGCTTGTTTATGTGTCGAGGCAGTTAATGACTTGAGAGGAGGTTTTTCTCAATGCATGATTCAGAGGTTCAATATTCTATTTTCAGCGGAGGAAAGGCAATCAGACTATGAATGTTCAGGTTTGGGATAATGGAGTAACGAGACTTGGTATTTTCGAGCGTGGTGGAATTCTTAATTGTGATGTGGTATCATCGTCCTTGTTGAACACATTAAGGTTTGCCGGTGTTATGGTCTTCATCAATTTGCCTTCGGGGCAGGGTAGTGTGAAATGGTGCCGTATGAGCGGTTGTCAGAGATAACAGAGTGTAGCAATTTCGGAATCGAAGGGGTATTTCTAATGTTGATTGCTCGATAAGGATGATCTTCTAGGAGGCTTGGAGTTGGTGGTATGGTTGTCCAACGGGACGGGACAAAATTAACGGGACGGGATGGAACGGGACGGACGGTAGGCCCATCCCGTCCCGCTAACAAACGGGATGGGACGGGACAGGTTCGCGGGCCTTAAGTGCCGTTTTAAAAAAAAATTATTTAAGCATTGAGTTTGGCAACGAATATTCTTTTGACAATGACTAAGTTTTTAAAGTTTGCAATATCTAGTTTCTTGACTTATTTAATAAACTTAAAAATTAAACGAAAATTAGGAAACTAAGTAAAGAATTATAAAATATTATAACAAAAGACTTGTAATGAAATATTCTAGTAATTATAAATTTATAATAGAGTTATAATTTATTTAATATAATTTCAAGCCATTAAGTAACTATGTAAGAGTGTAAGACAATTCATAAAACAAATTCAACGCTTAGAGCCTTTTATTTTATTAATAGAACTTTTCAATCTCACATACAAATATAATTCTTTTGAAGAGCACCTAATCTACGCAGCCACCTTCTAGGAAGGGTTCTGTTTGAATTAGGCCTCTTAGTAGCCAATTAAAAATTATCATACTAATATTTGTAAGCTCCTATATAACTTTATTGTAACTTATCTATAATTTCTCTCGGACATTGTTCTGGAATTGACAATGTTGATTGATGTTTCATGAGTTTCATGCCGTCATCGCTCCCATTGCTAAGTATCTCATTGTATTCTTCTTCTTCCCTTGTGGTTAATTTTTCAAAATCAAGATTTCTTCTTTCTGAATTAATCCAATCTCTGAATAATATGGAAATCTCTAGGCTGTCCTCCGCTAATGAATCTCTATGATCTCCGATTTGAAATCTTGCCGCGCTAAAAGTACTCTCTGATGCTACTGATGATGATGATGCTTGAATAGCAAGGATTTCTCGGGCCATTATTGAAAGTGTTGGAAAAACCTTGCCACGCTCCCTCCACCATGCCAAAAGTTGTCCGTTGCCTTCTTCGTCTTTAATACTTTCCAATCCTTGATTAAGATAAAAATCAAGTTCATCATCAATAGAGGAATCAAAACTTGTTATATCATCCATATCTTCCCATAGAACTTCTACTCTAGACTTAGAAGTAGAAGGAGCAGTTTCACCTCACGTTGTTTCCATAGATTTATATTTATCAAACATTGATCTAACATAAGAATATATGTTAGCTTTCCATTCTTCGAGAGATGGTTGTTCATTTTCTTGAATTGCTAAATTCTCATAAATTTTATGAACAAGTCCCTTTGCACCTCTTAATTTTAAAGATGGGTTAAGTATAGTAGAAATTAAATAAACTTGGGGAATAGGGAAAAAATACTTTTAAAATTTTGCAATTATTTAATTAATGGCCGGTGCATAAGTTGGATTAGTTTTATACTTACCAAATATAACAGAAATTTCACAAATATACTAGAAATTCCACAAGCTTGTATCTATAAAGCTTTGTGGTCCCTACCTAAGTGCCTAGATAAACCCCCCGCCCCACCACTTTTGGTGTGCGCAAATCGTTGCTTACATATTTCACATGTAACACGTTGATTGACTTTATCATGTTTAAAAAATTTCCATACAAGTGATGTTTTGGGACGTTCACCCTTAGGCTTACCCCTTACAGGAGGTACAGGGGGTAAAGCTCCAGACCGAGATTGACTCTGAGTTGGAGCTTGTGTTGCGGGACTAGTGGATGTTTCATCTAATTCTTCATCCTCATTTTCTTCATCCTCATTTTCTTCGTCCTCAATAAAAATATCATTGCCAAATTGTCTTTGTAAAGTTTCATGATCTAATTGTTCTCCGAAATTAATATTATAACATGCGGGGGGTTGGAAAAATGAAGTTTCATCAACATGAGTCATTTCATCTATATGTTTTCTAATTATAGGAGAAGGGATAGGATTAGGACTAGGATTAAGATTACTACTACTTTCACCTTTACTACTTTTTTTACTCGTTTTTTTAAATACGCCAAATACATTTTTAGGTGCCATAACTTAAATACGAAATTAAATTTAAAAAGTTAACACAAAAATTAAAAACACAAATGAAATACGAAAATAGAACACGTAAAGTAAACACAAAAATTAAGCACTAAAATAATGCGCAAAAAATATATATTAAAATTAGGAGATGGAACGAGTGCACCGTGATTAAATATTGAAACTTGAAGAAATTGCCCAAACTATTGCTCCAAATACTTGATAAATTAATTTGAAGCTTGAAAGTTGCTCCAAATATTTGTCCAAATACTTGAAACTTATCACTTGATTGCGAGAAAATTGAGAGAATAATATAGATAGAATGAAAGAGATTTGAGAGAGAATAATTTATTTTTGTGGGAAGATCCCGTTTAAAATTAAGTGGGACGGGACGGGACCGGGACAGCCTTAGTTGGTGGCAATAATTAGATCAAGCATTACAGAGATGGATTCGGATTTGAGGCAACAATTGGGCAGCAAAGGACGAGGAAGGTCATGTGGGAGGCGTTTTGCGGTGGTTGAATTACTAGAAGGTCAAGTATGAAAAGCAGAAGTCGAGGAGTTGCTTAAAGGAGAGGGTTTAACCAAAGTGGGAGAGTGACAAAGTAACATGTGGGTTCTGTGGTAGGATAGCCATATGCCTTGAGGAAAGTTTGGAGCCATTTGGGAATTCATGATGGGTAGAGACTAGGTCCACGAATTTTATTTGGATGCAACATGACTTCGAGATTGGGATGTATTGTTGGACTTTTAGCTGATGTCGATGGGGAAGAAGGAATCTCGGTGGGTCCCAGGGTTATGTAATTGTAGCTTCAAGCTAAGTGGGAGAGCCCACCATCTATGATTAGATTGCGTGGTTGTCTACTTGTGCGGTTTCTGGTTATCAGTGTATTAGTGGGTTATTATGACTAAGGAAAGAAAACATCAATGGTAATTTGAGCAAAAGGATTTAAGGAATGTGTGCTACATTTGGTCTTATCGGTTCATGTTCAGGTTTTGGGAAGACTCAGAGCCTATGCTTCGTGTGGATGTGATGTACAAGGAAAAGAATTCAGCCGGTTGTTTCTTTGAGAGGGTGTTCATGTGCTAGCAGGGCCTTGGAATTTGATTGTATTCGGGAACAAGTCAGAGTGGGTGACTCTCAACAATGGTCCTGGTAGGTTCAAAATTTAAGTGTGGTGCCTAAGGATTTCGAGTTCGTGGTATGGTCAAGTATCGAGCTTTTGCAGTGGATTATGAAAGGGGCTTGGGGTGTTCTATGTTTTCATCGGTCTGCGGTGTAGCACTGTGTTGTAGTGTACTTTGAATTGGATGTGAATTTCGTGTGCTTGTTGAGTTGACAATTCCTGGAAATAATTACATTATGGACTTTTCATCTGCAAATAATTAATTAAATAAGTTTAAATTGAGACGTTAACATATTTATCAGAAATTTGGATTTAAGAAGAGGTTGTTCTTGCTGAGTTATTTTTCTATCTCCCCTGTTGCATATTTACTTTTGGGACTACGAGGCGGTACCTGGGGAGATCCTTCTGTTGTGTATTTACTTTTGGGATTACGAGGCGGTACCTCAGGAGATCCCCATGTTTTGCGTTTACTTTTAGGACTATGAGGCGGTGCCTCGGGAGATCCCTTGTTGCGTATTTACTTTTGGGACTACTAGGCGGTACCTCGGGAGATCCCCTATTGCATATTTACTTTTGGGACTACGAGTCGGTACCTCGAGAGATTCCCCTATTGTGCATTTACTTTTAGGACTACGAGACGGTACCTCGGGAGAGCCCCTATTGTTTACCTCTATTTGTTGTGTTGTTGTCTTTCTGTAATTTCTCATTGGTCACTTCTCAGTCATTTCATTATATTATTATGTCTTCTGCCTTGTGAATTGTCCGTGCGGATATGAAAGAAATGTGGGCATGAGGTGCCGGAGAAATATGATGATTTTATTATTGACACATGAGTTGTCCATGCGGTTATGAAAGAAATGTGGGCACAAGGTGCTGGAGAAATATGATAATTTTATTATTGACACGTGAGTTGTCCGTGCGGTTTTGATAGAAATATGGGCTCGGGGTGCCGTAAAAATATGGAAGTGGGCTAAGACCCGTAATTTTTATGATTATGAAGTGAGGTGTCATACGGTGATTTTACTCGAAAGAAATTATATTCGAAAGATTTTAATTGAAAGAATTATATTCGAAAGATTTTATTTGAAAGAATTATGTTCGAAAGATATTTATTTGAAAGAATTATATAGGAAGATATTTATTTGAAAGATTTATATTCGTAAGATAGTTATTTGGAGGAAGTATATTCGAAATATATTTAATTGAAAGGATTACATTCTAAAGATTTTTATTTGAAAAACTTACAGATAAAAAATGTATATTTTGAAGGACTTGATTAATTGGTTGTAATTTCCTTCATGATTCTTTTGAGCAATATTTATGGTGTTCTTGATGCCTTGATGTTTATATCACTGGTTGATTATTGTTGTTATCACTGTTATCTGTTTTCTATTATTTTTGTATGCTATGTTGCACATGTTATTAGACTAGTGAGTGTCTTCACTGTATCTCGTCACTACTCCACCGAGGTTAGTCTTGATACTTACTGGGTACCGACTGTGGTGTACTCATACTATACTTTTGTACATTTTTGTACAAAGCCAGGTATTGGAGATATCGGACTCAGGCAGAGTTAGTGTGTCGATCGCAAGGATTCAAAGTAGAGCTGCTTGGTCATCGCAGTCCCTTGAAGTCTTTCTATTTTATTGTACTGCCAACACTTATTCGATCAATATTGTATATTCGATCCTTGAGATCATTGTATGTATTCAATTAGAGTTCGTGACTCAGTAATACCAGTCTTGAAAGGTTATTTGAATATTTTCGCGGTTGGTTTTGACACTTGTATTGAATTAAAAAAAAAGATTGAATTGTTATTATGATCGGCTTACTTAGTCTTAGAGACTAAGTGTCATCACGACTCCTGTGGTGGGATTTTGGATCGTGACAAGTTGGCATCAGAGCTCTAGGTTCATAGGTTCTACGAGTCACGAACCAGTCTAGTAGAGTCTTATGGATCGGTACAGAGACGTCTGTACTTATCTTCGAGAGGCTATAGAACCGTTAGGAAATTTCCACTTCTTTCATTCCTATCATGCGGATTTGTTGATTTTGAAATTTGAGCCTTTGTATCCCTATTCTCTCACAGATGGTGAGGACACGTGCTACCGATTCAGCTGAGCATACTCTCGCGCATTCTGCTAGGGCCGCAAGAGGCCGGGGCCGAGGTAGAGGCCGAGGAAGGGCACGTGCCGCAGCTAGAGCACCTATCAGAGCAGCAGTTCAGGAGCCGCCAGTAGCTCCAGTTGGGGGCAGGCACCAAAGACACCTATTGTTACCCCCCGACTTCAGGAGACCTTATCACAGTTCCTGAACATGTTTAGTACATTTACTCAGACGAGATTGATCTTCGTTTCACCAAATATTTCACAGATTGGGAGAGGAGCTCAGACTCCTACCGCCCGTACTCCAGAGTAGCAGGTTCACATTGTTCAGGTTCCGGGTATAGTACTGGTACAACATGTTATTCCGGTTTAGCCTGAGTTCAGGCCAGAGGCATCAGAAGAAGAACAAAAGATACTTGAGAGATTTAAGAGGTATAGTCCACCTACCTTCAGTGGCACAACTACCGAGGATGCCCAGGGATTTCTAGAAAAGTGTCACCATATTCTCTACACCTAGGGTACTATGGAAGTGAGTGGTGGCAAGTTTATGGAGAAGGCATACCAGCCAATGCAATGCCACCAACTTGGGCTCAATTTTCGGAGATATTTTTGAAAGAGTTTGTTCTCCAGACTCTCAGAGATGCGTGGAGCATAGAGTTTGAATGGTTGCGTCAGGGTACCATGATGGTGTCAGAATATGCTATCAGGTACAGTGAGTTAGCCCGCTAATCACCTATCTTGGTTCCTACAGTTAAAGAGTGAGTCTGCAGATTTATCGATGAGCTCAATTATGATTTTAAAATATGTATGGCTCGAGAGTTGCAGACTGGCATTCCATTTCAGCAAGTAGTAGAGATTGCCATTACATTAGAACGTGTTCGAAGTGAGGAAAAGGAGTCTAAGGAGGTCAAAGGGTCTCAGAATTCTGGAGGATTCAGTGGATTCTACTCTGCAGACATGACTCATCATGGCGGAGGCTCGGGCAATCGGTCATCCCATTCCGCAATTCAGAGTACTCTTAGTGCTCCAGTTAATACTTTTAGTGCACCACCGGTATGAGGTTCTTACAGTAGTTATTCCCGTTATCCGGCACAGACTCAGTACGAGCAGCCGCGACCTCAGAGGGGTTGTTACGAGTGTGGTACTACTAGGCATATAATGAGAGATTGTCCCAGACTTGGGAGAGGTGGATTTCATCAGAACACTCAGGCTACAGGCTCTATTCCAGTAACTACCCTACATGCACAGACAGTTAGGGGTGGAGGACAGACGGGTAGAGGGCGCCCTAGAGAGGGAGGTCCAACCCGTCGATATAATTGCTATGGTATGGCCGAGGCCGCTACACCAGATGGTGTCATTACAGGTACGATCCCGATTTGTTATAAAGGAATATTTTCCTTAGTTTGATTCGGTTCTGAGTATCGGGACAAGCCCTCCTATTATGCTCCACTTATGGGTGAGCTTCGTAATTCTGTAACCTACTTATGTGTTTACCACTGATGGGAGATTTTATTGCGATAGCCATGTCTATTATTTTGTGTTGTACACTATTGAGGGCTATGAGTCCAAAACTGACTTTCTATTAGTCACTACAATGGGTTTTGATGTAATGTCGGGATAATTAATTTCAATTTTATGAATTATATGCTCTACCAGTATATGGGTTCCTCATGTGTTGTGAAATTGTTTCACGAAATTTATTAAAAAGAAGAAAGAAAAGAAATGGAAAATTTTAGTTGGCATAATGTAAAAAGTACTTGTGATTCAGAGTTGGGGATGGGGTCCTCGCGTTTAATGTGATTTGATATGTTTAACCCAGGCTACGTGCCGCAATGGAAGTTATACCAGGATGAGATCCTTGTGATTAAGTTCATGTATTTTAAATTCTCCCTTTGTGAAATTTAAATTGTACTATGGTACTAATAGGGAGTCATGCCTGTTAAACTTATTTGATAATTCCTTTACGTGATTCTGTACATATTTAGCCATATTTGTGCTGTAACTATTGAGTTTTAGCCTATGAGATGAGTGTCCAAGTGACGTTAAATGTGACTCGTTAATTCGGGTATATAATTATGAGGCCTTCATGCCTCGCGTATTGCTATCAGTGTTGTGAAAATTTGAAACGAGATTTTGGATAATGTGAGTTTAATTGACGATGTTGGAATTAATTATGAACAACTATTATGACCATAGATGTGGTTATGGGCATACGTATGATGTGTGCGTAGCCACGAAATTGCTACAACTGATTGAGAATAATACCGTGTGTTGATGTGTAAATCAGGCCTTTTGAAAATGTTGGAGTGTAAGAAATTGATTTTAAAGTTTATAAAAGAAATAATCTCAACTGAGATGGTGTTGTCGGACCATGTTAAAATTACGGTGACGTGGACTCATCACGAGTAGGTTGCTATAGTACACTCAGTAATTTAATGTCCTCAGAATAATTCTTGGCACGTTCGAGGACGAACGTATATTTTAAGAGGTGGAGAATGTAACGATCCGACTTGTCGTTTTGAGAATTAACGTTCTGTTCAGTGACTTAAGTTCCCGAGCAACTTCGTAAAGTGTATTATGACCTGCATGTATGGTTGAGTTTGGTTTTCGGAAGATTCGGAATTAAATCGAAAGAACAATTCTTATTTTCGAAGCTTAAATGAAAAGAGTTGACCGGAGTTTGACTTTTGAGCAAACGACTCCAGAATAAAATTTTGATGATGTGAATAGTTTCGTATGGTGATTTCGGACTTAGGCGTATGTTCGGATTTGGATTTGAAGGTCTGTAGGACAATTATGCACATTTCGGTGAAAAGTTGGAAAATGAAGTTCTTCAAATATTCATAAAATTGACCGTAAGTCGATTGGTTGATAACGAGGTTGGATTTAGATTCTGGAAGTTGGAACAACTCCATTACGACATTTATGACTCGTGTGCAAATTTTGAAGTCATTCCGGATTGATTTGATATGTTTCGACGCAGATTATAGAAGTTGAAAGATTTGAAAACTTATAATTCGATTCGTAAATTCGGCATTTTTTTATGTGGTTTGAGGCATCGACTAAGTTTATATTGTATTTTGGGACGTGTTGGTATATTTGGTTAAGGTCCCGAGGGCCTCGGGTGGATTCCGGATGGTTGACGGATCAATTTGGACTTGAAGCAACTGGTGCAATCGCTTATGCGATGTCTTGGTCGCGGAAGCGTGAAGCTCTTCACAGAAGTGGATGGGAGTTTACTAGGCAGAGGTCGCAGGTGCGAAGCAATTCCCCCACCTGTGTGATCGCAGAAGCGGGCAGAGAAGGCGCAGAAGCGGAAGGCATCGCAGATGCGCATTTGGCATCGCAGAAGCAAAAATTCCTCCAGATATGCGAGGCTTCAACTGGCCAGTGGACTTTGCAGAAACGTGATTTCGCTCGCAGATGCGACAATTTGTTCCGCAGAAGTGGAACTGCGCAGAAACATTAAGGACCGAAATATGGTAATTTCGCCATTTTTCGATTTGGCAATTTTTGGAGATCGGGTCTTGGGCGATTTTGAGGATTTCTTCACGACTTCAACTTGGGTAAGTGATTTAAATCCGAAAGTGATTATATTTCATAAAAGCATGGTTATATTCTTCGTTTAATTCAAGTTTTAATGAAGGAAATTGGGATTTCTATGAAACTTTTCAAAAACGGAAATTCAAGATTTGGAGGACGATTATTATTGGAATTCGATAAAACTGGTATGGTTGAACTCATATCGGAATGGGTGTTATGATTTCATGAAATTTATGTCGGGTTCCGAGAGACGGGCACCGCGTTGACTTTTGGTTGACTTTTAAATGTAAAATTTTAAGTCGACGTTTTATTATTCAGAATTATTTTTGATGAATTTTAATGAAGTTATACAATTAATTTGGATAGATTTGAGCTGTCCGGAGGTTAATTCAAGCAAGAAGGCTATTTTGGAATATCGGCCTAACTTCAAAAAGGTAAGTATCTTGCCTAACCTTGAGTGGGGGAATTACCCCTTAGGCATTGAGTCGTATGTGCCATTTGTATAATGTGAAAGCCGTGTACGCGACGTGACGAGTAAGTACTCGGGTTTATACGTACAAATTTTGTTGGTTTAAAGTCGTGGGCATTTTTTAAGTATTAAGTTGGAAATTGCTGGCACTTATTAAATCCTTATTTGTCATGCCTTGTTCTTTGTTTGTCGACTTTGTTTTATATGATAATTTAGTGTGATTGCTACTTTGAATTGTATGTGAATTCCGTGTGCTTGTTGAGTTGACAATTCTTGGAAATAATTACATTATGGATTTTTCATATGTAAATAATTAATTAAATAAGTTTAAATTGAGACGTTAATAAATTTATCATAAATTTGGATTTAAGAAGGGGTTATTCTTGCTGAGTTATTTTTCCATCTCCCCTGTTGCATATTTACTTTTGGGACTATGAGGCGGTACCTCGGGAGATCCTCCTGTTGTGTATTTACTTTTGGGACTACGAGGCAGTACCTCGGGAGATCCCCTGTTGCATGTTTACTTTTGGGACTATCCCCCGTTGCATATTTACTTTTGGGACTATGAGGTGGTACCTCAGGAGATACCTTGTTGTATATTTACTTTTGAGACTACGAGGCGGTACCTCAGAAGATTCTCCTATTGTGTATTTACTTTTGGGACTACGAGGTGGTACCTCGGGAGCGCCCCTGTTGTTTACCTCTATTTGTTGTGTTGTTGTCTTTCTATAATTTCTCATTATTCACTTCTCAGTCATTTCATTATATTATTATGTATTCTGTCTTGTGAATTGTCCGTGCGGTTATGAAAGAAATATGGGCACGAGGTGCCGGAGAAATATGATGATTTTATTATTGACACGTGAGTTGTCCGTGCAGTTTTGATAGAAATATGGGCTTGGAGTGCCGTGAAAATATGAAAGTGGGCTGAGACCCGTAATCTTTATGATTATGAAGTGAGGTATCATACGGTGATTTTACTTAAAAGAAATTATATTCGAAATATTTTAATTGAAAGAATTATATTCGAAAAATTTTATTTGAAAGAATTATGTTCAAAAGATATTTATTTGAAAGAATTATATTGGAAGATATGTATTTGAAAGATTTATATTCGTAAGATAGTTATTTGGAGAAAGTATATTCGAGATATATTTAATTGAAAGGATTACATTCTAAAGATTTTTATTTGAAAAACTTATAGATAAAAGATAAATATTTTGAAGGACTTGATTAATTGGTTGTACTTGCCTTCATGATTCGTTTGAGCAATATTTATGGTGTTCTTGTTGAATTGCTGTCTATATCACTAGTAAATTATTGTTGCTATCACTGCTATCTGTTTTCTATTATTTTTGTATGCTATGTTGCACAAGTTATTAGACTAGTGAGTGTTTTGACTGTAGCTCGTCACTACTCCACCAAGGTTCATTTTGCTACTTACTGGGTACCGACTGTGGTGTACTCATACTACACTTTGCATATTTTTGTGCAGATCCAGGTATTGGAGATATCAGACTCAGGCATAGTTAGTGTATCGATAGCAAGGATTCAAGGTAGAGTTTCTTGGTCGTCGCAGTCCCTTGGAGTCTTTCTATTTTATTGTACTGCCAACTCTTATTCGAACAATATTGTATATTTGATACTTGAGATCATTGTATGTATTCAGTTAGAGTTAGTGACTCAGTATTACCAACCTTGGGAGGTTGTTTGAATATTTCCGTTGTTGGTTTTGACACTTGTATTGAATTAAAAAACAGGATTGAATTGTTATTATGATCGGCTTACTTAGTCTTAGAGACTAAGTTCTATCACGACGCATGTGGTTGGATTTAACAGTATATAATTTATTCCAACAGTATATTGTTGTAATATACAATATAGTGTAATATTATATTGTTACAATTTGATCCTTTTTATTTTTTTTAAAATTTCTCGTCGGAACCTTTCTTAATGTTTCGATGGAGTTTTCATGCATTTTTAATCTTTTTCTAAACAAAAATATTTACTTTTAAATGTTAAATGGGTGTTGTGGCTAAAGTTTGAGCCAATTAGTGCAGATTTTGTACTAGATTTGTAAAATTTGGGTTGAAATTGAGTTGAACTAGCGAAGAAGACGAATTTATATTGTATATCAAAATAGTATACTTGTATACCAGTTTGGTATCATAGATAAAGGACTGAACTCTTTTTTGAAGGAATGAACCAGACCATTATTCTGTCAGTATATGATATATGCCATGTAGGTGTCAAAGAGTACTAACGAGTTTTTTTTGTTAAAGGAATGAATCAGTCCTCTATGATATCCTACTAGTATATAATATATACCATGTTGGTATCTTTTTCACTTGAACCTTTTTCAATATTTCAATACAATCTTCATGCCTTTTAAATTTTTTTCTTAAACAAAATAATTTAGCTTGAAATATTTAATGGATGTTGTGGCTAAAGTTTTTAGCCAATTTGGTAAAGATTTTGCACTAAAATTGTAAACATTAGACTGAAATTAAGTTGAGCTAGCGAAAAAGATAAATTTATACTATACATCAAAATAGTATATGATACATACCATAGCATATACTCTTTTTTAAGGGCTGAACTCTTTTTTTTAAGGAATGAACAAGACCTATATTATATTAGTATATGATATATACCATGTGGATATCATAGAAGACTGATGAATATTTTTTTTGTTGAACGAAAAAACTAGTCTTATGTGATACACTGTTAGTATATGATATATACTAGGTTGGTATCATCAAGACTGAGTACGTTACTAGAAGAAATGAACCGGACCACTATAATACCATACTAGTATATGATATATACCATACATGTATCATATAGTACTGAGTGTTTTTCTGAAGAAATGAACCAAACCTCTATATTACCCTATTAATATATAATAATATATCATGTAAGTATCACACTATGTTGCAACAATATACTTCAACTGCTACTAATATATTATTTGTAACGACCCGATCGGTCGTTTTGAGTTCTAGCGTATTGTTCAGCGGTTTGAAGCCTTGAGTAGCTTCACTTTAGGTATTATGACGTGTACGTGTGGTCAGAATTGAATTTCGGGAGTTTGGGATTTCATTTGGAAAGAAAAGTCTATTTTCGAAAGCTTTAAGTTGGAAGAACTCACTAGGGTTGGACTTGTGAGTAAACGACCTCAGAATCAGGATTTGACGGTCCCAACGGGTTCGTATGATGATTTTGGTCGCATGAGCGTGTCCGGATGTTGATTTGGAGGTGCGTAGTTTATTTCGGCGTCAATTGGCAGAAGTTAGAAATTTAATGATTTATGGGAAGTTTGACCAGGAGTGGACCTTTTGATATCAGAGTCGGATTCTGATTCTGGAAATTGGAGTAGGTCTGTAATGTCAATTAGGACTTGTGTGAAAAACTGGGGTCAATCGGACTTGATTTGATAGGTTTCGGCATAGGATGTAGAAGTATGATGTTTTAAAGTTTATTAGGCTTGAATCGATGTGCGATTCGTATTTTTAGCGTTGTTTGATGTGATTTAAAGGCTTGACTAAGTTTGTTTGATATTTTAGGACTGGTTGGTATATTTAATCGAGGTCCTGGGGGCCTCGAGTGGTTTCTGGATGGTTAACGGATCGATTTGGACTTGTGTGAAGGGATGAAGTGCACTAGCTCTGGTGTAATCGCACCTGCGCGAGATTGACCGCAGGTGCGAGCTCGCAGAAGCGAGCACTTGGGCGCAGAAGCAGACCTGGAGAAGGTGGCATGTGGTCGCAGGTGCGACGTGAAGACCGCAGAAGCGGAGTCGCTTCTGCGGAGGAAGGAGCGCAGAAGCGAAAAGGCCTGGGAGGTTTGATGATCGCAGAAGCGGAAAGGCCCGCAGGAGGGTGTGCAGAAGCACTCCTTGGCCGCAGAAGCGGAAGCGTAGATGCACATTTGGGTCCGCAGATGCAAACGCACCTGGACTAAGTTAGAATCGCACCTGCGATGAAAATTCCGCAAGTGTGTCTGGTGTTCCGCAGGTGTGGAAAGTCGGCTAGGCAGATTGTTTTAAATCGGGGTTTTGCTCATTTCCCTCATTTTCTCACTTGGTTGGGGCAATTTTGGAGAGTTTTAAGGGGACATTTTCATCAAGCAATACAAGGTAAGTGATTCTCACCTATTACAAGGTAAATATATAGTTTGTATAAGGATTCAAACATGGTAATTAGTAACAATTTGGGATTTTTGGAAGAAACCCTAGAATTTAGTATTTTTGGATTTTGACCACGAAATTGGACATGGAATTGAGAATAAATTATATATTTGAGTTCGTGGTATTATGGGTAAGGTTTATCTTCAAGAATTTTCGGAATTCGGATACATGGGCCCAAGGGTTGATTTTATCGACTTTTCGAATAGAGTTGGGAAATGTTTAAAATGATTAATTATGGGTATTAGAATATATTTTGATTGGTTTGCGCATTTGTTTGAATAATTTTGGATCGACGGGCATCGATTTGGGGTGTTAGAGAGGCTTTGGAGCCGGTTATGGAACTTCAGAGCGAGGTAAGTCTCATGTCTAACTCTGTGAGGGGGAAACTACCCCTAGGAGATGTATTTGTTATGTGTTACATGTTGTGGGGGCTACGTACGCACCAGGTGATGAAAGTCCGTGCGTAGCTAGATTCATGTTATGTCCGGGTAGACTTAGGTTTCCGCCATGCTATAACTTTACTATTTGAGTTGTCTCTTTTATATTGAATTCCCTTATATTACGTTGAGACGTGAGACTAGACTTGTGTAGAGTGATATACTTGCTATTGTAGATATTCGACGGGCTTCATGATTAGCCGCAAGATAATTGTACTCCTCTTACGAATTTCTCCCACGTTATGCGTTCTCACCGAAAGGTTTCCCTTAAAAGTTTATAACTCACACGTCTATTAGTGAGTGGGGTCAAGGACCCGTCAAAACTTCTTATTCTAATGGGATCGGGCCGTTCGCCTTGGCAGGATAGATACATGTATGGTTCGTGTAGTTCGACCCTCGGCAGTGCGCAACACTATGATGGATCAGGTCATACGCCTCGACAAGATTTATGTACCATACTCTCATGGGAGCGGGCCTGTCACGACCCAAAATCTCACCTGTCGTGATGGCACCTATCTCAATACTAGGCAAGCCGACAATCTCAATAAACCACCATATTTTTTAAATTAGAAAATATAATAATTAAATTCAGCGGAAGAAATCTCACAAATATAGATATAAACACTCTCCAAAACCCAGTGTTACTGAGTACATAAGCATCTAAATGAATACAAAGCATGCATGACTAAAAACACCGTCTGGCGGTATAGAACAATATAATAACTGAGAGAAAGAGAGAGTCCAGGTCAGCGGACGCTAGGCAACTACCTTGATAGTCTCCAACGGATAACACTCTAAGATATAACAGTCGCCGTGTCCGAAAGCATCTGGATCTGCACACGAGGTACAGAGTGTAGTATGAGTACAACCAACTCAATAAGTAACAAGACTAACCTCTATGCTGAAACTAATGATGAGCTCTACAGGTACAGTCCAGTATAAATAATGGTACATAAATGTAGGCATGCTTTCAAGTTCAACAGTTAAACTCACTACAAGTGAAATAGATCAATATTGCATGATATGAGGATTATGACATCTCAGTGGAAAGATCTCATGTAATACTAGTCACAAATCATTTGGTCACTCGGTAGTGTTTATGGACAATCCGGCCCAGGGATATTCCATCCCGTATATATATATATATACACACACATAGATTAATAATCAGTCTCTCAGTACCGTATAAGGCCAATCCAGCCCTGAGAAATTTATCCCCAAATGTAAATGATACGGACAGACAAGAGGGGTTGCTCTGATGGTAAGCAACCTCCACTTCTAACCAAGAGGTTGTGAGCTCGAGTCACCGCAAGAGCAAGGTGGGGAGTTCTTGGAGGGAAGGATGCCGATGGTCTATTGGAAACAACCTCTCTACCTCATGGTAGGGGTAAGGTCTGCGTACACACTACCCTCCCCAGACCCTACTAGTGGGATTATACTGGGTTGTTGTTATTATTGTTGTTGTAAATGATACGGACAAGATCCATGTCCAGGTAAATTCATCACAATATAAATAAGTAAGGCAAGTCCATGCACTGGGAAAATCCATCCCGAATATATATAATCATCTACGCTCACTTGAGGTGTATACAGATTTCGGAGGGGCTCCTTTAGCCCAAGCGTAATATAAAGCCGATATGGCCTACTGCAGGCGGGCAGTCCCGATCCGTATAATAATAAAGCCTATAAGGCCTGCTGCAGGCGGGCAACTCCAATCCATATACTAATAAAGCCAATAAGGCCTGCTGCAGGCGGGCAACCCCGATCCATATAATAATAAAACCAATAAGGCCTGCTGTAGGCTGGCAGCCCCGATCCATATAATAATAAAGCCAATAAGGCCTGCTGCAGGCGGGCAACCCGATCCCATAAATATCCTCACAATGAATGAGCATGACTGAGCATGAAATATATATTTTAAAATAATTAATTTAACAGCAACACGATAAGTCCTAAAATATCGACACGTAGCCTAAACATGATCTTTAATAAGAGCATCAGCTCAATTTCTCTAATACGTGGGAAATGTTCAGATAGTAACATGATTATTTAATTTTTACAACTTCATAGAATTTATTCAAGTCACAGTTTCAATGTTGTACGTCCACACTCTCGTCAACTATCGTGTGCGTCACCTCCAAACAATTCATATGACACTAATTCGGGGATTCATACTCTCAAAACCAAATTTAGAAGTGTTACTTACCTCAAACCGTGTAATTTCTTACTCTGCAATGCCTTTGCCTCGCGAATTGGTCTCCGAAAGCCTCGAATCTAGTCACAATTAATTTGATTCGGTCAATGCAAATTATAGGAATTAATTCCATATGAAAATACTATTCTTTTCAATAAAATCCGAAATTGCACTCAAAATTTGCCCGTGGAGCCCACGTCTCGGAACCCTAGAAAAGTTACAAAATATGAATGCCCATCCAACCACGAGTCCAACCATACAAATTTTACCAAATTCCGACATCAACTCGACCTCCAAATCCTCAATTAAAGTCTATGAAAATTTCTACCATTTTCAACCCAATTCACTGATTTAGGGATAAAAACAACAATGGATTTAGGTATTTTAACCAAAATTGAGTTAAGAACACTTACCCCGATGTTTTCCTTCAAAATCTCCCGA
The DNA here is from genome assembly GCF_000390325.3 of Nicotiana tomentosiformis. Taxonomy (NCBI): domain Eukaryota; kingdom Viridiplantae; phylum Streptophyta; class Magnoliopsida; order Solanales; family Solanaceae; genus Nicotiana; species Nicotiana tomentosiformis. The sequence goes on from NC_090817.1 coordinate 144,893,350, forward strand.
AAATCGCCTCTCCCCGAGATCCAAATCGTTAAAATTGGAAAATGGGACGAAGTCCCATTTTTAGATCTTAAACATTCAGTCCAGGTTCGCATTTGCGAATGAACAGTACCTCCTATGAACATTGTTCGCAATTGCGAGTGAACAGTGTTTTCGCAATTGCGAATGAACAGTACCTCACCAGAAACCAGCAAACTCAAACTTCTCTGAAATGATCCGAAACCACCCTGAAAATCATCTGGGACCTCCCGGACACAAACCATATATGAATGTCAATCATAACATATGCTACGGACCTTCTTGCGACCTCAAAACACTGAAAAGAGATCCTCTTGAACCGATATTGACCATGGTCAAACCCCAAAATTTCTTAACTTTACTAGTCTCTCAACCAATGATCCAAAAATTCAACCAAGCCCCTCGGGACCCGTCAATTCATACCTACAAGTCCTAAAGCATCATACAAACTTAGTCGAAACTTCAAATTACATCAACAATGCTAGAACCACGAATCATACCCCAATTCAAGCTTAATGAAACTAAGAAATTCCAGCTTCTACATTAAATATCGAAACTTATCAAATCACGTCCAATTGACCTCAAATTTTACACACAAGTCATAAATGACATAACAGAGCTATGAAAATTTTCAGAACTAGATTCTGACCCCTATGTCAAAACGTCAACTCCCCGGTCAAACTTCCCAAAAATTCAATTTTCGCCATTTCAAGCCAAATTCTACCACGGACTTCCAAATAATTTTCCGAACACGCTCCTAAGTCCAAATTCACCATACGGAGCTATTGGAATCATCAAAACTCCATTCCGGGGTCGTTTAGACATAAGTCGATATTCGGTCACTAGTTTTACTTAAGCTTCCAAAACAAGAATTGTTTTTTCAATTAAATCCTAAATCATCCGAGAAACCAAACTTGACCACCCTCACAAGTAATAATACATATTTCAAAGCTTCTCGAGACCTTAAGCCACCGAACGGAATGCTAATTCTCAAAATGACAAGTCGGGTCGTTACATTCTCCCCCATTTAGGCATACGTTCGTCCTCAAACGTGCCAAGAGTTGTTTCTAAACCTTCAAATCACTATTTCACCTTATCACGCACATACCTGGGGGCGATCCTACGTCACCATATTCCATATAGGCCTGACGACACCACATACATTACTAATTTAGCAGTAGCCCATAAACCTTGGAATCCAATTTCCAACATCCAAAAATTTCTTTTCAAGACCCGAATCTCACATCTACACTCTGTATGAGTCTTAACAAGTTGTATTAAGACTTAGCCATAACTCCAGATGTAGTCACATGATATACCACACAAACCGCATACTCGCAATAGTTTCTAATCATTGTAGCTGCTAAAAAAACCCGATACCGGTATTAAATCCCATATCAAACAACACCTCATTCCAAAACCTTCATACACTGCCGATAATGAAAAAACAAGCAAAATTTCATGATCACTTACCAGATCAACAAGTCACAGAGCTTTCCCTCGTTCAACAAGTACCATAGCCAACCGAATTCTAAATTATTCTTCCAACACGTTGTAATCAAACCTGATAGTATCCATTCTAGGTCCAATGACCTTATATCACCAAACACAACAATTTTAGCTATTCCAGTGTAATCTTGCCTTTCCAACACAGAATATTATTTAAAACCAACTCATCAAATTCTGTGAAAAGAACATGTGTGTGTGTATGTGCACATTGTTTTTTGTTTTCTTCTCAAATTGCCCTGATTAGGCGATAGCATAGCATGTAGGGGAATGAAACATCTAATCAGATAAATGATCAAGGAAACAGAAATTTCACACACTGCACGTACAACTCACCTGCTAACAATAGAACCCGCCAGGTATAGTCCCAATTACTACGCAATCACTTAATCTTTCTGAGTCCAAACTCATTAACAAGACATGAGAATTTAATCTATCCCACAATTTAACAACGTGAAAGATCCTTCAATACACTCACAACTTGAGACTATACATCAAATCAAGACAGAAATCAAGTACCCAATAGCAAACTCTTGAGTCATAAGTAAACTTCATTCGTCACATTCAACCCATCTGAACACATCCCGCAATCACATCATACTTATCATATAGCCATTCAACCGCTCATCGAGCCATAAATTCCACTCATAGGGACACTACCGGAAATATGAGTCTAAATGTAAAAGTTCACACAACTGAAGCTACCGAGCTTAAGCTGTGGTTTAACCCTCGCCTCAAGTCCTCCAGAATGGCCCATCACCAAAACACATAATACATATCACGAACCTCGTTCATGGAATCACAAACCAGTGATGCACAACTGATACCAAGCGCTCACATGCGCACACGAATGCGTGGAAGGAATTCAAAGAGTTATGTTTCAAGTGGAATCAATTCCGCATGATAGAATACAAGAAAGTGAAATTTTTTAAGGGCTCGGAAGCCTATCGAAGATAAGTACAGACGTCTCCGTACCGATCTGCAAAACTCTACTAAATCTGCTCATGACTCGTGAGATCTATGTAACCTAAGCTCTGATACCAACTTGTCACGACCCAAAATCTCACTTGTCGTGATGGAGCCTATCTCAATACTATTCAAGCCGACAATCTCAATAAACCACCATATCTTTTAAATTTGAAAACATAATAATTAAATTCAGCGGGAGAAATCTCACAAATATAGATATAAACACTCCCCAAAATCCGGTGTCATTGAGTACATGAGCATCTAAATGAATACAAAGCCTGACTGATTAAAAACACCGTCTGACGGTATAGAACAGTATAATAACTGAGAGAAAGAGAGAGTCCAGGTCAGCGGAAGCCAGGCAGCTACCTTGATAGTCTCCAACGGATAACACTCTGAGATATAACAATCGCCGTGTCCGAAAGTACCTGGATATGCACACGAGGTGCAGAGTATAGTATGAGTACAACCAACTCAATAAGTAACAAGACTAATCTCTGGGCTTAAAGTAATGATGAGCTCCGCAGGTACAATCCAATATAAATAATGGTACATAAATGTAGGCATGCTTTCAAGTTCAACAGTTAAACTCAGTACAAGTAAAATAGATCAATATTGCATGATATGAGGATTATGACATCTCAGTGGAAAGATCTCATGTAATACTGGTCACAAATCATTCGGTCACTCGGTAATGTTTATGGCCAATCCGGCCCAGGGATATCCCATCCCGTATATATATATATATATATATATATATATATATATATATATATATATATATATATATACACACACACACACACACACACACATCGACTAATAATCAGTCTCTCGGTATCGTATAAGGACAATCCAGCCCTGGGAAATTTATCCCCAAATGTAAATGATACGGACAAGATCCATGTCCAGGTAAATTCATCACAATATAAATAAGGCAAGTCCATGCCCTAGAAAAATCCATCCCGAATATATGTAATCATTTATGCTCACTGGGGGTGTGTACAGACTCCAGAGAGGCTCCTTCAGCCCAAGCATAATATAAAGTCGATATGGCCTACTACAGGTGGGCAGTCCCGATCCGTATAATAATAAATCCTATAAGGCCTGCTGCAGGTGGGCAGACTCGATCCATATAATAATAAAGTCAATAAGGTTTGATGCAGGCGGGCAGCCCCGATCCATATAATAACAAAGCCAATAAGGCCTGCTGCAGGTGGGCAGCCCCGATCGATATAATAATAAAGCCTGCTGCAGGCGGGCAGTCCGATCCCATAAATATCCTCACAATGGATGAGCACGACCGAGTATGAAATGTATATTTTAAAACAATTAATTTAACAGTAACACGACCCCATGAGTCCCAAAATATTGGCACGTAGCCTAAACATGATCTTTAATAAGAGTCTCAGCTCAATTTCTCTAACACGTAGGAAATGTTCAAATAATAACATGGATGAGCATGACTGAATATGAAATGTATATTTTGCACACAAGTCATAAATGATATAACGGAGTTATAAAAATTTTCAGAACTGTATTCCGACCCCGATGTCAAAACGTTAACTCCCCGGTCAAACTTCTCAAAAATTCACTTTTCGCCATTTCAAGCCAAATTCCACTACGGACTTCCAAATAATTTTCCGAACACACTCCTAAGTCCAAAATAACCATACGGAGCTATTGGAATCATCAAAACTCCATTCCGAGATTGTTTACATATAAGCCGACATCCGGTCACTTTTTTAACTTAAACTTCCAAAACAAGAATTGTTCTTTCAATTGAATCCCGAATCATCCAAAAAATCAAACTTGACCACCCTCGCAAGTCATAATACATATTTCAAAGTTGCTCGAGATATTAAGCCACCGAACGGAACGATAATTCTTAAAATGACAAGTCGGGTCGTTACAGGATCGTTCGTATCGACAATAAAATATATGTATCTATGGTTTGGCAATGTTATGATGGATCGGGTCGTACGCCTCGGCATTTCTATGAAATATACGCACTCGTAGCGCGTAGTCATCACAAATAATTAACGCAACTAGTGCCTTCATTGAGTTTAAATAAAATACTCACCTCAAACAGGCCGCAACCCTAAAATAATATGCTTCTGAGAACTCCCAGTTCCCCAAATTCAGAGAACACATGAACCATCGTAACTGATCACAACTCCAACACTCGAATGACTATCACATCCTTCATGCACGATCATCCCACTAGGAATATTTTCATAATTCTTCCGTGCCACATATCAATAATTTGAATATCAGCAGTCTATTAACTAGGTGAGTAACGCAATACTGATGAGATCCGAAAGTCAAAACACAATGCGCCTTTTGAAATGCGCACACTTCTCAGGGATTACCGAGCAGTTATAACATTGATATAAATATATAAACTGGCCATTCTGTCCAGAATTCGTGACTTTCCCATCAAGAATGAACTGCTACCTTGTACATGTAAATCTTAATCCCGCACAACACACCACATATATCATGCCATCATGTGACAAGCACAAGAATCTCATTATCAACTTTGAGTCACCAACAATTTACATACCCGGTTAGTTAGAAACTTTTCTCTTGCTTCCTTCCAGGAGGAAATCACAATACATAACACGTTCCCCACACCGGTAGAAAATATCAGGTTCAAACTGTGGTAGAAACTATCAAGAACAATTTGAAATCCATTTGCACCTAATCAAGCTATCAGAACTAAATTCCTCCAACTCGACCAAGCCACGCAGGTCATCAAACCCAAGAATATTGCCACCAAAACATTTGTAAAAATCTCACCACATCATAATTACCAAATGAACCGAGCATACCATTACCATACTGATCCAACTTGTTACCCATTTGTCCTATTTTCTCCGAGTTTCTTCTGAATTACCCTTAAGTTGACATTTCTCCTTGTCAGAACACTACTATCCTTACCCCACAACTTACTACAAGACATCCTAACATAAAACCATACCGCCCTAAGGCCCATAAGCCATTGTATTCTTCTTAAGCACCATAAAAGTACCACAACCGAGACCTCCACATTGAAAAGACCTTATGTGGACTTAAAATTGTTCCTTTTTACCTTTCTTATACTAAAATATAGAATCTATAGTCATACAGAATTACTGCAAGTCCCGGCACCATCCGGTGTAGATAACCGATTCTAGCGATATACGAATCCGAAAAATTTTCAATTGCCACATATACATTTTGAATCCATTAGAACCCTCTCTAGAGTCACGCACTTTGCTCAAATCCGAATTGTACCGCCCAAACGGGCCGAAAGACATGTGCCCCCTTAGCACAACAACACCCAAAGAAGTAACCTTGCCTTAACACCACCGATCAAATTCATACTTCGTTCGTACTACATCCTTCACAATAACAACTCACTCATCCCATAATTTTAATATACTCAGAAAGCACAATATAACCTGTATCTAGGAATTTTCTTGCTCGAGTCATCCTCGATATCAATCTTTGCAAGTCATAACCGAATCACATATATGCCTCAAACCGAAACCAGTATAACATATAATCATGAAATCAAATCGTCAATATCAGGCTCCCCCACATGGCTCAAAGCCATAGAATAAAATATTTCATAACTCACAATATCCATACTCTATTACTGCCATAATACTACAGTCAGTTCAACAAAAATTCTTCACAAGCTCAGGTAACACAAACCATAAAATACCTCAATTCATCTGCTAAGCTCGCCTTCATTCTCGTGACAGTCAAGTCAACTTTCTCAACCAGATTCAAATTCAAATCTCAGCACATACACTCCGCTGGTAGAAAAGAAACTCTCCACTCAACAATATAAGGAACACACCTACGTAGATTACTCTGTAGGAGATAACCCACATGCTTAGCCTCAAATTGGCATCTTGTTATACCCTTTCGCAGCCACAATTACTACGCAATCACTTAATCTTTCTGAGTCCAAACTCATTAACAAGACATGAGAATTTAATCTATCCCACAATTTAACAACGTGAAAGATCCTTCAATACACTCACAACTTGAGACTATACATCAAATCAAGACAGAAATCAAGTACCCAATAGCAAACACTTGAGTCATAAGTAAACTTCATTCGTCACATTCAACCCATCTGAACACATCCCGCAATCACATCATACTTATCATATAGCCATTCAACCGCTCATCGAGCCATAAATTCCACTCATAGGGACACTACCGGAAATATGAGTCTAAATGTAAAAGTTCACACAACTGAAGCTACCGAGCTTAAGCTGTGGTTTAACCCTCGCCTCAAGTCCTCCAGAATGGCCCATCACCAAAACACATAATACATATCACGAACCTCGTTCATGGAATCACAAGCCAGTGATGCACAACTGATACCAAGCGCTCACATGCGCACACGAATGCGTGGAAGGAATTCAAAGAGTTATGTTTCAAGTGGAATCAATTCCGCATGATAGAATACAAGAAAGTGAAATTTTTTAAGGGCTCGGAAGCCTATCGAAGATAAGTACAGACATCTCCGTACCGATCTGTAAAACTCTACTAAATCTGCTCATGACTCGTGAGATCTATGTAACCTAAGCTCTGATACCAACTTGTCACGACCCAAAATCTCACTTGTCGTGATGGAGCCTATCTCAATACTATTCAAGCCGACAATCTCAATAAACCACCATATCTTTTAAATTTGAAAACATAATAATTAAATTCAGCGAGAGAAATCTCACAAATATAGATATAAACACTCCCCAAAATCCGGTGTCATTGAGTACATGAGCATCTAAATGAATACAAAGCCTGACTGATTAAAAACACCGTCTGACGGTATAGAACAGTATAATAACTGAGGGAAAGAGAGAGTCCAGGTCAGCGGAAGCCAGGCAGCTACCTTGATAGTCTCCAACGGATAACACTCTGAGATATAACAATCGCCGTGTCCGAAAGTACCTGGATATGCACACGAGGTGCAGAGTATAGTATGAGTACAACCAACTCAATAAGTAACAAGACTAATCTCTGGGCTTAAAGTAATGATGAGCTCCGCAGGTACAATCCAATATAAATAATGGTACATAAATGTAGGCATGCTTTCAAGTTCAACAGTTAAACTCAGTACAAGTAAAATAGATCAATATTGTATGATATGAGGATTATGACATCTCAGTGGAAAGATCTCATGTAATACTGGTCACAAATCATTCGGTCACTCGGTAATGTTTATGGCCAATCCGGCCCAGGGATATCCCATCCCGTATATATATATATATATATATATATATATATATATATATATATATATATATATATATACACACACACACACACACACACACACATCGACTAATAATCAGTCTCTCGGTATCGTATAAGGACAATCCAGCCCTGGGAAATTTATCCCCAAATGTAAATGATATGGACAAGATCCATGTCCAGGTAAATTGATCACAATATAAATAAGGCAAGTCCATGCCCTAGAAAAATCCATCCCGAATATATGTAATCATTTATGCTTACTGGGGGTGTGTACAGACTCCAGAGAGGCTCCTTCAGCCCAAGCATAATATAAAGCCGATATGGCCTACTGCAGGTGGGTAGTCCCGATCCGTATAATAATAAATCCTATAAGGCCTGCTGCAGGTGGGCAGACCCGATCCATATAATAATAAAGTCAATAAGGTTTGATGCAGGCGGGCAGCCCCGATCCATATAATAACAAAGCCAATAAGGCCTGCTGCAGGTGGGCAGCCCCGATCGATATAATAATAAAGCCTGCTGCAGGCGGGCAGTCCGATCCCATAAATATCCTCACAATGGATGAGCACGACCGAGTATGAAATGTATATTTTAAAACAATTAATTTAACAGTAACACGACCCCATGAGTCCCAAAATATTGGCACGTAGCCTAAACATGATCTTTAATAAGAGTCTCAGCTCAATTTCTCTAACACGTAGGAAATGTTCAAATAATAACATGGATGAGCATGACTGAATATGAAATGTATATTTTGCACACAAGTCATAAATGATATAACAGAGTTATAAAAATTTTCAGAACTGTATTCCGACCCCGATGTCAAAACGTTAACTCCCCGGTCAAACTTCTCAAAAATTCACTTTTCGCCATTTCAAGCCAAATTCCACTACGGACTTCTAAATAATTTTTCGAACACACTCCTAAGTCCAAAATAACCATACGGAGCTATTGGAATCATCAAAACTCCATTCCGAGATTGTTTACATATAAGCCGACATCCGGTCACTTTTTTAACTTAAACTTCCAAAACAAGAATTGTTCTTTCAATTGAATCCCGAATCATCCAAAAAATCAAACTTGACCACCCTCGCAAGTCATAATATATATTTCAAAGTTGCTCGAGATATTAAGCCACCGAATGGAACGATAATTCTTAAAATGACAAGTCGGGTCGTTACAGGATCGTTCGTATCGACAATAAAATATATGTATCTATGGTTTGGCAATGTTATGATGGATCGGGTCGTACGCCTCGGCATTTCTATGAAATACTCTTATGAAATCGTGCGCAATAGTTGGCAAGAAGCCATCATATCTGTGAGCTTTCCCTAATTGAACTATGACAACCTATCTGGTAAGGTCCATATTATATATACTCCGATTGAGGAGGTAACTACTAGCTGAGAGTTTGAGATATCTTTGAGAAGAGAGTTGTACCACGTATTTATACCTGTTATTTTCGTTTATTTACTCTTATTCACATCTATTTTCTCCTACTGTATCTATCTTATTGGACCTCTAGTAAGTGTCGATGTCGACCCCTCGTCACTACTTCTTTGGGTTAGGCTAGATACTTACTGGGTACGTATTGATTTACGTACTCATGCTACACTTGCTGCATTTTTTGTACAGGTATTTATATGTCTGATGGTCTTTTGGGCGCAACGACGTGGCTATTGTGGGGACTTTACCGTGGGCTGCATTCCATGTTACACTCCGCAGCCTAGAGAGTCTCCATCAGAGTTATTTATATTTTTCTGTCTAATTTGTATTCTAGACAGATGTTGTATTTTATTATATTTCCTAGCTGATGCTCATGCACTTGTGACAACGGGTTTTGGGGGTTCCTACTATTGTTTGTCATTGTAGATCACGTAGTTATTAATATTTTTTCCCTGTATATTCTATTTTATACTATTTAAGTAATGGAAAATTTAATTTCAAAATAATAAAATGAGTAATTAATGTAATAGTTCAGTGGAGCTTGCCTAACGGCTACGTTGGACGCCATCACGGCCTATAGTGGGTTTTGGGTCGTGACATTATTTTTGGTATATTATATGTTAGAATAAGTTGTTGCTGATAATTAATATAGAATTCTTTTTTTAATAAAAATGTACTATATCAGTTATATTTTTTATTAATATAGTAAAAATAAAAGGAAAAAATAAGAGCCAAAAAGGTGTATAATTAGATTATGAGAAAAATAGGAAATAAAGAAAAAAAATTTTGAAAAGAGAAAAATGCAATTAAAAAAAGGGAAGAGAAAACACTTATAATATTTAAATTGTTCTAATAAATAATTTAGAGAAAAAAATAAGAAAAAGAAAGGTAAAAGGTATATTATACCAATCGTTTCAAAAAAGGTAAATGAATATTTACTATATCAAATATCTTTTTCTATTGTATAGAAAAAAAAAAGAAAATTTAATAATAAGTGAATGAAATTGGATTATGGAGAAAAAAGAAAATAAAATAAAATAAGAGTTAAAGAAATTAGAAAAAGAACAAGAAATAAAGAAAATGAACAAAAGGAAAGAAAAAAAAGGAAATAAAAAAAAAGAAATGAAACTAGTCAAAATTGAGTGTTGAATCATATTATGGTGGGAAAAAAAAGATGAAGAAAAAAACGAGAAAAAATAAAAGGATAAAAGAAAGAAAAAAGAAGAAGCAGTGAAATAAAAAAGAAAAAGAGAAAAAAGAGATAATTACCCACAAAAGCTACAATGGGTAGAAAAGGTAATTAGTTTGATAGCTAGAAAAGTAAATGGGTGGGTAAGGGTAATTAGTTTGATTTTTGTAGATATTTTTTATTCTTTCCCTTTTACAAAGTGTGGGCGAGAGGCGAGGCATTTATCTAACACGGAGCGACGCGAAACCCTGCAGTGCGGGAATAAGCACAATGGGTATTTAATTTAATTAGTTTCCTTACTTTTGCTATTACGTTATCATATATATGGTATTATCACATTTTCATTTGGCTTTTAATTAACTTTTCACTTTATTTAATATTATTATTCATTACTTTTCTTTAATATAATATAGACAAATATATAATTTTTTTATCTTAAAATAAATAATTATTTTATTTTAAAAATAAAGCTTGAAATTCTTAAATTATTTAAGTTTATCAATAATATTTTTAAGTAAGATATGTATGTAGAGTATTTACGTTATAAAAAATTTATACATATTTTACATTAAAAAAAATATATGGTAAAAATACTGTATGTATATTTTACTTATGTAAAAATATGTTTGATATATTTGTGTGTCTATTATAATATAATATATATCTTCTCACAAACAAAGAATTATTAGAAGGAAAAGATTTTAACTTTTCCGTGATAATGGGATATATATATATATATATATATATATATATATATATATATATATATATATATAGGAAAAATGTTTTTCAATTGTAAATTGTAATTAAGAATAGTGAAATAATGAACGAGAAAAAAAATTATTTATGATATGAGAAATATGGAAGTTTTTTCAGGAATATGGGATTTGGCTAAAACTATACGTATTCAAAATTTAACGTTTAAATGCTAATAGCATGTAAATTAAAGCTGCTAGAAAACTTATTTATATTGTTATTTTTAAAATATTTCGAAAGACATGTTGCTTAGATAAAGGCCCTGCATGCCACATAAACCTCTCAATTCAAATTTTACATGTTGCCTTCTCCAACAACGTCTTTTACATCACTGTAAATTCTCGTCTTCTAAAACATCACTGCAATCTTACACTTCACAATATCCAAAGCTTGGGATTCTCTCTTCTTCCAAAATGGATGAAGCTCCTCCTCCTCCACATGATCCTCCTCCCCCATGCAATTAGATATGCAATTAGAAAATCTCCGGAACCAAGATATACCTCCTGATTTTCTTCACCTCATAAATGAGGAAATACCATCAATTTTGTAGAAATTTTCCTGCCAAACAATTTGGGTGTTAACAATTTTGATGGTGTTAATGATATTAACAATCTTAGAATTGTCAATGGCTAAGACATTCTGCATAATCTTAATGGGTTTAACGAATTGGACTTTGGAGTTAGAAGTTGGGCAAGAAAGAATTATAGGCAATTTGATTGGACTTGGTGGAAATAATGAAGGGTTTGGTTTTAGTGGAAATAATGAAGGGTTTGGTCCTAGATTAGAAAATGTTGAAATTGGAAATGAGCAACAAACTATAAGCCTAGCAAAGTTTATTATTTGGCCAAAGAAGATAATTCAGATCAAGACCAACATGACCGATATAATTTCTCAAATTGATATAGTCCAGGAAATAAAACATAATGGTAGCAAAACATTCATAAGAAGTGTATCCATCCAATTTTTTAGCCTATGGACAGGGTCAATAAAATTAAAGGCTTAAAGCTACACTTTTATAAGAGGTTTGAAAAAAAAATCACCTACATTTTTTTTTATCTAAATTTATTTTTAATGATAGTGGTTGAGCCATCTTGCATCCATCTTTATCATTCACTAGCAACATGCAACCTCCCACACATAGAAGTATATGATAACTCTTGCAATATTTTGAGAAACATTTAAGGTTAATACAATATTTTTCAAATTCTCATCACCTAATAATCTCAATTTTTACCTTTGAGTAGAATATCAAAAATAATTTTATATATTTTGGATAGTTCAAACCTATTTTACAGTAAAAAGTTATTTTTTTGCAAATGATTTTTTCCAATTTAATTACCTAGTAACATTAATTTTTTTTACCACAAAGTGCAATGTCGAGAATTTTACACTTAAATAGTACATATCTAATTTGAAGTAAAAAAATAATTCGATTTACTTGGGGCAACCAATAACATTGTCTTTGTGGTCTTGAGCTTGAAAGTCAACCTTGTATTCATGGGTGAAAGTCGTTAAATTGAAGGTTTGACTATATGCTAGATTAAGGTCCAAAGTAGTGGCGGAGCCATAACTCTATTAAGGGGATTAAAAGATAAAATATATATACACGTGAAGAACTCAATTGAATTCAACAGCTAATATACATATACATAATAATATTGACATTGCAAATATATTATAATTTTTCGACGAAGTGAATTTGTATGCAACCCCTGGCTCCGCTCATGGTTTTAGACTTCATAGTCTCATGACTTGTCATATTACACTGCCGCTTTAGTATCAGTAAATGGAGAGGGAAAGTAAGATATATCTAGAGATGAAGGTGGTTTTCTCACAATAAAATTAAATTATATTCTAATTAGCAAGAGAACTTGACACTTTAAACAGGAGTTGTTAATTCGGAAAATGCTCATTCATGTCAGTGAACTATACGAAATTTGACACATTTGCCCGTCGTTAAAAGGTGGACTCAATCCTACCCTTGTCGTGTATAAGGTGGTTCACATATGCCATATTTTAGACGGACCTCACTAATAAAATATTTAGCACCAGATTTTGACTCGTGTCACAATCTGGTGCAATTCATCTATACCCTGATTTAAATAACAAACCAACCCGACCTATCACCCTTATTTTATTAACCGGCCCGACCAAGTACCCTATTTTAATAAACCTCAATCCTATTTTATTAACCTATTCTCTCACCTCGCTTTCTTCTCCCAAATTTTCCTCTCACCATAGCTGCTCCATTAGGAGGTTTTCCCAAATTGACACAATTTAGAGTTACTTAGGTAGGGTTTAGTCTTTGAGTTCCAAGAAACTTGGTCCTTTATTTCTTTTCTTCGGTCATGAAATATCGCAAACATCGAGCTCTTCTAATCGGCGTGTAAGAAATTGTCGATGTGAAAATATTGCGTTCCATATCACTTCGTGAATTCCTGAAAATCCCGAGAGACGTTTTTTTAGGTGTTATAAACTTGATGCAAGTTAATGTTTTCTTTTAAATTTTCAGATTTTTGTTTATAGGATTTTTTGGGTTTTTGAATAATAATCAAATTTAGATGTTATGTTGCAGCCAATATCATGCGGCTATTGGGAATGGGATGATGACGAATTTCATCCAAGAGCCACTATTGTCATCAACAAATTAAAAAGGAAAAAAGGATACTCTTATTGGTGAAAATAATTACTTGAAGAAAAAAACTGACTTTTTTTAGAGAGACACCATGTATTTGAAAGAAAAAGTTATTGTTGTTCAGCTTGAAACTAAATCATTGAGGGATATAGTTGCTGATTTGGACGCATCATCTATTATTTAAAATCTCCCTTCCTCTACTGAAAACTATGGGAGATATGCAAAGAAGAGAGAAAATGTACTTGTTATGTTATTGTGCTTCCTTATTGGGTTTGTTGTTGGTTATGTATTACATAGTTAAGTTATGTAGGTTTTGAGTATTGGATGAAATGTAATCACATTTTGTGACTATACGAATGAATGGAATGTATGACTTTATGTAATTTTTGCTTGTGTAATGGTTTGATCTTAACGTAATGAGATCGCATGCAAAGGTTTAACCCAAAATGATGGTTTGAGCTTATAATGTATAGCTTAGAACGACTTTCACCAAAATTACTACACTTGTTATGTGATGACCCAAAATGTCATCTTTAAATTTAATAATTAATTTTGTATTCTAAGACCTCAAAAAGTACTATTTATCATTCCTTGACTTACGTGCGAAGTCTATAAAAATTTTCGGAAAGTTTTCAGGTGAAAAATGGATTAAAGTATGAATTAGAGGTTTAAAACTCAACTAAGTTGACTTTAGTTAATATTTTGAGCAAACGGACTCGGATCAGTATTTTGATAGTTTCGGTAGGTCCGTATCGTGAATTGGGACTTAGGCGTATACCCGGAATCAAATTCCAAGGTCCCTAGCCCAAGATATGGAATTTTGATAAAAAGTTAAAAGTTTAAGTTTAAATAGTGACCAGATGTCGAATTATGTGCAAACGACCTTGAAATAGAGTTTTGATGATTCCAACAGCTCTGTATGGTGATTTTGGACTTAGGAGCATGATCGAAATTTTATTTGGAAGTCCGTAGTGAAATTATGCTTGAAATGGCTAAAATAGGAACTTAAAGTTTGGAAGTTTGACCGAGGAGTTGACTTTTTGATATCGGGGTCGAAATCCAGTTTTGAAAATTTTCACAGTTCCGTTATATCTTTATGACTTGTGTGAAAAAATTGAGGTCAATCGGACTTGATTTGATAGGTTCCGGCATCGAACGTAGAAGTTAAAAATTCTTAGTTTCATTAAGCTTGAATTGGGGTATGATTCGTGGTTTTAGCGTTGTTTGATGTGATTTAGAGGTTCGACAAAGTTCGTATGATATTTTAGGACTTGTTTGTATATTTGGTTGAGGTCCTAAGGGCCTCGGGTGAGTTTCGGATGGTTAACGGATCAAAAGTGGGACTTAGCTGCTGCAAAAGCTATTGCAATTTTTCTGCTAGAAATGCTGTCAAAAATCGGGCTGCCTGCCAAAATCGAGGTCCCTGACAAAAATCGAGCCCGAGATCGAGCTCCCAAGATCGAACTGGACAGATCGAGCTCCCAAGATCGAATTGGACAGATCGAGCTCCCAAGATCGAACTGGACAGATCTGTAAGTTATAAAAATAAAGACATTCAACCCATTTGCCATTTTTGACAAACTTGAGCTTGAATAGAGGCGACTTTTGACAGATTTTTAAGGAAAGACATTTGGGATTAGTGATGCTAACTCGGATTAGTCAATATACACGAATATATCATTATTTTCACCATTTAATTAGTGTTTTGAGATAAAATGTTGGAAAAATTTTAAAAATCTCATAGAAACGAATTTTTGAGATTTTGGTGTCGATCCGAAGTCGGATTTGAGTGAAACTGGTATGGTTGGACCCGTAATTGAATGGGTTGTCAGATTTTGTGAGTTTCGCCGGATTCTGGAATATGGGCCCCACGAGTAATTTTTGAGCTAATTTCGGATTTTATTGAAAAGTGTAATATTTTCTTATGAAATTGATTCCTATAAATTTTTTATACTATATCGAATTAATTATGACTAGATACGAGTCGATCAGAGTCGGAAAAATCGAGGAAAAAGCACAATACTTGGTTAAATTGGAGCAAGTCGAGGTAAGTGACTTGTATAACCTTGTGTGAGGGAAATTTCCCCTAGGATTGGTACTGATGTGATTATTGAATTGTGTTAAAAGTCGTGTGCACGAGGTGACGAATGTATACATGGGCTAAATTATGAAAGATTATATTTTTAAATTGTGTAGATCACTGTTGCGCATTTATTAAATTATTTTATCTTGTTATATTCTTCATCATTGATCTGAGATATATACTTCAAATTTGTTTGATCTTTTCTTACTAATTGTTTTACCTGTTTAGTTGAAACTTGGTTTCTTTTATTCTGTGCATTATTTGAAGGTTGATTTTCTTTAAATTAAATATTATTAATATGAAGTATTTGATATTTTTAAACTTGATATTGAAGCAACGTATTAAAGATTTTAAAATATTATTTTCCTAAATTATTTACTCCTGAGTATTTTTGTACTCATTGTGATGGAGCCGTGAGCTCTTTATTGTGGAAGAATATTATTGTTGAATTATTAAGACATGAGTCGTGAACTCTTTATTGTAGAAAAGTATTATTGTTGAATTATTTTGACATGAGCCGTGAGCTCTTTGATTTTTTTTAAATTAAATATTATTAATATGAAGTATTTGACATTTTTAAACTTGATATTGAAGCAACGTATTAAAGATTTTGAAATATTATTTTTCCTGAATTATTTACTCTTGAATATTTTTGTAAGATTTTTGTACTCATTGTGATGGAGCATTGAGCTCTTTATTGAGGAAAAATATTATTGTTGAATTATTTTGACATGAGCCGTGAGCTCTTTATTGTGGAAAAATATTATTGTTGAATTATTTTGACATGAGCCGTGAACTCTTTATTGTTGAAATATTGTTGTTGAATTATTTTGGCAAGTTAAATTATTTGAGCACTTGAGATGCAAATTGTGATATTGATACGCATGCGGTGGTATAAGGTATGGGTATTAAAACACATGCGGTGAGATAAGGGTGGCTTGATACGCGTGGCTAGTAGGGGGAACTACTAGAAGTCATGTGGTGTGATAAGGATGGCTAAATCGTGGGATGCTATTTCGGGAAAAATATTTTCTTTCAAATAAATTGTGAAGGCTCCCGCGGTGAGATAAGGAAATGAGATATTGTGAATTTGTTTATGATTTGGGACTACGAGGCGGTACCTCGGGAGTACCCTTGTTGATATTGATTTATGGCCGCAGTTGCCTTTGATTATTGTTGTGATTTTCTTCAAGTTGAAAAGAATTATGTTTTGTTTCCACGAGGTATTTATTTGCCATTATTTGATGTAATTAAATGTGACATACTACTTGATTCATTTTCATTATCATTTTATCTTATAATATTGTTTAAATATTTTACCATGCCATTATTTATTCTCCAGTAGGGCCTGACCTGACCTCGTCACTACTCTATCGAGGTTAGGCTTGGCACTTACTGGGTACCGTTGTGGTGTACTCATACTACGCTTTTGCACATCGTTTTGTGCAGATCCAGGTACATCTTATCACACCACGCATCAGTAAACTATTTGTACGAGGAGACTTCGAGGTATATCTATCAGCGTCCGCAGACTCCGGAGTCCCCTTCTATCTTACTATGTTATTTTCCTTATTTGTTTTAGACTCTAATGTATAGAGATATAGAGAATAAATTCTTAGAAGCTTGTGACTTATTTCTACCGGGTTTTGGGAGTTGAAATTATTTGAATTGTAGTTTATTTATTTCAGATATTTATTATTATTCTGCATTGATAGGCTTACCTAGTCTTAGAGACTAGGTGCCATCACGACATCCTACGGAGGGAATTTGCGATCGTGAGAAGTTGGTATCAGAGCTCTAGGTTCATAATTGTTTTGAACTACAAGCAGGTTTAGTAGAGTCTTGCGGATTGGTACGGAGACATCTATACTTATCTTCGAGAGGCTATGGAACTGTTAGAAAATATTCACTTCTTTGATTCCTTATCGTGCGGCATTGATTTAGCTTGAAACATATATATTATATTCCTTTGTATCCACTCGTGTATGACATTGCGCATTCGGTATCAGTTGTCCGTCGACGGTTCGTGATGCCGCAGATGGACTACGAGGAAGCCTTAGATGCTCAAACATTGCCTCAACATATGGTTCCGACTGAAGATGCGTGCGTATTTAGAGATCACCTAGTGAATCATGTGGGGGTGCAACGGACGTTGGCGTCTGGTTGATTTATACGAGCTGTGAAGGTTATTATTGTGGATCATCGGACGTTGTGACCTATGACTTCACGTCGTCCACTATCAATGGGTGGATTGCGGGGTCATGTATTATATTAGTTTTGGCCTGAAATGTATATATGTGGTACTGAAAGGTTCCCTAAAATTTACACATGTTTAAGGCCTGAGATTTTGTAGAGGATAAGGTTGGGACTTGCGGTATGTCCGCCTCCTTAATAATCATATACTTCAGTACCAAAGAAGTTATAGAAACAACTCTAAATTTACAGAAGGTCTACTCAGCGTAGACGTCACGATTGCAGATTTTGGGGTGCTTTGGAGGAAATACAATTGTTGATGAGATTCTGGACTATGTGGTTCGTGCCAAGATTTGTCTGTATGAAGATCTACTTTTGTGATCGTTGTGCATAAATAGGGGTAAGGGTTACCCCAAAGAAGAATCGAAGAGTATGTTAAGAAATGGGTTAGCTCAACAGTGTTGATTCAGCATAACAAAAGAAGAAATTTGCCTTGGGAGAGATAATTCTCCACCAGTGTTCGTGGCAAGCCTATGAAGAGGGCAGACCAGCTAATGCAACACCGCCCACTTGGCTCAGTTCTCAGAAACACTTTTGAAAGAGTTTGTTTCCCGGACTCTCCGTAATGCGTGGCGCATAGGGTTTGAACGGTTGCGCCAGGTCACCATTGACGGTGTCAGAATATGCCATCAAGTTCAATAAGTTAACCGTCATACTCCTACTTTGCTTCCTACATCCAGAGGGCGAGTCCACATACTCATTAAAGAACTCAATTATGATCATAAAATTTTGTATGACTCGAGAGCTATAAGCTGATACTTCATTGCTGCTAGTTGTACAAATTACCAAGATATTAGAATGTGTTCGGGGTGAGGAAAAAGGAAACTAAGGAGACCAAGATGTCTCGAGGTTTTGGGGGATTCAGTGAATTCTACTCCACAAGTATAAATCATTATGGCAGGGGCTCGGGTAGTTGGCCAGCCCAGTCCGCACATCAGATTACTCGGGGTGCTCCAGTAAGTTCTTTTAATGTACCACCGACATGAGTTCCTACAATGCTTATTCCAGTTATCTGGCATAGACTCAATATGAGCAGCCAAACCTGCAAAGGGGTTGTTATGAATACGGTGATACTAGGCACATCATGAGAAAATTGTCCCAAACTTGGGAAAGACATATTTCATCAAAGCACTCAGGCTACGTGCCCCATTGAAGTTACTACACCACCCACACGACTAGTTAGGGGTGGAGGACGTGCGAGTAGAAGGCGTCCTAGAGGTGGAGACCCAGCCGTTGATATATTTTTATGGTATGGCGGAGGTCGCTACATCAGTTGGTGTCGTTACAGATACAACCTTGATATAATATAAAGGAATAATTTCCTTAACTTGATTCGGTTCTCAGTATCGAAACGAGTCCTTCTATGGTGCTCCACTTATGAGTGAGCTTCGTAATTCTATAATCTACTTATGTGTTTACTCCTATTGGGAGATTCTATGGAGATAACTACTCCTATCATTCCATGTTGGTCACTAATAAGAGTTGTGAGGATAAATGTGGCTTTATGTTACTCATTTCGGTAAGTTTTGATGTAAATTCTGAATAATTAATTACAAATTGTGAATTATATGCCCTACCGGTGTGGGGTTCATTATGTGTTGTGATTTTATTTAACGGAAATTATTTAGAAGGAGAAAATGAAAAGTTTCGATTGGCATGATGTGCATATTACTTGTGATTCAAAACTAAGGACGAGATCCTCGCATTTAATATAAACTGATATGTTTAAACCGGGCTACGAGCTGCGGTGAAAGTTATATAAGGACGAGATCCTTATGAGGAAAATTCTTGTGTTAAATTCTCCCTTGTGAATTTTAATATGTACTATACTACTAATAGGGAGTCATGCCTGTTAGGCTTATTTGAAAATACTTATATGAAGTCCTCTGTGCATACTTTCCAAATTTGTGTTGTAATTATTGAGTTTTAACCTACGAGATAGGTTCCCGCCCAGGTGACGTTAAATATGACTCATTATTTCAGGTAAATAATTTTGAGGTCTTCATGCCTCGTGTCTCGTTATCAGTATTGTGAAAGTTTGAAATGAGATTTTTGTTAACATGAAGTTAATTGACGATTCTGTAATTGATTATGAACAACTACTAAGACCAGATTGACCCAGAAGGGTGCTCCGTTCAGATGGACCGAGGAATGTAAGGAGAACTTCCAAAAGCTCAAGACAGCTTTGACTACAGCTCTAATGTTGGTATTACCTACAGGTTCAGGGTCTTACATTATGTATTGTGATACATCGCGTATTGACCTCGGCGCAGTGTTGATGCATGACGGTAGGGTGATTACCTACGCGTCCAGACAGTTAAATGTGCATGAGAAGAATTATCCTGTACCAACCTTGAGTTAGCATCTATTGTTCATGCCTTAAAGATCTAGCGGCATTATTTGTACGGTGTCCATTGCGAGGTCTACACTGATCACTGAAGTCTACAATATCTGTTTAAACAGAAGGATCTTAATTTGCGGCAGAGGAGATGGTTGGAGTTGCTTAAGGATTATGATATCACCATTCTCTATAATCTTGGGAAGGCCAATGTAGTGACCAATGCCTTGAGTCGTAAGGCGGAGAGTGTGGGCAGCTTAGCATATTTACCAGTAGCAAAGAGACCTTTGACCTTGGATGTTCAGGCCTTGGCCAACTAGTTTGTCAGATTGGATGTTTTCGAGCCGAGCCGAGTTTTGGCTTGTGTGGTTTCACAGTCTTCTCTTTATGACCGTATCAGGGAACGTCAGTATGATGACCCCTATCTGCTTGTCCTTAAGGACACAGTTCAGCATGGCGATGCCAATGAAGTCACTATTGGAGATGAAGATATATTACGGATGCATGGCAGGCTATGTATGCCAAATGTAGATGGTTTGCGCGACTTGATTTTTCATAAGGCTCATAGTTCGCGGTACTCCATTCATCCGGGTGCTGCAAAGATGTATCAAGACTTGAGATAGCACTATTGGTGGAGGCGGATGAATAAAGACATAGTGGAATATGTAGCTCGGTGCCTAAATTGTCACCAGGTGAAATATGAGTATCAACGACCAGGTGGATTGCTTCAGAAGTTGGAAATTCTAGAATGGAAATGGGAGCAGATCACTATAGATTTCATTGTTAGGCTCCCACGGACTCGGAAGAAGTTCGATGCAGTTTGGGTGACTGTGGATAGATTGACCAAGTCAGCTCATTTCATTCCTGTGATTACTACTTACTCTTCAGAGCAGCTGGCTCAGGTATATATTCACGAGATTGTCAGACTTCACGGTGTACCGGTATCTATCATCTCTGACCGGGATACACAGTTTACCTCACGATTTTGGAGGGCTGTACATCGAGAGTTGGGTACTCGTGTGGAGTTGAGTATAATATTTTACCCTCAGACGGACGGACAATCCGAATGCACTATTCAGATACTGGAGGATATGCTTCGTGCGTGTGTGATAGATTTTGGGGGTGCTTGAGATCAGTTCTTACCACTTGTGGAGTTTTCTTACAACAACAGTTGCCAGTCAAGCATTCAGATGGCTCCGTATGAGGCCTTGTATGGTAGGCGGTGCCGGTCCCTAGTGGGTTGGTTCGAACTAGGTGAGGCTAGGCTATTGGGTACAGACTTGGTTCAGGATGCCTTGGAAAAGGTTAAGTTGATTCAGGATTGACTTCGTACAGCCCAATCTAGACAGAAGAGTTATGCGAATTGAAAAGTTCGTGATATTGCATTCATGGTTGGTGTGCGGGTATTGCTCCGGGTTTCGTCTATGAAGGGTGTGATGAGGTTCGGGAAGATGGGCAAGTTGAGCCCTAGGTATATTGGGCCTTTTGAGATTCTTGAAAGAGTTGGAGATGTGGCTTACAGACTTGCACTACCAGCTAGTCTCTCTGCAGTTCATCCAGTATTCCAAGTCTCCATGCTTCAAAAATATCATGGCGATCTGTCTCATGTGTTAGACTTCAGTTCGGTTCAGTTGGACAAGGATCTATCTTATGTTGAGGAACCAATGGCTATTTTAGATAGGCAGGTTCGAAAGTTGAGGTCAAGGAACATTGCTTCCATGAAGGTTCAGTGGAGGGGTTATCCGGTCGAGGAGGCGACTTGGGAGACCGAGCTTGATATACGCAGCCGTTATCCACACTTATTCACCAGCTCAAGTACTTTTTCTAACTCCGTTCGAGGACGACCGTTTGTTTTAGAGGTGGAGAATGTGATGACCCAAAATGTCATCTTTAAATTTAATAATTAATTTTGTGTTCTAAGACCTGAAAAAATACTATTTATCATTCCTTGACTTGCGTGCGCAATTCGTAAAATTTTTCGAAAAGTTTTCAGGTGAAAAATGGATTAAAATGTGAATTAGAGGTTTAAAACTCAACTGAGTTGACTTTGGTCAACATTTTGAGCAAACAGACTTGGATCAGTATTTTGACAGTTCCGGTAGGTCCGTATCGTGAATTGGGACTTGGGCGTATACCCGGAATCAAATTCCGAGGTCCCTAGCCCGAGATATGGAATTTTGATGAAAGGTTTAAGTTCAAATAGTGTCCGGATGTCTAATTATATGCAAACGACCTCGAAATAGAGTTTTGATGATTCCAACAGCTCCGTATGATGATTTTGGACTTAGAAGCGTGATCGAAATTTTATTTGAAAGTCCGTAGTGAAATTAGGCTTGAAATGGCTAAAATAGGAACTTAAAGTTTGGAAGTTTGACCGGGGAGTTGACTTTTTGATATCGGGGTTGGAATCTAGTTTTGAAAAATTTTAAAGCTCCGTTATGTCATTTATGACTTGTGTGCAAAATTTGAGGTCAATCGGACTTGATTTGATAGGTTCCGGCATCGAACATAGAAGTTGAAAATTCTTAGTTTCATTAAGCTTGAATTGGGGTATGATTCGTGGTTTTAGCGTTGTTTGATGTGATTTAGAGGTTCGACTAAGTTCGTATAATGTTTTAGGACTTGTTGGTATATTTGGTTGAGGTCCTGAGGGCCTCGGGTGAGTTTCGGATGGTTAACGGATTAAAAGTGGGACTTAGCTGCTGCAAAAGCTGCTGCAATTTTTCTGCTAGAAATGCTGTCAAAAATCGGGCTGCCTGCCAAAATCGAGGTCCCTGACAAAAATCGAGCTCCCGAGATCAAGCTCCCAAGATCGAACTGGACAGATCGAGCTCCCAAGATCGAATTGGACAGATCGAGCTCCCAAGATCGAACTGGACAGATCTGTAAGTTATAAAAATAAAGGCATTCAACCCATTTGCCATTTTTGACAAACTTGAGCTTGAATAGAGGCGACTTTTGACAGATTTTCAAGGAAAGACATTTGGGGTTAGTGATGCTAACTCGGATTTAGTCAATATAACGAATATATCATTATTTTCACCATTTAATTAGTGTTTTGAGATAAAATGTTGGGAAAATTTTAAAAATCTCATAGAAACGAATTTTTGAGATTTTGGTGTCGATCCGAAGTCGGATTTGAGTGAAACTGGTATGGTTGGACCCGTAATTGAATGGGTTGTCAGATTTTGTGAGTTTCGCCGGATTCTGGGACATGGGCCCCACGAGCAATTTTTGAGCTAATTTCGGATTTTATTGAAAAGTGTAATATTTTCTTATGAAATTGATTCCTATAAATTTTTTTGACTGTATCGAATTAATTATGACTAGATACGAGTCGATTGGAGTCGGAAAAATCGAGAAAAAAGCACAATACTTGGTTAAATTGGAGCAAGTCGAGGTAAGTGACTTGTCTAACCTTGTGTGAGGGAAATTTTCCCTAGGATTGGTATTGATGTGATTATTGAATTGTGTTAAAAGTCGTGTGCACGAGGTGACAAATGTATACACGGGCTAAATTGTAAAAGATTATATTTTTAAATTGTGTAGATCACTGTTGCGCATTTATTAAATTATTTTATCTTGTTATATTCTTCATCATTGATCTGAGATATATACTTCAAATTTGTTTGATCTTTTCTTACTAATTATTTTACCTGTTTAGTTGAAACTTGGTTTCTTTTATTCTGTGCATTATTTGAAGGTTGATTTTCTTTAAATTAAATATTATTAATATGAAGTATTTGACATTTTTAAACTTGATATTGAAGCAACGTATTAAAGATTTTAAAATATTATTTTCCTAAATTATTTACTCTTGAATATTTTTGTACTCATTGTGATTGGGCCGTGAGCTCTTTATTGTGAAAGAATATTATTGTTGAATTATTAAGATATGAGCCATGAACTCTTTATTGTGGAAAAATATTATTGTTGAATTATTTTGACATGAGCCGTGAGCTCTTTGATTTTCTTTAAATTAAATATTATCAATATGAAGTATTTGACATTTTTAAACTTGATATTGAAGCAACGTACTAAAGATTTTAAAATATTATTTTTCCTGAATTATTTACTCCTGAATATTTTTGTAAGATTTTCGTACTCATTGTGATGGAGCAGTGAGTTCTTTATTGAGGAAAAATATTATTGTTGAATTATTTTGACATGAACCGTGAGCTCTTTATTGTGGAAAAATATTATTGTTGAATTATTTTGACATGAGCCGTGAGCTCTTTATTGTGGAAAAATATTATTGTTGAATTATTTTGGCAAGTTAAATTATTTGAGTACCTGAGATGCAAATTGTGATATATTGTGATATTGATACGCATGCGGTGGTATAAGGTGTGGGTATTGAAACACATGCGGTGAGATAAGGGTGGCTTGATATGCGTGGCTAGTAGGGGAACTACTAGAAGTCATGTGGTGTGATAAGGTTGGCTAAAACGCGGGATGCTATTTCGGTAAAAAATATTTTCTTTCAAATAAATTGTGAAGGCTCCCGCGGTGAGATAAGGAAATGAGATATTGTGAATTTGTTTATGATTTGGGACTACGAGGCGGTACCTCGGGAGTGCCCTTGTTGATATTGATTTATGGCCGCAGTTGCCTTTGATTATTGTTGTAATTTTCTTCAAGTTGAAAAGAATTATGTTTTGTTTCCACGAGGTATTTATTTGCCATTATTTGATGTAATTAAATGTGACATACTACTTGATTCATTTATATTGTCATTTTATCTTATATTATTGTTTAAATTTTTTACCATGCCATTATTTATTCTCCAGTAGGGTCTGACCTGACCTCGTCACTACTCTACCGAGGTTAGGCTTGGCACTTACTGGGTACCGTTGTAGTGTACTCATACTACGCTTCTGCACATCTTTTTATGCAGATCCAGGTACATCTTATCAGATCACGCATCAGTAAACTATCTGTACGAGGAGACTTCGAGGTATATCTGTTAGCGTCCGCAGACTCCGGAGTCCCCTTCTATCTTACTATGTTGTTTTTCTCATTTGCTTTAGACTCTAATGTATAGAGATATAGAGAATAAATTCTTAGAAGCTTGTGACTTATTTCTACCGGGTTTTGGGAGTTGAAATTATTTGAATTGTAGTTTATTTATTTCAAATATTTATTATTATTCCGCATTGATAGGCTTACCTAGTCTTAGAGACTAGGTGCCATCACGACATCTTACGGAGGAAATTTGGGGTCGTGACATGTTAATAGTGTGTAACTGCAAACAGTTCAAATATGCTCTTCAACTAAACGCTATTGAACAAATATGCCCTCCACAAGTTTTAGCTACAAACCAACAACCATAAATAACCTGAACATACATAATTTGAACATACACAACATGAACATACATAACATGAACATACACAACATGAACATACACAATCAACAGCTACAAACCAACAGCCAGAACAACAACCTGAACAACATTTAGAACAATATTCATTTGCATAAAATCATTTGAAGTCAAATAAAAGGTTTGAATTCACCAAAAACAAACTGCTAGAATTTCATCAAAAACCAACAGCCAGAGCAACAACCTTAATATAAGTTTTTAACACAGAGACATCTACCGCAAAAAGGTTCATAAACTTTCTAAATTTCACAATTTGATGCCATCTTCAATTTCTTCTTCTTTCTTGCTTCATCTCGGATCAGCTTAAGTGTGACAACTGATTTTCCCCTCCAAGTGCCTTAGTTGGTGAATAAGGTAAATTTGATGTCACTGCCACTCCATCTGCATCTTCACAAAATTGAATTCTTCTTGTTCCTGTTGGTGGCTTACATGCAGCTTTCTAACTACAAGTCTTGTTTCTGATTCAGTAATAACCATTGGCCTCAGAGGTGGATCTTCATCATTATCAATAACAGGACCATAGCCTTGTGATAAATCAGTTGTGGCATAAGAGGATTCTTGTGTCTGTTATGTCACAGGTTCACTGTCAAAGTCCATTCTTTCATCTTCAAAAGCAACATATGCAAGTGGAAATTCTGGAGCTGAGATCTGACTTGAACCACCTTTCTGGTGTTTCCTTTTCCTTGTTTTTGAAGTCTCTGTTGTGGTTTTCTCCTGGCACCCAAAAAATTAGAACTCTTAGAAGATATGAAAAATTAAAATTCTTAGAAGATGTAACAAATCAGAATTCTTTACCTTGAAACAGCCTCTAGCATTGTGGTTTTCACCACTACAATTATTGTATGTCTTCACAACTCCCTTTGTTGAGTAACTCTACTTCCCAATCCTCTTCCTTGCTTAATTTGGTTCCCTGGTTCTCTTCACTCTAGGTCTGCCAACATTTTTGGAAGCATCAGGAGGTTCCATTGCCTGATCTGGTTCTACTTTCCAAAAACAAATTTCCCTAATTGGCTAGAGCTTGTGATTGTAAGTCAATAAATATGCTTTTTTGCTATAGTACCAGTGGATTTATGACAATGGCTCATCCTACCAAAGTAAAAATATGTTAGTAATTAGATAACATTAGAATAATTCTGTGAAAGATAGTTGTGGCTCATACATTTTCATACAATATAGCCTTGATTGCATGGGGGCATGGGATACCAGATAATTTCCACACTCTACATATGCATCTTTTCTTTTTAAGATCCACATTATATCTATCATCACCTATACTAATTTTATATTTAAAGTCACCATTAAACTCAACCTTGCAGTAATGTGTTATTGCCCTATAGTCATTATACAGCTTCAAAGCATATAGACTGAAGTCACCATTCCATTTACTAATGTCATCTCCATTTGTAGCCAACAAATTCATAACTTTTATCCTTATCTCCTCTAACATCTTGATGATTTGCATATGTCTTGTTTTCAGAATCAATGCATTAGTGAAATTGTTGTCAACCATCATGTTTTTACACTGAGTACCAAAATATGCTCTGCACCAAGCTTGTGGTGGATAATTCAATAAGTCTTTAGCAACAGCACCATCATCAGATATCTCTCCCAACTTGGTAAGTTGATATTTGAAATCTTCTTCATAATTGCTCCAAGCACTCTACCATAAAAGTTTCTTCATCTGTCCAATTCTCCATTTTTTCCTACCAATTAGCTTCAATATATCTCACACAAAACCTGTGGTGAGCATTAGAAAATACATTCCTCACAGCATAAAGTAAACCCTATTGACAAAAGAAACATAAATGTGAGAAAGAAAACTAGACAAAATAGAATAAGAAAATAAATAAAAGATGACAGTAATACCTTTTGCATATCTGAGATGAAAGTAACTCCAAGACCATCATTTAGATCCAAAGAAGCCTTAGAAGCTCAAAAAACTATCCCCAAGTTCTAGCATTTTCCTTGTCTACCACAGCCCATGCAAGTGGGTGAAAATGATTCATGCTATCTTGACCAATAGCCACTAGCAACTGGCCCTTATATCTCCCCTTAAGAAAAGTACCATCCAGCCCAATCAGTGGTCTCAAGCCATCTTTCCAACCCATCTTCAATGCATTGAAGCATATATACATCCTTAAGAACTTTCTTTTTCCTTCTTCAAGGGCATCTTTAGAAATATTAATTACAACATCAGTGTCAGGATTAGATTATCTAAGTTCTTGCCCATAGGTATCAAGTTTCTTGTAGTCATCAACAAAACTGCCCTCTAACTTCTTAAGTGTCAAATTCTTGGCCCTTTTAAGCTTAGACATTGACACATTTAATTCAAACTCAGTCTCTAAATCATCTTTCATTTCCTTTAGGCTATACTGAGGATTATACTACACTTTTCTCTTAAATAGGTGTGCTAATGTATTTTGATCGGTCATAGGATTTTTGAAGCAAGAATCACATGAATGGACATCTTTCCATGTCTTCATTTGATAGTTATCACTATTGCCATCCTGTGAGATATAACATCTAAATGGACAACCAGTAGCACACTTATTGTTAGCCCTAGTTGAATAAGTTTTGATCACCTGCAAGCCTCTTCTATTAGCCAATGCATAGAAGTTTATTGTCCTTCTAGCTTCTTCAATATCCTTAAATGTAATACTCCAGCTACTTAAAATGTTATAACCTCTCAGTTACAACCCTCTTTATTTCTTTACTAATAGCTTCAAGTTCTGCAGAACCTTCTGAATCATCAAAAATACCACCACCCAAACTACTTTCACATTCAGAAGCTGCATCAATGTCTACAGAATATTTCTCTTTATGATGAATAATATTTTGACCAAACACCCTAGCTTCAAACTCATCCACATCAAAAAAGTTAATCACATTGAACTCTTTAGAGAATAAGTACTGAAGAGTCCTCATACCATCATCATCAGTTACTAGATAGTACCTCCCCGAAGGTCCAGTCACTAAAAGTTGCTCAACTGAGCTAAATCCTAAATTTTTGGTAAATTCTTTACAAAGACTTTTATAGTTGACAAGGTAAGAATCATAACCAGACAAAGTGTACACATGCTTCTGATCATACATTATTTCAGGTGAAAATACCTAATTACTCCCATAGTGAAATACCATGTCCACTTTAGCAATCATCTTTTGTTTATATCATATGCAAAGGAATAAAAAGAGCGACAAGTGTGGGCCACAACAGTAAGTAGAAAGGCATAAGCATGACCACAACCAGTTCGAGTAAAAAAATTTAAAAACATACGGTAATGAAGGACTACAACCAGACAACAAAATCATCAATTACAACACATTATTCACTTTATTTTATTCTTTAGTAGGATAAAGTGCCAAAAAGATATCAATAAACAACAACCCCATTATAAGACAAGAAACCCTAACCCCACATATAAAATACAAACAAACGAATCTCTGACATACAAATAGAAAAAAGAGAACAAGACAGAAACATAACATACTTGTTAAAAGCATCCAGCCTTCGACTTATCTCTGGAAACGAAACCCTAGAGGTCCAGCTTTGTGGTGTGGTCGGCTGAGAAGAAATTGGGATTTGGGAGAAGAAAGCGAGGTGAGAGAGTGGGGTAATAAAATAGAATTGGAGTTTATTAAAATAGGGTATTGGGTCGGGTTGATGTTTAGCACCAGATCTGGTGCTAAATATTTTATTAGTGAGGTCCGTCTAAAATATGGCATATATGAGCCACCTTATGCATGGCAAGTGCCGGATTGAGTCCACCTTTTAATGACAGGCAAATGTGCTTAATTTCGTATAGTTCACGGGCATAAATAAGCTTTTTTCATTGTTAATTTTTTATCTCATATCAAACATTCAATAAACATTCATTTATTAGATTTTTTTTACTATATGATTCATTTAGCAGATCTCAACAACAACAACAACAACAACAACAACAAACTCAGTTTAATTTTATAAATGAGATCTGGGAAAGGTAGTGTGTACGCAAACCTTACCCCTATCTCATTTAGCATATCTTGTGGCCTAAAAATGAAGTCATGCTGTTGGTACTGCAGTTATTTTAGATCCAATAAGTTGACACTTCAATTCCATTTTTGTTGCACCTTTCATATCAACTTTCCAACTCCTTTTTTCTATTACATATTATTTTGTAACGGGAAGAAGAAAACTCATTCGAAATACAGAATTTAACATTCGATTTCAAGTTTACATATTTGGTAATCCAAATGGACAATATATAATGACAATTGACAAGATACAAACTTGTGATAATATGGTCCACAAAAATAGTAAATACTTATCTGCACTTGGTATTTATACCAAATTAATGAATATAAGATATGTATCTTTTACGCACACATTTATCATGTATTCAGCCATGATTAAGTGATATGTAATCTTAGTTTAATTATTAACTACTAAGGTTAAATTGTTTAATTTAATATAAATATTAGGGTAAATATTAACTGTCAAAGAAGGGGACCCCAAAGACTGTAATTCACATTATATTTTGCCATTTTGGGAGATTGATTGGTGACGTAGATTTAACATAATAAGCAGACAACAAAGAATAAAAAAAAGAAATTGAAGAAGACGTGGGAGAAAGAAAATAAAACCAATATTTTTTGGTAACTAAAATTAAAAACCAAATGTTTGTTCCTAGATTATGAATTCAAAGTCAACTAACTATTCGCATTGAGCTCTTCAAATTACACCGTTACACGTCCTTTAAATAACTCTTTGCTAATTCACCATTGTTTATATCTCCTTTATTTCATTATTTTTGTGCTAATAAAAAGTAATTGGTATATGACTTTTAATTAACAACTATAATTATGATATACTCCCTCCGTTTTAATTTATGTAAACTCATTTGACTGGGCACGGAGTTTAAGAAAGAGAAAAGACTTTTGAACTTGTGGTGTAAAATGAGACACATATATTTTGTGTGGCTATAAATCATTGCATAAAGGTAAATTATTTACAAATAAGGAAAGAGGTCATTCTTTTTTGCACGGACTAAAAATGAAATAAGTTCACATAAATTGAAACAGAGGGAGTACTATATAATATATGAAATAGGATATTTCGTTTCAAACTTAGGACCCGTTTGACCATAAGAAAATTTTTACTTTTTTCGATAAAATTGTACTTTTTTTAATCATTATTTGGCCACAAAAATTTCAAATTTCACTTGAAGTTAAATTTTTGAATTTTGCAAAAATTTAAAAAACTCCAAAAAACTATTTTTCAAAATTTTCACTTCAAATCACTCAAAAAAATTAAAAAACAGTTCAAAATTATATTCATGTCCAAACACAACTCTAATTTTCAAATATTATTTTCACTTAAATATTTTTTTATTTTTTATTTTTCGAAATTTCACAATTCCAATGTCCAAACGCCCACTTAGGAAGAGAAATACGTAAAATTTAAAAACCATCGAAGTATTATTGTGGGTCTCACATCCGTTATTTCCCATGGGCAAACAAGGGTAAGTAAGTTAGTTTAACAACTAATAAACCCCAGATTAAGCCCACAAAGCAAGCTTAACAAGAAAGGAAAAGAATATTGTAAATAGCTGTACAAATTTCCACAATTTGTGTGGGGGTTTGCGCAAAATCAAATTTATCTCCCTCTCTCTCTCTCTCTCTCTTTACATTTTTCAGTTTTTGCTCTGTTCAATTCGAATAGCTAGGGTTTTTGTTATGGGGCAACAATCGTTGATCTACAGTTTCGTTGCGAGAGGAACGGTGATTTTGGCTGAGTATACAGAGTTCACTGGGAATTTCACAAGTATAGCATCGCAGTGCCTCCAGAAACTTCCTGCTTCCAATAACAAATTCACTTACAATTGTGACGGCCATACTTTCAACTACCTCGTTGATAACGGCTTCAGTGAGTTTTTTCGTTCTCTGTGTGTGTGTGTGTGTGTGTTTTGATCTGTCAGTAAAATGGTTTGACTAGTCCGTTATCTATGATTCAGTGAGTCTATATGTAAATGTTTATGTGTTTGTGTGTGTGTGATTTTACTGATCCGTTATCTATGATTCTCTGCTTGTTTGATCCGATGACTATTTTATAATGATCAGTTTCATTTTCATATAAAACAAGTCGTTTTCACTTCTTGTTGACTGTTTTTGGTTTAGGATAAGTAGCCTCTAGATCTTAGTCAAATATCGAAAGATGATCAATTTGTGGCTTTGAATTTGAGATAATGCAGAATTTTGGTTTGGATCTCTTTCATTTCATAAACTATTTGCAAATAGGGAAACTGACCGTCATAATAAGGATATGAAATTTTTACTTGAATTCACTTTTTGATAATTTGGACCAGTCTTTTTGGTCTCCTTTGTTAGAATCTACAGATATTTGCCATTGATTATGCTGTTTAGCTAGCATAGATGACAAAACATTTGAGTCATTACTCATTATGTTGATATCTAATGCGTGACTTTATCTACTTTCAGTATTAAGTTGAGATAATTGTATGGAATGTGCATTTCAAGAATTGTTCGAAATGTGAACTGATACTTAGCACCTTTTAAATTCAAAATTATGAGAAGGCACCCAGGCTTGATTGCTTATCTAATTTGTGCTCTTCCTTCAAGTGAGTCATGGAATGTGACAAAATGCAAATCTTGCATAACACACATAAATTTAGCTTGTTGGATTACCGATTGTTATGGAGGCTAAATAGTATGTTTCAACATACTATACAGAATCTGAGATTTTACTTTTTCAAAATTTGGATGGATATGAAAAAGAAGTTATTTGGACAGATTATTGTTTCACTTGTATCAGGAGAATTTTCATCTATCTGACTATCACATGATATGTGTATTATTGAACGAGGATATAAGGAAAAAATTCTACTTATAAAAAAAGAAGATATAAATAAAAAATTCTGATGCAACGTTGTGAAAGTATGAGACTAATTTCTTGAAGGTTTCTCTTAAAGTATTTATTTTCTTAAGATACTGGTGTGCATTTACCTCATTACTTAAAATGATGATGGCTACATGACAATCTGATATGCAATACACCATTGACAAGCTGTTGTTTGTTTTTTGGCAATTGTCATGCTGATGAGCTTTATTTTGTACAAACAGCATACTGTGTTGTAGCTGTGGAATCTGTTGGCAGACAGGTCCCAATTGCATTTCTGGAGAGAGTGAAGGATGATTTCACCAAGAAATATGGTGGAGGCAAAGCTGCTACAGCTGTTGCTAACAGCTTGAACAGGGAGTTTGGGTACTTTCCATTCTCTAGTTCCCTCTTTTTAAGTATGAAAGCAAATGTCATAACACCGTAATAACTACAGGCCCAAAATGAAGGAGCAGATGCAATACTGTATTGATCATCCAGAGGAAATCAGTAAGCTTGCGAAGGTGAAGGCCCAGGTTTCAGAAGTTAAAGGTGTGATGATGGAAAACATTGAGAAGGTAGAGAATAGTCCCTCTGTATTATATGGTTTTTAAAAGACTTGATGTCCTGATGTGGAACTAGAAAGCAGTGAGAGTTCAAGAAACCGTATTGTAGTTTGTTGATGAGAATTGTGGCCTTGCAGGTCCTGGATCGTGGGGAGAAAATTGAACTTCTGGTGGATAAAACTGAGAATCTTCGCTCACAGGTTTGAATCCGATGAAATTCTTTGTGTCTTTTGGTGGATAAGACTTTTCTATATCCTAATTCTAAAAATTGTTAGTCTTGAAGTGTTGATGACAAAGCACTATTGCTAGTTTATATGAATAGGAGCTGCTATCATACTTTTCTATTTTTAATCAGAATGCCAGCTAGTTTAGTAAATTTTGAAGTGGTCCAGATATATCCAGTTCCTTACTGAATTTGATATGTAATGATGCAGCTATGATTCATCAGTTGGTAGCTTTTGATATCCACTGTTGAGCAATCATTTTCGTTGTTCTACCAGTTTTATGTATTGCTAATAATCACTTTGTCTGAAGTGTAATTTTAGTAGCAAACTGTAGGTACTTGAGTTATTCTGCTCCTGCATGTTGGAATTTGGAACCCCTGATTTGTTGGTGCATCATAACACCTTAAGTTGTATCTTTTTTTCCCTGTTCGTCATTGGACTTGTATCTGCTTTGTGTTATTGTTTACTCGTTTGCTGTCATTTGAACAAAAATTATAGGGGTTTCTGAAAGAGTATTATATCGCAGGCACAAGATTTCAAGACACAAGGAACGAAAGTCAGGAGAAAGATGTGGTTGCAGAACATGAAAGTAAAGCTTATAGTCCTGGCAATCATTGTTGCCTTGATTCTGGTCATAGTTCTTTCAATATGTCATGGCTTCAAATGTCATTAATTGGGGCTCTTTTTTCTTATCATGCCGGTTATTGAACTCAAAATTCTTAATTTTTCTAGCAGTAGCCTGCCCGTTCTTTGTAATTCGTGTCTTTTTTTTTTTGGGTGATACATTTTGCTTTATGCTTGTGGACGTATGATGAACAGTGCATGTATAGCTTGTCATGCTGAAAACTGACTGTACTACCGAAAGCTTCTCCTTAGGAGCTCATTAGGTCACACGATTTTAACGTGAATTAAACTTTTGAAATATCTGAAATTGAAAGACCCAGTGGAAATAGTACATATTACACGCTTGAAATGCTCTATTTTCTGCCTGCCATTTATGCCTGACTGCCTTGTAACAATTTAATAGACAATATCAATCAACTACTAGTATTTATTTGTGGCCATAATTCTTTTTTGGAGGGTGGGGTTTGGGGCGGAAAGGGTAGCGGAGGCTGTTTCCCTTTTCTTTTCTTTTTTTGTAATGATCGAGAGTATCTGTCTGGGGCTAACTCCTAGGAACAACAGCACCTTTTTTGGTTCTTTTCGTCTTTTTGAATGTTGAAAACTTTTCCCTTTTTCAAATATAGAGGAATTTTGGGCGTCTTTATTGACATTGTTTCTTGTTAACAGAAACTACGGTTATCTTCGTCTAATGTTAGTGTAGTTTTGAGTTAGGCGTAGGTGGAGATAAGGTCGCGAGGACAAATTGAGTGGATTTGAGTTTTCATTAATGAATAATGGTCTCTC
The DNA here is from genome assembly GCF_000390325.3 of Nicotiana tomentosiformis. Taxonomy (NCBI): domain Eukaryota; kingdom Viridiplantae; phylum Streptophyta; class Magnoliopsida; order Solanales; family Solanaceae; genus Nicotiana; species Nicotiana tomentosiformis. The sequence continues at coordinate 144,928,256 of NC_090817.1, forward strand.
TCTTGGTTTGTATTGTATCATATCTTCTACTACTATTTACTTAGCAAATACGAATAGAATAGCTAACTTCACTTTCAAAGTTCCAACAGCTATTACGACGTGTTTATATTTCAAGCTTCACAATGTGGTATTTGCATCAGTCAAGAATTTCTAAAGGCTTTGCGAAGCTATAGAGTTTTTGATATATCAAGGACTCCCTTGAAATGTTGCAAATAACATTCGCAAGGAATTACCTAAAACCTTAAAAAAAGAAGAAGGATTTAGGTATCTCAAACGTTGAAATACATGGTTTGACGCAAAACTTCATTATAAAGAAGAAAGCCCTGTTGAGAATCAAAAACAAATTTTGTAAAAAATAAGCGGGAAATATAGATGATGGGCACTTGTTAATAATATTAATCTAAGATTTATATTATCGAGGGCAAACGAATAATGAACCTAATGAACTGGAACATTCTAAGGAGTCATATTTAACCTTATTAGAGATATGGTCTTTTGGGAAATCGTCATCTTGAGATCTCAGGGCCAAATATTGAAGATAGAGATTATCAAAACAGAAATAGAAATTCAAAATTATGAAAAGAAAGAAATGACTAGGACATCTTTAGATAAACAAAAGAATATGTTCTAACTGAATAAATACAGCAAAGCATCTGTAACCAGTGAATTGAACAGACAGTTTTCAGATATTGACAACTTGAACTTGGCTTCATTGAGGATATATATGCCTAGCCCACATAACATGATGCTGAAAAACAAAACAATCTCTACGCAACAACTCATTGATGCAACAAGCCACAATTTCATCTTTTTTAGATAGACTGGACAGAAAGAAAATATGCCAAGGCAAGCATTTTTAGGTATAGCAAACTAGAGATCCAATCCACAACTATGCCTGGTTGTGGTTGCTACCACCCCTTGGACGGTTGCCCATCCGTCCACGGCCACGACCATAACCATAACCCCTGCCACCTCCACCCCTGCCTCTTCCATAACCAGAGCCTGATACCGCACAACATACAAATATTCAGCACCAAATGCATTAATATAACATGATACAAGGTAAGTAAGGTGACAAAAACAAGACGAGGTATCCATGCTGTGCATACTTACCACGATATCCCCAGCCACCACGACCCCCACCTCGTCCCCAGTTTGAGTTCCCACCATTTTCTATCAAAAATAAAAATGTGGCATACATTGAGTACAAATAAATTCCAGAAGTGTTGAGCACGAAGCATAAAAATTTCTTCAGCTAAGGAGGAATACCTTGATAGTTTGTATAACCATCTTGATAATTTGTATATCCGCCTTGATTATTTGTATATCCGCCTTGATTATTTGGATATCCGCCTTGATTATTTGGATATCCACCTCTGCTCCAACCACGCCCCCTCCCTCTACCACGGCCTCGCCCTCGACCATATGAATCTAAAACCGAGTTATGGTAATATCAGATGATGTAGCAAACTTTCACATGAATCACTTTCCCATAATTATTCTGTTTGCAGGTCATTACCTTCATTACCAGCATTGTAGACTGCTCGCGCTTGTCTAGGTGGTGGTTGCTGCTGTTGAGGCTGGTAATTATACCGTGGGGCGTAGTTGTTGTTGTAGTAGTTGTTGTTATAATTAGTCTGCTCAGTCTCAGAAGGTGCTTGATACCTAGGAACATGAACTTACATAAGATGTTCTAACAAACAAGCTACCACATAGAAAATAACAAGGCTACAAGGAAACAATTTCAGTCGGAAGACTCAAAAAGATAAAGCAACGATCACAATACTGCGTAACTCAAATAAAGTATCTTAAAATTGTTCTCAAGTGAGAATGTTAAAATCTGAAAGAACATCCTAATATAAATGTATAGCAAAGAGTTACCCTGGAGAGTTGTTGTTCAGTTCCTTCGTTGACAAGGTGATTGAAATCATTGAGACATGCCGAGTCTGCTCCACACTTTTACAAAGAAAACCAACATTCAAGAATCAGAACCCCAACTATGCAATTTGCACTCAATTGGAGAATAGAAGGTAAATCTTAGTATTATCCCACATGATAGGCAGTTATGCACCTTACACCTAACATGCACTGAAAAACAAATGAATTTAGAGAAAGCTAGCAAGACTTGAAACTTACGGCAAAAGGCCCTCTTCAATAGGTTCCCATACATCTGTTATGCTTACTGAGCTGATAGCAGTGTCTTGATGCAGGCGAGGAATTCTTCTCTGAAAGAGAATAGAACATTGAGTTACATCTGAATATGGCAATATAGAAAGTGCACTGGAAGAAAAAACAAAACAGGCAAGCTACCTTAATGATCTCTGCAATAGCTACAGTCTTGCTTATTGCCTGACCCATTGCTTTCAAAACAATCTCTTTTCCACGCTTCTCCTGAATAGCCGTTAGTCATTAGAAATTTCTATTAGCCACTACTAACAAAAAATACTACAGTTTCCATCAGACCTCCCACCAAAAACATGAGAAGGAAATAATGTCCATAGCAGCTTAGACCTCAACCTTGGGGATGGATTATGAATTAGCAGAAAATCATACAGCTACAAGTACATCTTGCTTGAATGTAGGGCAAAAATAAAAGCAATTCAAGATAGGAAACACACAAGAAAGATTCTTAGAGCCAATAACAGACCACAAGTATTCTAATCTGCATCTACAAAGAATATTAATAATTACAGAAACTCTCTCCATTTTACCATTCATCTGCTGCAACACAGGGAATCAACATTCATCTTATGTTACATTGAAAAGTAGATTGATTTAGCTCACCTACAACTCAGTTCTGGCTTAATATTCAAAGCGACTAATATATAGTATGGCACTCAATTTTATCAAATAAAATCATCAGAACGGTACCATTTGTTATCTACTTCGAGCTTGGGCTCAGCCAATTTCCATCAAGTTAGTAGTTCATAGCATAATCCTAGAAACAGAAAGCATAAACCACACTACGTCATTGTCATACCATTAGTTCCATTATCATTCCCCAGTTCAGCCAAACTCCAGAAATATAGAAAGAACCTCAATCCAAATATTACAGTTTTAACAACTTGCATATAACAACAACTACTACAACACCTCAGTCCCATACAAGTTGGTGTCGGCTATACAAATCCTCACTGACCACGTTACAAGGACTCATACATGAGAAATAAAACTCCTAGCAATCAGCCAACCATAATAAGACCTCAAGGAATGACAATATGACTCCGCAATGGTTTAATTTATCATACCCGCAACATAATGCAAAATAGTTCTCACGAAACCAAATCATCAGCCTAGTGGTCAATGAAGTGGGAGGAGAGCGGTGAGTTCTAATGTTCAAATCTCAACGGAGGCAAAAAAACATTAGGTGATTTCTTCTCATTCGACTAAACCTTGGTTGACAGAGTTACTTATACTGAGTTAGCAGGTACCTCTACCAACAGTACTAATAACAACAAACCCAGTGTAATCCCACATAGTGGGGTCTGGGGAGGGTAGTGTATATGCAAATCTTACTAGAGAGGTTGTTTCCAATAGAAACTCGGGAAGCCTCGAGCAGGTACTTCTATCATTAAAAAAAAAAGTACCCATGAATCCAATCATTCAATCAAATATGCCTCAATCCCAAATTAGTCAGGTCAGCTCTACGAATCCTCTGTATCTATTCCAACCCATAAATACATTTTTTTTCAAATGAGAAAGCAAACTGCATTCTGTCCACCAATGGAAACCCATAAATACATGCAAAGTTATGGTATACAGAATAACACAGTGAAAAATGCAAAAAATAAAAATAATAAAGGGCCAAATTAATATAAAAAAAGAATAACAGAAAGAGAGTGAGTGATACCTGAAGAAGACTAGTGGCATAGCTGATGTAATTTCTAACAAGTCCCTGTGAAGTGATTCGGATTTCATTCTCGTTAATCGGTATTTCTGGTTTCGGTTTCGCTACTTTTTGGTATCTATCCATTGAGAAACAAACCCTAAACTTCTTTCGTCCTTTGGTATTTTGTTGTGAGAAACAGAGGGGGAAAACTGTAAACCCTTAACAGAAACAGCGGCAGCAGCGAATTGTTTGCAATTACGTGAATCACATTTTTAAATTGGATTTCCATTTTTGGGCTTACTTACTGTCAGGCCCAATTTTACAGGGTCTCGAAGTTCTAGAAAGTGCGTGAGAATCATGAAATACTCTACCTGTAAGCTGAGCTCTGGATTATATTCAGGCCTTTTTTACGGAGTGAAGTCCATCTTGTTTTACCTAAACCCAGTGAAAATAGCATGTGCTGGTCAGTACTCGGATTGATAATTGAAAAATAGTCATTATTTATAAGGTTATTAAAAAATAATTATTATTTTATACAGATATTAAATTTGAACAAAATTACCTTAGCTGAAACACAGAAAGTTCCACCGTAATATGTTGGATTATGAAACTTCTACGTATAAACTTCCAGCATACTATATTGGAACTACAACACATTATGAAATTCCAGCACATTATGCCGGAATCTCATACGTATGTAAAAAATTCGAACTCAAGCATATTATGCTGAATTTTTTTCGAATTTTTAAGGGTATTTTGGTTCAAATTTTATTTTTACATGAAAAAATAATTAAATTTTAATTATTTTTAAAATTGTGGCTAATTTTTAATTAGTATTTATAAATCAGGCTATTTTTATTTTTTTTTCCCTAAACCTACGCTATTTTCTATTTTTCTTTTGAGTTTTTAATATATTTGATAGGTTGGCCAAAAGTATATTACAGTCACTAATCAAATATATAAGAAATATACAATGTGTATAAAAATGTATTATATATACTGATATATTAAAAGTATATATTTATCAAGGGTGAAATTAAAAAATAACCAAATTTACAAGTGGTAATAAAAAAATTGTCATAGTTTCAAAAGTAGTCGAATTTTAGCCACTTTTTATGTAAAGATAAATATGAACGAAAACATTATTCAAAATTCGAAAAATATTCCAGCATAATATACTAGAGTTCGAATTTTTTACATGTGAACTTCCAGCATAATATACTGGAGTTCCAGCATAATATGCTAGAAGTTCATACACAGGTGCTCCAATCTCCAATATATTGCTGGAACTTTCCGTGTTGCAGCAAAATAATGGTTATTTTTCAATGACTTTACAAACACTAGCTATTTTTCAATTACGAGTCCCAAAACTGGTTAGCCCGTGCTATTTTCACATTTGTCAGCTCTTGTTTTAGAATTTAGAAGATGGCTACACTGGGTAAAAATTCCTTTTCTTTCTATTCTCATTGGACACGCCCTACTAATTTTCCCACATTTCGCTTTTAACCATTTTTTTTTTTTGGCCATAAACTAACCAAATCATACTAGTAATTTCACAGGTAACCCTCTTTCTGCATTATGACAAACTCACTCAAACTATACGAACCTACACTTACAATAGATTATAGAGTTTCTGCACATATAAGTATCTTCGCATGAGGCTCGTTCAAGGAATGTCTCATACGAATAGACCACAATTATATTATGATAACAACCACTTAATCGATCTGGAGGAAAGCCTCTAATGCTCGCGTTTTATGGGAATTTTTTTTTGACTATTTATCTTTATCAAAGTCGGAAGTAAAAGGCGAAAAACCCAGAACTAGTTAATAGAGGATGCTTGATTATGGTTTGAGCTTCCTTGGCTTATGAAGGTAAGTCAAAGCGCAACAAAAGCCTCTAAAAATAGCACGGGCTAGTCAGTTTTCGGACTGTTAATTGAAAAATAGTCAGTGTTTGCAAATTCATTGAAAATAAGCCACTATTTTACTGCAACACGGAAAGTTTCAACATAATATACTGGAGATTCATGCACCTGTGTATGAACTTCCAGTATATAATGCTGGAACCCGAGCACACGGAAAGTTCCAGCATAATATACTGGAGATTGAAGCACTTGTGTATAAACTTTCAGCATAGTATATTTATACTGGAACTCCACCATAATATACTGGAGTTCCTGCATAATATACTGGAACTCCAGTATATTATGTTGGAAGTTCATATGTAAAAAATTCGGTATATTATGCGGGAATATTTTTTAGATTTTGAACAGTATTTTCGTTCAGATTTATCTTTACATGAAAAGTGGCTAAATTTTGATTACTTTTGAATCTGAGATTATTTTTCAATTAACACTTGTAAATCTGGCTATTTTTGAATTTCACCTGAAAAGCCTTAGCCAAAACAATAGCTAGAGAAGCAAGAGCAGCAAGGCAAAAAATAATCTTAAATATTCCAACTGCATGAACTTAATACTTAAACCAAGTAAACGATAGTTGGTGAGTTTGTTTGGAGTCGAAGATAGAATAGCAAGATTATATAATTTAAAAAATTTAAGGATGTTTAAATTTAAAAGAAGTGAAAAAAATTTCCGATAAAGGGTGTTTAATACGTGTTATATAGCTCTAAAACGTAATATTTTATCTATATACACAATACAATTTTCCGACGAAGGGTAGTCTATGACCATGTGGCTTCGCCACTGCAAGTACTTACAGCCTATTAGGCCAAGCTGCAAAAATCAACTTATTTTGAGAAGTATTTTTTCTTAATAGTGTTTTTCTCAAAAGTACTTTTGATGAAAAGCATTTTGTGTTTTGATAATTAATTTGAAAAATGCTTCTGAGTAGAAATTAGTGTTTGGCCAAACTTTTAAAAACTGCTTCTAAGTATATTTTTCTCAAAAGTACTTTTCAAAAAAAAATGCTTTTGGAAAAAAGCTACTTTTTCTGCTACTCCAAAATTGCTTCTACTTCTCCTCAAAAGCATTTTTATTTCTTCCAAAAGTACTTCAACTTTGAAAAAAAAAATACTTCTATTCTTGATAATGGGTATTTATTTTTGATTATGACTTTGTTGAGTTGTCGGTAATCAATACACATACATAGTGACTCATCTTTCTTCCTCACAAAGAAAATCGGTGCGCCCCATGGTGACACACTTGGTCGGATAAAACCCTCCTCTGACAAATCCTTCACTTATTCCTTACCCAAAGGAGATTTGAGGTATAATTGTACGGCGTCCGCAACTCTAAAGTCCCCTTCTACTGTTCAGACTATTCCACCAAAATGTCTGCTCTTTATCAAACTTAAATTCTTGCACCCCGAAGAATGTTATCAAGGGAAACATTTGAACAAAAGCTAATCACTCTATGAAACTTACTAGCAAGTAGCAATTGCTGACAAATTAGGCACTTTCCTCCAGCTACACTTCCCAAACTCATTTCCAAATTCACAAACACAAGCAGGGTAATTCTTGTGATGCTCTTCATTGTACACATAAATAATATTCCCCAATCCAAAACATTTTAAACTAGCAAATTTGTCATCCTCTTCACTATCAAACAAACAATACATCAATTCTTGTGGCATTATAGCAATTTCACTAAACTCCATTGTTTTCTCATCAACTTTCCAAAGTATAAAATTTGGTCCATTTGGTAAATTGCATAATCCACCTAAAACTAAACAATCTTGACATGAAACCAAGAATGAAAACAAAATCCCAGGTGGTCTAAGTGTTTGAACCTCACTCCACAAACGTTTGTCCAAATCAAAATATGTAATAAAACAAGAATATATCCCAAAAACATAGAATTTCCCTTTCAATAAAGCTGAACATAACCATTGTGATGAATTACCTGACCTAAAATCAGCTGGTAAACGTGGACAAAGTTCCCAAAAATCCAAATTTGGATTATAAATTTCCACAGCAAAACGGTCCTCAATTTCAACTAATCCACCAACAAATCTAACACCACCTACAACAATAAATCTTGGTTCTTGATTTAACCCATCTTTGTAATAAACACCAACAAGAGGATTACACCTAGAGAATTTCAAAGGACTAGTTTGAACCCAAGTGCCATTGAGAATTGGCTTAAAGCTGAAATTTTGAGAAGATGTAGCAAAGAAAAAATCATTTGAACCAATAAAGAAATCTTGGGATAAAAGGGTTGAAGTGGGAAGTGTAATCCATTCATTTGCATCAGGGTCAAAAGCATAAGCTTGGTTATTTTTTATAAAAATGTTGTTTTGGCCACAGAGAAAAAGCCATGGTTTTTTTGTAGCTGAGATTCTGGTGGTAAATGAAGAAGAGGTGATTATAGAATTCCAGTTTTTGCATACAGAGGAAGCAATAACTATAGAACGAATTGGGAGGTAAGAGAGGATTTTTCTGTAATATCTGAACAAAGATTATCCCATTTCTTGAATGTATTGTCATTTTTTGAATCCATATTTTCTTCAAAGAAAAGTTTTTTGGTAGAGGGTTTTTTAAAAGATAGATTTTTTGGGTGAAATATTTAGGATTATGCCGACAGAATATGAAGGGAAGTGTAAGAAATGGAAGAGGAGGAAGGGAAGAAATGGTGAATTTGTTTTGTTATTTTTGTTGGATAGTAACAGAAGAGAAATATAAAGACGAGAAAATTTAAGACCTTAGTTTTGGAGTTTACTATAATGACATAGTCTTGTGGGTCGTGTTATTTGATTAGTCCGTCACTTTTTGTCTCATTTGTGAATCAACCACTATTAACGAAGATCTCAATGAAAATGTCTAAAAATATCCAAAAGAATTAACCCAAATAGCCGATGGAAGTATAATATATATATATATATATATATATATATATATATATATATATATATATGTATAATTAATATATAATTTATGTATATGTTAAAATAAATAAATAATTAATATGATCGGCTATTTATGTAAAGATTCCTAATATCTATCATGGGGATTCACCATATAAAATGGTGGACCCAAAATTGGCGGAGGTACCGAATAAAATTTTGAGTAAATGCAAGAATGCATATCGAACCAAGACAACATACTAAAAGTCAAGTTGTGCCATCCAAATCAACCAATATAATTGTCTAACTTTTGAGTTTTAAGGTGCATATATATTATTTAAGATATATACATATATACATAAAAAATTTCTGAAGTTAGCTGGGGCGCTGATCTTCCTACCCTAAGGGTAGATCCACCACTATATACAATGGTTTATGTAATCATTCATAAAAAGTGAAATTAATAATACATAAAACTTTATAAGGAACCTGCAATGGTGGTATTACTTGGTTTTTAGCTGTAAAATCACAAGATGGATTTATAGGGAAAAGTTGCAAAAGAATCATAATCCATTTCCTTTAGAGGGTTGTAAATGATTGTGTCAATAAGGTCTTTCATTACAAATTACTAAGTTAAGACTAATGCATTGCTTACTTATTGTTTGCGTTACAAAGTCTTAATGTCATATTAAATGCTCTTTTAAATAGCAAGAAGATTGAAACTATTCAACTTTAGGATGAGAATCAACTACAATATGTAACAGTTATACTGAGAATATATGTCCAGTTCGATTTTTGATAGGAGTTACCCGTAATAAAAGCTTGTTATTTGAATTTGTTTATCATTTAAAAAGGTTGTCGTACATAACCCTGCTTCACCTTACTTGTTACGTATTAACAAAGGCGGATCCAGAATTTAATATTTATGGGTTCCTGCAACAATCTCGAATAAATTTTTAATAGTAACTGGGTTCACATTCAAATGGTTATAGATATCTAGTAAATTTTTCGAACACATTTACACTATTTGAACAAAAGTTATCGAGTTTACGTAAACCCGTAGATCGCAAGGTGGATCCGCCCCTGTGTATTAAATGCTGTTGAGGTTTTAATTTTTAAGATGAAATAGTCTTAAAATGAGGATGAATAGGAAATAGAGGGAAAATAAAATTTTTGAGTAAAATTTTAAGTTTTCCCCTCTTGACAATGAGACATTGTCCCATATTGGAAGAAGAAGAGATTTTTGGTGGGTATATATATAATTGCTCTTCTTGTAGCTCTTAAAGAGTTAAGAAGAAAACAAGCCTCGCGCCGTCGTCGCTCGCTCGACTCGGCTTCGGCTACGGCTTCGGCTTCGTCAACACTGGCTGCTATATATATGTGCAGCAGCTGTTGAAGAAAGACACACAACACTCAACACTCAACACACAAACTGAAATCCTGAAATCGCTCAACAGATTTGGCTATACATTGCACTCCTTCCTCTCAGCATTTCCATACGATTTTCTGAGTTTCTACTCCTTTGTTCTGCATTGTTTTAACTTCAAATAAAGCAACTGTAAGTGTGATTTGCTACCGAACTTTGTGTTCGCTGAAACACTGGGGTTTGAAGTACCGCTACACCAGTGTGTGATTCGTTCTATCCTGGGAGGAAATAATCCATTACCTTGGGTACTAGGAGGGGATTAAATTCCTTAAGGAAACACTGTGAATTCAGTGGGCTCGAATTAATTACTGTTTCATTACGTTAACTTATATTTTGCAGAATTATTATTTACAAATACAGCAATATTGGCGGGACTAACAATCTTAAGGAATTTAATATTTATTTCTGTATTTGTGTTATTCTTATTATTCTGCAAACTAAAACCTTTGTGGTTTTGTGTACTCCCGTTTTGGAGAGTAAAGCCTTCGTGGCGTTTTGTTGCAAATTAAAATCTACGTGATTTTTACTCCAGTTTTAAAACGTTTACTAAACGTTTGTTTGTGTCATTCTTTTACAGAAAAAAATGACGACTGAAAGCGAAAATCAAGTTGTTCCGATGGTGACTGCCAACGCATCGACAAGCCGAACACCGGCATTGGCACCGGCAGAAAAATCCGAAAAATTTTCCGGGATTGATTTCAAGCGTTGGCAGCAGAAGATGTTCTTCTACTTAACTACGTTATGTCTACAGAAGTTCATCAAGGAAGATGTTTCTGATCTGCCAGATAAAACTCCAGAGAATGAACGCTTTCTCGTGATTGAAGCGTGAAAGCATTCTGATTTTTTATGCAAGAATTATATTCTTAGCGGACTGGACGATAATCTGTATAATGTATACAGTAGCGTGGAGACGTCAAAAGAATTGTGGAATGCGCTTGAAAAGAAATATAAAACTGAAGATGCCGGGATGAAGAAATTCGTTGCCGCAAAATTTTTGGACTACAAAATAGTAGATAGCAAGTCTGTTATTACCCAAGTCCAGGAATTGCAAGTGATTATTCATGATCTACTTGCTGAAGGTCTTGTCATCAATGAAGCATTCCAAGTAGCAGCAATGATTGAGAAGTTGCCTCCGTTGTGGAAGGACTTCAAAAATTATTTGAAACACAAACGAAAGGAAATGTCCCTTGAAGATCTCATTGTTCGGTTGAGAATCGAAGAGGACAATAAAGCTGCTGAAAGGAGAGGCCGTGGAAATTCAACAATAATGAGAGCAAATATTGTTGAAGCTAACAAAAAGAGGAAGAAGGCTTCTGGTCCGAAATACAACCCAAGCAAGAAGCGGTTCAGTGGAAACTGCTACAACTGTGGGAAAACCGGACACAAATCTACGGAGTGTCATGCTCCGAAGAAAGACAAGAAAAGGGGTCAAGCAAACATGATAGTAAAGCATGATGATGTTGATAACTTGTGTGCCATGCTTTCTGAATGTAACTTGGTGGGGAATCCTAAACTGTGGTGGTTTGATTCAGGAGCCACTCGCCATGTTTGTGCAGTTAGAGAAGCTTTTGCTACTTATGCTCCTGCTGGACCCGGAGAGACAGTTTATATGGGAAATGCTTCAACAGCAAAAGTTGAAGGATATGGGAAGATATTTCTGAAAATGACTTCTGGCAAGGTCATGACTTTGAACAATGTCCTTCATGTTCCCGAAATGAGAAAGAATTTAGTCTCTACTGGACTTCTTGTTAAGCACGGTTTTAAGTGCATTTTTGTGTCCAACAAGATTGTCATTAGTAAGAATGAAATATTTGTAGGAAAAGGTTACCTCACCGAGGGCCTTTTCAATCTGAATGTAATGGTTGTGGAAAACAATAATAATATTTCAGCTTCTTCTTACTTACTTGAGTCAAATGATTTATGGCATGTACGTTTGGGTCATGTCAATTATAAAACCTTGCGAAAAATGATTAACTTGGAAGTACTGCCCAAGTTTGAATGCGAAAAATCAAAATGTCAAACATGTGTGGAATCTAAGTATGTTAAACATCCTTATAAGTCAGTTGAAAGGAATTCAAATCCTTTAGACTTAATTCACACAGATATTTGTGACATGAAGTCAATACCATCTCGCGGTGGAAAGAAGTATTTCATAACTTTTATTGACGATGGTACTCGATATTGCTATGTTTACTTACTGAATAGTAAAGATGAAGCAATAGACGCATTCAGGCAATACAAAAATGAAGTTGAAACGCAACTTAACAAGAAAGTAAAAATGATAAGAAGTGATAGGGGTGGTGAATATGAATCTCCTTTTGAAGAAATATGTTTAGAATATGGAATTATTCATCAAACAACAGCCCCTTACATGCCCCAATCTAATGGGATTGCGGAAAGAAAGAATCGCACATTAAAGGAGATGATGAATGCGTTGTTGATAAGTTCTGGTTTGCCACAGAACTTGTGGGGGAAGCCATTCTTACGGCTAATCGAATATTAAACCGAGTGCCCCATAGCAAAACACAATCCATTCCATATAAAAAATGGAAAGGAAGGAAGCCCAACTTGAATTATTTTAAAGTGTGGGGGTGTTTGGCAAAAGTGCAAGTTCGTAAACCCAAAAGGGTAAAGATAGGACCTAAAACCGTTGATTGTGTTTTCATAGGATATGCGACAAATAGTAAAGCATATCAATTTCTGGTTCATAAATAAGAAAATCCCGACATTCATAATAATACGGTTATAGAATCAGATAATGCTGAGTTTTTTGAAAATATATATCCGTATAAAAAGGAATGTGAGTCGTTTGGTGAAGGATCTAAACGACCTCAGGAAGAAACAAAAGAAAGTACATGTAATCAGGAGGATCCAAGACGTAGTAAACGTCAAAGAACGTCTACTTCATTTGGACCAGATTTTGTGACTTTCTTATTGGAGAATGAGCCTCAAACATTTAAAGAAGCTATGATTTCTTCGGAATCATTGTTTTGGAAAGAGGCAGTCAATAGTGAAATAGAATCCATATTGAACAACCATACATGGGAATTGGTTGATCTTCCTCCTGGAAATAAACCTTTGGGTTCTAAATGGATTTTTAAGAGAAAAATCAAAGATGATGGCACTATTGATAAATTCAAGGCAAGACTCGTAGTCAAAGGGTATAGACAACGAGAAGGTCTAGACTACTTTGATACATACTCTCCAGTTATAAGAATTACGTCCATACGGATATTAGTAGCATTAGCTGCAGTGTATGGTCTTAAAATTCATCAAATGGATGTTAAGACGGCCTTCTTAAATGGAGAGTTGGAGGAAGAAATTTACATGGAACAACCTGAAGGGTTTGTGGTTCCAGGTAAAGAAAAGAAGGTATGTAGACTTGTTAAGTCTCTTTACGGACTAAAACAAGCACCCAAACAATGGCATGCGAAATTTGACCAAACAATATTGTCAAATGGTTTTAAGATAAATGAATGTGATAAATGTGTGTACATTAAAAATGTTCCAAATCACATAGTCATTGTTTGCCTATATGTGGATGATATGCTGATAATGAGTAATGACATTGCCAACATAAATGCTACTAAGCGTATGCTCAATAGCAAGTTTGATATGAAAGACTTGGGAGTTGCTGATTTAATTCTGGGAATTAAGATCCATAAGACTCCTCAAGGTATGGCATTGTCACAATCTCATTATATTAAGACAGTACTTGAAAAATTCAAGCACTTGGGCTTTAAAGTTGCAAAGACTCCAATTGACGTGAATCTTGCATTAGCAAAGAACAAAGGCCAAAGCATATCACAATTGGATTATGCTCGTGTGTTGGGATGCTTAATGTATATCATGAATTGTACACGACCAGATATAGCTTGTGCTATAAGTAAACTGAGTCAATATACGAGCAATCCAGGCCAATCTCATTGGATGGCAATGAAACGAGTTTTGGGATATTTAGAACATACCCAGAACTTTGAATTGCACTACAGTAATTTTCCTGCGGTGATTGAGGGATACTGTGATGCAAATTGGATCACCGGTTCAACTGATTCTAAGTCCACGAGTGGATATGTATTCACTATTGGTGGAGGAGCGGTATCTTGGAAGTCGTCCAAACAAACATGTATTGCCCGCTCTACAATGGAGGCTGAATTCATAGCCTTAGATAAAGCCGGTGAAGAAGCTGAATGGCTCCGAAATTTCTTGGAAGACATTCCATTTTGGCCCAAACCGTTGGCACCAATATGCATACATTGTGATAGTCAAGCGGCAATTGGAAGGGCTGGGAGCGTTATGTATAACGGTAAATCTCGTCATATACGACGAAGACATAAAACCGTTAGGCAATTACTCTCTAGAGGAATTATCACGATTGACTATGTAAAGTCAAGTGATAATGTGTCGGATCCACTTACAAAAGGCCTAACTAGAGAGGTAGTTGAGAAATCATCAAGGGGAATGGGGCTATGGCCGAGAACAAGTCATTGTGGCGGTAACTCTACCTAGAAGACTGGAGATCCCAAGATCTAGGTTCAAGGAGATCAAACAAAGTCATTAATGATGGTTCAACATTGTCAAATAAAATTTTAGTCCGTTCTCGTGATGAGACAATGTTCAGTACCAAAGATAAAGCATTAAGGCTTTTTAATGATTTCTAAATTTGATACGAGGTATATCAAATAGTGTATCTACAGGATGACACGTTTAGGAATCACCTATGTAAGTGTGAAGTGTTAGCCGCTTCAAGGAGAACTTTGTAAGGCCAGTTCTCTACGCACTTATGAAACCAGGCGGTATTCATGGCTGAAACGAACACAACAATGAGAACCAAAGACAGTTAAGGGTTGATTGTATGACTTATGGTTGTCTAGGTATACACCAAAGATCGACGGTTCAAAGATATCAAATCTACCGATTGACCGAGTATATCCTACATAAGTTTACTACGGAAAGTTCAAAGGGAAACCTACTTATCCAGATGCGATTAATCCTTGCTTGCAAATCACACAGTATTTTCATGCATACTTCCGTGATATAGCCATTCCCCATTCATGTGGGGGATTGTTAAGGTTTTAATTTTTAAGATGAAATAGTCTTAAAATGAGGGTGAATGGGAAATGGAGGAAAAATAAAATTTTTGAGTAAAATTTTAAGTTTTCCCTCTTGACAATGAGACATTGTCCCATATTGGAAGAGGAAAAGATTTTTGGTGGGTATATATATAATTGCTCTTCTTGTAGCTCTTAAAGAGTTAATAAGAAAGCAAGCCTCGCGCCGTCGTCGTCGTCGCTCGCTCGGCTCGGCTTCGGCTACGGCTACGGTTACGGCTTCGACTTCGGCTTCGGATTTGGATTTGGATTTGGATTTGGTCAAATGATCGATTGATTGATTAATTTTTTGGACCAAATTTATTTGTTAATAGTAAATATTAACGTAAGATTATCCGCATTTGTAATGGATATTTTTCAATCTGTGTATTGACCACAAGGCAGCCGCCTAATGCTCTTCCCACCATGATTGTGCTTGCTCCACAAACAAGCTAATGCTTGCTCCACCATAGAGGGTGGACGATTGGTCTTCTTCAACACTGGCTGCTATATATATGTGCAGCAGCTGTTGAAGAAAGACACACAACACTCAACACTCAACACACAAACTGAAATCCTGAAATCGCTCAACAGATTTGGCTATACATTGCACTCCTTCCTCTCAGCATTTCCATACGATTTTCTGAGTTTCTACTCCTTTGTTCTGCATTATTTTAACTTCAAATAAAGCAACTGTAAGTGTGATTTGCTACCGAACTTTGTGTTCGCTGAAACACTGGGGTTTGAAGTACCGCTACACCAGTGTGTGATTCGTTCTATCCTGGGAGGAAATAATTCATTACCTTGGGTACTAGGAGGGGATTAAATTCCTTAAGGAAACACTGTGAATTCAGTGGGCTCGAATTAATTACTATTTCATTACGTTAACTTATATTTTGCAGAATTATTATTTATAAATACAGCAATATTGGCGGGACTAACAAATGCAACAAATGGATAAGAAATAGTTTGGAATTGGTCCATGAAACATTTATGAGGGGAAACATTGGTTAGAAGATACTCCCTCCGTTCACTTTTACTTGGCACATTTTGATTTTTTACGCCCCTTAACAAATAATAAATGAAGTGCATAATTTATCATGATACCCATATTAATTGATGCATATTTTATTGGATTTGAGAAAATAATTTAAAATTAGTGATAAATACTGTGGGTATAACAGGAATTTTTTTTTATCTTCTATTGATATGCGTAAAGTGACAAGTAAAAATAAAAGTCTATTTTAGTATACATGCCAAGTAAAAGTGAACGGAGGGAGTAAAATTGAAATAAGACGAATGTCATGTGCGTTATACAGATAAATTTACATCAAAATGTACTCCTAAATTTTATAAGTGTTATAAAAATAATTATATTATGGATGTCCATTTATTACTCCGCTATAGATAATCTTCCTGAAGAAGATTATCCATTAATACTCTGTTGAAGTTTATCTACAAGCAGCTGATGCAGGCAGGTTACAAGCAGCTCAGTGAAATAATTTGCAGCAGGTTCTTATTAAACAGGCAGGTTGCAAGCAGCTCATGCAGACAGCTTACAAGCAGCTAAAGAAAAGTCTTGCAGCTGCTTCTTGAAAAGCCTCGCAGTTACATCTTTTCTTCTATAAATAGAGTAGTTTTCAGTTCATTATGTACATAAGTTTGAAGTTTGAATAATACATCAGTTTCTCTCTATACTTGTCTTTATTTTATGGTCTTTATTTTATAACACGTTATCAGCACGAGACTCTGCCATCTCGAGCAAATACTTTGAAAGTATCACAGGTACGAACTTTCTTTTTCTAAATAATGTCAAATCTTTTTAAACTTGAATTTGTAGCCCTGGATATATCGGGCAAAAGCTACATGTCTTGGGTGCTTGATGCCGAAATTCATCTTGATGCGATTGATCTGGCAGACACCATCAAGGACAAAAATCAGGAATCAAACCAAGACCGTGCCAAAGCAATGATATTCCTACGCCATCATCTTGATGAGGGCCTGAAAGTGGAATATCTTACTGTTAAAGATCCAGTCATATTGTGGGATAATTTGAAAGATAGATATGACCACCTGAAGATGGTCGTTCTTCCACATGCACGATATGATTGGACTCATTTAAGGCTACAAGATTTTAAATCTATCAGTAAGTATAATTCTTCTATGTTCAGAATTATTTTTCAATTAAAATTATGTGGTGATAATATTACTGATCATGATATCCTACAACAGAATTATCGAGAGATGTGATTCAAAAAGTATTCTGAACTTATCTCACATCTTCTTATAACCGAACAACATAATGGGTTATTAACGGAAAATTATGAAAGCCGACCTACTGGTTCTTGTCCATTTCCTGAAGTGAATAAGACAAACTTTCACCAAGCTAAGCGTGGAAGAGGACGTGGCCCCAGTCGTGGTCATGGCTGTGGTCAGGGAAGAAACACTAATCATGGTAATAATAATGCACCAAAGAACCATCCTCACCACCAACAGTGGAAAAGGAAGGAACAAAAGCATGAAGCGGTGCAAGCAGCAAACGCAGAAAATGCATGCTATAGATGTGGAGGAAAAGGGCACTGGTCACGTATATGTCATACGCCAAAGCACCTGGTTGAGCTGTATCAAGCCTCCCTGAAGAAGACTGAGAAAAATACTGAAACAAATTTTATTTCTGAAGATAATTTAGACTTCATGCATTTGGATGTAGCTGATTACTTTGCACTCCTGGAAGGAGAAACAAATCATGTGATCGGTGAAAAATCTGTAGAGATGTAAATATTTTAATTTTTGTTGTTTGTAGTAAATAGTATGGTTATGTAATTGTTGTTTACTATTATATTTATTTTGTTTATGTCATTTTGAAGAATATGGATAATCCTCAAATTATGTTTGGATCAAAGACCAATCATGAAGATATTTGTGTAATTGATAGTGGAACAACTCATGCCATATTCAAAGATCAGAAATACTTTTCTTATTTGCATAAGAAAAAAGCAAATGTTTCTACAATTTCTGATAATATAAGTTTGATTGAAGGCTCCAGAAGAACTACTGTGTTTCTGTCTAAGGAAACAAAACTTATTATAGACAATGCATTATTCTCCTCCAAGTCCGAAGAAACTTGTTGAGTTTTATAGATATCCGCCGAAATGGGTATCATGTTGAGACGATAGATAAAATGAATATGGAATATCTTTGTATTACAAAGAATGTTTCTGGCCAGAAGTGCATTGTAGAAAAGTTACCAACTTTATTTTCTGGCTTATACTATTCAAAGATTAGTACATTTGAAGCACACTCTATCGTAAACTGGAAGTTTACTGATTCAAATACTTTTGTGCTTTGGCATGGCCGTTTGGGCCATCCTGGATCAATAATGATGAGACGCATTACTGAAAATTCGAGTGGGCATCCATTAAAGAACCTGAAGATTCTTATAAATGATGAATTTTCTTGTGATGCTTGTTATCAAGGCAAAATGATCACTAGACCATCACCAATGAAGGTTGACATTGAATTCCCTACCTTTTTAGAGCGTATACATGGGGATATATATGGACCTATTTACCCACCAAGTGAGTTGTTCAGATATTTTATTGTCCTAATAGATGCATCTTCTTTGTCTGTAAGTCACTAATTTCACTTAATTATGAATAGGTACATGCAGGGGCAGGGGCGGCTCAACGAAATTGGTAGCCTAAAGTTGAACGTTAAGAAGAGGCCCAAAATTTATTTAATAAAATTGTATATATTTATGATTTTTTTCTATTTTGTTATTAATAATAGTTTTATGGATCGTCTTGTATGTATTTTGGCCCTTCACTCGGTTATATGGTAGATTTCACCATCGAAGATATCTAGTAACTCTACTCACCAAGGTTTCAAATTTTTTTAATAAGAAATATCTGCAGTTAAGAAAACGTTTTTATAAGTTCTCAACATCTAATGATCATAATTTTATACTACTAAAGTAAATTTTAAAATAATTTTATACATTTGTAAGAGTTCAAGTTTATTTGAATTTAAAAAAATGATTTGATATACTCTTTATAAGATAATTTACTTAAAAAGATATTACAAGAGATTTTGTTTTTATTTTTTTATTATCAATGTCATCATCAAACTGTTATTTTGCGATATTGTATGTTTATTATGAAATTCAAGTATTTATCTAAATAACCTCTATTTTTTCTAAATAACTTTTATATCCAAAAAGAAAAAAACATAAATCTAGTATCTTTTTTATAATAATTTTTAATAATATAAAATTAACTAATAATGAAAATTGGGGCCTTCAATTAGGAGGCCTCCCCCTTGGCCGGCATTGGGTAATGTAATTATCTTTTATATGATTTTATAGTGTAAAAAAATTTTACAAAGGTAAATTTTGAATGGATTAAGGACGCTTACATTCAGAATCTGTGGTGACCCAATTCCCTTTTCTAGCTGCAGCAGGGCACTGATCTATATGAACCAGAGTTGAGTTTAAAGGAGGTTTATTGATAGAATGGTCATTTTTTGTCAAAGAAGTGACTGAAATTGCAGAATAAGCAGAGGAAATAGTGGAGCAACTTTCAACATCTCATCTGAAGCTGATATTTGGGGAGTCATTTCTTAGTTGATCATCAGCTGGTACTGCCTTTAATACTGACCTACCGCATAAGTGCAAAACCTGCATATTATCAGGTCATGTAAACGATAAATACAAATAATAATCCATAATAAGTAGAACTAGTTACTTGAAACTATTAAACAGATAACTTAATTTTATATTATCATTGTATATATTAGAACGAGTGTCTTGGAGCAATGATAAAATTGTCTCTGTGTGACCTATATGTCACAAGTTCGAGTTGTGAAACCAGCTATTAATGATTGCATTAGAGTAGACGGTCTACATCACACCTCCAGGGGTGCGGCCCTTTTCCGAACCCTGCGTAAATATAGAATACTTTGTGTACCGAGTTGCTTGTCTGTCATTGTATATATCACCCTCAAATACGGCCTATTTTTGTCTGATGTTTCGGGCGATTTTATAGGGGCCTATCCTTGGTCAAGTCATCTTTAATAGTGACTACATAAAAAATCTAGTAACATATACGGTTAATTGAATCTAATTCATTTACATATCAGCCGGATGTGGTCGTGGCAACATGTTAGAAATAAGATACAGACAAGTCAAGTGATACTATACGGTTGGTTCTCTTCTTAGACATATTATATAAGATAGCGTACTACGAAGTATAGATTTTTGAGAAACTAATTTCGTATGATCAATTATAATTTAGGTAAAAGAAAATACTTCTACGAAGATCTCGTGTATTTTATTTTTTATAACAATAATAATGGCGACTGAATCTTAAGCTAATAGCCCTAGTTTTTTCAAGAATTTCAACCTAGGGCCTCAGATTAACAAAAATTGATTAGTGGTTGTTGTTGTTATGAAGGCTATTTATTAAAGTTTAACTTCTATATGTGTGAAAAACGAGAATACTGTTAGATCACCTTAAAAACGGTCAAAGGTAATTGTCAAATAAGTAAAACGGCTAGTAACTGCTAAAATAAATTACTGTAATCATATATAAGTTAAATTCTACGAAGAAATATCACCTTTCGGCCAAAGTATTTTCCTCCCTTTACAGACTTAGCAGCAGCAGCCCATCTTATGAGCTCCTTCATCTTTGAAATTGTCTTGATTTTATCCCCTTTAGCTTTTTCTTTCTTTTCTGCACTTGCATTTTGCTCCTTACCATTTCTATGTGTAACAACTGCATCAGTTATGGGTAAAACTTTGGCTGAATCTGCCTTTCGATGAAAGCTTAATCCACGACTAAGACTCTGTTGTTTCATCTTAATACAATGGACAAAACGTTGTTTTCTACGAGAAGTACTTCCCAATCTCTTTAAATAAATTGTGCTATAAAAATAGTCTGCGGCAATGTCCTTTCTGCGTAATATATTTAACACATTGAATATCTTGTAGCTCCACCTTGCTAATTTTCCAGCTCTTCTCTTTTTTGGAGAAATCCCAAACTGGACAATTTCTTTGGATTTTACCTCCTGATCTGAAATAGCAGCCGAATTAACAAATTTTTAAGGAGTTTGGATTTTCAAAAAATGACACGTAAAAGTAAGAGTTTAAGTTCTCTGCAGTGACGATGGTGCATAACTTTTTTACATCGTGACATAAACCGACGTACAACAATAAACAGCTCTTCATATCAAGTTTGATAGTGTAGCCTGCTATTAATGGCGGAAGCATAACTTTTACTAAGGGGATTCAAAAAATAAAAAAAAGTAAACACAAAAAAAAAACTAAGGGAATTCAACATCTAATATACAGATATGAAAAAATAATTGATCTTATATACACAGTGTAATTTTCGGGCGATGGGGTTCGACTGAATCCCTTTCTGCCCTAACTCTGCCACTGCATGCTATAACCTGTTAAATGGCATTGTCAGTATAAAAATCTTAATATACAAAACTTAACTCCAAAATGTAATACAAGATAGTGAATGGATTTGTCATTACTCACCGTTAACAGCTTCCTTCTTGCTTGAAGTGATGTTAGAGTTGGTCTCATTTGCATTCTTGAAAAGCCACTGAAGGATCTGTTATATATGTGTTATATGTGTGTGCTCAAAGTTAGATGTGAACATAATATTGAATATTTTCATGAAAAAAGTAAAATAGAAAGCTAGTTCACCTGCATGTTAGGACTAGATATATATATTTAAAAGAGACTAGATTCTCTAGACTGTACAATAGTGAGACAAATGTTTTTGTCAAATGGACAACATAGAAGGAAACTACCAATCTTGTCTGTAATAAGCCAAAATTTCGTGTCTTTGGCCTTTCGAGAAAGATGAAGACAATAATGTGTTATGTAGTA
Organism: Nicotiana tomentosiformis; assembly: GCF_000390325.3. Taxonomy (NCBI): domain Eukaryota; kingdom Viridiplantae; phylum Streptophyta; class Magnoliopsida; order Solanales; family Solanaceae; genus Nicotiana; species Nicotiana tomentosiformis. The sequence goes on from NC_090817.1 coordinate 144,950,301, forward strand.
GATTTGAGAGAGGAATCTAAGTAGATGAAGAGACAGAAAGCTAGTCAATGAGAAAGATGTTGGCTGGCTTGTGATTCTTGTGACAATTTATACAATATAGTAAGGCTAACGGTGTGGTGGGTACTAACTACTAAGCAAATCTTGAATCTAAGGGACACAAATGACACTAAAATAAAGAGAATAACAATAACAACAACAAACTTGGTGTAATCACACAAGGTGTGAGAAGGGTAGTGAGTACGCAAAACTTATTCCTACCTTGTAAAGATTGAGAGGTTAATTTCGTTAGACCCTCGACCAGGGGTGGAGCTAGAAATGCGGCTACGAATTCGGCCGAATCTAGTGGATTTTTATTCAAATAGTATATTTGTATTAAGAAATTTATTAAATATGTACAAATATTAAAATTAGAACCCAATTATTAACACTTGAAGTCGTCATTCCAAAATTCAAAACCCATAAAGTGGAAATTCTAGTTCCGCATCTCCCTTGACTTAAGAAAAGTATAATCATGAGAATAACAAATAAATGAGTTTCAGCCCCGGTGGCAATTTTGTTCACCATACAATATGTAGGGACCTTCCTTGTGTTCGATTTATGGCCATATCTTTGGCGTTTTTCATGTTCCAAGCCTTAAAGATCAGCCTCGAGGTCCCAATTTAGTGTGACAATCATCGCACTGTAATTTGGTGAAGAGTTGAGTTGCTTTGAAATACTTATGTAATTAATTATCGAAATAATCTGCTACGAAACTAGGTTCATTCGGGGTGTGATTGGACAATGACATAGCCGCCTATTGAATAATAGATTGATCAATGACATAATGAACTGTAAAGCCTTGTGATAGTTATTTTTTGATGTTCACTTGTGATAGCTGTGATTTTTTGCCACATTAGGTGGACGGTTGTAGCACCTTCACAAACTATTATTCCTCGTAAAAGAATTTTATGAAATTGGCGCTTTTGAATCCTTCGGGGTTGCTCAGTTAGTTTGGAGGGTGGTTATCCATACGGATGATCTGGGATTGATTCCCCCCTCAATTCCTTCTGGGTTGAGCGTGTCGCACAGGGCTTGCCTAGTGCGGTTTACATCCTCTATGTGGTTTGCAGGCTATTACACAAGGGGGAGATTTACCCAGTGCGCACAAAATGCTCACCACAGAGTGCTCACCCGAAGGGCAGAGGCTGTGGCAGAGGTTGTAGCGGCTGCGGGTTTCCCCTCTTACCAAAAAATAAAAAAAGAAATTGACACTTTCTTAATATATAAGTCAGGTTGAATAATCGTATGAATAAATACTATTCTCAGGTAACTGAATAGCCCGGTAGGGCAAAGGTAGTCCGGTGTACAAGGCATTCGGTATTTATGCATGGCTCAGGGAAGGGTCGCACCCGAAAAGGTGTGATATAGACAACCTACTCTAACACAAGCATTAATGACTGCTTTAATTGCTCGAACCTGTGACCTATAGATCACACAAAGACAACTTTACCATTGGATCCCCCAACGGGGTTGGGCTTATAATGTTTTAACAGTATTTCACCATGTTTGTTTTGGTTATGTTTGTGAGCCGTGGCTTTACCCCCTTTTTATGTCCACCCGATATAAATTTGAATTAGTGAGTTCTAAATAGCGAATAATTAAACCAAAATGGGAACTAAAGGATGGGTGGATATTGTTTTCCCGAAAAATCGTACAATTGAATTTATACGTGGTTTCTAGACAAATGAATTAATTTGATCCTGAAATACTGAAATAATTAAGGAAATGCACAATACTTAGCCTTGAAATGAACAAAATCATGAAGAATAATGATTCGGGAGCAGAGCTTCCGAGTACAATAGTGATGAAAACAAAGAAATTGTATAAAGTTTTTTATTCATTATACCGTAGGTTTGCCAAGAAAGTTGTGTCCTTTACAATGATAATTGAGCTCACTATTTATAGTTGCACCTAGGGAACAAGGTCCTAGGATCATGCCCTTTTTTAATGTAAATTATGAGGGCCATTGAAGAGGGTGCAACGGTGAGCATAAATTCTCTGTAACGGGCATCGCACTAAATACTGTAAAATATTCTCCATTAAATGTTACTGGGCGAAGAGTATTTATTGTATCTTTATGAGTGTTATTTTTTCCGGTGACAGACGGGACAATTGCCTTCGGTTTTAGCTATCCTCCATTTTAGGTTCCACATGTTCCTCTTTTGGACGGCCACGTAACATAGCATATTTTATCCTATACAGATAGCCCCCTTGTTTTCCGGTGACATAAATTAGTATCACCGGAAAGTTGGTAGGAGTACTCTTTTTGGCGGGAGTTACTATGATTCCTTCTGAAAATCTTCTGACGGTTGATTAGATGCATGTCTCTCCCTATTTAATTCCCCGAACACGTGTCAACCCATGATTCAGCATAACTTTTGCCGGTTATCGAGGTAATCATGGTCACGAACTTAGCCGCCTAAACCTTTACTTATACGCATCGACCTTTTTCATTCGTACTTCATAACTCTCCAAACTCTCCTCATTCGACTTGCACCTTGTTCTTCAACCTTTCTCCAATTCTCTTCAAACTTGTATCTTGTTCTTCAACCTTTCTCCAATTCTCTTCAAGCGAAAAAATCTTTTTCTTCTTCTATATAATGGCTTCTTCCTCAAAATATACCAGTTCTTCAAAGAACAATAACAAAGCCGGGGACTCTTCTCCTCCAACAGTGGACACCATCATCCCTAGAAGTCTTGTTACAACAAAATACTTCGGAGAGAAATTTCCTTCTGCTAGCTCTCGCACATGGGCCGTCAATAGGTATCCTTCTTCCATCCGTCCTTCTAGCATTCCTGCTGTGAAGGAAGACTGTCGCTGATGGAGCGGGTAACCATACCCAAGGAGGGTTTTACATACTTTTACCCGTATCAATTTACTTTGGGTGCATTTTCCTTGAGTGGAGAACTTGACTCCGCAGTACAAGTAAGTCCTTCTATGTGGAGGACGGTTGTTTGCCTTCGGCGTTTGTGCCAAGAGACGGGAGATGAGCTAACCTCAGCTCATGTGATGAATCTCAATTCCCCCAAGATCTTCCGCGGGGGAATAATAAATTTCAGCAAGCGCAATCACCATGCTCTACTATCTAGCATGGATGACGACAACGACCGTGGATGGATAGAGCAGTTCGTTGTTGTTGCCACCAGTGATATCATTCCGGCAACGACTTAATCCTTTCCGGAATCATGGAACCGCACTCGTAAGCTCCTTGTTTAATATACCTTTTTCTATAAATTTCTTCATATTTGCACTGATCCTCCACCTTTCGCCTGTTTCAGCAACTCGATGGGTTCCACCTAGTATTGAAGGCTTGGCCTGGTAGGTCCAAAAAATCTTAGACATTACTAAGCTCGAAACCCGTACATGGAAAGAACTGGACCTAAAATACGGGTGGAAGGCCAAAAATTATGGTAATTCAAACTTGTCTCGTTTTTGCTTTTCACGCTAGGAAATTGATTGATTCATTCTCTTTTTTCCCCCTAAAATCAGGTCTACCTGCGGGCTCGGTTACCGTCCCCAAGGAAGACGTTTTGGTTGATCCTGCTGACGCAGCGAGGCTGCTTCAGGAGGCGCTTACTTGAACAGGTGTCTCCGAGCCTGCTTCGGGCACAAATGTTTCTTCACGGAGTCCCCGACCGGAGAACAAGCAACCAAAAAGAAGGCGTTCCTCTGCGGGCAGAGGGAAAAATAAGAGGGCAAAGAGTTATGCCCCTGAATCATCTCCGGAAGTCGTGGTGACGAGCCCTCCACCGGGCCGACCATTGATACCGTGATGATTGACGATGATGGAGAAGCTAGCGAGGAAGAAGCTTCTCTACATAGAAGACGATAACCTTCCTTAAGTCAACAGACCGCTCAATTCATTGAGTTAGTTACACCAGCTGAGGACGATGTCTAGGCACTCTGGGGGGAGTATGAAATGGTGGAAAATGCCAACTCCCGCTTTCGTGTCCTAGTCGCCGCGCTCGGTAATTTGGGGCTGAGTACCGGGTCCCTTCCGTCCTCAGCTGACGAGCAACCAACAACCAACACTGTGTTTGTTGCAGCTGCTTCTCACTCTTTAACTCCATCAGTTTCATCTCCATCTTCACCAACACCAGCAACTACTACATCATTTCCACCTTCATCAACTCTTCAACCAACAACTGCTACATTATCTCCAACAGCTGTGTCTGCTGCCCGAGAAGAGGGTGTCCCTCTCCCCCAGTCCCTAGTTTTTGGGAATTTAGGGCAAAACAATGCTCCCCCCTCAGAAGATCCGCAAATGAGGAAGAGTGTTACTCTCTCAGTCTCTACCGGATGCAATTTCCTATCCCGGCTGGTGGAACTTGCTAACTATCTGAAGCCTTTGGCTTCAGAGAAAGATTGGGAAAAGATACAGGCTCTCTCGGGAGAGTGCTTGTTGAACAATGCCATACACAACGCCGCAGTAGTACATTCCTTACTTCCTTTGTTACTCCTTTTCCTTTTGCTTGAAAATATCCTAAGTTTGCCTTTCTTGCTTTGTAGGCCAACTTTCTTGCTTATGAGGGCCTCTAAAGATTAATTCGGGAAAAGGAAGAACTTACCTCCACACGGAATCAACTTTTGGCCAAGCGGGATCAAACTGCCGCTCGCCTCTCAGAATTGGAGACCAAAGCTGCTGAGGCCTTTGTATTGGAGGCTCGTTTGCAGCAAAGCGAGCAAGAAGTGGTAACCCTTAGCCAAGAGATTGGCCCACTGAGGGTGAAATTTGACGAAGCCAGGGCTAAATGGGCTGAAGTTCATAATGTCGTTCTTGCTGCAACCGATCGCGAGGCTGCCTCCGCTGAAAGATTGACTAACTTAGAGGCAGCCTTGAACTCCAAAACTGAAGAACTTGTCGTTGGGGGGCGAAACATGCCCAGTTGGAGGAGAAGTATAGGAAAATTATCAAGCACAATAGGCTATTTAGTTCAACTGTCGGTGACCTTGATGTTAGCCTCAGATCCGTTAGATCCACCCGGGAAAGCCTTTCTGCCGAGGTAATCCAACTCAAAGAAGAATTTAAGCACCGAGCGACTTCCCTCATTGTTGAGAAAACTTACGCTATGTACAAAATGAGGAGAAAAACCTTGGAAGAGGCCAAAGATGGTATTATTGACTTTGATGCTAAAATAGCTAAGGCTCGTGAGCTTGAGTTAGCCGCTAAAAATGGTCTCTCGGCAGAGCCTACTGCTTCCGGTTCTTCCAGTTCTGGTTTCGAAACTTTGGGAATTGAAGAGGAAGAAGAAGGCGAAGATGTTAAAGGCCAAACTGGCGAGGGCCAAAATGTTGAGCCATCGACGGATCCATCCATTTCCCCTGGGGGCGCGAACATTTCTCTTCCTCCGGATTCCGAAGATGCAGCAGTTAAGCTTTTCTTTTCTTTTTCCAATTCTTGTATTTGTGCCCTTTTGGCATGTTATTGTAAATAAAAAAATATTTTTTTGCTCAAGTATTGTTTGAGTCTTTATTTTGTTTAAATATTTATTCAAGTTTTAATCTTTGCATTCTCTTCTTTTTGCTTAAAAGTTTTGCGCAAGTTTTACTGTTTGCATCTTATTATGTGAAGCCTTGGGTGTATTTTTCCCAAAAGCATTTTGATTTCGGGTATAAGTTCTTCCGAAATCAACCCTTTTACATGAGGGTTTTCATAAGAGAGGTCCCTCTTATGTTTACGGTGCTCTTGAAGAGGACGTCTCTTATTCATTACGGCACAAGCATTTGAAGTACTTGTTTAACTTTCAAATGATAAAATCAATTCCTTGATCAGATAAGAAACAAGATGGAAAATAAAAGGACAGGACTTTATTCCTTTTGTTTTCAAAAAGTACATAAGCATTCGTTATGTTTAAGAGAAATTGCAATTTCTTGTGGATAATTTGTACAACTTATTTCTACGGGGCTGTCCGCGTAGTCCCTGGTCCCGATGACACAATTATGTTCCCGGTTTTTGTGCTCCGGCCGATGTGGCAGTCATTATTACCGCATTCTCATATCATCCTCCAGTGTTCAAATACAAAGAATGCGAATTGGAACATTGGGAATCTTGCACCTTCGAGGATCCCACTAATGAATTGCTAGGCAATCCTCCACTCGGTAACAAACTTCGCTTCCCCTTAGGAATTTATGCTATCGAGCAAAGGACTATCTAACAATCCTCTAATGGTTTGCACTTGTGAACGGTCGGGTAATCTTTGCTTTATAGTAAACTTATTTTCCCGGTGGGAATGTTGCTATAGAGCCAAAGATTATCTAACCGTTCCTGAGTGGCTTTTTACTTGTGTGCCTTGCTATTAAAGGTCTTATTACTGCTGTTAAAACTTTCTTCGTATTATTTTCCATGGCTGCCTCGTTAAAAATCTTACCAGAAAAAATCCAACTGGGACAAAAACTAGACGAAGGGAAAAAGAGTGCAGTGCATCCTTCCAATACAGGCGATATTTGTCAGCAATAGTACCTCTTGAGGTGTGCCACAATCTAAGTGCTCAACAACTTTTCTCCATTTTGATTCTCTAACTCGTACGAACCTTTTCCGGTGATAGCCGAGATCTGATAGGGGCCTTCCCAGGTCGAGCCTAACTTCCCTGCGTTGAGTTCCCATGTGTTTTGGGTTACTTTCCTTAAAACCAAATCTCCCACTTTAAAGTAACAAAAGTTGGCTCTTCGATTGTAATATATTTCCATTCTCTGCTTTTGTGCCGCCATCCTTACACGTGCTAAGTCCCTGCGCTCATCGAGTAACTCTAAGTTGACCAATATTGCTTCATTGTTTGCTTCTTCGCTTGCTTGGAAATACTTTAGGGTAGGCTCTCCTACTTCCACCGGAATCAAGGCTTCAGCTCCGTACACAAGGGAAAAGGGAATTTTTCCCGTGCTCAACTTGGCCGTCGTTCGATATGCACATAAGACTCTGGGTAGTTCATCAGGCCATTTACCTTTAGCTGCTTTCAACCTTCTCTTGAGGTTTTGTATGATTACTTTGTTTTTGACTCTGCTTGACCATTTGCGCTCAGATGATAGGGTGAAGATGTGATCCTCTTTATTTTCAAATCTTCAAGGAACTTTGTTATGTTTGCGTCGATAAATTGCAGCCCATTGTGGCATGCTATCTCTTTTGGTATTCCAAACCTGCAAATTATGTTTTCCCGCAAGAAATCTACCACTTCCTGTTTGCCGATTCTCTGATAAGGACATGCTTCCACCCACTTAGAAAAATAATCAGTTAAAAATAATAGAAATCTTACCTTACCGGGAGCCGGCGACAGCGGTTTGACGATGTCCTTCCCCCACTTTAAGAACGGCTACGGAGACAAGACTGAATGTAGTGGTTTCACCGGTTGATGTACTAGCGGTGCATAATGTTGGCAGTTATCGCATTTTTGTACAAAAGCTTTGGCGTCTTGTTCCATGCGAGGCCAATAATATCTTGCCCTTACCAGTTTTAACACTAAGGAATTTGTGCCTGAATGGTTTCCCCATATCCATTCGTGGAATTTGCTTCGGATGCTCCCAAACATCGGGCCAGCAGGCCTTGAAAAGATTTTTTGTCCTCCTTTAAAGCTATACTGTGTTGCTTTGACACACAACGCCCAAGATGCCTTGGAATCTTCGGGCAAATTCCCGTGCTCGAGATAATCTATGATATTATTCCTCCAGTCCCAGACCAAATTAGTAGAATTTACGTCGTAATAGCTATCTGCATCCAGGATCGAGTGCATCAGTTGTACTACCATCCCAGATTTTGATCCCTTCATTTCTGTTGACGAGACAAGGTTGGCCAGTGCATCCGCTTCTGCATTTTCTTCTCTCGGGATGTGAGTAATCGACTACTCCTGAAATCGATCCACTAGAGCCTGGACCTTCACCATGTATTGTTGCATGCGCTTTTCTTTGGTTTCAAATATCCCGTAGACCTGATTTACCACCAGATATGAGTCGCGCTTGATCTCTATGACCTCGGAATCTAGTCCCCGGGCCGGTTCAAGTCCTGCAATCAAAGCCTCGTACTCTACTTCATTGTTAGTTAAAGGGACCGTTCTGATGGCTTGCCTTAGGGTTTCTCCCGAAGGCATGGTTAATACTATGCCAAGACCAGACCCTTTTACTTTAGAGGCTCCGTCTGTGAATAAGGTCCAAACTCCTGATGTCGATTCTGACACCATGACTGCCTCTTTGGTTGCTAGAGGCAGCAATCCCGGACTGAAATCGGCCACAAAGTCAGCCAAGACTTGTGACTTAATCGCAGTCCTTGGTTTATATTCTATGTCGAATTCACTCATTTCGACGGCCCATTTGGCCAGCCTACCCGAGAGTTCGGGTTTGTGAAGGATATTTCGCAGGGAAAAAATAGTCACCACAACTATCGGGTGACATTGGAAGTAGGGCCTCAGCTTCCGAGCGGCGACTGCGAGAGCTAATGCCAGCTTCTCCAAGTGCGAGTAGCGAGTTTTTTCTCCAGTTAAAATTTTACTAATGTAATAAATGGGAGATTGCATACCTTCGTCCTCTCGAACCAAAACTACACTTACAGCTACTTTCGAGACTGCAAGGTATACCAACAATATTTCACCTTCCTTTGATTTCGAAAGTAATGGAGGGCTTGACAAATACCTTTTAAATGTCTCAAAGCCTGCTGGCACTCTGGGTCCATTCGAAGTTGTTTTTCTTTTTGAGCAATGCGAAGAAATGATGGCATTTCTCTAATGACCGAGAAATGAATCTGTTCAAAGTGGCAAATCTCCCTGTGAGTCTTTGGACTTCTTTCACGCTTGATAGCTGATCCGGAATGTCTTCGATGGCTTTGATCTTATCGGGGTTTACCTCAACCCCTTTTGTGATACTAGAAATCCTAGGAACTTACCAGAGCTGACCCCGAATGTGCTCTTCTCGGGGTTAAGCTTCATGTTGTGCTTCCTTAGGATGTCAAATTTTTCTTGCAGATGTTTAAGGTGATCACCTGCCTTCAAAGACTTAACGAGCATATCTTCTATATAAACTTCCATAGTTTTTCCTATTTGTTTTTCAAATATCTTGTTTACGAGCCGCTGATAAGTGACTTTGGCATTCTTCAACCCAAAAGGCATCATATTATAGCAATATGTACCAAAATTCGTAATTAACGAAGTCTTTTTTTGATCCTCCGGGTTCATCTTAATTTGGTTGTACCCGGAATAAGCATCGAGGGAACTCATTAACTCGTGCTCGGCCGTAGCATCAAATATTTGATCGATGTTTGGCAGTGGGAACGAGTCTTTCGGGCATGCCTTATTCAAATCTTTATAATCTACACACATGCGAAATTTATTGTTCTTCTTAGGAACTACTACTACACTAGCTAGCCAGTCTGGATACTTTACCTCTCGGATCGAACCAATATCGAGTAAGTGGGTTACCTCTTCTTTGAAGAATTTGTTCCTAGCGTCCGCAATAGGGCATTTCTTTTGTCTTACCAGAGGGATGTTGGGATCTAAGCTTAGCTTGTGTACGGCCACCTCCATTGAGATACCTGTCATGTCCGCATGCACCCAGGCAAAACAATCGACATTAAATTTAAGAAATTCAATAAAGCTGGACTTGAGCTCGGGGTGCAGTCCTGTCCCCAAATGGAATTTCCTTTCTAAGAACTCGTCAAACAATGCAACTTGCTCGAGATATTCTGATGTGGATTTTGTTGCATCCGCCCTTCTGGTACCTGGAAATACCTTGGCACCTAATAAGATTCCGTCGCCTCTGCCCCTGGGCTAACTTCATTCGATTCGGGAGCGGGCGCTGGTTCATGTAGTTTCTATGCCGTGTGTTCCTTTCCTTTGCTACTGGAAATCGAAATTGCATTCATCTCCCTTGCTGCCGATTGATCGGCCCTTATCTATTTAATTCCCTCGGGTGTTGGAAATTTCAGCAGCTGATGATACATTGATGGTGCAACTCTCATCTCGTGTAACCGTGGTCTTAATAAATTAATATTATATCCCATGTCACCATCTACCACTTCAAAAAGAGTCATTTTCATCACCCCCTCGGTGTTCATGGGCAATAAAATTTCTCCACGAGTTGTCACACTCGCAAGGTTTAAATCCGACGAGGAGGTTTGTGGCCGGAATGATGCTTCCGGTGAGTTTAGCTTGCTCCAATACTCTCCATTATATAATCTTGGCCGAACTTCATAGATCCACTAGAACACATTTGATTTTAAAGTCAAGCACATTTAAAGAAATTACCAATGTGTCGTTGTGCGGTAGCAACAATCCATCTGCGTCTTCCTCCGTGAAAATGATATCGTCTTCATCAACTTCCCAGAGTCTCTTGCTATGGGTTATTGATACCTTTGTATTTTTTGTTGCCGAGAAGGTTACCCCATTGATTTCATCCCCCCCCCCCCAAAGATCATATTGATCGTTTGTCGAGGAGGATCTTCTCCTACCTTCGAGGGTTCCGCATTATCCCGATTGCGATAGTAGTTGTTCTTGGCCCGATCACTTAAGAATTATCTAAGATGCTTATTCTTCAATAGTGTTGCCACTTCTTCTCGGAGATGTTGACAGTCCGCAGTCTGGTGGCCATTCGTCCCGTGGTATTCACACCACAAGTTGGGATTCCTTTGGCTGGGATCGAATCTCATTGGTTTTGGGAGCCATGCTGCTTTAATGTTTCTCATGACTGACACCAACTCTACTATACTGACGTTGAAATTATATTCTGACAGCTTGGGGTAGGAAGGATCCCGCGTACCTGACGCTTCTTTTTCCTATAATGATCTATTGTTCTGACCGCGATCAGTGCTTTTGTCGATGGCGAACCCGTCCACTGACCAGAAGCCTCTGCCGCAGCCTTCTGTCCGTTCGTAGGGCAAAAATCAAGCCCTCGAAGATCATCTATCCGTGTCAAGATCCTCTTTTGATTTTTCTCTGTTGTTCTCCCGTCCTTTTATCGACGATGGGAAGCCCACCTGATCATCTTCGATCCTTATCTTTGAGTCGTACTGGTTATGGACATTTGCCCAGGTCATTGCTTGAAACTCAAGCAAGCTTTCCTTCAATTTCCAGGAAGCGTCCGAACTTCTCGGATTCAGTCCCTTGGTGAATGCTTCAGCCGTCCATTCATCCGAAAACATCCGGGAGCAACTCAGATTCTCCTTGTGCAATTCTGAATATGTCGGCCTTTCGGGCCTGCACTTTTCTGGCCCCTGAATGAGCCTTAATAAAAGAATCCACGAGCATCTCAAAAGAATCTATGAAATGCTCGGTTAACAGTGAATACCACGTCAAGGCTCCCCTCGTGAGAGTCTCTCTAAATTTCTTCAGCAAAACAAATTCAATTTCGTGAGGAGCTAAATCATTCCCCTTCCTCGCCGTTGTATAGGTTGTAATATGCTCCTGAGGGTCTGAAGTTCCGTCATACTTTGGCACATCAGGCATTTTAAACCGCTTCGGGATTAATTCTGGTGCCGAGCTTGGCTTGTATGGCAACAAAGTATACTTTTTTGAGTCTGGACCTTTTAGCACCGGTGGTGCACCCCAGATTTGGTCCATGTGGGCATTCACTTCCCTCATAAACCATAAGAGTTCATTTTTGAAGGGATCATTTTCGTTATTGGGGCCAGATCCATGTAAGGCCCCGTTAAAAAACAATTCCTAATGATTTAAGATTTTAAAGTGAGCCAACGGTATTTCGGGAATAACGTATTCGAGTATTAAAGGAGACCCATGGGATAGAACTATATCATTTTGAAATGCAAATATGTGTTTAAGGTATGTTAGAACATACTAAGGAGTTTTGTGAATGGCAAGAACTTGTGTGGAACAAGTTGGATATATTAAGTGGAAAGGATGTTTCAATTAGCACATGACACGATTTCAAACGAATAGAACTCCCACAATATAAATACTTAGGTGGTGATATACCTATCAAATTAAATCCTTTGAGTCTAGTTTCCAACGCATCAAACCGTTTGTCATTTGGATATGTATACAGAAAGTTATGGCCATTTTACCAGACCTATGCCATATGCGCACCCAGATGCGCGGCCGCGCATATTAGAGGGTATTCTTCCATGTGTGCGCGGCCAGATGCGCGATCACTTGCCCAGGTGTGCGGTCGTGCACGTAGGAGCCCATTAAATACCCCCAAGGCCTGGTAGAGAGAGGGGCTAAGTCATTTCTTCAAGACTAGGGCTTTCTCTCCATCACCCATCCAGCCAAGGCTTCCAATACACACCTAAGGTGAGTTTTTAAGTGTGTTTTTATGAGGATTTCACTTCTCGATCACTAGTTACAACAAGGTTTTGATTGGATTCCATAGGATTTCTTCAAAATCTCAAGAACACCCCAAAAGTTATCTTTCAAGATTTGGTCTACAAAAGGTATGTCTACCATCTCCAACTAATTCATGGTGATTATCTATGTATGAAATATGTGTTAGGACTTATGGGATGGTGATTGGAAGCCACAAATGCCTTAACCTAGGTTGTGCTGGTATTGTAGAGATTGTAAAATGAATTAATTGATAATATTTATGGGTTGGGAGTGAAGTGTCGGGCATGCAAGTGCTAATGGAAGTTGTGAGGTGAATCATTAGTGTGGAAGGTGGTTGTTAGGTGAAGAAATTCCATGGGAGGAGGTTGTAGAAATATATGTACACTAGATGTTTGATAAAAAGTCAAAATGACTTAAAGTATAGAAATCTTGCTAATATTGGTGCAATTGTATTGCATTATTGTATATTGAAGTTGTTTAGTGTGGTGGAACGTCGTAGTATTATTAAGGGGCGAATTTCAGGTATGTTGGCTAAACTCCTTTTTTTTAGAATTGATTGAACCCCACAATGGCCTTGTAAGTCCCGTGTTGCTCATTATAAATTGATTATTCCGAATAAGCCTTGTATCAAGAGATATATGCGTTCAATTTGTAGTCCAAATATACTTGTTATTGTTACATCCCGTACTTTGATATTAGGATCAGTCGTAGTAATCCATATGAGCTTGAAGGGATTAAGACCATTCATGAGATTATAGAGAATTTGTGACTATGTTATTGTAAGATCCCGTAAGTTTAACAACCTTGATACCATTATATACATTTGATATGGTATTTTGAGTGGAATAGTTTTGTAAAAAGTTTGAAAAATATGATTTTATATATTACTACTTTCGAATATTCTTTAAATTATACACATAGTATGAGAATGTTCATGAGATTTTCTTTATTATAAAGATAGAAATTATTTTCTCACAAAAAAAGAAGGTTATCTTTTTACTATTTTAAGAATTAAGAGTACGCAAATTTGTACTCTTTATATGAGATTAGGAAAATTATAAGTTGAGAAAATACATATGCTTTTACATGGATGTTTTAATGAAATAATAGCGTATGTATTGATTTTATACGGTACAATCATTTATTAATATTTTAATATTTTAATAGTAGTACTTTAGGATGAGAACAAGATTATTTTGAGGTTATAAGTATTTATGCTATTTCAAACAAGTGATAAGTAAATTCGTGAAAGTGAGAGGGTAAGCGAATCGAAGAAAATGAGTTTCGTCAAAGTTTGTCAATTTGGAATAAAATACGGTCCCAACTATAATACCCGTTATTTATGGACTAGTACCATACAAGGTACCACATGACCATGATAGTAAGGTGTATAGTGTGTGTTAAAAGTAAGTAGTATTTTAAGTAGTTTGAGATAATTCTTAATTATGTGAATAATTGGATAATTAGTGATTTTAGTGGGGAGTTAACTAATTAATTAGATTACTTGGATAAACTTGATTAGCCACCTAACGTGGCAGCCCAAGGGGTATTAATTTAAAGCCCATATGGTGACTCCTAATACATGTGAAAAGTAGCATTTTTAGGAGATAATTGTAGGCCATGTCATACCTAAGTGGGGCCCATATTCACTTTGATAAAGACAATTCAAGTAAGATGTATAATCTTAGCAAACGGATTGTGCCATTTTTATGTCTCTTTTACCATTTTACATCCATCACTTATCCAACCCTTACAGCAAAGAAAATTTCAACTTTATGTTCATAGAAAATTCAGCAAAACACTACGTAGCATATCAAAAAGAGACAATCTTGAGACAACAAATGGAAAATCTCAACAAGACTTCATATGAATCCTTATAACGCTACAATAGCGTGAGATGCGAGTCTAAGAAAGCACGGTACAATCTTTCTCAAAAATATCATACGGATTTTTCCCTACTTCAACCCGCCGTTACGTGTTTTATCACAAAAGACGTGTGTTAGAGGAATTTTCAAGAGAATCGGTCCAGGTATGTTAAGGCTATCCCTCCTTTTCTTTTGGCATGATCCAAGTAACGATACGTAAACGTAATGTTATTCCATAAATAGTTTTACTCTTAGCAGTTAAGGATGTCTATGTTATTTATTACGGTAAGGTTATATTCAAGCATGTCTAAGTGTGTATCTAGTTCTCTATTGAGGTATTTGATAAAGATAGTAATGTTTATAATATAGTGATACATGCATCTTCATGCATTTACCACCGTGCTACGACCGGTCAGGCAGTTACCACCGATTGGGCAGTTATTTATCATTATTTACCGCGAAAACCTTGATTGAACTATCAAACTGTGTCTTTATTAATGACATAAAGTCTTTCAGTACAACTAAGACATAACTCTTAAACCTTAACAAGAATACCTAGACCATTCTACTACAATCATATACAAGTGTAAGAAAGAATCTATGACCACCATATGTAGGCACTTTGTAGGGACCCCATATATCACTATGAACTAGCTCAAACAGCTTAGTAGTACTACTAGTAAACCTAGTCTGCTTAGCTAGAGGACATATGGAACAAGTTTTGTCAGTTTGTATCTTGGCATCCTTACAAATGTTTATTTGTTGTAGTATTTTGTGAGGAGCATGCCCCAACCTCCTATGCCACAGTGCTACAGATTGAGTCACAGTAGCAGCCAATAATTGTGGTATATTATTCTCTATGTTGTTTCCCCAATAGTACAGGTCATTGTGCATTTTACCAGTCCCCTTCACCTTCCCAGTGTGAAGGTCCCGCATCAGGAAAAAATCAGGATAGAAAGGCATGAAACAGTGCAATTATCTGGTTAGGTTGGCCACTGACAACAAGTTAAACTTAAAGTCTGGTACATACAACACATCACTAATGTCCCCTTGTGCCAATCTACATTTACCAATATGACTAATAGGCAACCGTTTCCCATAAGGTAAATGTACTTATGAGCCTTGCTTAGCATAGTCATCCAAATCAAATAACATTTCAGGAGTAGACACCATATGATCTGTTGCTCTTATGTCTACTATCCCACTGTGCTCAGTTTTACTAGCCAGAAAAGAACAAATAGTACCTAACATGTTGGCTGATGATTCTAGGACATTATCTTTGTTAAGCATATGTAAGATTTGACTATATTATTCTGGAGTTGTCACGACCCAAAATCCGACTAGCCGTGATGGCACCTAACCCAACCCGCTAGGTAAGCCAATTAATCACTAATTAATTCCAATAATAATTAATAAAACAATTAAGTAAAAAAATATCTGAATCTAATACATTCCCCAAGAACTGGTAGTACAAATCATGAGCTTCTAAGAATAGAGTTTACAAAGCTGAAATGAATTAAATACATAGTCTTGTTTGAAAAGTACATAAACAGAGTTTCATAGACTTAAAACTACCACGAACAAGGGGCAGATACAACCGAGACGCAGGTATATCTTCAATCCAGCTTCCATCGAACACAGCAACATCGGCAACCAACATCTGCACGCAAGGTGCAAAAGTGTAGTATGAGTACAACCGACCCCATGTACTCAATAAGTAACAAACCTAACCTTAGGTTGAAACTAGTGACGAGCTAACAAAAAAGGGACGGGTCCAACACCAATATTCCACAATAGTTCATAACAGCATAGTACAAGTAACAAACGAGTATCTTAGAAATAAAAGGCTCAGTTCGTTCACAGTTCCAGAAAAATAGGCATTTCTTTTCAAGTATCTCAGTGAAAATCCAAATATTTTATCGAAAAGCCAATATACGGGTAAGTTTGAAAACTGTGATTTTTCCCAAAACTCCTTTCAACAAATAGTAAGATGTTTCATTTTCAGATAGCATGAGGAAGGTACTTCTCTATGCCTACATGTCAAGATACAGGTAAAATCATAAATGTCCCCAAAACTGGGTAGCATAAGGAAATGCACCTCAATGCATGTATCTCAAGGTACGCATGTCAAATGCAATGCATCTCGATGATGAGCTCATGTACTCACACTCTTAGAGTACTCAATCTCACTATGCTCAGCACACTCAAACACTCAGCGTTGTACCATACCCGCTGCGACGTGCAGCCCGATCCCTATTTATAGTCGATTGCCCTCACTGGGGGTGTGCAGACTCCGTAGGGGCTCCGTTCAACCCAAGCGCTATAATCCGCACGGACAACTCACGTGTTGCACGGACAACTCACATGCCATAATACCAATATCTCGAATCGCACGGACAACTCATGTGCCGCACGGACAACTCACGTGCTATATTATCAATATCTGGAATCGCACGGACAACTCACATGCTATAGTGACAACATTCTCACAAACAGGCTCCGTCCTCACTCAGTCATCAATCTCTACAGTCTCACTCACGAGCTCACAATGTCATGAAACTAGCCCGACAACAATGATATGATGTATCGATAAATAACTAAGACTGAGATATGATATGAATGCATGAATATGACTGAGTACGAAATATCAATGAAATCAGTGAGATGAAAGTAAGAAAAGTCCACTATGGGTCCAGACAATATCGGCAAAATGCCTAAACATGATATCTAGCATGATTGACAGCTTAACTACTTTATCACATGATGTAAATACAGATATCAACAAAGTAGGATCACTATACAGTGCCATGGAAACAACAGAGTCCCAATTCACATGATGCACGCCCACACACCCGTCACCTAGCATGTGCGTCACCTCAATACCAATCACATAACACGTATTTCGGGGTTTCATACCCTCAGCTCTAAGATTAGAAGAGTTACTTACCTCGAACAAGCCAATACCACTGCCGAACAAGCCAATCGGTGCTCCAAAGATGCCATCCCACACGTTCCGACCTTTGAACGGCTCGAAACTAACCAAAAACAACTCAAATACATCAAACAATGCTAAAGGAACCAATCCCGATCGAAAAAGATCAAATCTTGAATCAAAAGTCCGAAATCGGCCAAAAGCCCAACCCGGACCCGCACCTCAGAACCCGACAAAATTTACAAAATTAAACAACCCATTCAATTACGAGTCCAACCACACTAGTTTCACTCAAATCCAACTCCAATTCGATGTTCAAAACTCGAAAATTCATATTATGAAACTTTAGCCAAAACCCCCAATTTCCTCTTTAAAATTCATCAACCAAAAGCTAAAATCTAAGATAGATTCATGGAATATAACCAAAATCGAGTAGAGAACACTTACCTCAATTCATATGGTAAAAATTTCCCCAAATATCGCCTCAATCCGAGCTTGAAAATGTACAATTGAAGCCAAAATCGCGAACCCTTGTAGATAACATTCTACCCAGCACATCCGCATTTGCGGAAAATTCGTCGCACCTACGATCACCGCTTTTGCGGAAACATCTCGCACATGCGCTGCCCGGCTTCCTCACCATTTCTGCTTCTGCGACTCCCTGCCCACATCTGCGCCATCGCAGGTGCGTAAATTCCATCAAACCTGCAACCTCTGCTGACATCCTCCAACTCCGCACCTGCGCTCGAGCTGCGGCACCTGCGGCATCGTATATGCGCCCAAATCTCCGCTTCTGCAGTCTTCCTCACCCAGCACTATTCTCGTATCTGCGACGTCTTTGTCGCTTCTGTGGCCATCGCATCTGCGCAAACCAACCACAGGTGCGATCATACCAGAACCAGCAGCCTTCGGCTTTGCACATGAAGTGAAAATGATCCGAACCTCATCCAAAACTCATCCGGGCCACTCGGGACCCCATCCAAATATACTAACAAGTCCAATAACATAACACGGACCTACTCGAGGCCTCAAGTCACACATAACTACATCGAAACGATGAATCACACCTCAAATCAAAATCTATGAAGTTTGAAACTTCAACTTCCATAACCGATACCGAAACCTATCGAATTACGTCCGATTGACCTCAAATTTTGCACATACGTCACAATTCACATTATGGACCTATTTCAATTTCCAGAATCAGATTCCGACCCCGATATCAAAAAGTCCACTCCCGATCAAACTTTCCAAAATTTCAACTTTTGCCATTTCAAGCCAAATTCTACTACGGACCTCCAAATCACAATCTAGACGCGTTTTTAAGTCCAAAATCACCCAACGGAGCTAACGAAACCATCAAAACTCCGTTTCGGGTTCAAATTCACAAAAAGTCAAACTTGGTCAACTCTCCCAATTTAAAGCTTCGACAATGAAATCCATTCTTCCAATTCGATTTCGAATAACCTGAAAATCAAAACTGACGATTCACACAAGTCATAATGCATTATATGGAGCTACTCAAGCCCGTAAACTACCGAGCGAAGTGCAAATCCTCAAAATGACCGGTCGGGTCATTATATCCTCCCCCACTTAAACATACGTTCGTCCTCGAACGTGTCCAAAGTTGTTCTCAAAGCCATCAAACAGCCGTATAACCTTACCATGCACATACCCGGGGGTGATCCCACATCACCCTATCCCATACAGGTCCGATTATACAACATAACCGAAATTTCTCAATGCAACCTAGCCCACAAGCCTTTTAATCCAATTTCCAACATCCGGAATTTCTTATAAGATCTGAATCCCGCAACCTACACACTGTATAAGTCTGAACAAGCTGTACCAAAAGCAATAACCATAACTCAAATACTCAAAACTGAAATACCACATAGCTCAAATACTCGAAGCAATGATTTCTAATCACAGTAGCTGCTCAAAACAACCCAATGCCGGTAATAAACCTCATATCAAACAAGTCTCTATTCTAAAACCTTTGTACACTACTGATGATGAAAGAAACACGCAGAAATTCGTAACCATTCATTAGATCCACCAGCCGTGGAGCTCCCTCTCCTTCGACAAGAACCATAAAAAATTTCTAAGCCGACTTTCGATATTATCCTTCCAAATATACCACAATCAAATCTGATAGCACCCATCCTAGATCCGATGACTTTCATCTTATCAAATACCATCTACTCTACTGATATGTCACACCAATAGTATCCAAAGACGCAACCCGTGCACTAATAAGCATTATTCCAAATGTACTCAATCACGAAAATGACTCAAACAAGAAACCGTCCCACAAGCTCGACGGGTACCACCCCAACGCAATGCTAAGAACCCATCATACACCGTAGAACCATAACACACGAATCTAACAGAAAAGATCATATCTCAACATAACTCGGCCACAATGCACGACCCCATCCAAACACTGATCCATATGAAATACCTCAGTCACCATGCTCAAAATCAATAACTACACGTAATCCGACATCAAGTACTCACAGTGCATTACCATAACCATGGAGAAGCAAATGACACAATGCCACACAAACCCAAACGAACATAAACAATGCACAACCATTCATGCATCAACCAAATACCCATCTCGCGCGAATTCTGCTATAAGGCCCCAATAGAACTGCACCATGGGCGCATACAACCAACGAATCACGGCCCCTCGTAGCATAGAAAAGTAACTCACGGAACATAACAGAACACAAATAAGCTCATCTACAACTGAATGATACATCCCCCAACAATAGCAGTATCGAGCCAATCAATCCGGCTCGGTTTATAATACACATCCTAATTGGGCCTACCAATGGACCCCCAACTCAACTCCGGGCACCCACACATGGATAAATAAACCTCTGAAAGCCCACAATAACCAAATCATAATGCTTACTATCATCTAGCTAGCTTCGGCCATGACTTCACAGTCCACAACCATGAAAACAACCTGCTCTTGAGAACTCCCAATCTCTAAATCCATAGAACACACGAATCCCATATCTGATCCTAACTCCACCGCCAGAATGTCTAACTCATCTCTCATACATGATTATCCCACGAGAAATACTTCTAAAATTCTTCCGTGCCACATAGCAAAATTTGAATATCAGCAGTCGATCAACCAGAAGAGTGCCGCAATACCAGTGAAGTATCCATAAATCAAAACACATTGCCCCTTCTGAAATGTATACTCTCATCAAGCCATACCAAATAGTAATATCATTTACCTAGTCATCTAAAACTGTCCATGCTTCCAAACAGAACTGTGTTCCCGCTCACGTAAATCTCAATCCTACACAACACGCCGCATATACCATGCCATCATATGAAAAATACGAGAACTTCATAGTCCGCTCCGAGTCACAAGCAATTACATACTCAATTAGCCAAGGACCTTCCATTTGATCTCATCCCGGAGAAAATCCTAATACGCAACATATTCCTCACGCCGGTAGGAAATATACTCCTCAAACTATGGTAAAAACCATTGAGAACTCTTCGAAACCCATCTGCACACAACCACGCTATCAGAACCGAATCTCTCTAACTCAACCCAGCCACGCAGGTTGCCAAGACCCAAGAGCATTGCCATGAAACACCTGTAGAGACTAGCCACGTCATAAGTACCTAGAGAACCGATCATACCCATTACTGTGCTAACCCAACCTACTACCACTCTTTCCTATTTCTCCAAGTCCTTTTCAAATTGCCTTCAAATTGATACTTCTCCTTGCTAGAACACCATGATCCCTAACCAAAATTCACCACACAAGAGACCCTAGTATAAAACCATAACGCCCTAAGGCCCATAAGTCGTTGACTCCCCTTTTAAGCACCCCAAGGCACCACAACCGAGATACCCACTCTAAAGAGACCTTATGTGAACATAAAACTATTTTCTTCACCTTCTTGATACTGAAATGCACAATCCACAATGATATAAAATGTCACAAGTCTCGACACCATCCAATACAACTCCCAGTTTCTAGCCATATATAAATCTTGAAAATTCCAAATCGCTACATATAAATCTTGAATCCATTAGAACCATTCTCGAGAGTCATCCACTCTACTCAAATCTCAATTGAATCTACCAAACGGACCGAACGACTTGTTCCCCATTAGCACACCAACACCCAAGGGAATAAAGAGTAACCCACACTCCTAAGCAACCAAGAAAATTCCTACTCCATGTACACTACATCCTTTGCGAATAACCACTCAATTATCTTATGATTCCCATATACCCATAGAGTGTAATACAAACCGTATCCAGAAATTCCCTTACTCGAGTTATCCTCAATCTCAACTTCTGCAAGTCATAACTAATTCACCAGTATACCTCAAACCGAAACCAATACAACATATAACCGTGCAATACACTTGTCGATAGTAGACTCCCCCACTTGGCTCGAAGCCATAAAACAAAACAATCGATAACATCACGATATCCATACTCTATTGCTGCTAGAATTCCGCGCTGAAATTTAACTAAATCCTTCGCAAGCCCATGTAACACAAACCATATAATACCTCAAATCATCTACAAATCTCGCATTCACCCTTGTAATAGTCAAACCAACTCCCACAAGCGATCCAAACTCAAATTGCAACATATATCATTCACTGGTAAAATAGAACTTTCTACAAAATATCATAAGGACCACACAATCTCAGGACACCTCGCAGGAGATAACCCGCCTGCTCTGCCTCAAACTGACATCTCTCTATACCCTTCCACAGTCATGGCTACTACGCAATCACTTCATTTTCTTGATTCTGAACTCATCGACAAGACATGAGAATCTACTTCACTCCACAACTAAACAACATGGGAGATCCCTTAACACACCCATAACTCGAGACCATACGCCAAATCAAGACAAAAATCAGACACCCCATAATCCTTGTTACATCTGAAGTAAACTCTTCTCGTCATTTTCGAACAATCAAAACACATCTCTCAGTCTCATCGTACTCACCACATAGTCATCCAATCATAAATTACACTAATAGGGACACCAACGGACCTAAAAGTCCCAAAAGCACGTGCTCACACAATTGAAATCTTCATGCTCAAGCTACAGTCGAAACCCGGCCTCAAGTCCTCCAGACTGGCCCATCATCAGCACGCCAAAATACATCTCGCACCTCAACCATGGAATCACAAGCCGCCAGCGCACAACCGATATTGAGCGCTCACATGCACATACGAATGTGTGGAAGGAATTCAAAGGGTTACGCTTTAAGCTGAATCAATGTCACACGATAAGGAAAGAAAGATGGGAAGTATATCCTACATTTCTTGTAGCCTCTCGAAGATAGGTATGGATGTCATCATACCGATCCGCAAGACTCTACTGGACACTTGCTCATGACTTGTAGAACCTACGAACCTAGAGCTCTGATACCACCTTGTCACGACCCAAAATTCGACTAGTCGTGATGGAACCTAGCCCCACCCGCTAGGAAAGCTAATTAACCACTAACCAAATTTCAAAAACAATTAATAAAATAATTAAGTAAAGAAATATCTGAATGTAATACACTCCCCAAGAACTGGTAGTACAAATCATGAGCTTCTAAGAATAGAGTTTACAAAGCTAAAATGAATTAAATACATAGTCATGTTTGAAAAGTACATAAACAGAGTTTCATAGACCTAAAGCTACCACGAACAAGGGGCAGCTACAACCGGGACGCAGGTACATCTTCAATCCAGCTCCCATCGAACACAGCTACATCAGCAACCAACATCTGCACGCAAGGTGCAAAAGTGTAGTATGAGTACAACCGACCCTATGTACTCAATAAGTAATAAACCTAACCTTAGGTTGAAAGTAGTGACGAGCTAACAAAAAAGGGGCGGGTCCAACACCGATATTCCACAACAGTTCATAACAGCATAGTACAAGTAAAAAACGAGTATCTCAGAAATAAAAGGCTCAGTTCGTTCACAGTTCCAAAAAAATAGGCATTTCTTTTCAAGTTTCTCAGTGAAAATCCAAATCTTTTACCGAAAAGCCAATATACGAGTAAGTTTGAAAACTACGATTTTTCCCAAAACTCCTTTTAACAAATAGTAAGATGATTCATTTTCAGATAGCATGAGGAAAGTACTTCTCTATGCCAAAATATTAAGATATAGGTAAAATCATAAATGTCCCCAAAACTAGGTAGCAGAAGGAAATGCACCTCAATGCATGTATCTCAAGTATGCATGTCAAATGCAATGCATCTCGATGATGAGCTCAAATACTTACACTCTCAGAGTACGCAATCTCGCTGTCTCATATTCTCTCTCACTATGCTCAGCACACTCAAAAACTCAGCGATGTACCATACCCGCTGCGGCGTGCAGCCCGATCCCTATTTATAGTCGACTGCGCTCATTGGGGGTGTGCAGACTCCGGAAGGGCTCCTTTCAGCCCAAGCACTATAATCCGTACAGACAACTCACGTGCTGCACGGACAACTCACGTGCCATAATATCAATATCTGGAATCGCACGGACAACTCACGTGCAATAATATCAACATCTGAAATCGCACGGACAACTCACGTGCTATAGTGACAACATCCTCACAAATAGGCCCCCGGCCTCACTCAGTCATCAATCTCTCCAATCTCACTCACGGGCTCACAATGTCATAAAAATAGCCAGACAACAATGATATGATGTATCGATAAATAACTGAGACTGAAATATGATATGAATGCATGAATATGACTGAGTACGAAATATCAATGAAATCAGTGAGATGAAAGTAAGAAACGACCACTATAGGTCCAAACAATATCGACAAAATGCCTAAACATGATATCTAGCATGATTGATAGCTTAACTACTTTATCACATAATGGAAACACAGATATTAACAAAGTAGGATCACTATACAATGCCATGGAAATAACAGAGTCCCAATTCACATGGTGCACGCCCACACGCCCGTCACCTAGCATGTGCGTCACCTCAATACCAAACACATAACACGTATTTCGGGGTTTCATACCCTCAGCACTAAGATTAGAAGAGTTACTTACCTCGAACAAGCCAATACCACTGCTGAACAAGCCAAGCGGTGCTCTAAAGATGCCTCCCACGCGTTCCGACCTCTGAACGGCTCGAAACTAACTAAAAACAACTCAAGTACATCAAACAATGCTAAAGGAACCAATCCCGATCGAAAAAGATCAAATCTTGAATCAAAAGCCCGAAATCGGCAAAAAGCCCAATCCGGGCCCGCACCTCAGAACCCGACAAAATTTATAAAATTAAACAACCCATTCAATTACGAGTCCAACCATACTAGTTTTACTGAAATCCGACTCAGAAAATTCATATTATGAAACTTTAGGCCAAAACCCCCAATTTCCTCTTTAAAATTCATCAACCAAAAGCTAAAATCGAAGATAGATTCATAGAATATAACCAAAACCGAGTAGAGAACACTTATCCCAATTCATATGGTGAAAATTACTCCAAATATCGCCTCAATCCGAGCTTGAAAATGTAAAAATGAAGCCAAAATTGCAACCCTTGTATATAACATTCTGCCCAGCACATCCGCATTTGCGGAAAATTCGTCGCATCTACTGTCGCTCCCCTCTTTCTCGCAAAATCGGGCTTTGACGTTGACCACTCTTTTAAATGGGGAGGAAGGGTTATTAAAAGAGAGAGTTTCCACCTAACAGATTAAATTGCGTTAGGGCACCTATTTGCAAATGACTCAGGTTTACTAGTTTGCGTCACCAAAGATCGGGTAAGGGCTCAAATTACCTCGATTAGAAGGTGTTAGGCACTCCTCGAGGTCCACAATGGTGGGTCCCAGTTGAACTCAAATCATGTGAATTAATCTAAGAGAAAAGAATCAATTTGGATAAATAAAGAACTATTTTAACAGGAATGGGGGGAGGGGGTCCTATGTTTTTTAGCCTAACGGATCACCCCATGCAACATAAATAATACTTCGTAACTCCCTCAAGACGGGGTGTTACTCATATTATTCAGCGGGCACAGACTATCATCTCCTGCTACCTGATTACTATCTTTAAGTTGTTTACCTAAAGCACTCTATTTGATTCTAAGTCGTACCCTATGCGTGCACTACCCGTCCCTTGCCTATGGCCCAGGAGGCGTTTGGACCTCTATTTTGGATGGTTCTAGACTTAACTTAGGTTGCTCAAAATGATAAAACTAAGCGACATACAAAACAAGTTGGACCTTCATGTAAAAGCAAATAAGGGCTCAAGTTACCCTCCACACTTAGGCAGCAAATGCACGCAAACAAATTAGGCGTTTTGACAGTTTCAACAATTAAAGTTGTTAGGTCCTATAGACATGATTTCTATGTGATTCTGGATTTTAATCATGCGAGCAGTTATGCAAAGTATAATTCCTGCGTGACTGCACAATCGCCTACTGATTATGAGTATAAGCGGTTAAAACGTATAGACATGCTATCTAGGTGATTTACGCAGTATTTAGCAGTAATAAACACGAGATATATTCAGAATTACTCTGTTTGTCCCTATAGGCATGCTTTCTACTGGTGTTCATCGAGACAGTGTTTTTTAAAAGTCTACTTTTAGCACTTAGTGCAGATAGGGATTACCCTATAGACATGATACGTACCTTTGATGACTGAAACTGGTTTTAGTTCCTATGAGCATGTATACTAAATGGGCAAGTATGATAATAGCATATCAATCAATTAAGAACCCTATAGGCATGATTTCTAAAAAAAATGCAGATTTGTAGAGCATAAATATCCCTATGATCATGATGCCTAATGAATATGCTGCAATGCAAATTGAACTTTGGTTACTTTATTTCCTATAGGCATGGTATCTAACATATAGAGGCAAAATAGATTAGACGGATTAAACACCTATAGGCAGGTTATCTACCACACACAGTAACAGAACATATTCGAGTAAAGTAAACACCTATAGGCAGGTTATCAACACACAATAGCAGAACGTATTTGAATAAAGTAAACACCTATAGGCAGGTTATCTAATACATAATAGCAGAACGAGCAATGTAAACACCTATAGGCAGGATTTCTACCCATTCTTATGCAAAATGTTAAAATAAACCCAGTTTCCCAATTTACTAACATCCCAATTATTATTACAAATAACTATTACAGACCATATTTTAATGAATAGATTACAAAGTATATAAAACTATAGGAAGCCTGCAGCAGGCCCAAATGCACCTGGACAGGCCAGGCCTTCAACTCATAGTGGCTCCAAAAGCCTATGTTTATAGATACACCATAACCATCAGTGAATGATTCACCTATATCTCAAGGATAAGCATACAGAACCAAATCTCTAGTGTTTCAGAGTTTCCAAGGGCTTCAAGAACCCAGGGCAGGGCTCACACTAGAGAAGAATGATCAGAATAGTTCAAAGAAGACTAGGGACCAAATTCTAGTGTGTCAGAGTTCATGAGGGTCTCATATGTACCCTGAGCAGTGTTCTCACACTAGGGAGGCCAAGGGACAGAACCTAAATTGCTTTAGCTTTCAGCCAGCAAAGAGTGAGAATTCAGGAGAGTAAGATGGGATTAGGGGGTACAGAATCACACATAGAACACAAACAAATAGCAACACATTTGAACCTAGGCAGACTTAATTCAGTTTTTAGAAGTTAACACAGTCACATGCTAATAAGAACAGTTCATAAACATGTTCACAGTGATAACAAAGACTGCAGATCAGACTAAGTCACAGAAAGAAAGCTCAATAATTAACAGTAGGCCAGGAACACACTAATTAGTATTAGGAACTGATTAAACAATTTAGCATAGGTATCATAACATAGTGAGCACAGAACCAAACGAATCACATGGTAACAGGTTCAACAAATAAACTGATGAATCTATTAAAGCACACATAATTAACCAGTCCTTAAGAAAAGGTATCAAAACATTTTTTACCCTAAAAGACAACCCTAAATAACACAGAGGTAGGCAGATTTCACTAATCGATTCAACTAAGTTCAACGCGACTATAAGTAATAGCAATTAGGGTAACATGGTTTAATGGCAGCAACACATTAAACAAGTAATCATAATGGAATAGCAAAGGATTCAATAACTCACCAGTTAAGGTGAAACAGGGAAAAAGGAATCCAACAATGTAGCAATTGTCTCTAACAGAAGCAGAACAATTGAGGATTTCTGGTCTTGGCTTCCAGCCGGCCAGGAATCAAAAGCACAGAATAATATTGTCACGACCCAGTTTCACCTGTAGGTCATGATGGCGCCCAATACTACATCTAGGCAATCCAACTTAATAAATTAAGCATATATTGACAAAATTTAAAACCAAGAAAATAATAAAACCCAAATTCTACCAATGTGTGTGCCAAGACCTGGTGTCACAAGTGTATGAGCATCTAGTAGATTATACAAAACCTCAAATACTGTCTGAAATAAAAATAGACAGAATGAAAAAAATACAAGGAGAGACACTAGTAGCTGCAGAACAGCTCAGAAAGGCAGCTCACCATTATGTCCCTGGATAACGTGGGTGTAAGACGATAGGTCCCCCACTAGTACTTTACCTCAGGTCCTGCACAAAAAGTGCAGCAAGTGTAGTATGAGTACGTAAACAACGTGTACCCAGTAAGTATCAAACCTAATCTCGAAGTGGTAGAGACGAGATGGCTGACTTTGACACTCACTATGGGTCAATAAGAATAATTGAAATACCACTAGGATATTTAAATCAGCATGATTTATAGAATTTAAAATAATTTATTTAATCAGCGAAAATAATCAAATTCCTTCAAATGCAACAATTCTCAATATATTAATTAAATTCCTTAAATTCAAATAATTTTTAATTTATCAATTAAATCACATTTATAGGAATGACAATTATTTCCTTAACAAACAGGCATAACAATTCATTAAATTCCATAAATTTTCAAATTTATTAATTGGCTTCGCAAACTAAGGTATCGTGTGATTATTATTATTAAGCACGATTTCTGTCGAGGACGTACGGCCCGATCCAGAGTGTCGTGTACACTGCCGAGGGACGTGCGGCACAATCCATAGATGCATCTATCCTGCCGAGGCGTTCACCCCGCTCCACAAGAAAGGAGGACATTTTATTATGTACCTCCAAGAAGAGAGTATATTTATTAAAGATAAATTCGGGAGGAAGAACCATTTTTTTTAACAATTAATTAATTTAAACAGAAAATCAAGCATATGAGCTTTTCATCCTTTAATATCTTTATCTAATAATTCACAATATATTCATATATATCAATTAATATTAATTAAACAAAGAATACAATTTACACAAGTAATTCATGCTTTGAGTCCTAAACTACCCGGACATTAGCATTTATAGTAGCTACGTACGAACTCTCATTACCTCGTGTGTACGTAGCCCCCGCAATTAGCAACAATTATTTAATTTAATCCCTATGGAGTAATTTTCCCCTCACAATATTAGACAAGAGACTTACCTCGTCTCAAAGTCCACTTTCCGATTATCGCGTCGCGTAAAATTCTCGATTCGATGCCGAAAAATCCGAAACTATCCAAAAGTTATATAAAATAATTAATATATGTTCAATAATTCAAAATTCATCTATTAAATAAATTACCCCATCCAAAATGGTAAAATTCCTAAAATTCACCCCGGGCTCACGTGCTCGGATTCTGGAAATTTTCGGATGGAAACATTACCCATAATCTCAAGAACTTAAATATATAATTTCTATCCAATTCCATAACTTATTTTCGTGGTTAAAATCCCATTTTTATAAAAATCTAGGTTTTTCATCTAAACCCTTGATTTCTAAGATTTACTAGTTATAATCTACCAATAATCTATGTATTTAACTCAAAGGGTGTAAAATTAACTTACCTCCAAGTTGTTAGTTGAAATCTCCTCTCAAAAAGCTCCAAAATCGCCCAAGAATGGAAGAAAATGAGCTCAATATGACTGAGCCCCGATTTTTAACACAATCTGCCCAACAGTCATTTTCGCACCTGCGGACAGTGTACCGCACCTGTGGCTTTCGCACTTGCAGAAATCCTCGCAGGTGCGAGTCTCACTAGCCTTGGCCAAACTCGCATCTGCGCACACTGCTTCGCACATGCGCGTTTGCAGGTACGCCAAAATTCCGCATCTGCGGCAATGGCCTCCCCTTCCCTTTTCCGCTTCTGCGAAGAAATCTCGCATCCACGAGTGCTGCGCCTGCGAGCTTCTGTCGCATCTGCGAATGTCGCACCTGTGACTGGCCAAGCGCAGGTGCGAGTCTGACAGTAGCTGGGAGCTTCAGTTTTGGCTCCCAACTTCCAACTTGGTCCGAGCCTCGTCCGATTGACATTCGGGACCCCTGGGACCAACGCTCGAACTCTCGGAATGCATAAAACAACATCAAATCTAAGAATCATACCCTAAACCAAATTGATTCAAACTTAAGAATTTCAAGTTCTTCAAATTACTTCTAATGTGCCGAAATATACTTAAACTACTCGGAATGACACAAAATTTTGCGTGCATGTCTTAAATCACTATACGGAACTATTCCCAAACTCGAAATTCCAAATGGACTTCAATTACTCGAAAACCTACCCCAAACCAAATTTAAAGAATTTTAAACTTTCAAATAGTTGATTTTTACTATTAAGTGTCAAAACGCTCTCGGGTAATCAAAAACCCGATGCGGACATACGCCCAAGTCCAAAATCATCATACGAACCTATTGGAACTGTCAAATCCCGATTCTGGGGTCGTTTTCTCAAAATGTTGACCGAAGTCAAACTTGTCCATTTAAGGTTAACTTAAGAAACCAAGTGTTCCGATTTCAACCCACACACTTTCGAATCCCGAACCAACCATCCCCGCGAGTCATAAATTAATAAAAGCATGTTCGAGGAGTTTTATTTTAGGGAATGGGTTTATAAAAGTTAAAATGACCGGTTGGGTTATTACATTCTCCACCTCTTAAACAAACGTTCGTCCTCGAACGGGTTTAGAATAATACCTGGAGTGCTAAATAAGTATGGATATTTGCTCCGCATGTACTCCTCGGCCTCCCAAGTCACTTCCTTGACTGGTTGGCCCCTCCATTGGACCTTTACTGCAGAAATCCTCTTGGACCTCGGCGAACTTGTTTATTAACAATGGCAAATGACTCTTCTTCATAACCCAAACTCTTATCTAGCTGAACTGTGCTGAAGTCCAACACATGTGATAGGTCAGCATGATACTTCCGGAGCATAGATACATGAAAAACCGGATGCACTCCCGATAGACTGGGAGGCAATGCAAGCTCATAAGCAACCTCCCCAACTCATCTCAACACCTCAAATGGGCCTATAAACCTTGGGCTCAACTTGTCCTTCTTCCCGAATCTCATAATTCCCTTCATCGGTGAAACCTTCAAGAGAACTTTTTCACCTACCACAAATGATATATCACGTTCTTTCTAATCCGTGTAACTCTTCTATCTGGACTGTGCTGTACGAAGTCACTCCTAAATCAACTTTACCTTTTCCAAGGCATCCTTTACCAAATCAGTACCATATAACTTAGCCTCACCGGGCTCAAACCATCCAATAGGTGAACAGCATCGACGACCATATAAAGCCTCAAATGGAGCCATCTCGATGCTGGATTGGTAACTGTTATTATAAGCAAACTTGGCCAAAGGCAGGAAACGATCCCACTGACCTCCAAAGTCAATCACACATGCCCTGAGCATATCTTCCAAAATCTGAAATGTCTGCTCTGACTGCCCGTCAGTCTGCGGATGAAAGGCTGTGCTGAGCTCTACACGGGTCCCTAATTCACTCCGTACTGCTCTCCAGAAATGTGAAGTAAACTGAGGGCCTCTATTTGATATGATGGAAATTGGCACACCGTGCAACCGAACTATCTCCTGAATATAAATCTGGGCCAACCTCTCTGAAGTATACGTAGTCACAACAGGAATAAAATGTGCCGACTTGGTCAACCTGTCAACAATCACCCAAACTACATCAAACTTCCTCAAGGTCCGCGGCAACCCAACTACAAAGTCCATAGTAATTTATTCCCATTTCCACTCCGGTATGGTCATGTGCTGAAGTAGGCCACCTGGCCTCTCGTGCTCATATTTAACTTGCTAGCAATTTAGACACCTAGCCACATACTCAACTATGTCCTTTTTCATTCGTCCCCACCAATAATGCTGCCTCAAGTCACGATACATCTTCGTAGCACTTGTCTGAATAGAATACCGGGAACTGTGTGCCTCTTCCAGGATCTTTTTCCTCAGTTCATCCACATTAGGAACACACAGACGATCCTGGAGTCGTAGAACACCATCCGCACCAATAGTAACTTCCTTGGCACCACCTCGTAGTACCGTTTCTCGAAGAACCATTAAGTGTGGGCCATCATACTGGCGAGCCTTAATCTGTTCAAATAGTGACGACTGAGCTACAACACATGCAAGAACTCGGCTAGGCTCTGAAATATCCAGCCGCACAAGTCTGTTGGCCAAGGACTGAATATCCAAAGCTAATGGCCTCCCCTCTGCTGAAACAAAAGCCAAACTACCCATACTCTCCGCCTTTCTACTCAAGGCTTCTGCAACCACATTTGCTTTGCCCGGATGATACAGGATAGTAATATCATAATCTTTTAGTAACTCAAGCCATCTGCACTGTCTCAGATTTAGGTCCCTCTGCTTGAACAAATGCTGCAAACTGCGATGATCAGTGTAAACTTCACAAGAAACCCCATAAAGATAATGCCTCCAAATCTTTAGAGCATGAACAATCGCAGCTAATTCCAAATCATGTACTGGATAATTCTTCTTGTGGGGCTTCAGCTGACGTGAAGCATATGCAATAACTCGCCCTTCTTGTATCAATACACAACCCAAGCCAACGCGTGAAGCGTCGCAATACACTATATACATTCCTGAACCGGAAGGTAACACTAATATTGGTGTTGTAGTCAATGCTGTCTTGAGCTTCTGAAAGCTTGACTCACAATCATCGGGCCATCGGAACTGAACACCCTTCTGGGTTAATTTGGTCAAAGGTGTTGCAATAGATGAAAAACCCTCCACAAACCGACGATAATAACCTGCTAAACCCAGAAAACTCCTGATCTTATTCACTGAAGTGGGACGACGCCAATTCTGAACTGCCTCAATCTCTTTGGGATCAACTTTAATACCTTCGCCCGATACAATATGTCCCAAAAATGTTACAGACTCGAGCCAAAACTCATATTTAGAGAACTTAGCATATAGCTTTTATTCCCGCAATGTCTGAAGCACTACTCTCATATGCTGCTCATGTTCCTCCTTACTGTGCGAGTAGATCAAAATGTCATCAATGAAGACAATGACAAATGAATTAATATATGGCATGAATAACCTGTTCCTCAAATCCATAAACGTTGTCGGGGCATTAGTTAAACCGAAAGACATTACCAGAAACTCACAATGACCATATCTAGTACGGAAAGCAGTTTTCGGAACATCCGAATCTCGAATCTTCAACTGATGATACCTTGACCTCAAGTCGATCTTAGAGAACACCCTAGCACCCTGCAACTGGTCAAATAGGTCATCAATACGTGATAACGGGTACTTGTTTTTAATAGTAACTTTGTTCAATTGGCGATAATCAATACACATTCGCATTGTGCCATCCTTTTTCTTCACAAATAATACCGGTGCACCCCAAGGTGATACACTCAGTCTGACAAACCCTTTGGCTAGTAACTCTTCAAGCTGTTCTTTCAACTCTTTCAATTCTTTCGGAGCCATGCAATACGGTGGAATAGATATAGGCTGAGTATCTGGATCCAAGTCAATACAGAAATCAATATCCCGATCAGGTGGAATACCTGGAAGATCTGAATGAAATACATCGGAGAACTCCCGAACTACTGGCATTGAATCAATAGCCAGAGTCTCTGTAGTAGTATCTTGAACATATGCTAGATAAGCCAAACAACCCTTCTCAACTATGTGTTGAGACTTTATAAAAGAAATAACCCGATTAAATGAACTAACCGACGAATCCTTACACTCCAGCCTAGGCAAAGATGGAATAGCCAAGGTAACAGTTTTGGCATGACAATCTAGAATAGCATGATATGGAGATAACCAGTCCATACCCAGAATAATTTCAAAATTGGTCATCTCGAGCAATAAGAGATCTGCTCTAGTTTCATAACCACATAATGTAATAATACAAGACCGGTAGATCCGGTTCACAATAACAAAATCGCCTACATGAGTGGACACATAAACATGAGTACTCAAGGACTCATAAGAAACACCCAGAAATAGAGCAAATAGAGATGACACATATGGATACGCGGATCCTGGATCAAATAATACCGAGTTATCATTGCCACAAACACAAATAATACATGTAATCATGGTATCTGAGGCCTCTATATCTGGTCTAGCCGGAAAAGCATAGAACCGAGCTGGAGCGCCAACTGGCTGGCCTCTGCCTGGCTGACCTCCACCTCTAGGACGGCCCTACCCACCTGTCCTCCACCTTTTAGTGGTCGGACTACTGGTGGAGCAACTGGTCCGGTAAGCATAGGTTGTTGACACTGCTGTACTGGTCTACCCTGAAGCCTGGAGCAAAACCTCCGCATGTGATTGGACCCTCGCACCCGTAACAACTCTTCGGTGCGTTGGGCTGCTGACTAAAAGTCTGGCCCTGGGGACCAGAATACCCACTGGAAGGGTGGAATATATCTGTCCAGGAAGATACAGGTGAACTTGTCCCAACTCATGGGAGGAGAATCTGCTGGTCTGCCAAGAACATAAGACTGTCACCATCTATGGGCTCTGCCCTCTAACTGAAAAGTAGCAAAGTCTACCCATGAGACTCCAATATCCTCATGTTGTACAGTCTGTCCCTGCAATGATTAATGAAGTCATGTGGATCCTCATGTCACTCACCCCCAAAGACAGGAGGATGTAGTCTAGTCCATCTGTCCAATAGTTTCTGAGGATCAGCGGCTATAACTGGCCTGGGCTCAGGTGTAGCTGCAGTCACTAGTTGGGCTCCTCCTATGGGTAGTGCACCCTGGGTCTGATATATAGCAGTTGCCTGTCCATGAGCCTGCGCGGTAGGGGTCTGTGCTCCCCCGCCCGCCTGAGATGTGGCTGGGTCTGCAGGAAATAAACTGGCCTGAGTCATATTGTCCATGAACCGTAGCATACAACCCATGACATCTTGAAATCCCGGTGTAGATGTGAAATCCACTGGAGCTGGCTCTACCACAAGCACCTTATCCTGCTCCTCAACAATGGGGTTCTCTGCTGGACCCATTGGCGGCATAACTAGAACATTCCTGGGACGTCCTTGCCCTCTACCATGGGCTGGAGCCCTCCCTCAGCCTCTAGCAACTGGGGGAGTGGCTCTTCCCTGGTCTGGAACCTCATTCGAGCGCGTTCTCACCATCCGAGAGAGAATAAGAGAAGGACATTTAGAACTACATCAATTGCACGATGGAATATGAAGAAAGGTAATTTCCTAACACCCTATAGCCTCTCGAAGATAAGTACAGACGTCTCCGTACCGATCCGCAAGACTCTATTAGGCCTGCTCATAACTTGTGAGACCTACGTGAACCTAGTGCTCTGATACCATGTTGTCAACGCCCAATTTCACCTGTAGGTCGTGATGGCGCCCAACACTACAGTTAGGCAAGCCAACGTAATAAATTAAGCATATATTGATAAAATTTAAAACCAAGAATATAATAAACCCAAATTCTACCAATGTGTGTGCCAAGACCTGGTGTCACAAGTGTATGAGCATCTAGTAGATTATACAAAACCTCAAATACTGTCTGAAATAAAAATAGACAGAATGAAAAAAATAAAATGAGAGACACTAGTAGCTGCAGAACAGCTCCGAAAGGTAGCTCACCACTATACCCCAGGATAACGTGAGTGTAAGACGATAGGACCCTCACTAGTGCTTGCCTCAGGTCCTACACAAAAAGTGCAGCAAGTGTAGTATGAGTATGTAAACAGCGTGTACCCAGTAAGTATCAAGCCTAATCTCGAAGTGGTAGAGACGAGATGGCCGACTTTGACACTCACTATGGGTCAATAATAATAATTGAAATACAATTAGGATATTTAAATCAGCATGATTTACAGAATTTAAAATAATTTATTTAATCAGCAAAAATAATCAAATTTCTTCAAATGCAACAATTCTTAATATATTAATTAAATTCCTTAAATTCAAATAATTTTCAATTTATCAATTAAATCTCATTTACAGGAATGACAATTAATTCCTTAACAAACAGGCATAATAATTCATTAAATTCCAAAAATTCTCAAATTTATCAATTGGCTTCGCAAACTAAGGTATCGTGTGATTATTATTATTAAGCACGATTTCTGTCGAGGACGATACGACCTGATCCAGAGTGTTGTGTACACTGTCGAGGGACGTGCGACACGATCCATAGATGCATCTATCCTGCCGAGGCATTCGGCCGCTCCACAAGAAAGGAGGACATTTTCTTATGTACCTCTGGGAAGAGAGTATATTTATTAAAGAAAACTTCGGGTGGAAGAACCATTTCTTTTAACAATTAATTAATTTAAATAAAAAATCAAGCATATGAGATTTTCATCCTTTAATATCTTTATCTAACAATTCACAATATATTCATATATATCAACTAATATTAATTAAACAAAGAATACAATTTACACAAGTAATTCATGCTTTGAGTCCTAAACTACCCGGACTTTAGCATTTATAGTAGCTACGCACGGACTCTCGTCACTTTGTGTGTACGTAGCTTCCGTAATTAGCAATAATTATTTAATTTAATCCCTATGGGGTAATTTCTCCCTCACAAGATTAGACAAGAGGCTTACCTCGTCTCAAAATCCACTTTTCGATTATCGCATCGCGTAAAATTCTCGATTCGATGCCAAAAAATCCGAAACTATCCAAAAGTTATATAAAATAATTAATATATGTTCAATAATTCGCATTCATCTATTAAATAAATTACCCCATCCAAAATGGTAAAATTCCTAAAATTCACCCCGGGCCCACGTGCTCGGATTCTGGAAATTTTTGGATGGAAACGTTACCCATAATCTCAAGAACTCAAATATATAATTTCTATCCAATTCCATAACTATTTTCGTGGTTAAAATCTCATTTTTATAAAAATCTAGGTTTTTCATCTAAACCCTTGATTTCTAAGATTTACTAGTTATAATCTACCCATAACCTATGTATTTAACTTAAAGGGTGTAGAATTAACTTACCTCCAAGTTGTTAGTTGAAATCCCCTCTCAAAAAGCTCCAAAATCGCCCAAGAATGGAAGAAAATGGGCTCAAAATGACTGAGCCCCAATTTTAAACACATTCTGCCCAACAGTCATTTTCGCACCTGCGGACAGTGTACTGCACCTGCGGAAAATCCTTGCAGGTGCGAGTCTTAATAGCCTTGGCCAAACTCGCATCTGCGCACACTGCTTCGCACATGCGCGATCGCAGGTGCGCCAAAATTCCGTATCTGCGGCGATGCCCTCCCCTTCACTTTTCCGCTTCTGCGAAGAAATCTCGCATCCACGAGTGCTGTGCCTGCGAGCTTTTGTCGCATCTGCGAATGTCACACCTGCGACTGGCCAAGCGCAGGTGCGATTCTGACAGTAGCTGGGAGCTTCAGGTTTGGCTCCCAACTTCCAACTTGGTCCGAGCCTCGTCCGATTGACACTCGGGACCCCCGGGACCCCGCCCGAATATACCAACAGGTTTGAAATCATAAAACGGACTCGCTCGAACTCTCGGAATGCATAAAACAACATCAAATATAAGAATCATACCCTAAACCAAATTGATTCAAACTTAAGAATTTCAAGTTCTTCAAATTACTTCCAATGCGCCGAAATATATTTAAACTACTCGGAATGACACGAAATTTTGCATGCAAGTCTTAAATCACTATACGGAACTATTCCCAAACTCGGAATTCCAAACGGACTTTAATTACTCAAAAACCTACCCCAAACCAAATTTAAAGAATTTTAAACCTTCAAATAGTTGATTTTTACTATTAAGCGTCAAAACGCTCCCGAGTTATCAAAAACCCGATGCGGACATACGCCCAAGTCCAAAATTATCATACGAACCTATTGGAACTGTCAAATCCCGATTCTGGGGGTCGTTTTCTCAAAATGTTGACCGAAGTCAAACTTGTCCATTTAAAGCTAACTTAAGAGACCAAGTGTTCCGATTTCAACCCACACACTTTCAAATCCCGAACCAATCATCCCCGCGAGTCATAAATTAATAAAAGCATGTTCGGGGAGTTTTATTTTAGGTAACAGATTTCTAAAAGTTAAAATGACCGGTAGGGTCATTACTAATATTGCTAGAGATAATAGGAGTGAAAGATTTTATTTATTGTAGTGAGAAATTTCGAACTCTAAAATCTCTTTTTTTTTCAGAGCAAAGTGGGAGGGGTTCGAATAGTACTGCCTCCTTAAATGCTGAGGTCAGTGTTTAAATCAGTAGGGTTGAACCCTAAGTTTTAGGTATAAAAATGCACAACACCAGTAGGAAAAATAAGGTAAAGAATCACATCAGGCAGACAAAAGATCATTGTAAAAGAAAATACTCAATCGAGCCAGATTTGATTCAAGTAAAAAAGGGTTGGAAACCCTAAATTAGGTAAACCCCGAAATTGGCAGAGAATAATGGAAAATAATCATGTATTAACACATACAAATGAATGTAGATAGGGATTATTCAAAAAAGACATGAAATTGAACCAGATTAGTTCGAGTAAAAAGGGACTGAAACACTAATTTTGGGTAAAACACAAAATCAGCAAGAATAAAGGAAAAGAACACATATTAGCACAAAATAAACATATATAGGAACTTAAAAAAGGAAACTTATAATCATACCCTAAATTATGTAAGTCACAAAATTGGCAAAAATCAATAGACCCATAAGTAATAGAGCAAATATAGATGAAGAAATGTTAAAAAAAATAGAGTTTGAACCAGATTTGGTTCAAATCAAAGAAGATCTGAAACCCTAACCTTTAAGGCTTAGTGCGAATCAAGAGAGATATGAGAGAATCATCACAAATAATGTACTTGGACTCGAGATTTGTCCGAATTCAAAAGATAAACACAGATTTGGACGGAATCAAATTGGGGTACTTGCCATATTTAGGCAAGTACCTAAGTTATTCCGGAATCTAGCACCAAATAAGGGAAGAACCCTAAAATGGTAAGGGAATCGGGTAAGAATCCCATTAGGACCGGGATTTGGGAGGATTTGGGTGAGGAGGCAGTGTTAGGGTTCAACGGGGAGGGGGAATGAGGGCGACGGTTTTAGAAAAGTGAGGATTAGGGTAGAGAGGAGGGATATAAGGGAAGGGGGTCGTTAGTTGTGGGCCGTTGATTATTTTTTATCAACGGCCAGGATTTAGGCGGATTAGGGTTGGGTTTAATGAATGGGTAAGGGTAATTGGGTTAGGGGTATTGGGCTTGGGCTGGTTTGGGTAGTTTTAGGTCCGAATTAGTTATAGAATTAGGGCCAGATTTTAAATACTCGATTTTAATAAATAATAATTTATAAAAATAATAGATAAATAACAAAATATATTATTTGTGTATGCAAATGATTAAAAACAATTGTTTAACATTATAAAAAATATAAAAGTTATTTTTTGCATAAATAAAGTAATTATAATTACATATGGGCTACTATTGCAAAATGTACAATTTTAGGCTTTAAAATGCAAATGTAATTATTACAAATGTACTAAAAATATTTAAAACCTAATATGGATGTAAATGATGAGTTTAGATGATAAAATCATCATAAAAATTATTTGTAAGGTAATTAATGGGTATTTATATAATAAAAATGCAAAAATAAATTGATTTAAAGCCTTTAAAAATTATGAAAAATTATGAAAATACTTGTATATGCTTGTAAATCAAATTATGATGCATATATATATATATATATATATATATATATATATATATATATATATATATATATATATATATATATATAATGGGAAAAATTGGGTATCAACAGCTGCCCCTCTTTACCCGGGAAGGATGAAAGAGTTGTCGGGTAAAGAAATGATGACCAATTTTGACCGAATGGGGTGTTTTGAAAAATATAGGCCGCACCCTGGTCTCTACGCTGCCTATATATCCCTGGTTATACAGGAATTAGACCATGTGTAGTTCTGGATCCGACGGTGGAATAAACCGATGGAATTGTTGTAAGAACGGACTGAATATTCTGGATATGACAGGTTGAGAATGGTTATGGATATTTGAGTGGGAATCAGGTGAGAATAAGTAACGGATGGTGGTCGATTGCATTTGAAATAATTGAACGATATGAACGTTGAATGGAAACTGGAGCGAAGATTGCTCTCGTTATGAGAACGGTTACTTCCCAGATTACCTGCAAACACAAAATACAATGCATGCATACAGATTATCACATAAATTTAAACATGATGCAAATTCCCTTTGGACCATGGAGATCGTCCTTGGACGGTGAGGATGACGTCCTTAGACCATGATGTCCCGGGCCATGAATTGTACGGTAAAGGATTCGCAGGCTATGAAATGATATTCTCGGTCTATGAAGATGGTGCCTCTGAACCATGATGCCTTTGAATAATGATGTGCAAGATTAAGAGATCCTCAGGCCATGGCATGGTGTCTCCCGGCTATGAGGATGATGCCTTCGGACTAGGACGCCTTCGGACAAATTAGCTATGTATCAGCCCATGAGATACAGAGATATGACGCTTGATATAAAACAAGACAGAGCTTAGTCCTGTGTAGATTCGGGAGCAGAGCTTAGTCCCGAGAGAAGATAATAATTCAAGGTTTGGAGCATAGAAACATATGTGGTTATGCAAGGATATACAATGCTTAGTCTCATGCAATGAGAAGGCAATGCTTAGCCTTGTGCAGTTGAGGAGGCAGAGCTTAGCCTCATGCAAGATGGAGACAATGCTTGGTCTCATGCAAGGGGAAGGCAATGCTTAGCCTTATGCAGTTGAGGAGGCAGGGCTTAGCCTCATGCAAGATGTGAGACAATGCTTAGTCTCATGCAATGGGAAGGCAGAGCTTAGCCTTATGCAATTGAGGAGGCAGGGCTTAGCCTCATGCAAGATTTGAGATAATGCTTAGTCTCATGCAAGGAAAGGCAGAGCTTAGCCTTATGCAGCTAAGGAGGCAGGGCTTAGCCTCATGCAAGATTTGAGACAATGCTTAGTCTCATGCAATGGGAAGGCAGAGCTTAGCCTTATGCAGTTGAGGAGGCAGGGCTTAGCCTTATGCAAGATTTAAGACAATGCTTAGTCTCATACAATGGGAAGGCAGAGCTTAGCCTTATGCAGTTGAGGAGGTAGGGCTTAGCCTCATGCAAGATTTGAGACAATGCTTAGTCTCATGCAAATGGAAGGCAATGCTTAGCCTTATGCAGTTGAGGAGGCAGGGCTTAGCCTCATGCAAGATTTGAGACAATGCTTAGTCTCATGCAAATAGAAGGCAATGCTTAGGCTTATGCAGTTAAGGAGGCAGGGCTTAGTCTCATGCAAGATTTGAGACGATGCATAGTCTCATGCAACGAATAAATAATAAGTGATAGTGGAGTATTTCTTAGTTGTGGATGAGTTCGGTAGCCTTGTTGTTGTGAAGATAGTGATTCTAAGGTGCGCATGTACTGGCGACTATCTCTTGTTCCTGCATTCAAAGAAAAATCGTGAATTTTACGGGGGAGGTTGGTTCGTGCCTTTGTCTGCTCCGCTTCGCGTTGGAATCCTTCTTGAGTTACCACGGGTAGCATCTGGCTAAAAATAAAGTTTTTGAAAAATATGCATGCATAGTTATTCAAAACACAGTAATGTGCAATTTAAAAATTGATTCGATGAACCAATAACTGCGACATTGTTAGAGACATTGCGACCTTCTTGCCATAGAATTTTGAGGGTCCTCCTCAAAATTCTGCCCCAGTTACCTAGACGAATCTCTGGCTATTCCGTATACGGTGCCGTTGGCTGAGCTTGCCCCGGAATTTTGAGGGTCCTCCTCAAACTTCTGCCCTAGTTTTTGATTGTGGGGAAAATGAAAATTTTATTGAATTGTGACCGAACCCATAGGGCTGCCTACGTATCCCCTGTTAAACGGGAATCAGGTCAAGCGTAGTTCAATTACATCATATGAAGAAATGCAAAAAGTTTAGACATAGTATCTTTTGACTGCTTCTGAATTGATAGGCTTCGGCCAAATTTCTCCATCCATCTCTGCGAGTATGAGTGCTCCTCCTGTTAGTACCCTGTGAACCATATAGGGTCCTTGCCAATTGGGTGAGAATTTTCCTTTGGCTTCATCCTGATGTGGAAAGATTCGTTTCAACACTAGTTGCCCCGGTGCGAACTGTCTAGGTTTGACCCTTTTGTTGAAAGCTCTAGACATTCTGTTCTGATAAAGTTGACCATGACACACTGCATTCATTCTTTTCCCGTCAATGAGAGCTAATTGTTCATAGCGACTTCTTACCCACTCTGCATCACTAAGTTCAGCTTCTTGTATAATTCTCAAAGAAGGAATTTCTAACTCGGCGGGGATCACGGCTTCATTACCTAGACCAATAGGTATGGAGCTGCCTCGGTTGACGTGCGAACTGTGGTCCGGTACCCCAATAAGGCAAATGGTAACCTCTCGTGCCATTACTTGTAGTTGTCTACCATCTTTCTCAGTATTTTCTTGATATTCTTGTTTGCGGCCTCCACAGCTCCATTCATTTGGGGTCGGTATGCTGTGTAGTTTTTGTGCTTGATCTTGAAGGTTTCGCATATGGCTTTTACTAGATCACTGTTGAGATTGGTGGCATTGTCAGTGATGATGGATTCTGGAACCCCGAATCGACAAACAATACGGTCTCTGACAAAATCTGCGATGACTTTCTTGGTTACAGCTTTGTAAGATGCAACTTCAACCCATTTCGTGAAGTAGTCTATGGCCACTAGAATGAACCTGTGCCCG
Source organism: Nicotiana tomentosiformis (assembly GCF_000390325.3). Classification (NCBI taxonomy): domain Eukaryota; kingdom Viridiplantae; phylum Streptophyta; class Magnoliopsida; order Solanales; family Solanaceae; genus Nicotiana; species Nicotiana tomentosiformis. The sequence continues at coordinate 144,992,520 of NC_090817.1, forward strand.
TTTGAAGCAGCAGGCTCGATTGGTCCAATGACATCCATTCCCCAAGCGGCAAAAGGCCAAGGTGTACTTGTTGCATTGAGTTTATTTGGAGGTACCCGTATCATATCTGCGTGTATCTGGCACTAATGACACTTCTGGACATACCGGATGCAGTTTGTTTCCATAGTCATCCAAAAGTATCTGGCTCTGAGTATCTTCTTAGCTAGGACGAAACCATTCATATATGGGCCACAGGTTCCGGTGTGTATCTCTTCAAGTAGTTTGGAGGCTTCGTTGGCGTCAACACACTGTAATAGCCCTAGATCTGGAGTTCTTCTATATAGAATTCCTCCACTCTAGAAGAAATGGTTAGACAACCTCCGAAGTGTGCATTTCTAGGTGTGGCTTGCGTGCTCTGGATATTCTCTTTTTGTTAAATATTCCCTGATATCATGGTACCATGGATTCCCATCTGTTTCTTCTTCAACATGAGCACAGTAAGCCGGTTGATTACGGATTCTTACCGGAATGGGGTCGATGAAGTTCTTTTTTGGGTGTTGTATCATAGAGGACAAAGTGGCCAATGCATCTGCGAAATCATTCTGGATTCTCGGGACATGTCTAAACTCTATCTTCATGAACCTCTTCATCATCTCTTGCACATGATATAGATATGGTAATATCTTGGTATTCTTTGTAGCCCATTCTCCCTGCACCTGATGTACCAGTAAATCTGAATCGCCAATTACCAGTAATTCCTGGATATTCATGGCAATGGCCAAATTGAACCCCAATATGCAAGCCTCATATTCTGCCATATTATTGGTGCACGAAAATCTGAGTTTCACAGATACCGGATAATGTTGACCTGTTTCTGACACCAAAATGACTCCAATACCCACTCCTTTGAAGTTTGCAGCTCCATCAAAAAACATTCTCCACCCGTCATAGGATTCAGAGATATCTTCTCCTACGAATGATACTTCTTCATCAGGAAAATATATTTTTAGTGGTTCGTATTCTCCTCCTACAAGATTTTCCGCAAGATGATCCGCTAATGCTTGTCCCTTAACTGCCTTCTGAGTCACATAGACAATGTCGAATTCACTCAACAATATCTGCCATTTTGCCAGCTTCCCTATAGGCATGGGTTTCTGGAAGATGTACTTCAGAGGGTCCATCCTTGATATGAGATATGTGGTATAGGCACAGAAGTAGTGCCTCAGTTTCTGGGCTATCCAGGTCAAAGCACAGCATGTGCATTCCAGCAAATAATACTGTGCTTCGTAGGGTGTGAACTTCTTACTCAAATAGTATATGGCATGTTCTTTCCTTCCTGTCTCATCGTGTTGTCCCAAGACACAACCGAAAGCCCCATCTAATACGTAGAGATAGAGTAGAAGTGGTCTACCAGGTTCTGGCAGGACCAGGACTGGCGGCGTGGACAAATATTCTTTGATTCTGTCATAATATTTCTGGCAGTCTTCAGTCCAATTGGTTGCGACATCTTTCTTTAACATTTTGAAAATCGGCTCACAGATCACGGTTGATTATGCTATGAAGCAGCTGATGTAATTAAGACATCCCAAGAAGCTCATCACGTCTTTCTTATTCTTTGGAGTCGGCAAATCCTGGATAGTCTTGACCTTTGATGGGTCTAGCTCAATTCCTCGGTGGCTGACGATGAACCCTGATGTGTGATCTGTACTCCTCTTGGATTTGATGATGACATCATCCACATATACCTCTATCTCCTTGTGTATCATGTCATGGAAAATAATTGTCATGGCCCTCGTATAAGTGGCCCTAGCATTCCTCAGACCGAACAACATCATTTTATAGCAGTACACCCCAATGGTGTGATAAAAGTCATCTTTTCTGCATCTTCTTCATCCATCCAGATCTGATGACATCCCGCGAAGCAATTCACAAAGGATTGGAGTTCATGCTTGGCGCAATTGTTGATAGGTATGTGTATGTTGGGTAACGGGAAATCATCTTTGGGACTTGCTCTGTTTAGGTCCCGATAATCGACGCATACTCTGACTTTCCCATCCTTCTTCGGAACTAGCACGATGTTAGCCAACCAAGTTGGATATTCAACCACTCTGAGTACCTTAGCTTTGATCTGTTTGGTGACTTCTTCTTTGATTTTCAAACTAATATCTGGCTTGAACTTTCTGAGCTTCTGCTTTATTGGCGGACACATTAGGTTGGTAAGTAGTTTATGAGCCACTATGGACGTGCTAAAACTGGTTATATCATCATAGGACCATGTAAAGATATCCTCATATTCCTTTAGGAAACGAGTGTATTCTTCTTTCTCCGATGGTGACGAGTGAATGCTTACACGTGTTTCCTTGACTGTTTCGGAGTCTCCTAGATTAACTATTTCAGTCTCGTCCAAATTGGACTTAGGCTTGTTTTCAAAGTTTTCCACTTCTTTCCTCGGGCATTACATCCCCTTCTAGATCCTCTGAATCATTATCCTTATGTTGCGTTGTCTTATTACATGTCACAGTCGTAAGTTCATCGGGGTAGGTAATAATAATGCTGTAGAAAAAAATGTAAAGAATAATAATAAATACTAAAAACATCAATGCATTTAGATAAATCTTGAAAACGTCAAACAGGTGCGGCTCGATGACCCGAGCAATTATTTCAAAACAAAACAAGCTTAAAACAAAATGCTGAAAACGTCTTAAATGCTCATAAAAATTGCTTTTAAAAATAAATGATGCTAATTGCCAGGCTACCCAGGAACTCGATGGGCCCTTGATGGTGCAGCAGTCCAGTTCTTAAGAACAACTCCCTTCTCCAAGATCTGAATAATGAGGCCTTCCTCCTCTTCCTCCTCAACTATCGCACTGAAATCCATGTCTTCATCATCTAGAAAGAGATTCCTTATACCGTCTAGAAATTCATCTTCTTCGGACTTCCACATCATGTCAGCTTGGTGAAATGATTGGCTCAAATATGGTACTGGTTGCTCTAGAGGGTAATAAGGACCACGCCATGGTGGCGACCAATTCTGATACTCGTGCCAAGTGTATTCATACCCAAGCCCAAAAGTTGTGCCGTGATGCTTTAGCTGTATTATTTTGGTGATCCCCTAGAGATTCTTGCCGAGACCTTTGCCAGGCTTATAACCTGTCCATGCCAATATGCCTTCTATCTTAATGCTCCATCATTTGTCCTTTTCAATTGTGTTGATGAACTCGATGCGATGGTATGTTTCTCTACCTAACTTCCTTCTATTCTCGATGACCGGAACAGTTTGACTGGTGTAAATAGGATTACTTCCGTCCCCATGGATGATCACTTCCTGATGGTTCCACTCAAACTTCACGACCTGATGTAGAGTAGAATCTATGGCGCCAACGGCATGTATCCAAGGTCGTCCCAATAATAGGTTGTAGGTAGCAGATATGTCCAACACTTGAAACTCAACATCAAACCAGGTTGGGCCCATCTGTAGGCTGAGGTTGGTTTCCCCAATTGTGGCCCTTTGAGACCCATAAAATGATTTCACATTCATACTTCCTGCTCGTATCTCGTGCAGGCTTTTACCCAATCTTTTCAAAGTAGTTAGTGGACATATGTTAAGACTCGAACCCCCATCTATTAGGACTCTGGCAATGAACTTATCCTTAAATTGCACTGTGATATGCAATGCCCTGTTGTGACTTAGTCCTTCTAGTGTTAGCTCGTCTTCATAAAAAGTGATCTTGTGGCTTTCCAACACTTGTCCTACCATATTGGCCATCTCTCCACTGGTAATGTTGTTGGGTACACAAGCCTCATTCAACACTTTCATCAATGCATTCCTGTGTGCCTCAGAATTCTGCAGTAGTGATAGAATGGATATCTGAGCAGGGGTTTTGTTCAAATGATCAGCCACAGAATACTCCCTTGCTTTCACCTTTCTCCAAAGATCATCCAGGCCGGTTTCAATGATGGGCTACTTGGAAGCGGCTTCTTTACTTGTTCCCCCCAAATGCTCGGGCGTGTAAACCCTTCCAGTTCTGGTCATACCTTGTGCTACACCAGTTTCTTCCATTTTTCCCTTTCCTTTCCTTCTAGCTTCTGCAACATAATCCCATGGTATAACTTTAGACTTATAAGACGGTGTAAGTACTACCATCACGGTGAAGGGTGTTGTTACTTCAACCTCAAACGGAGTTGGTGCAGCTATCTCAACTTCAATTGGGGCCTGAGTTTGTATCATGATAGGTGTGAGAGTGACTGGAGATGTTTCAGGATTATCCCCTTCTCGAATGAGTCCAATTGACCCCTCTGAGTCCCATTCTTCATCGGTCTCTATCATGTTTACCCCTCTACCCCTATGATCCGAGAGAGGATTATTACGAACATTGGGTGCAGCCTCCTTTGCCTGTACAACTTTGGTGTCAATTAATGTCTGAATCTTGTCCTTCAAAGTACGACACTCATCAATAGTATGACCTTTCATGCCTGAGTGATAGGAATATGTCTTATTTGGATTGACCCATTGAGATGAATTTTCCATGGAGACAGCGGGAATGGGAATGATATAACCGGCAACCTTCAGTCTCTCGTACAATTGGTCTACAGGTTCAACAATTGGGGTGTATTGTCTGGGTGGTCTGCAGTCGAAAGTTGGTCTAGGTTTTTGGTAGTTTTGGCGGGCTGGTGGTGAGTGGTAGTATGCGGGTTGGGTGTTATAGGTATGGTAAATGGTGACAGGTTGTTGGTATCAGGGAGGTAAAGGCAGATATGTGGGTGGAGGTGTTTGGTATGTGAGAGGAAACTTCAGACCTTGGGCTACCATCACGGCCCCTACTTCTTTCTTCTTGGATATACCCCCTGACTGCAAAGCTTTATTCGTAGCCTGTAATGCCTCAAAATTAGTTACCATTCCGCTCTTGATCCCTTCTTCAATCCTTTCCCCCAATTTGATGATGTCGGAGAATTTGTGATTCTCAATAACCATTAACCTTTTGTAGTATTGTGGATCCTGGGCCCGGAAGAAGAACTTGTTCATCTTCTCTTCTTCCAATGCCGGCCTTACTTTCGTAGCTTCCGATCTCCATCGAGTAGCATACTCGCAGAAAGTCTCTGTTGTCTTCTTCTTGAGATTTTGGATATAGAAGACATCTGGCATATTCTACATATTAAACCTGAACCGATCCATGAAATCCGATGCCATGCTTACCCAGCTAACCCACTTCTTTGGATTTTGGCTGATATACCATGATAGGGCATCTCCAATGAGGCTTCTCATGAACAGTTTCATGTGAATCCTTTCATCTTTTCCAAGTCCTACGAGCTTGTCACAGTATATCCTTAGAAGCACCTTTGGGTCACCTGTTCCTTCAAACATCTCAAACTTGGGAGGTTTGTAACCCTCCGGCAGTTCTACGTCTGGCTGAATACACAGATCTTCATAGTTCAAACCCTCAATACCTTTACCCCCTTCGACACCCTGGACTCGGCTTGTGAGCTTCTTAAGTTCCTCTGCCATATTCTTGATGAGCAGGTCCTTCTCAACGGATTCTGGTGTGTATGAGGTTTGTTGAGTGGGGTGAGGTAGAGTTTCTACGTATATAGGGTTACTTTGGTGGATACCGGGGATTTGGGTGTAGTGATGATCATTGGTTGAGTTCTGCGGATCGGGGGTAGGTTGCAGTGTATTTTGAGGAGTATGGTAGGTAGTAGTTTGTGGATACTGAGTCAGAAGATGTTGGTGTTGAGGAGGAGTTGGCACTGGTGGAGGGTTAGGATTTTGAGGAGGTGTGGCGTATTGATGAGGTGCGGGAGGATTTTGTGGATGTTGGTTTAGTGTGTTTTGAGGAGGTGCTGGGTTTTGGGCGTTCTGTTGGTTAATATCCGGGACGTTTAAGGTGAGGGATAGGTTTGCCAAGTTGCGGACCTGCTCAAGTTCCCCTTGCAATTCCAGTATTTTCTGCTCCAACCGTAGAACCAAATCATTCTGTGTCGGAGTACTCCGACCATTTGAAGTTTCAACATTTTCCGCATGCGCAGCGTTATCTTTCCTGATACCACTCATGTCATCTATCTTAGCATTTACCTTACTCTTAGGATCACTTGGAGGAGGAGGAGGAGGAGGGCCTTTGGATCTGGTATGATACGCTGATGATGCCAGTATGCAAGAACCAACCCTTAGGGGATGGGAATAATCAAAACAAAGAAAAGCAAAAAGGTAAACAAGTCAGTAGGGGATTTTTGAAGGATATTTACAGTATTTAAACATGTATTACGGAATTATAAATTTGAATCCTAATTCTGGGGACCTCATTGTGCCGGAGGTAGGCCTAGCGACACATAGATTTGGAGAAACTTGATGCCAATAACCGCCTCATTTCATTAATGTAATAAATAGATCAAACCTCTAAAATGACAATAATTAAAAGAGTTGCTAGTGGCATTTGCCTTATTACAATCAATTTCTAAAATGACTCTAGAAAAGAAAATAAACAACAATTCTATTCTATTTGGTCCCGGAGGGACCCTCTCCAAGCTTGGCCTTCTTGGCCCCATCGATCAGATTCCCCAGGTCGCGCATGTCCAGCAGTATATACACCCTTGCTAGGTGTCCTCTTTCGTTGCCCTCTGCATTCTGACAATCCACGATCCTTTTCCTCATCTTCCCTTCAAGTTCCATCAGACCCTGCTCTAAGTACTCCAACCTCTCTGTTGATTTTGTAGCAACTTCCCTTCATTCATTGATTGATTCCATGTCTATCTTGTGTTGTTCCAAATTTCTAGCTTCAGACTCAAGGATTCTCTTGCGCAACCTCTTGTATTTTACTTGTGCTTCAGCAGTATCGTCTATGACCCTTTTTCCTCGATCGATCCCTGGCTCGACTTCTCCTTCTATGTCATCATCCAACCATGATAGGTAGAAATACACATGACCGGTGTGGTACCGATCTGGTTCGATGGTATCTTTTTTCACAATAATCTTCAGGTGCCACATGTGTTGGGCCTCACACTTGAATGGAATGGCACCACCCTGAAAGTCTGTTTTGTAGTGAACCATCTTAGAAACTCATGGTATGACTTGTTTTCTCCCAGCCTGTCTCATGACCCTGATAGGAGCATAAGGATAGATACCCCTCAACCCGATCAATACAAAGTGAGGAACATCCTTGGACTTGATAATGAACTCGCTAGTAGGGAACCACTCGAATATCCAATGGACCTTGTCATCAGTCAAATTGCTAAAGAAGTGTACCCAATCCACGGTATTTTCCGGTGTGCAAACCTGTCTGGGATGAAAGTCATTCTTTTTGGATGGTGAAAGGCTATGTGGTCATTCCAAGGTCGCCGCAAAAATTCCTGACGGTATTGTCCTCTTTGAAGATGCTCCAACAACCATATTTGCAGTAACAAATTACAACCCTCAAAATGTCTGAATCCCTTCTTACAACGGTCCAAAGCTCGGTATATCCCTGCCATGATCATTGGGACAATAGAGTAAGTCTGTCCCTCAATCCCTTCCATTAAGGTCTTGGTAACCATAGCCAAACGAGTATGAATCCTGCCTCCTTGAATTGGAAATACTATCATACCCAAAAAACAGACGATGAACACAAAAACCCGACGATGAGTCCAGCCCAGGGAAGTGATGGCAAACTCATCATGATAGACACGGTAGGATGTGTTGTGTCCATAACGCACGTAGAGGAAGTCTAAAGGTATGTAGGACTTCTTCAGGCAGACTAACTCGTCATTCTTTCTAAGACCCATCAGTTTCAGAAATCCCATAGAAGTACGATTTTTCGGTACCAGCAGACCAGGGCTATCCCAGGGTAGCCCGGCAAAACCTCCTATTTTCTCAAGAAGGGGAGTCATCTCTATGTTACCAAAACGAAAAACAACCCTCTTTTCTTCCTAGAACATAGTAGCGGCATCGATCAGTACATTGTTTGGCTGAATATCCAGCAAAGAAGGTAAATTTCCAAGAATTCTTTTCACATGGTTCTTGTCGCTTGGCGAGAGATTTTCCCACCAGTCTAGCAATAGAGGTGAGATACTTCGGACCATGCTGAACCTGGGGACTTCGTGCCTCATTTCTACAAAACAAATAAAGTTAGCCCTTTCCCCCTCCGAGTTTGACTACTTACACATTAATGATTAGCATATCAATACGTTTTCTCCAAATAATGCACATATCATGATCATGCCCGTTGGGATTATGGAAATCTCGATGGACTTTGGACAAGGCTTTCCTTGGAGAGTTATTATGCGGACAACATTCTAACTCATTCTAGGTTTCGACATGATGCATGCACAGTTAACATCAGAGTAGGGTTTTTCTATAGAAGTCTAGACCGGTACCCTCAAGCGGACAACTTGAGAGGGAAAGGCATGGAACCGTCGACTGCACCGCTGATCGACTAGTTTTACCGCAAATAAGCCTTTCCAAATTTAAAAAGGGTAATATAGGAAGAGCGCGGACACTCATCAAGTGCTGCTATGGTATTAATTGCGCACGAGTGGAATATGATGCAGAGCATGTAATAATGCAAAAAAATAAAATAACACCTTGTCAAGTATTTTGCATGATGAAAGCGATAAATGCGGTATTTAATAAATATAAAGACAGGAAAGAAAGAAAAACAAAGAAGGAGTTAGTTCGCATAATGGAAAAATTATAATAAAGCGGTAAAAGGGGTAGGGATTGGGAAAGACATAAAGATTGAAGCAAGTGAACAAGGTTAAACGAAAAGCTGCATGTAAGTTCATGTAAAAGGGAAAATAGGGAAGAGGGTGTGCATGTAGCAAATAAACGGTGAATTTGAGCATAAAATAATAAATACACGCTTATCGAGGGAGACTAATTCACACAGACCGAGTTCATTATGGTAAGAGCCTAAGGATATCCCCAGCAGAGTCGACATGCTGTCGTGCCCCTCTTTCTCGCGAAATCAGGCTTCGAAGTTGACAACTCTTTTAAATGGGGAGGAAGGGTTATTAAAAGAGAGAGTCGCCACCTAACAGATTAAGTGCGTTAGGGCACTATTTGCAAATAACTCAGGTTTACTAGTCAGTATCACCAAAGATCGGGTAAGGACTCAAATTACCTCGAGGAGAAGGTGTTAGGCAGTCCTCGAGGTCCACAATGGTGGGTCCCGGCCGAACTCAAATCATGTGAATTAGTCTAAGAGAAAAGAAACAATTTGGACAAAGAAAGAACTATTTTAACAGGAATGGGGGAGTCCTATGTTTTTTAGCCTAAAGGATCACCCTGTGCAACATAAATAATACTTCGTAACTTCCTCAAGATGGGGTGTTACTCATATTATAAAGCGGGCACAGACTATCATCTCCTGCTACCCGATTACTATCTTTAAGTTGTTTACCTAAAGCGCTCTATTTGATTCTAAGTCGTACCCTATGCGTGCACTACCCGTCCCTTGCCTATGGCCCAGGAGGTGTTTGGACCTCTATTTTGGATGGTTCTAGACTTAACTTAGGTTGCTCAAAATAATAAAACTAAGGGACATACAAAACAAGTTGGACCTTCATGTAAAAGCAAATAAGGGCCCAAGTTAGCCTCCACACTTAGGCAGCAAATGCACGCAAACAAACTAGTCGTTTTGACAGTTTCAACAATTAAAGTTGTTAGGTCCTATAGACATGATTTATATGTGATTCTGGATTTTAATCATGCGAGCAGTTATGCAAAGTATAATTCCTGCGTGACTGCACAATTGCCTACTGATTATGAGTATAAGCAGTTAAAACCTATAGATATTCTATCTAGGTGATTTACTCAGTATTTAGTAGTAATAAACACGAGAGATATTCACAATTACTCGGTTTTCCCTGTAGGCATGCTTTCTACTGGTGTTCATCGAGACAGTGTTTTTTAAAGCCTAGTTTTAGCACTTAACGCAGATAGGGATTACCCTATAGACATGATACCTACCTTTGATGACTGAAACTGGTTTTAGTTTCTATTAGCATGTATACTAAATGGGCAAGTATGACAATAGCATATCAATCAATTAAGAACCCTATAGGCATGATTTCTAAAAATAATGCAGATTTGTAGAGCATAAATATCCCTATGATCATGATGCCTAATGAATATGCTGCAATGCAAATTGAACTTTGGTTACTTTATTTCCTATAGGCATGGTATCTAACATGTAGAGGCAGAATAGATTAGACGGATTAAACACCTATAGGCAGGTTATCTACCACACACAGTAACAGAACATATTCGAGCAAAGTAAACACCTATAGGCAGGTTATCTAACACATAATAGCAGAACGTATTTGAATAAAGTAAACACCTATAGGCAGGTTATCTAACACATAATAGCAGAACGAGCAATGTAAACACCTATATGCAGGATTTCTACCCATTCTCATGCAAAATGTTAAAATAAACCCAGTTTCCCAATTTACTAACGCCCCAATTGTTATTACAAATAATTATTACAGACCAGAATTTAATGAATGAATTACAAAGTATATAAAACTATAGGAAGCCTGCAGCAGGCCAAATGCACCTGGACAGGCTAGGCCTTCAACTCATAGTGGCTCCAAAAGCCCATGTTCATAGATACACCATAACCAGCGGTGAATGATTCACCCATATCTTAAGGATAAGCATACATAACCCAAATCTCTAGTGTTTAAGAGTTCCCAAGGGCTTCAAGAACCCAGGGCAGGGCTCACACTAGAGAAGAATTATCAGAATAGTTCAAAGAAGACTAGGGACCAAATCCTAGTGTGTTAGAGTTCACGAGGTTCTCATATGAACCCTAAGCAGTTCTCAAAATAGGGAGACCAAGGGACAAAACCTAAATTGCTTTGGCTTTCAGCTAGCAAAGAGTGAGAATTCAGGAGAGTAGGATGGGATTAGGAGGTACAGAATCACACATAGAACATAAACAAATAGCAACACATTTGAACCTAGGTAGACTTAATTCAGTTTTTAGAAGTTAACACAGTCACATGCTAATAAGACCAGTTCATAAACATGTTCACAACGATAACAAAGACTGCAGATCAGACTAAATCACAGAAATAAAGCTCAATGATTAACAGTAGGTCAGGAACACACTAATTAGTATTAGGAACTAATTAAATAATTTAGCAGAGGTATCATAATATAGTGAGCACAGAACCAAACAAATCACATAGTAACAAGTTCAACAAACAAACTGATGAATCTGTTAAGGCACACATAATTAAACAATCCTTAAGAAAAGGTATAAAAATATTTTTTACTCTAAAAGACATCCCTAAATAACATAGAGTTAGGCAGATTTCATTAATCGATTCAACTAAGTTCAACACGTCTTAACTATAAGTAATAGCATTTAGGGTAACATGGTTTAATGGCAGCAACATATTAAACAAGTAATCATAATGGAATAGCAAAGGATTCAATAACTCACCAGTTAAGGTGAAATAGGGAAAAAGGAATCCAACAGTGTAGCAATTGTCTCCAACAGAAGCAGAACAGTTGAGGATTTCTGGCCTTGGCTTCCAGCCGGCCAGGAATCAAAAACACAGAATAATATTGCTAGAGATAATAGGAGTGAAAGATTTTGTTTATAGTAGTGAGAAATTTCGAACTCTAAAATCTCTTTTTTTTTCCAAAGCGAAGTGGGAGGGGTTCGAATAGTACTGCCTCCTTAAATACTGAGGTCAGTGTTTAAATCAGTAGGGTTGAACCCTAAGTTTTAGGTGAAAAAATACACAACACCAGTAGGAAAAATAAGGTAAAGAATCACATCAGGCAGACAAGAGATCATTGTAAAAGGAAATACTCAATCGAGCCAGATTTGATTCAAGTAAAAAGGGTTGGAAACCCTAAATTAGGTAAACCCCGAAATTAGTAGAGAATAATGGAAAATAATCATGAATTAACACATACAAATGAACGTAGACAGGGATTATTCAAGAGAGACATGAAATTGAACCAGATTAGATCGAGTAAAAAGGGACTGAAACCCTAATTTTGGGTAAAACACAAAATCAGCAAGAATAAAAGAAAAGAACACATATTAGCACAAAATAAACATATATAGGAACTTAAAAAAGGAAACTTATAATCGAACCCTAAATTAGCTAAGTCACAAAATCGGTAAAAATCAACAGACCCATAAGTAATAGAGCAAATATAGATGAAGAAATGTTAAAAAAACAGAGTTTGAACCAGATTTGGTTCAAATCAAAGAAGATCTGAAACCCTAACCTTTAGGGCTTAGTGCGAATCAAGAGAGATATGAGAGAATCATCACAAATAACGTACTTGGACTTGAGATTTGTCCGGATTTAAAAGATAAACACAGATTTGGACGGAATCAAATCGGGGTACTTGCCATATTTAGGCAAGTACCTAAGTTATTCCGGAATCTAGCACCAAATAAAGGAAGAACCCTAAAATGGTAAGGGAATGGGGTAAGAATCCCATTAGGACCGGGATTTGGGAGGATTTGGATGAGGCGACGGCGTTAGGGTTCAACAGGGGAGGGGGAATGAGGGCGGCAGTTTTAGAAAAGTGAGGATTAGGGTAGAGAGGAGGGATATAAGGGAAGGGGGTCGTTAGTTGTGGGTCGTTGATCATTTTTTATCAACGGCCAAGATTTAGGCAGATTGGGGTTGGGTTTAATGAATGGGTAAAGGTAATTGGGTTATGGGTATTGGGCTTGGGCTGGTTTGGGTAGTTTTAGGTCCGAATTAGTTATAAAATTAGGGCCAGATTTTAAATACCTAATTTTAATAAATAATAATTTATAAAATAATATATAAATAACAAAATATATTATTTGTGTATGCAAATGATTAAAAGCAGTTTTTTAACATTATGAAAAATATAAAGGTTATTTTTTGCATAAATAAAGTAATTATAAGTACATATGGGCTACTATTGCAAAATGTACAATTTTAGCTTTTAAAATGCAAATGTAATTATAACAAATGTATTAAAAATATTTAAAACCTAATATGGGTGTAAATGATGAGTTTAGATGATAAAATCATCGTAAATATTATTTGTAAGGTAATTAATGGTTATTTATATAATAAAAATACTGAAATAAATTAATTTAAAGCCTTTACAAATTATGAAAAATTATGAAAATACTTGTATATGCTTGTAAATCAAATGATGATGCATATGTGCTATTTTGAGAGTGTGTGTGTGTATATATATATATATATATATATATATATATATATATATATATATATATATATATATATATATATATATATATATATATATATATGAGGAAAAAATTGGGTATCAACACCTACGACCACCGCTTTTGCGGAAACACCTCGCACCTGCGCTGCCCGGCTTCCTCACCATTTCTGCTTCTGCGACTCCCTGCCCGCATCTGCGCCATCGCAGGTGCGTAAATCCCATCGCACCTGCGACCTCTGCTGACACCCTCCAACTCCGCACCTGCGGCATCGTATATGCGCCCAAATCTGTGCTTCTGCGGTCTTCCTCACCTAGCACTATTCTCACATCTGCGACGCCTTTGTCGCTTCTGCGGCCATTGCACTTGCGCAAACCAACCGCAGGTGTGATCATACCAGAACCAGCAGCCTATGCTTTGCACATGAAGTAAAAATGATTTGAACCTCGTCCAAAACTCATCCGGGCCACTCGGGACCCCGTCTAAATATACTAACAAGTCCAATAACATAACACGGACCTACTCGAGGCCTCAAATCACGCATAACCACATCAAAACAACGAATCACACCTCAAAACGAAATCTATATACTTTAAAACTTCAACTTCCATAATCGATGCCGAAACCTATCGAATTACGTCCGATTGACCTCAAATTTTGCACACACGTCACATTTTACATTATGAACCTATTCCAATTTTCAGAATCAGATTTCGACCCCAATATCAAAAAGTCCACTCTCGATCAAACTTTCCAAAATTTCAACTTTCGCCATGTCAAGCCAAATTCCACTACGGACCTCCGAATCACAATCCAGATGTGCTCCTAAGTCTAAAATAACCCAACGGAGCTAAAGGAATCATCAAAACTCCATTCCGGGTTCAAATTCACAAAAAGTAAAACTTGGTCAACTTTCCCAATTTAAAGCTTCGACAATGAAATCCATTCTTCCAATTCGATTTCGAATAACCTGAAAATCAAAACGGACGATTCACATAAGTCATAATGCATCATATGGAGCTACTCAAGCCCGTAAACTACCGAGCAAAGTGCAAATACTCAAAACGACCGGTCTGATCGTTACAGGAGTGAATGACATGTGATTACCCAAAATGTCATCTTTAAATTTAATAATTAATTTTGTATTCTAAGACCTCGAAAAGTACTATTTATAATTTCTCGACTTGCGTACGCAGTCCGTAAAATTTTTCGAAAAGTTTTCAGGTGAAAAATGGATTAAAATGTGAATTAGAGCTTTAAAACTCTATCGAGTTGACTTTGGTCAACATTTTGAGCAAACTAACTCGGATTAGTATTTTGATAGTTCCGGTAGGTCTGTATCGTAATTTGGGACTTAGGCGTATGCTCGGAATCAAATTCTGAGGTCCCTAGCCCGAGATATGGAATTTTGATAAAAAATTAAAAGTTTAAGTTCAAATAGTGATCGGATGTCAAATTATATGCAAACGACCTCGGAATAGAATTTTGATGATTTCGACAGCTCCGTATGGTGATTTTAGACTTAGAAGCGTGATCGGAATTTTATTTAGAATTCCGTAGTGGAATTAAGCTTAAAATGCCAAAAGTTGAATTTTTGGGAAGTTTGACCGAGGGGTTGACTTTTTGATATCGAGGTCAGAATCTGATTTTGGAAATTGAATAGGTCTGTTAGGTCATTTATGACTTGTGTGCAAAATTTAAAGTCATTCCGAATTGATTTGATGTGTTTCGGCACAAGATATAGAATTTGAAAGTTCAAAGTTCATAGATTTTGATTTGAGGTGCGATTCATCGTTTTGATGTTGTTTGATGTGGTTTGAAGCCTCGACTAAGTTCGTATTGTATTTTGGGACATGTTGGAATAATTGGTTAAGATACCGAGGGTCTCGGGTGAATTTCGGAAGGTAAACGGAATGGATTTCGGACAAAGAGGGTTGCTGGAAATTTCTGTTGCAGAAATATCTGGTGCGTGGAGCCAAAATTGGAAGCTTATATCTCGCAATTCATAAGGAATCAGAAAATTTTCAAAACATGAAATTTGTAGTCGTTTGATTCTAGTTTCCAGAAAGTTAAATCATTTATTATTTGGATATTTGTACAGAAAGCTATGATGGATTGAATGAAGGATGGTAGAGCAGTTTCGTCAGAAATTTCGCCAGAAATTTCTGATGCGTAGAACCGACTTTGGAAGCTAATATCTCATAATTCATAAGGAATCAAAAAAATTTCAAAATATGAAAGTTATAGTTGTTTGATTCTAGTTTCCATAAAGTCAAATCATTCATCTTTTGGACATTTGTACATAAAGTTATGATCGATTGAAGGAAGGCTGGTACAAGCAAGTTCTAGTGGACTTTTAGTGACGGAAAATAGACTTTTAGTGACGGATGGGCAGAAACTTAAGGACCAAAAATGGTCATTTCCTTCATTTTGTTTTGGATTTTTGGAGCACGATTCTTGGGCGAATTTTGGGCGATTTTTAGGGGAAAATATTGGGGTAAGTGTTCCTTATCCTATATTGATTATATTTCATGATTCTATACTCATTTACATCATGGATCCGTAAATTTATGGAAGAAAAATCAAGATTTTATCAAAATCTTCCAAAAATGAAAATTTAAGATTTGGAGGTCGAGTTGTTATCAGAATTTGGTAAAGTTGGTATGGATGGACTCGTAATTGAATGGGTTATCGAATTTTATAAGTTTCACCAAATTCCGAGATGTGGGCCCCACGTGTAAATTTTGAGCTAATTTCGAATTTTATTGAAAAATGTAATATTTTCTTATGAAATTGATTACTATAATTTTTGTTGACTGTATCGAATTAATTATGACTAGATACGAGTCGATCGGAGTCGAAAAATCGAGGAAAAAGCATAATACTTGGTTAAATTAGAGCAAGTCGAGGTAAGTGACTTGTCTAAACATCTTTTTGTGCAGATCCATGTACATCTTATCAGACCACGCATCAGTAAACTAATTGTACGAGGAGACTTCGAGGTATATCTGCCAGCGTCTGTAGACTCCGGAGTCCCCTTCTATCTTACTATGTTGTCTTCCTTATTTGCTTTAGACTCTAATGTATAGATACATAGAGAATAAATTCTTAGAAGCTTGTGACTTATTTCTACCGGGTTTTGGGAGTTGAAATTGTTTGAATTGTAGTTTATTTATTTTAGATATTTATTATTATTCCGCATTGATAGGCTTACCTAGTCTTAGAGACTAGGTGCCATCATGACATCCTACGGAGGAAATTTGGGGTCGTGACAGAATGTAACAGTGACACTACATGTAGATCCTTGAGACTGTCCCTGAGATGGTGCATCTTGGAACTGCACAAGATTATGAGTCCCTTGTTTTTACACCTGCATATGGTTGTTGTTTCCATGTGTTGTGCCTGCATAAAGGTTCCCAAAAGCTTCAGTCATACATGTTTGCCCTGCATTGTAACTTCCTTTAGCTTGAGTTGTGAATGCTCCATGTTGTGTGGTATGTGCTCTTTGATGAGAATGACCACCGGCTATTCCTTGGTGACCAATAGATGCTCCTTGGTGAGCAGTAGGTGCTCATTGTTTCCTTCTGCCTTTAAAGTCTGTCTGATAACCAATGATCTGGTAACAGTTCTCTTTATTATGTCCTTTCATCTTGCAATGTTCATAAAATAGACTGTAATTCCTTATTCTTCTGTAGTGAACCTCCTTTTACTACTGAACTCCACAATATTGTAATGTCATTTCCCTCAACTATTGAGTTCATCCCAATGTGTGATAAGGTTCCTGATGTACTCCTTTGATTTTCATCCTCAACAATTAGAGCGTAAGCCTGATTCAAAGTAGGTTCCACTGATTTCATTAGAATTTGCCTTTTAGTTTGAGCATAGGAATCATTCAGTTCACTTAGAAATTGTAATAGCCTCTGCCTCTGAAGATGATCTACATACTCCTTCAAATTTGTTGAGGGTACCATTGCATCATACTCAGCCTAGAGCTCCTTCAATTTCGTAAAATACATGGATACTGAATCTGTTTCTTGGGAAATTGTAGCAATTTCTCTATGCAACTGAAAAGTCCTCATTCTATTCACCTTATAAAACCTCTCCTTTAGATCCTCCCATACTAGGTGAGCATTAGAAGCATACACGATTCTACTAAGTAAATCTGGAGATACTGTATTAATAATCCACGAAAGCACAATCGCATTACAAGTCTCCCAGTCTTCATGCAACTCTGACCTAAACTGATTCTTAATACATGTTCCATTGACAAACCCTAGCTTTCATTTGGCCTGAAGTGCAATTCTCATCAATCTCCGCCATAATCCGTAATTCTCATCTCTAGTGAGTTGGACTAGAATCAACACAAAGCTTGGAGTATCTAAGGGATGAATGAACAAAGGATGAGTATGATCAATTTTCTCCCTCGGCATTGTCGATTCGATGTTCTCGAGGGAAGGAGGTGAGGACGAATGAGATGAAGTTTCATTCATATGAACTCAGAGAACAATTAGACGAGAGCAGTGATCGTACAAAGCTTTGATACCATGTCAAACATCTGCCATGGATGCTTCTAGCTTGAGCTAAGAGAGTTTGGAGCTTAGAGAGGAAAGAAGAGAAGATGATGAGTATTTTCTCTGTTGTATTGATTAACAACCTATACACATACATATACAGTGTAAAACCAACTGACTCTAACTAACTCCTAATTATATAATTACCAACTAATCTAACAAATTGTTTGCCAGCTAAGTGCTAGCTGGCTTCCTTATTCATGTGACACCTTTAACAGACTCATCCCAATGTTGGATGTTCACGTTATAAATGTTTAGACTTGGGCTTGCGAGAGAGTTATAATGTCTTACATTTATTAAGGAATAAGTTGTTATATATCCCCATATATAATATCAATAGAATACTTGCCTCATAAATTAGTTTTTTGAGTTAAATTAGACTTAAATATTCATTTTCTTACCACATACGAGGTATAATATAACTTCTTAATTGCTTAATCTACATTTAGATCTTGTGCTCAAGTTAATGATTACTCCAATTGTGTGGGGAGTGAAGGTAAAGAAAGTAGTGTATTAGTCTATGTTATTTTGATTTTCCAAAAATATTGTTATGCTCGTGTCGAATCATCCCGAAACATAAATTTTAGAAGATCAAACACATACATACTCGATATCATTTTTGAATAAAGTAGCAGGTTATTATTTAATTTTTAGGTTATCTATCAGACCTTTTTTTTGTTATATGTTTGTATGGGTCAAAATCTACCTCAATGGGATTTAGCGTGAAGCAGTATCGTGGAAAGCGATATGGTCGAGGTCGATTAGTAAATAACAGGGCTCTTAGCCAAGTAGTCAATAACAACCGAGGTCGAGTATCAAGGGCAGTGCTAACGGCTAGTTTTTGTAATAGAATATTCAGGATAATATTCTATTAAATATTCTTGGTGTCTGTACTTTTAGGGTTGACTAGGGAATGTCCCATATAAATAGAAAAAGAGATAGGGGAAGAGGTATGTATTATTCTCTGATAAGAACATCCTTTAAAAAGCAGACTTTCTCTCTAGATTAAAGACAATCACTACCTTTCTAAAGATATTCGATTGTCTACTATTCCATACTTTTTTTGTTAGATCCGAGAAGGATCCCAATATCCTAATATTTGTCTATCATTCATCATTGTTAGAAGGAGGAATTATCCATCTCATTCAATATTGGGTGAATCATTCTCCTTATTTACTTTAATGTCATTTATCGATTATTTATTGCTTGATATCCCCCATCATTAATGATCTATGTACATTGAATGTATATCATATTTAATCTTCTCTCAACACTGTTCTTGCGCTATTTATGTTAATCGATTATAGATCTGAAGTTATTATCACTAACTAGGTTTAGCCCTTCGTCATACTAAATTAATTGGTTTAATCAAAAGTCTATATTTTTTGGTCAAACAATTTGGCGCCGTCTGTGGGGACTATCTAGTTAAGTTGTTAGTTTCTTCTAGATCTATAACTGGAATAGTCCATAAAAAAAAGAGCTCCTACTTCCTTGTACACACGAATCTGACATGGCAGGTAATGGAGAAGAAAGAATGAAGGCAGTGACCGATCTCACTACCAACCTCTTAAACACCATTAATGAAGTCTCCGAAACAGAAGGCGAAGACATAACACCTAACACCTCTCCCCGGCAAAGTGGGTCACCCTTCCCTCATGTCAGTATCACAATATCCCCTGGTAAAGGAGCTTCCACGTCCACAGTGAAAGCGGCACCACCAGCGGTAAAGAAGCTATTCAAGGCTTGGCTGATAAATACGCTGACCGGCATCCTCGACAAGCTCACTCAGGAGGCAGTCAGAGAAAATGCAAGGACTTGCATTGCACCAGCAACGGCCATGCAGCACGGCCCTCCCCCTCCAGTAATAGGTATCACTCACAATATTAATAATGCAGGTAACGACAACCTCACGTCCATTCTGAGGAAAATGGAAGAAATAGAAAATGAAAACAAAATGGTTCGGGATCAAATGAGAGAACACCAAGAAAGAGTCGACAAAATACCGGGTGCCCCAAAACTCTTGCCAAAAAGAGACGCAGGTCGGTTCGTTGAGCAACCCTACAGTGATGAAGCCGCCCCACATGCCATATCCTTATTCATAGTGGTTGGGGACTTCTCTCCTACCTACTAGGTCAAAGGTTCAAGGCTAGGTAACAATGACAACAAACAACTGGAACGTCATCCACCACAAGTACTTCAACTTTTAAGAAAAAACGTCCTCCAAGTCGCACACTTTTTCCCTCACTTGAGTTTTGTCCCAATTGGATTTTCTCGAGGAGGTTTTTAACGAGGCGACAAGGGGGACACTTCCAAGTCTAAATACGAGCGGAAAGAGACACCAGACGGTTAGTTCATTGCTCAACCTCTCAACACGTCTCCAGTTCACCCAATGAAGGGACTAGATAGACTGGAACGGGAATGCCAGCCCGAAAAACATGTAAATTTCTCCAAGTATATGAGCAAAATACAAGTGTATGAAGTTCGCCCATATTTTTGCCAAAACAACATCATCTCAATATCTATACGGCCTCCGGCCACAATTAAGTAAATCACAGTCGACCTCGTTCAAGTTAACTCACATTCGACCTCGTTCGAATTAACTCACGTTCGACCTCGTTCGAATTAACTCATATTTGACTTCGTTCGAATTAACTCACATTCGACCTTGTTCGAATTAACTCACATTCGACCTCATTCGAATTAACTCACATTCGACCTCGCTCGAATTAACTCACATTCGACCTCGCTCGAATTAACTCACATTCGACCTCGCTCGAATTAACTCACATTCTACCTCGCTCGAATTAACTCACATTCGACCTCGCTCGAATTAATTCACATTCGACCTCGCTCGAATTAACTCACATTCGACCTAGTTCGAATTACCTCGCCCGAATTAACTCACATTTAACCTCATTCGAATTAACACCTACTGATCCCTGGCCATGACCAAAACCAAATTTTTATGATTAAAATGACAAAACAAAAGAAAGAAGCATGCAAGCCCAAACAGAAAGAAAAGAATTAGATACGAAATAGCGAAAACGACATTTCTTACTTCAAATATATCCCTTACAAAGGCTAAAGCAGATGCCAGCAAACGTATGTACAAGAATTACAAGCAAAAGAAAGAAAAAGCAACTACGCGCTACCTAACTCAACAGCACCATCTCCACCCGTCTCTCCACCATCGTCGTCGGCGCCGGGATACTCATCCTCATACCAGGCATCCTGCTCCCTTCCATATCTTCCTCAGCATCACCAGCTTGTGGTGTAGCAGGGTCATAGCTGCAAGCAAATCGAGCTTCACGTGCCTTAGCACGGGCATTCTCTAAGTCGGCTTCCGAAATAGCCCCCGTCCTCATCAGATCCCTGAATATATCCAGCTGGGCCTCAGTGTGAATCCATTCCTCATATAGATCCCGAGGAACATCAGGAAAAATAGTATGGGATGAGGACAGTTGCGCCAATAACTGTGCCTTCTCGGCCTCGAGGGAAACAACTCAACCATTAAGGTCTGCATCCTCTTTTTCTAACTCCCCAATCCACTTATCAAGATGCTCCTCTTTAAGCCTAGCCGTCTTCATGGTGCAATCCCATTCAGAACGGATAACACTGATCATATCCTCTAAAGCTGCCGCTTTGCATGCAACTGATAACTGGGCCGACTTCGCCTTCTCCAAATTCGTTACCTTCTCGGTGACCTCGCCACTCAAAACGGTTGCTCAAAATTGACACTCCTCCAGCTTGGCACGCAGCGAGACCACTTGGGCCTGAAGGTCGGCGCATTGGGCCTCAACCCCCTACTCACCTCGAGCTCCTCCTCTTTATCTTTCAACACCCCCTCAAGCTCACTACATTTTCCGATGACCTTCACCAATTCGTCATCCTTCTTCTTTAGCTCGTTTCAAAGGGCCCAGAGGTTTCTACTACCACTAAGTCGCTGAAAAAGCTCACGGTTCTTATCACGATATTCGCGATATTTCCGCTCCATCTTTTGGAAGATAGTCTTACGCCTCTCCTCTCGACGGGAACTTTCAATCTCCAAGATCACAGTCTGAAATGAAAGCCAGAGCGGGTAAGAACAAAGTCAGAATCAACATAAAAAACGAATATGGAAACGGAATACCAAACATACCCTAAGAGCAAGGCCGGCTATGCTCTTCGACAAAGTGGAATCCTTCAGCTTCTCGAGGGTCTTACCCTCCACATCGGAACAGAGTGGACCAAGAGAAGGGACCACGTCCTCCGTGTCAACTAATAGATTCCGGTCAAGAGGGATCGCAATAGTACGCGTGCTCCCTTCTAATCTCACCTCAAGCCGGGTGAGTCCTCCCCCCATCATCCTAACCTCCTCGAAGTCCATATCGGAGCCCGTCTCATAATCCTCTTCGGCAACACTTTTGCCCTTGGTATCAACTCGAGAGGAAGGATCCTCGATCGGTAATGAGGTCGATGTCTCACCCCCTTGTAAGGCATCAGGGACTTGCGTCGACGACCCTTCAATACCCATTTCGACCTCAAGGAGCAACGTACATCCCTCGGCCCCCGACGGCGATGGGATCATAGACAGCAGCTCGGTACCAACTCTGAGATCTATGGTCGTCATTTCTCTGATGACAAATCCATCCATCACCGAACTTCCCACGTGGACACTTCCCTCGGCGATACCGACAAATCGCCTCTTGCGGGGAAGTAGATTATCATCAATCGACGACGATCCTTCCTCATCGTCCTCGTCAACTAGACGTAGAGGAGAAGTGGAAACACCCGCCGCAGTAGTCGACGACCAAGCAGGTCTCACCACAGTAGTAGGAACACAAATGGCCTTCCTCTTACGGAATGTCGGAGCATAAGCTTTTTGCCTCTTCGAAGACCTTTAGCCTGCAAAAGTGATTAGAACGGAGACTCTCAAAGTTATGACGAACACGCGACCACAAGGTCAGGACAGCATACGTAAAAAGTCACTATATGGACAAACAAACTCATCGGTCGCTGAAAGCTTGGGCCCGAACTTTTGGAAAAAGGCCTGCCACCCACGGATCCCCACTGTGTGGGGAAAGATCTGGCTAACCCATTCGTAAATATCTGTGACCAAATGAGGGGGCTCGGTCTCAGCTGGAGAAAAAGACAGAACGGTTAGACTACGACCATAATGAGCAAAATGAGCACTTAGTGAAAATACTTATGGGCGTAATTCCACGCCTTAGGAAATCCATTTGCGTTCGCCACCACGTCCTCAATCTTGATGTAGAAGTAATTAAACCAGAATTGACTATGTGCTTTATTGTCCATCTTTACTACCAAGCTTTTGCCTCCACGATGACGAAGGTGAAACATTGTCCCTCTATGGAAACTCGGCTCGAAAAGGTGCATCAGGTAGCGAAGAGAGACCCCGCGGCCAGCCAATTCTACGTACTTCGTCAGCATGAGGATGAACTTGTAGATATAAGGAGAAAGTTGAGCCGGGCAGACGCCGTAGTAGCGGCAGAATTCCTCTGCCAATGGGAGAATGGGAAAAGAGTAGCCCACGTAGAATGGATATGCGTAGAACGCGCAATATCTAGGGCGATGAATCTGCACCACATCGCGTCCAGCCGGGACCAGATCGATGTGGACTGGAATTTTGAACTTCGCCCTGAAATTAGCAAGAGTCGTCGTGTCCGTCTCAGACTCTACGGCCTCAGGGTCATCCTCGGGCAGCTTTGAGAAGTCATTTCTAGCCTTCTCGCTACGGAGAATTATTTCCTCCACCGTAGGAAAGCTTTCACCTTCTGCAGCAATGGTAGTCCCACCTTCATGGGAAGGCATGCACACTGCCAAAGGAACAGGGTCAGGTACCCTCCCCCCCCCCCCAGAACTGGAAGACACATTAACCATTTCAGTTTATGAATAGAGGGAATGTAAACGCAGAAGAGTCGAGTGGCAGGAACCACCGAAATCAATGAAGGCAGGAGTATGAAGTAAGGTCAAGAAAGCAGAGATTCTAATTGAGGAAGAAGAAGATATGGAAATCCGATTCTTAGAAGGCAAAGAATGAATCGAAGGATTAAGTATCCCCATTTATAAGAGTTGGTGCATCAATATCGAGGAAGCAAACCACAGTTGCCCAGCTCAAGAATCGAAAAGGCAGAGGCGCGGGAAATGATACAGGGTATCGGAAAAATACGTAATAATAACGTATGATGACATGACGTCACTCTGAAACGACGTGACCCTAGGTTGTGGCTCACGGAAGGCCATGTTTCCTTCCCGTCCGAAGCGCTACTACTCGACCTGCTCGCATAAAACCTGACCCTAATTGACAGAATCCGCTCATCAAGGTCGCCAAGGGTCGACATCAATAAACGGAGGGACTAACTGTATGGGTCAAAATCTACCTCAGTGGGATTTAGCGTGAAGCAGTATCGTGGAAAGAGATATGGTCGAGGTCGATTAGTAGATAACGGGGCTCTTAGCCGAGTAGTCAATAACGGCCGAGGTCGAGTATCAAAGGCAGTGCTAACGGCTAGTTTTTATAATAGAATATTGAGGAGAATATTCTATTGAATATTCTTGGTGTATGTACTTTTAGGGTTCAGTGAGGAATGTCCCATATAAATAGAAAAAGAGATAGTGGGATAGGTATTTAATATTCTCTAATAAGAACATTCTTTAAAAAGCAGACTTTCTCTCTAGATTAAAGACATCACTACCTTTCTAAAGAGATTTGATTGTCTACTATTCCATACTTTTTCCGTTAGATCCGAGAAGGATCCCAACATTTTAGTATTTGTCTATCATTCATCATTGTCAGAAGGAGGAATCATCCACCTCATTCAATATTGGGTGAATCATTCTCCTTATTTACTTTAATGTCATTTATCAATTATTTATTGCTTGATATCCCCCATCATTAATGATCTATGTACATTGAATGTACATCACATTTATGTCCTGTTTGGTCAAGCTTCTCAAGAGGGAAAGATATTTTTTTTCCTCAAAAGTACTTTCCCCCCTAACTTGAGGTGTTTGGCCAAGCTTTTTTGGGGGAAAAAATTACTTTTTGGGAAAAAGTAGAAACAGTTTCTGAGAAGCAGAAAAAAGTAGTTTCTTCCCAAAAGTAAAAGTAGGAGCACTTTTGACTTTTTTTCTTACCAGAAATACCCTTAACAAAAATATAGTATATACCAAAATAACCGTTAAACTTAATACTTAGGATATTAATGTATAAATATTTTTTATTATTTTTAGGATAACTTTCTAATATATAGTGACTTTAGGGGTGAATGCTTTTATATTTGTTGAATGATTTTTAATATATTTAACTTATATTAAAAGAATTAAGTAGTTTTAAATTTTATTTTCATATTTTACTTAAATAAAATGAAAAGATTTAATTATTGCCTGTAATAACAAATTTTTAAAATTATTTATTTACTTATAATATTAACTATTAAGCAAATCTATTCATTTCCTTATTCGTAATTTGATACTTAAAAGCACTTTCTGAAAAACTTGGCCAAACACAAATTATTGTTCAAAAGAGTTTTTCAGAGTGATTAGCCAAACACAAACTGCTTCTCTGCAAAAGTATTTTTTTCAAAAGCACTTTTGAAAAAAATACTTCTCAAAATAAGCTGATTTCTCCGGCTTGGCCAAACAGACTATTAATCTTCTCTCAACAATGTTCTTGCGCTATTTATGTTAATCAATTATAGATATGAAGTTATTATCATTAACTAGGTTTAGCCCTTCGTCATACTAAATTAATTAGTTTAATCAAGTCATACATTTTTTGGTCAAACAATGTTAACTTAGACATTTAGTGTACAAAATTTACTCAATCCATGCATCACTTAAACTCAAGTCTCAGGGTAGAAAAGATAAGCATATTAGCGAAGTAGTGGGTGTTTTCTTCAAAAGGTATTTAGGATAATATTTTATTTATTTTTGTAAGTTAATGCCAAAAGTTACGTAATCTTCTCAAATAATAGTAAGAGTAAAACTAATGTGCGGAGTTACCTAAATTTGCGCAGAACAGTTACCCGCCCGGCAAAGCCCTCGCCCTACGTACATAGATGAATTTTTCACTAAAACAAAATAAAAATGGAGTTCTTTGCCCTCTTAATCATTTTTTAACTATTATTTAAAAGAATGACATCATTTATTGTTTATTTCATAAAGAGCATTTTTTTTTATTATTAGCATATTATAAAAATTAAGCTCAACATTTAATAAGTTAACTGACTCATCAATCATAAAAAGTAGTTTTTTTTGTCCATCTCCATTCTCCCTTTCCAACATTCATCTTCTTCACTCCATTTTTAAAAATCTGATGCATATTTGAATGCCACCTAAATTCAAGATGTATTGATTTATACGTCTTTTATACTTTGTATATCAAGTATTACTTTAACTCAAAATATATTTTTATGTATATAATTTTTGTATATTTATTTGTGAAGTGCCATATTATTTTAAGATGTATTTTTAATGTATATTTCAAATATATTTTATATATCAAGTGCCATTTTAATCCATAATGTATTTTTTTATATGTTCTTTTTGTATATTTATATGCCATCTTAATTAAATTTAAGATATATATTTTTATGTATATTTCACATGTCTAAGTGTCATCTTAATTGAAGATGTATTTTTTTAATATATTTTTTGTATATTTTATATGTGTTAATTCAATGTATATTTTTTATATATACGTTTTGTATATATTAACGTATATTATTATCGAAGTAAGATCTTTATGTTAAGAAAGGAAGAAAGAAGGAAGAAAAAAAACTTAAGAAAGATAATTAAAAAGAAAACGAATGGAACAAATTTAGAAAATATATTGGTTTCGGCAGAAAATAAAATTAAGAAGATGAAGAAAAAGAAGGTAAGCTAATAGATAAAGAGAAGAAAAGATAGACATGATTTTTGTACAAAGAATTATTGACTTTCCACTTCAAATTGCTTATGTTTAGGGATTAGTAATTAATATTCCTATTTTAATCGAACTGTGTGCTACAAATATAAATATTTTCCAATCACAACTGTAATATTGGATTTTATGTTAAGAATTTGTTATATTTCTTTTAAACTGTGTGCACTTTTTGGCTAAATATCCTCTAATTTCACTAATGTATAGTTTGAGAAGTATTTTTTATTATTTGATTTGATAAACATATTTTGTTTGGTCAAGCTTTCCGTAAGAAATATTTTTGAATATTAAATTACAAGAAAATAATATTAAGGTTTATTTTATAACTAGTACTATTACTAAATAGAGAAATAATTTTAAATATCTTTTTTTAAAGGTTTTAGTTAAGTTTTTATTTTTATATGCTAGTTTAAATCTAAAACATAAAATAAAGACATAATATTAAAATTTTAATCAATATAATATAGTTAAACAGGAAAAAAAAGATGAGAAAAGCTCGTATTTATATTTGAGAGATATATGAGTTAAATTAGTAATATATAGTTTGGTAAATATAATTTTTTTGATAAGGAAGTTTTTGTCTTAAATAATTAATTTTAAACTGCTACTTCTACTTTAATACACTTTTTATTTTGGCCAAATACTTCAAATTATATTTTTTATACGAGGTGTGAGTCACATATATATTTTTTTTAATTCACATTTTCGAATTAGAATTAGATGTGCTACCCATCCTCTATTTCCCGATAAAAAACCCTCCGGCCGCCAACTCCGACGGATTCGTGGTGCTCTTTGTCCAGAATAATCTCTACATTCAGATTGCTAATACAAATTCAAGTTTTCCCATCAAAATCCTCTTCGGCGGAGGAGTTCGCCATCGTCGGCGGCTTCGCGTTGCTCTCTTTATCAAAGATTATCTAAACATTCAACCTCATCCCAGGCTTTGCGGTATCATCGAAAAATCCCTAACAGTGAACAGGTATGGCAATGGACTTAATTTTCAAGCCTCTATTATATTTGCATTTTCGTTAATTTTCTGGCTTCATTAGGACAGAAATACTTGTGCAAAACCTAATGAAGTAGTATTTCTTAGTACTAGATGTAGACATATTATAATTCCAAGTGTTTCTTCCTCTTTACTGGTTTAAGCTCACTCTTATAAGGTGCATTTAGAGTATCATTTTTCAAATGAGTTTTTCATAAACAAACTGCAAACGGCGTGTTACTAACCTTCTGTTACCTCAATTTTACTTTCGGAGCTGCGATTTGCCTATTTTTGGCAACAACTACACACTACTTCTAGACATTTAATTTTTGACATTGCCCAAGATTTTACGCATCTTAGTGCTTATATATTTCTTTCAGGTATAATAGTACTATTTTCACTATTTGTTTTTCAATTTTTTTGCTTTATATTATCTTAAAATTAAAAACAACAAAAATATTTTTCCTTATTTTTACCTTATTGGTATTTTGTCTAGATAGTTTTATTTTATTTTTACAAAAGATAAAAAAAAAGTTTCAAAAAATATATATTTTTCACTTGGTTTAGCTTGATTTTAAGTTGCACTGTAAATATCTAGTAAACATTGAGTAATATGTTATACTTCTTTAATATAGTAATGTTAATCTTTTTTAAAAAAAAACTTCAGATGAGTACTTGAGTAGTGTTATAAAATAAATACTATAAAGTAGATAAACTGAAGACAAGTATAGAGAGAAACTGATATATTATTCAACTTCAAATTCATGTACATAATGAACTGAAAACTCCTCTATTTATAGAAGAAAGGAAGCAGCTGCGAGGCTTTTCTGGAAGCATTTGCAAGGCTTTTCTTTAGCTGCTTGTAAGCTGTCTGCATGAGCTGCTTGCGACCTGCCTGTTTAATAAGAAACTGCTGCAAATCATTTCATTGAGCTGCTTGCAACCTGCCTGTATCAGCTGCTTGTAGATAAACTTCAACAGAGTACTAAATGGATAATCTTCTTCAGGAAGATTATCTATAGCGGAGTAATAAATGAACATCCATAATATAATTATTTTCATAACAAGTAGTAGTATTCTACTTGGCTATTTTTGTTTAAAAATGAAAAGAGATGGAAAGGTTTTTGCTAGCAAATATCTTTCTTCCTCTCCAAGCACAAGAGCAAAAACAGAGGAAATAGAGGGGAGAACGGACAGAGAGAGGAAGTTTTAGAAAATCTTCTGATTTCACCGCCGCATCTCAACCACGAAACCACCACCGTATAAACTCAATCTCTTCTCCACTTAATTCTTTCTCCTCCACCAAAGACCCATCAGTCCCTCCATCTTTTTCCGTCGAAACTCCATGTCCGCCGCACTTCACTTTCCTCTCCAGCCATAACTTCACTGCTCATTTTCACCTTTAAGCTCTCATCTTCTTTTACCAAATAAAACTACTCTAAATACTCTACCAAGAAAATGAAAAAAAAAGAAATATTTAGTTCCCTTGATCTAATTTCTTTGCTGGCTTCCCTTTGTAAATTGAAAACTGAACTCATAGCTAATGGGGTAAAGGTCTTGGTACATCTCTTTCGATGTGAGCTGTTGTTCGGTATTTTTGGCGAATTGCTCAATTTCTGTTTAAGCTTGGGGTCAAGGTTCCAGTCGAAGTTTCCGGTCTGTCGAGGTCTTCAACCGTAGCTTTGGCCTGGAGTTTTTCTGTCCATTGTTTCGAAAACACATTGCAGCTATAAAGGTCCAATTCCAAATTTTATTTGCTCTTCAATTTTACGATCTGTTTCTCCTGATGCTATGAATAGAATCTTGATTTGGTTGCCTATTACTTTTTGTTCTTGATTAAAACTGCTTCCGTTTGATTAGTTCATCATTTAGTTTATGTATTCTTTTGTTAAAAGTAGATTTTAAGTTGTTTAACTTGGTTAATATTTTAGGAAAGGATCATTAATCTTAATTTGGTGTGGGCTGTGTAGTGTGGGGTGGAATCTTGTTAAAAGAAAGTGATTGGATCATTATTTCATTAGTTAAGTTTGAATCAAAAGGGCCGTGGAATTGAAAATTGAAAATTGAAAGAAAATAGAATTGCGTTTAATGTTTAGTATTTCTATTTAGTTATTATTAGCTCTTTATTTCTCCGCTAGTAGCATACTTAGGCCGTCGTCACCTGGGTAGGCAAGCTCTAGGATCTTTATTTCAGTCGAGGTTAGAGGTTGTCCCTTTGCTTTATTATATTATCCGGAGAATGCCCCGAGTAACTAGTAAATGTTTTTATTTCCGTAGTATTGTGTAATTGGAGGCCAAAAGACGGGACATCCAAGGACGGATGTAGAGTATGGCCACCGAGTTCATCTGAACCCACTACTTTAGTCGCGGAGCATAATTTTATGTATAAAAATTCATAAAAATTGCAACAAATGGTAGGTCTGAACCCATAACTTTAAAAATACAATGGGTTCAATGTTAAAAACCTTAAAGTTGAACCCACAAAATCTAAATCCTGGATCCACCTTTGGGGACATCATCATGGAAGCATAGTATAGAATTTTAGTACTTTTGTCCTATTTTTATTTTTATTTTTATTTGGATTTTTCTTTTAGGTGGGGGACAACCTTGAACCTCTTTTGTGTTTATTTTTCCTTTTGTGTGTTTAACCTCAACTCGAGTATCTTAAAAAGCCAACTAGATCAAGTACGCAACCGTGACTTTCAAGGGACTTGGGGAATGCCTAACACCTTCTCCCCGAGTCAAATGAACAACCTTACTCGGAATTTCTGGTGCAGTCAGTTTTAGAGTCAAACTGGTTTTGAAAGAAAAATTATTTTTGATCGGTGACTTGGCACACTGAAACCAAATGTCAAGTGGCGACTCTGAAAAATCTTTTGAAACACAACTCTTGTCACTTTCTTGATTGAAAACCCTTTTGAGCTTTGAAGTCACTTTATTTATTTTAAAGAGGGGTTAAGGTGAAAAAAGGGGTGTGACACTACTGGATTTTTCAAGCCAAAATTATACACTTTGGTCAAAATTTCTAATGTATATAATGTTACGTTACAGTTTGGCCGTATTCTGAAGCAGAAGAAAAAAGAGAGGGAAGATGGAGTACATATTGAGGACGCTAACAAAGAAGCAAGAAGTGGATTCTATAATTAGAGACACGATCGACAAAGTTCTCGTCCTCCGCTTTGGCCGATCCTCTGATCCTTTTTGTCTCCAGCTCGACGACATCGTAAGTCTTACTTCCTAATCTATTCTGCTCCAGTTCCTTTGAATTTTCATCGAAAGAAGCGCTACTCTTTTTTTAGAGAATTGAATATTTGGCAAGTAGAGGCCAATTGAGGATTTTAAGCCATTAGGGGAAGGTTTACCACCTCAATATACTCCTTTTGTTTTTAATTTATGACCACGAGTGTAACTTAGTATAATTCTATATGCTACAGGATTAAGTCATTAACTATCTAGTATTACAAGCAAAGGTGGATCCATGATTTGAATTTAATAGGTTCAATTTTTAGGATTCTTAGCACTAAACTTATTGCAGTTCTGAAATTATTTGTTCATAAGCTATATGTTCCGTGTCGAAAATGGTGAGTTCAGTTGAACTCATTGAGTATAGGCTACACTCTGCCTCTGACTACATGTTACAATTTTTATAGTTGAAAAGTATTTAAAAGAAGATTGGGAAATTTTAGGAAGGAAAAAAAGTTATTTGGCTCCACATATAGTAATAGTTCTGAAAAGTTGAGACATAGGTAGTATATTTTAGAAATTACAACTAATATATAGTTTTAGTTGAAAGCTATAGGTAGCTATGGAATAGGTGGATTTGCCCTCCGTTGTCATTAATTTAACACTGAATAAGTTTTTACTATCCTTTTTGGAGTGGTTTGCTTACTTAATTGCTTCTTGTTGACTGCAGCTGTATAAATCTGTGAGAGAGGTGTCCAAGTTTGCGACTGTGGCTTTAGTTGATATTGATTCAGAGGACGTTCAAGTTTATGTCAAGTATTTTGATATAACCTTAGTACCATCAACCATTTTCTTCTTCAATGCCCATCATATGAAGATGGATTCTGGGTATGCCTTCTCTTTTGTTGAAAATTTTGAAGTTTTCTGCTATAGACATGTTCTTTATGTTGTATGTGTAATTCAATTTGTTGAAGTAAGAGTTATACATGGTCTCTTACCCCCTTGCATCTCTGTGGAGCTTTGGGAGCACGACATATTTTTAGTCCTTATAAGACTGTAACCGATAATCTTGACCATATATCAGACACATTTTGTGGGCAAATTAAACCAGTTCCAAATGCTGGAAGTTTTCCACAACAATTCAGATAACTAGTTCGTTGGTCCTTCAATCAGGGGAAAGTGAAATGACATTGACCCAATTCAAGCAGCTACTTGCAAGTTGCAAGAGCCATATTTCTGTTCTGTTTTCTGTTGAGTGGAGGGGGGGAGAGAGATCTGTGAATGTTTGGCATAATTTTAGGAAAAAGAAAGAGTAGGCGAGGCTACTCGAAGGAAAAGAGAAAAGAAAAAGAATGTGTTATTCTATTGCCCAAATATCTGCAGATAATCATCTAGTTGCCACATCGTCCTACTTGCCTCCTCCCCTTGGTAGAGGATGTCTGATATTGGAGCATGTGCAAGGCACGTTTACACTACTTGGTTCTCTTTTTTTTTCCTCTACCAAACGTTATGCTGCATAAGTGTGAAAATTTTTCTCGGTCTAATTTTAAAAAAGGGTTTATCTCTCCGTCTGGTAATTGTATAATCATACTGCAAGACTAATTTATATAGTGAATTCGATAAGGAGACTGCAACAATTACTAAGTGAATACATGTATTATGCATATGTTGGAGACACTTGATGTGGTAGTTTTTCACTATATTTTAAATATGGAGCTCTGTCGAGATTGAAGCTCTTCCTTTTATGTGATGGATGTTCTCCAGGAGTGCAGATCACACCAAGTGGGTTGGAGCATTTCAAAGGAAACAAGACTTCATTGATGTGGTGGAGGTATGGGATGATCTCGCAATTTTCTTTCTGGAGCATATTTGTTTTCCTATGATCCAGATAAATAGTTATCAAGTTTATTTGCCCGTTACTGCAAAGTGCAGCTTTTCAATCTTTGCGACTCGCTTATCTAACTTTTAAGGATCTTTGAGTAGCACATTCTAAACTAGGTTGTTTAAGTCTCTATGGGTTCTAATGGTGACAAAGCTTAGGAAGGTGTTCGGTTAAAAACTAAAATATGGCGGTACCATAGCGACCACCAATACTGCGTGACTAGTGTGCCGGAAATACCTGCATGAAGTTGATCCATCAATGCCATGTCTTTGATGGAATCTAAAAGCCAGTGAAGATAAAATCACTTTGGCGGAATAATAGTTCGTATATTTCATTTTAACCTTGCTCTTGTGGCTTTTAATTAAGGTGATGTACATTTGGTTTTGAAGAATGGCTAAGATATCTTGAGCTTCTAACTTCTAGACTCAAACTTCAGGTTTATGTATGGAGGTTTGTCTAAAATTAGCTTATCCAGCTATTTGTCTCTGCATGTCTCCAGACATGAAGTTAGAACAAGATGAAACTTGCTTCAAGTTTTGGAAGACGTGGAAGGGAGAAGATGTTGGGTTTTGGTTGAAAGCTTGAGTTTGAATCAATCAAAGCTGCAAAGAGTTTTCATTCATTTTGTGGTGGATTGTCTTTTCCTGCCTAGTGCCAACTTAATTTCAAATGCATGGCTGTTTAGAACCTCCTCTCTATGGATTTAAGAGCGTCTTTTAATCACCTTCTAATGATGTGCGAGCATGACATGAATACATATGTTGTATAATTGTTGTTTTTACATAATTTACTCAGAAGGTTCCTGTGATTCTTTCTCTAGAAATAACCATTATTGCTTCTTAAGATTATTATAAAGCTGCTACAACCAGATCTGTCAAATCATCAAGGGTGCACCGAGATGCATATTTTGTGTGCATAAAGTGAAAACAAATGTTAAAATCTATAGTTTCTTTTCAAGGAGGAGATCTTCTAATAATGCATAAAAATCTGTTCATTAAATTTGTATTCATAAAATCCTTACATTGTCTTAATACCTGCATAGAGGTAATTATACTTTGTCCCTACACAAGTCTTCATATATATCACTCTCAAATTTTGAGATTCTTGGATTTCTTTCTATTCTGTTTATTGTAATTTGGATATCATGAATGGATCTTCACCTCCTTTCGAGGCATCAATTGTCGAAGATAGCTGGGTAAGATTGGTTGAATCTAACGCCCTTGCAGCTTAGTTCAAGTGGCAAAGGTTCAGGGACTTGTGACTTAGGTCACATGTTCGAGCTATGTGCCATGTGAACAAATTCTGATATTTAAGTGGAGAAGGGTAGAGGAGTGGCCTTGGGTTCGAGCCACGGAATAGGCAAAATTAACCTTATAAAAAAAGGGTAGAGGGGTGGGCCCATTATCCCCGAATTTTGAAGGTGGCGATTGGTCCTAAGGGTTGGCCCCAGACGGATATCTTGGTCATAAAAGAAAGATGGTTATAATCCAGCTGTGTCTCCAGGTTGTAAAGATTTCTAACTTGCAGAGATCTTGAAGGATGATCTGCTAATTTGCAGTGTTTCTTGGGAGTCCAGCAACTATTTTATGTATCAACTTAAACCATTGGAGAACGACTTTAGCTTCAGAGAGATTTTCTTTGAGAGTGTTTGACTTTTTCGATTAGTTCACAATTGATTGAACACCTGATGGATACAGTCTATTTCTTTGAATCTGCTGAGCGGACGCTCTGATTATTTTTCTTTTTTACAAGTCATGGTTGTGGAGTCATTTCTAATAGCTTCGCATTCCTACTTGTAAGCAGGCAATATTTAGAGGGGCCATGAAAGGCAAGCTCATAGTGACTTGCCCCCTTCCCCCAGACAGAATACCGAAGTTTCAGTTGCTGTACAAAGATGTTTAGGAGGTATGTCTGTGTCTGTAATTTTAGGTTGACAAGTTCCTAACTTGACATTTTTCCTAGTTTGATGAACAACCCTTCCTCTTCAGTACTTGTTGTGCTAGTCTCTCTTAATTACTTGTCCTGTTTTAGTGAATTACTTTATACTGTTGTGCCATTGAAATACTTCTGCTACCAATATGTTACATATCTCCTTCCTCCAGAGAGAATTCCAAAATTTTCAGTTGCTATACAAATTTATTAGCTAGAAAACCTTTGTTTCTAAGTTTATGTCGACTGCTCTTACTTGGTATGTTTTGTCTTATGCCTCGTGCTAGTCTCTCTTTATTTTCTTCTCATGTTTGAGTTAACTAGTCCATTATTTACGCCATCGAAGTATTTCTCGTACCATAGTGGTTCAGTTGATTTATGAAATCTTCACATAGTACATAGTTTAGCTCATGAAATAGGCAAACTTCATTTAGTATCATGTTTCATATTGTTAACATCAGAACATATTAACTACCACGGAATCCAATAGGTTTTTTTAGTTCTATCTTCTTGTGCTCTGTATTGCCATTTTATGCATAAGAAGATGCAAGTCTTAGATATCCCTTTCTATGTTTAAGTACCTATAGCTGTTTTTGCTTGGACTTCCTCCAACCTTTTCCTTCCTTCCTCACATTTTTTGTTAATAAAGTTGCATATTATCACAGTCAAGTCTTTCAAATTGGTGTGGTCTATTTTATATTTTGAAGCGCTTATTGTCTGGTCTAAATTTTAAATCGTTGAATCTACGTGCTTTTGAAACGCTAATTGATGTGTTTAGTCTAAACTCTAAAACGATGAAACTGTACATGCATATTTGGTATGACTCAGAACAATTTCATGGAAAATATTTTCTTATGAAGAAGTCATTTTTAGTATTTGGTTACAAGAATATTTTCTATCAAAAGGGGGAAAGTTGACTCCCTCCCTTTGCATTTTCTTTTACAAATATTTATAACTCCATATCAATCTTTATACTCAATAATTTCATCAAGATAGTATTCAATTTGCTGACATTATCATCCATCTTTAATAAATATTTTCTGGATTTCAACTTACCAACCAAATACTAGAAAGTGGGACAACCACTTTTCTTCTGGAAAATATTTTCCGATAGAACATTGTTCAAGGAAAACGTTTTCTTTCATATCTAACTCGCCAAACTTAACTGATCTGATCTGATTTGCTTTTTCAAAATTGTTTTCTTATTACTGATGGTTGATCACTGAACTGCAGGATAAAACTCAGTGTCCGAAGGCCATTGTTTAATGGACAACTATATAACCATTACTAACCTGTGGAGTAAGTTGGGTGGGTTGTGAATTATCACTGAAATGGGAAAACTCTATTGAAATTTTATATCAACGTGAGGAAGTGGATAGCAGCACAGTGATGTAGGAGTCAAATGTGCAGATGTCTTCCTGAATTAATGTAATATCAGGACATTTCACTTGGATATTTTACTTGCTAGAAAGCTGTAGCAATCAGAAAGCATCAATTTCTGACGGAGTGGAACGATGCAAAGTGATAAAGGTGAAGAACCTTTCTCCCTACTGATAAATTTGTCATGGAAAACAGTACTAGAAAAACGTTTTTGTCACTGTATAGACACTTAAAACATGCTCTGGTTTATTTTTCTTTTTTGGGGAATAACCATATGGTATTTGGAACCTGCTGGTCCGACTATTGCGGATTTGCATTTTATAGGGCCCATTAAAGATGAAAGTGCTTCATATCAGGAGTTTTTCCATTTCGAGTACTCGAGCCCGAGACTTGTGATAAAGAGTGGATGAATCTCATCTATCTCACACAGTCACACACCCATTGGTGGTCATATTCTGTTTTAGCTAATATGAAAGGTTAGTCGAAAGAAATCTTTATCATAACTGCTGTGCTATCTGTTTTGGGTTCTACAGAATATTTGCTGCATAAAAGTATTGTCGGGCTATTACGTAGTGAGGCCTACTAATGGCAAACAATTACAACCAACGGGTTCTGGTCACCACCATTTCTGTCCTCTTTGTATGGCCTACAATTTCTTTTAAGAGGCCCATGAGTCTACCTACTCCAAATAGCGTGCAAATAAATAGTAGGTGTTCCGAATTCTTTTGGTAAAAGTTAAAAAGAGTACTTGGTAGTGTAAAAATTGCATGGGGCGCCCTATTTGATCGTCCCCTTTTAACTTATACCCGTTTTGTTTTTTCGTTTGTATCCGTACCCATTTTTTTGTTAAAAGCATTTTAAAAAGACGATTTTGCCCTTCAGGACTATTGACAAAACTGTAGACTGCAGGACAACACTTCAGCATGTTTTGGCATGAAGTTTTAGCAAATGAACTAAGTAAATTAAGCATGTTTAGTTTGAAGTTTTAGCAAATGAACTAAATTACTTAAGCATGATAAGTCTGAAGTTTTAGCAAATGAACTAAATAACTTAAGCATGTTTAGTCTGAAGTTTTAGCAAATGAACTAAATAAATTTAGCATGCATTAGCAAAAACTCATTAGAAAATTACATATTGCAAGACAAAAACTTAAGCATGTTTAGTCTTCGCAAATGAACTAAATAACTTCAGCATGTTTAGTCTGAATTTTAGCAAATGAACTAAATAACTTAAGCACGTTTAGTTTGAAATTTTAGCAAATGAACTAAATAACTTAAGCACGTTTAGTCTGAAGTTTTAGCAAATGAACTAAATAACTTCAGCATGCATTAGCAAAAACTCATTAGAAAATTATATATTGCAAGACAAAAATTTAAGCATGTTTAGTCTGAAGTTTTCGCAAATGAACTAAATAACTTCAGCATGTTTAAACTGAAGTTTTAGCAAATGAACTAAATAACTTCAGCATGTTTAGACTGAAGTTTTGGATAAAACTCATGACAAAACTATTGACCGTAGGATAAATAACTTCAGCATGTATTAACATGAAGTTTTAGCTTCAATGTAAAACAACTTCAGCTGCTACTGTAATTGGCTGAAGTTTTATACCATCTCGCATGCTAATGAATAAAACAACGTCATCTCCAAACGTTAGCATGCTGCTACGTTTATCAGGGCTTGTTTTACAGTATGCTAATGCGAATGAGGTCATCTCCAAAGTAGCATGCCAATGCTAATACTATCAGGGGTGTAATTGTCATATTATTACGGATTTTTTGTCAACTGGCTACTAAATCAATAATTTTTAAAAATAGGGTACAGGTTAAAATGTGGCACAAATATAGGGTACAACTGCAAATCCCCCGATTAACATGATCAATGTTTTAACAGAGTGGGGAATGCCTAGCTGACTAGGATTAACGATGAGCAAAAATTTGAACGTGTAACACTGCAATTTGAATTGTAACCTGGCTATTGAATTGTGCTCTAATCAGCCTGTTGTATGAATGTTAGATGGGGATAAACATATTCGATGAATTTTTTTAAGTACTATCGCATCATCAACAAAAAATATAATTGTTCTCTTGAAAATTTTCTCACTTAGTTTGCGAGATTTCTTTGTGCGTTTGCATTTAGTGGCAAGAAGAGTAGCCATAAAACTGTTCACTTGAATGACAAATCGACAAAACCCAATTGGTGTCTGATACCCTCTATTCTATAGGTCTATTTTTGGCTTTTTGGTCTCGTGATTGGGATTGGCTGGCTGATTCTATCAAGATGTTACGATAAAAAATGTGCCACGGAATCGTGCGTCTTTCTCTATCGCCTGCAGCTCTTTTTATTAGCCTACCTTGTGAAGATCTCTCGGCTGTCTACCGCTAAATCTATCAGCCACATGATTATATTAAAGTAGGTTGTCTATATCAACATTTTTTGGGGTGCGATCCTTTTTCGGACCCTACGTGAACTCGAGATGATTCGTGCATTGATTACCCTTTTTCTTCTCTTCAAAGTTTTTTTTTTTTTTATTTTTTTTTTATGGAGAGAAGTCTTTTCCGTTGTTGAAATGTCTTGACCAACTTTTCTCGTCTCCAATTAACTTTTGAAATTTCTATTGATGATAGCTACTCATACATACCAAAGATAACTTATTACATGGTTGTGAAGAAACAGACACGAGCAAACATGGACCCAATGTTTCACATGGAGGTTTGTATTGCTCTACATGCAATTATATATTTGCCAGAGAGTTCTTATTAGGATGAAGAACCCCATGTGGGCTTACATTAATTATGGATAAGTCTTTTTTCTTCTTAAAAAAGGGCGAAATAATAGACATAACATGCAAATCATAGAAACCAGGAAGCACATCATCAATCTAGTTTTCAAGAATATCATGCATTATTAATCAGTTGTTTATTTATTTATTTGTTTATTGATTCATTTTTTTCCTTAATTCGAACTTCAATATTTTATTATCATATTCATAATTTTTGGACGACACATATTGAGTTGTACAAAGTGGATATGACAAAGAGTGAAGTCAAATAATTGAATAAGCCATTATATGTATATACTGTATAACAGTTAGCATTCCTAGATTTTTTTTCACCGTCCTAGATTTAGTTGGGGTGGTGAATTAAATGTATTTTGAGTTTTTCTATTGAACTGTATCATTTCCACTGTACTTTCATGACCATGACATGTATACTAAGTACATTAATGGTATAAAAAGATTCCTAATGAATTGTAATGCTTGGTTTTGAGTTTTAACACCACAATATTCCTCATTGCTGCCAATATCTCCATAAGAAAACTCAAGAAATTAAACGCAAACAGAAGGATAATTGAAATGTGAAGTAAAAAAGATGAATTGAATGCAAAATGAATCTTCACTATCAATATATTTTAATTTTTCACAAGAAAAAAACTTGTTTTATTTTTTAGATTACGAATTCCCTTTTATGAGCAATTATCCGTATTTATTGTTTTAAAAGTAAATAATTGATAATATAAAAATTCTCTTAAATTTGAATTGGATAGAAGTAAAACTCCTACAGTAATGAATAAAAGGACATTCTTTGGAGTAAATATAAACAGTCTCTTCTGTACCCAAAAGGGAACAAAGATGTGATGGCTTAATTAAGCCTTTCGGCCTTTGTCCCGATAAATGGATCACACTGTACGATCCTTGACATTGAGTAACAATATAATTCCAGGTGTGGCGGGGTTAACTTTGACCAGAATAAGAAAGTCGTCGACTCATCCTCAGCTGAAACCGTGGGAAATCTTATACGATTATCATTTTATCCGATCCATTAAGCTTGTATACGGGTAAAATCGAGCTCTATGATTGATCGAGGCATCTGGATCAAAAGGTCAAGGCTCGGCACCTATGTAAGAGATCGAAGTTACAGATGTAACTGAGCTCGAACTCGAGGATCGGAGTTCGAACAAGACCATCAGATTTACCCTCGAGTTTATCGGGGACACGACCGACCCCGCTTCTAACGACCTCGAAGAAAAGCTTTGCCAACTCACACGACAAGTATCCGTGATTCTCGCCATTGACCAATCATTATGGCGAAAATTACGGGATTAAGTAAAAAAGGGAGCCAACGGTCTACATAATTTCATATAAAATAATGTCTTAAAAGTTTCATCTCCCTGTATATATAGAGGGAATGGAATAAGTCATAAAACACATTGTAACATACTTAAGAGAACAAGATACTATTTTTTCCAGCTTTGTTCATATTATTCTGGCTTCAATAATATCATATCTAAATTCGAAGGAAATTAACCTTGGGAGGCTTAAGTTGTTCAATCTGCATGGTTTGTATTTATTTTTCTACTTATTCTTCCTTATTAAATCTGATTTCTCACTTTGTATCAAATTAGATCACATATCCTTAAAACCGCGTATAAATTCAATTGTTATCTGATTTTTAGGGTAAACAGTTTGGCGCCCACCGTGGGGCTAAGGATAATAGTGATTATTTGATACAAATCTTCATAACACACACTACTTTATACTTGCTTTATGAAGTATCTTTGATCTCAGGCCAAAAATGACAAACTCTCAATTGGCACCTCTGACATATCGACAACGAGGCTCGTCATCAAGGTGAGAATTAGGTGTGTACATGGGTCGGGTTGATTCAGATTTTCTAATTACCAAACCAAACCAATTGTATCGGATTATTAAATCTAAATACCAAACCAAACCAATAAAAGTCGGATTTTTTAATCTCGATTTTTTTCGGGTTTTTTTTTTGTTGCATAAAGTCTTCATAGCACAAAACGTAAAATTTGTGCTCCAAATATTTCTTTAATCCTAGTAAGACAGAACTATATAAAGTGTTTTTCAATAAAATAACATAAATATGAGATGAGTCATAGTATTATACTAAAATATTTAACAATAAAGATAATAAAATCGCATAAAATAAATATTATTAATAAGCCATAATGAAAACATACATAATTTAAAATTATGACTAATAAGTATTATTATTTACATGACTAACCACTAAAAGAAAAATAAGTTATACATTTTATCTAAACCATGGAAAAACTAAAAAATAGATATCCAACACTATTTTCATTCATAGTACAATTGAATTGAATGCCTTTTATTAGCATTAGTATTGATTTGATTTTGGTTTATGATTTATTTGAGTTACTAACATTTATGGACTAAAAATTATAAGCCCAAACTTAAAATAATATGTTAAAAGATAAAACTATGAAAAAGTTTAAGAAATATTTATAAATTACACTACCATAAATATTTTTATATATTAAATATATTTAAAACTTCTATACATATAATGTCGGGTTGGTTTGGTTTCAGTTTGACTTTTTTTAGTTAAAACCAAACCAAATCAAATATGGTCGGGTTTGTTTTCAAACACCAAACCAAATCAAACCAAATCATAGTCGGGTTATTTTTCTCGGTTTGACTCGGATTATCGGGTTAGTGCGGTTTGTCAGTTTCATTTGTATACCCTAGTGAGAATAACAACATGGTGCCCGCTAATGCGGGGCCACCCGCTGATGTCGTTGGGATTCAGACTGCAGATCTGATCGATGTAAATTCACATGTGATCGTCGATGCGAACTTGTGTACCGACCCTGAAAATAGCGTCTGTGGTGGAGCCCCATCTGCAGCTCGAAACACACAGAACATTGAAGAAGACGGAATTAGCCTACGCATGATCTTCGAAATGATGCAAGCTCAACATGTGGGATAGCTCAGTTGCAGAGCCAAACCCAGGCACCGAGCATGGTTGAACCCGATCCACCCCAAGAAGTCACCCATAGAACGTAACCGGCCGTGGTAAGGTCTAATGAACAAGAGTCGGGGACTAACCCCGAAATTATAAAAATACTCGAGGAGCTGACAAAACGGATAGAGTCAGGGGAAACTAAGATTGAAGCAAACGATAAAAAGGTTGAAACCTATAATTCCAGGGTAGATCAAATCCCAGGAGCACCCCCGATATTGAAGGGATTGGATTCCAAAAAGTTCGTGCAAAAATCTTTCCCTCCGAGCGCGGCCCCAAAACCGATCCCCAAGAAATTTCGTATGCCCGAAATACCTAAGTACAATGGAACGACCGATCCAAACGATCATGTAACGTCTTATACATGTGCCATCAAAGGGAACGACTTAGAAGACGACGAAATCGAGTCTGTTTTGCTGAACATTTTTGGGGAGACCCTATCAAAGGGAGTCATGATATGGTATCACATCTTACCTCCTAATTCTATTGACTCATTTGCTATACTTGCAGACTCTTTCATAAAAGCACATGCTAGTGCCATCATGGTTGAAACCAGGAAGGACCTTTTCAAAGTCAAACAGAAGGAGAACGAGATGCTCAGGGAGTTTGTGTCCCGTTTTCAAATGGAAAGAATGGATCTGCCGCCGGTCGCTGATGATTGGGCTGCTCAGGCTTTTACTCAAGGAATCAATATTCGAAGCTCGTTGGCTTCGCGACAATTAAAGCAAAGCCTGATAGAATACCCTGCCGTTACCGGGACCGATGTACACAATAGGTATTAGTCAAAAATCAGAGTCGAAGATGATCAACTCGGGGTACCTTCGAAGTCTATATATCCCGCCAGGACTCTCGCTAAATCCAAGAGGGACATCGATCGTGGAACGGGGATCGATATCGGCCCTATAATGGAGATCGAAATAGTAGCGGGTCGGGGCGGAACCCCGTAAGAAACGACATGAGAAGTGATCGAGGTCGAAGAAACCGGGGGTCATGACCAAAAATGGCTTCGACAGGTCCCTCGGGGGTAAAGAAGTATCGAGGCTATTAGAATACAACTTTAATATCGATGTTGTCGCCATCGTATCTGCTATCGGGCGCATCAGTAATACCAAATGGCCTCGACCTCTACAATCCGATCTAGCTCAAAGGAATTCTTAAGCAACCGAGCCAGGAATCACTTTAGAAACAGGGATTCTAACAAACAGACAGGACAAGAAGATACTGAACCTCAACACGTCATAAATATGATCATCAGTGAAATCGACATCCCACAAGGGCCAATGTTGAAGCGCACCAGAATCTCCGTCACCAGGGAAAAATGAACTCGAGACTACATACCTTAAAGAGCCTTATCCTTCTGCGACGAGGACGCAAAATGGATCATACAACCTCACAATGATGCATTGGTAATATCTGTACTTGTAAATAAAACTAGAATCAAACGTGTGTTAGTTTATCCAGGTAGCTCGGCCAACATTATTCGATCGAAGGTCGTAGAACAGCTCGGTCTACAGGACATGATCGTGCCAGTAGTCTGAGTCCTAAATAGGTTCAACATGGCATGTGAAACCACCAAATAGGAGATAATGTTACCGATCAATACCGCCGGAATCGTACGAGAGGCCAAGTTTTATGTAATCGAAGGGGATATGAGGTACAACGCCTTCTCGGAAGGCCATGGATCCACCACATGAGATCAGTACCCTCAACTCTTCACCAAGTGTTAAAATTCCCAGTCCCTGGGGGGATCAAGACAATTTACGGGGAACAAC
Organism: Nicotiana tomentosiformis; assembly: GCF_000390325.3. Classification (NCBI taxonomy): domain Eukaryota; kingdom Viridiplantae; phylum Streptophyta; class Magnoliopsida; order Solanales; family Solanaceae; genus Nicotiana; species Nicotiana tomentosiformis. The sequence continues at coordinate 145,036,088 of NC_090817.1, forward strand.
CAGCCGCAAAAGAGATGTTTACCATCGAAGAAGTGGTTCCTATATCAATGCTCACAACACCGAAGGAACCGAATTCTGGCGCCAACCCAGAAGCCAAATAATTACCGATTCCGGTAACGATCCGATTAGATAAGCAAAAGACTTACGAAGACGTTGATTACGGGGTTCCCCGATCTTTTATAATCCCTGATGACTCCGATGCAACCAAATCGACGGTCGAAGAGCTGGAACAAGTTGTATTAATCGAGCATTCGCCCGATCGGAAGGTATACCTCGGCACGAGCTTAACTCCTGAGCTCAGGAAAATATTTATTCAATTTCTTATAGTTAACATAGATTATTTTGCTTGGTCCCATTTTGATATGACAGGGATCCCACCAGAGATAACCACTCACAGACTAAGCATGAACCCAAAAATTAATCTAGTCAAGCAGAAGAGGAGGCCCTAGTCTGAGGTCAAACATGCTTTCATCAAGGACGAGGTATCTAAATTCCTAAAAATAGGGTCTATTCGAGAAGTTAAATACCCGGATTGGTTATCGAACGTAGTGGTAGTCCCTAAAAAAGGGAATAAACTAAGAATGTGTGTAGATTACAAAGATTTGAATAAAGCATGCCCCAAAGACTCTTTTCCTTTGCCCAACATCGATCGTATGATCGATGCCACGGCCGGCCACGAGATCCTCAGTTTTCTCGATTCCTATTCCGGGTACAACCAAATACGGATGGACCCGGGTGATCAGAAAAAAACCTCATTCATCACTAAAAACGACACATATTGTTATAACGTAATGCCGTTTGGGTTAAAAAATGCCGGAGCCACATACCAACGCCTAGTAAATCGGATGTTAAAAGAACAAATAGGAAAATCAATGGAAGTTTACGTTGACGATATGTTGGTTAAATCCTTGCGAGCAGAGGACCATTTAAAGCATTTGTAGGAAACCTTCACTATATTGAAAAAGTACAACATGAAGCTGAATCCGAAAAAATGCGCGTTCGGAGTCGGGTCAGGTAATTTTCTCAGGTTCATGGTATCCAACCAAGGAATCGAGTTCAAATCCGACAAGATCAAAGCTATGGAAGATATCATGATGGTGGATAACGTGATGGCCGTGCAAAGGCTAACTGGGCGCATTGCCGCCCTGGGGCGATTCATCTCGAGGTCCTCCGATAAGAGTCATCGAATTTTCTCGTTGTTGAAAAAGAAAAACAACTTCACATGAACCCTAGAATGCAAATGGTCCTTGGAAAAACTTAAGCGGTACTTATCGAGCCCGCCACTTCTTCACACACCGAGGGAAGACGAACCACTATACTTATATTTGGAAGTATCGAAGATAGCGGTAAGTAGAGTCCTAGTTCGAGAAGAAAAAAGTACGTAATTTCTGATTTATTATGTTAGCCGGACCTTGGGTGAGGCCGGAACTAGATACCCTCACTTAGAGAAATTGGCGCTCGCTTTGTTGAGTGCCTCTAGAAAGCTAAAACCATACTTCCAATGTCACCCCATATGTGTCGTGACTACTTACCCGTTAAGGAACGTTATGCATAAACTCGAACTATCGGGTCGATTGGCCAAATGGGCGGTGGAGGTAAGTGGGTACGATATTGAATATCGACCTCGGACCGCCATTAAGTTTCAAATATTGACGGACTTCATGGCCGACTTTACACCAGCCCTGATACCTGAGGTCGATAGAGATTTACTAGTTAACTCAGAGGCAACTTCAGAAATCTGGACCCTCTTTACAAATAGGGCCTCGAATACCAAAGGGTCCGGATTTGGTATCATACTAAAGCCACCAACAAGTAATATAATTAGACAATCTATTAAGACTGTGAAATTGACTAACAACGAGGCTAAATATGAGGCCATGATTGCAAGTCTTGAATTAGCCAAAAGCTTAGGAGCAGAAGTGATCGATGCCAAGTGCGCTCCCTCCTTGTTATAATCCAAGTTAACGGAACATTCGAGGTCAGGGAAGAACGAATGCAGAGATATTTAGACAAGTTACATGTGACATTACATCGGTTCAAAGATGGACTTTGCAACATGTACCCCGGGATCAAAACAGCGAAGCCGATGCCCTCGCTAACCTCGGATCGTCGGTCGAAGATTACGAGTCCAATTCAGGAGGAGTCGTGCAACTTATGAGATCGGTGGTGGAACAAGGCCACGCCGAGATCAATTCAATAAGCCTAACTTGGGATTGGATGAATAAGTACGTGGAATATACCAGGACCAGAAAACTACCCTCGGACCCAAAAGAATTGAGGGCCCTACGTACTAAGGCAACCCGATTTAGCTTATCCGAGGACGGAACATTAGTCAGAAGAACGTTCGATGGCCCGATGGCGATATGTTTGGGACCAGGGGATACCGAATAAGTTTTGAGGGAAATCCACGAAGGTACCTGTGGAAACCACTCGGGCGCCGAATCATTGGTCCAAAAAATAATCAGAGCCGGTTACTACTGGATCGACATGGAAAAAGACGCGAAGGAGTTCGTTCGAAAATGTGATGGATGCCAAAGGCATGCTCCGATGATTCATCGAGCAGGAGAGCCGTTACATTCGGTCTTGTCACCATGGCCGTTCATGAAATGGGGGATGGACATCGTCGACGCCCAGTAAGGCCCAATTTATTATTTGTGACTAACTATTTTTCTAAATAGGTGGAAGCACAAGCATATGAAAAGGTCAGAGAAAAAGAAGTCATCGATTTTATCTGGGATCACATTATATGTCGATTCGGAATACCGGCCGAGATTGTGTGCGACAACGAAAAATAGTTTATTGGCAGCAAAGTAAGCAAGTTTCTTGAAGACCATAAGATCAAAAGGATCTTATCCACTCCTTACCACCCCAGTGGTAACAGACAAGCAGAATCCACCAACAAAATCATAATTTAAAACCTCAGAAAGAGGTTGATCGATGCCAAAGGAAAATGGAAAGAATTGCTACCTAAGGTCCTATAGGCGTACCGTACAACCTCGAAGTCCAGTACCGGATCCACACTATTTTTCTTTGGTTTACGGTACCCAAGCTTTAATACCGGTCGAGGTCGGAGAACCAAGCATCAGATTCCGACATGTAACAAGGGAATCGAATGACGAGGCTTTGAGTACGAGCCTAGAACTATTAGATGAAAGGCACGAAACCGCCCTTGTCCGTTTGGCAGCCCAAAAACAGCGGATCGAGAGATATTATAATCGAAGGGCCAACCTTCGATATTTCAATATTGGGGACTTAGTATTAAGAAAAGTTACACTGAACACCCGAAACCTGAACAAAAGGAAATTGGGTCCGAACTGGGAATGACTGTACCAAATTATCGGGATCACCGGAAAATCATCCTATAAGCTCGGAACAATGAACGACGAGCAATTACCAAACAACTGGAATATATCTCACTTAAAACTATATTATTTCTAAGGCAACTTACAAAGGATGATACGAGATCCTAGGTCTGAAAGCACGCGTTGCACTCTTTTTTCCTAGAATCGGTTTTGTCCCAAATTGGTTTTTCGGCAAGGTTTTTAATGAGGCAACAAGTAATCGTGCTAACTTAGAATCAAGGCAGATTATGAATCGATGACAATGATCACGACAACATTCAAGGCCTCTCATCGATCAACCTCGAACACTGGGGGCTATGTCCTCGGGTATCGGATTTTACAAGGCATCTCGACTTCGTGATTAAAGGGCCTCGACCAACAAGATTTATTGTAAGGGCCAAACAGTAAAATGAACCGTGCCCGCTCAAATCATTCAACTGTCAAATGAACCGTGCCCGCTCAAATTATTCAAGCCTTGATACAAAACGTGTATACATGTACAACTATTATGCATAGGAATAAAAAAAAGACTCTTCTTTGCATATAAATATCTCATCTTCAAAAACGTCACTTGCATTTTTCAAGGAATTTCCTCGAGGGCCACCTTAATTCGAGTTCGAACATTCACTTCACTCGGGGACTGTAGGCATTGCCTTACTTGAAAGGCTAAGGCCAGTTCGAGTTAACAAAACTCGAGGGCCTGAAGCTTATTTGGCATTGCCCGAATTTAAAGGCTAAGGCTAGTCCGAGTTAATAAAACTCGAGGGCATGAAGCTTATTTAGCATTGCCCGAATTTAAAGGCTAAGGCCAGTCCGAGTTAATGAAACTCGAGGGCATGAAGCTTATTTGGCATTCCCCGAATTTAAAGGTTAAGGCCAGTCCGAGTTAATAAAACTTGAGGGCATGAAGCTTATTTGGCATTGTTCGAATTTGAAGGCTAAGGCCAGTCCGGGTTAATAAAACTCGAGGGCATGAAGCTTATTTGGCATTGCCCAAATTTAAAGGCTAAGGCAAGTTTCGAGTTAATAAAACTCGAGGGCATGAAGCTTATTTGGCATTGCCCGAATTTAAAGGCTAAGGCCAGTCCGAGTTAAAAACACTCGATGGAATGAAGCTTATTTGGAATTGCCCGGTTCTAAAGATTAGCCTCGGCAAGGCTATAAACTTAAAATATTTCGGGGAAAAATTATCGGTAACACCTTACCCCTACAAAGCCTTAACCCAAAAAGACAATAAAGGCAAGGTTTGTTCGAACCTTCAAACACAACCTAATTATTTCATGCTAAGACATATCGACCTTTGTGAAAATAAATAATAAAGCAAGGAAGAAATTTGAAAGCTATGAAAGAGGCCTTATATATATATATCAAAGTTTTTTTTTACAAAGGCTGAATAGACCCGTTACATGTCATATACAAAGGCCAAGTCGCCTCAACAAAAGAAACAGTACAAAATTTGAACGACCTAATCTTCACCAGGAGCTGCGTCATCGCCTTCAGAGTCTCCCTCGCCACCGGGCTCGCCCGACTCTTCAGACGCATCGGAATCCTCCTCGGGAAAAGATAGCCTTTGAGCATTGGCTTCGCATGTATTGGCGTTTTCAATTTCGTTCAATATGTCAAAGTTCTGGGCATGAACTCCCTTGAGGGTCTTCCTTCGGGATTCCTACCACGCATGCTTCACCATACTTTTTGCCTGTTCTTGTATAGCCTCGGCATCAACTTTGAGCTGGGCCACCCTTTTATCAGCTTCGTTTCGGTCCGTAATGACTTCTGATTTGGCAGCCTCGAGCTCCTTGGCTAGATTCTCTTGGCCAGAAACAGCTTAACTCAGCTGAGATTGAAGTTCCTCGATCGTTTTTTCCTGCGCTGAGTTCTTCTCCTTTACAGCCTGAAGCTGGACCTCAGCATAAGCCAATTGTGCCTGGGCAGTTTCTTTTTTCGAGGCCCGACGGTCCATACTTTTCTTCCATTTTTCGGCCTCGGCCTTCACCGCGTCCACCTTTGCCTGAAGCTTCCCGACCTGGTCAAGTATCTTTTGAGCCTGTAGTTTCGGGTCGTTAGCCAAAGTATCTGAATATTCGTATTACCTACTCGAGCAAATCGGCATGCTCCTTCCGAGCCGCTTCTAACTCGGCCCGAAGCTTCTTACTAAGAAGCTTGTAAGTATCCTTCTTCTCGACAAGCTCCCAAATCTCGGCCTTGTGACGCTTGAACTCCTCCCGGTATCGGAGAAAGGCCTCATGATGAAGCACCGATACCTGTAAACACAAAGGAAGATGTTAGGATTATTCACTATTGAATCTAAGTATAAAACAAAGGGATATGCGAAACTACCTGATTCAGCGCCTGTTGAGCTTCGTTGAAAAGGCAAGGCGCATCTACCTCGTTCATTTTGATTTGATCCTCTTCGGTCACCAAGCACCGAAGGTAACTAGCAATTCCCACCGGGACGGAAAGAACCCAAGCGTCCTCCGGGATGGACATATAAATTGCTCGTCTCCGAGTAGGATCAACACTCGAAGCAGGGAACTGATTCGCTAATTTTGGGTTCGAAGAGGACCCGCCAGCTCCCGGGGACGGTATCTTCCTTGTTGCCGGTAGGTCGCCCAAACCGGTAACATCCTCCGAAGTAGTGGAATCTAGGCTGTCGAAAATATTATGGAAAGAATCGGCTACTCCTTGGGCCCCTTCGCCGAGGTTACCTTTCAACGCCTGGGCCTCGTTTATCATAGAAGTTGTAAACGAAGGCGACCCAGAAAGGTCAATCACCCAAGTGCCTCTTTGGGTACGTTATCTTCTAATCGGGATGTACCAGTCATATTTCCTTTCTCGACCTCACTGGCTCGGGCCAAATCGGTCTCGACCCTCTTGGAGACTTCAACCGTTGTTTCTTCTATGACCTCCATGGCTCGAGGCATTTCGAAGCCACTTCTCACGTGGTCCACTAACTTAGAATTTTCTTTTTCCTCGAACTCATCCCTCAACCGATTGAGTGAGTTCGATGAAAGTTCTCGGGCACTGGTTTTCTTAGGTTTCTATGCAAGTAGCTTCCTCGGCTTTTCCTTTCAGGGGCCGAAGGATTCAAAGCTTTTCTTTTCCTCTTCTCTTTGCCCTGTTTCGAAGCAGGGGGATCGGCGTGTATATCATCGTCAACTGATGAAGGCGTCATCTCGACGTCCTTTCCTAAACCTACAAAATGAAAATATAACGAATCAGAGACTGATGATGAAAAAATGAGATCAGATATATTATTAGGGAAAAACCCTTACCATGATTAGGGACCTCCCATCGGACCTTCGAGAGCTCATGCCATAAACGTTCGGAATAAGGTCTCTGTGTCGTAATGCCCTCGACCCACTCTTTAAGTTCGGGAACAAGGTTCGACATCTGGGCAACAACTGCATCACATAACATCGATGAGAAACCAAAATGAAAAGCAATAAAAGGAATACTGAAGGCAAAGCTAAACTTACGTTTCATGTTCTATTTCTCAGAGAACGGCATGTCCGCAGTCGGGATTAAGTCCGAGGTTCTCACTCGAAAAAATATATCTAACTAGCCCCGGTCTCGATCCTCGTCGATACTCGAGAACAAGGTCTTGGTGGCTCGACATGCAAGCTTAATTAGCCCTCCTCGATAAAGTTGAGGGTTGTACATGCACATGAGATGGTCGATGTTGAATGGACATCCCTCGACCTTGCTCACAAAGAATCGAAGCAGAATAATAATCCTCCAAAATGAAGGATGTATCTGCCCAAGCGTTAGATCATACCTTTTGCAAAAGGCTATGATAACGGGGTCTAGAGAAACCAACGTGAAAGGGTAAGTGTAAACACTCAAGAAACCCTCTACGTAAGTGATAATTGATTCTTCTTGCCTACCCAGTTGCAATCCTCTTTAACCTTATCGAGGATGTTGTCTGTGATCGTACATATGTACCTTGAGACCGGTTCGCATCGACCCGGTACAATGTGCGTATTCTCAACCTTGAAATCAGCCACAGTAGGACACCCAGTAGGGATGCATGATCTCAGAGGAGGTTCCTCAGTAGCAGCGTGAGTAGCGTTTTCAGAAGGTTTTGAAGAAGAAGGTGTTTCTTTATGAGGAACAGACTTTGAAGTTTTTGCCATTTTTATAAAAAATGAAGGAAAGAGATTGTTGATAAGGGGAAGCTTTGAGGTTGGCAATGAGAAAACCAGAAGATGAAGAAGATGATGTTCTTAGAATGCAAGAAGGATGTGGGCGTAAAAGTTCTAACAAACGGATTAAAGGGTATTTATAGGTTCCTCAAGCGGCGGTTCATCTCCCGAGGTAGCCGATCGTCAACTGACATACATTTAGTGCCTCGAATACCGGACTGACGAGACGTTTCCACTATTCTTATCACCTACGTCATGTACCCGTCGTCATGATTTATCGAAGTAAGGACCGAGGGTTCATATCGTTACTCTCCAAAAAATTAGGGGACTATCTGTATACGGGTAGAACCGAGCTCTATTCTTAATCGAGGCATCTGGAACAAAAGGTCAAGGCTCGGCACCTACGTAAGAGATCGAAGTTATAGATGTAACTGAGCTCGAACTCGAGGATTGGAGTTCGAACAAGACCATCAGATTTGCCCTCGAGTTTATCGGGGACACAACCGACCCCGCTTCTAATGACCTCGAAGAAAAGCTTTGCCAACTCACACGACAAGTATCCGTGATTCTCGCCATTGACCAATCATTATGGCAAAAATTACGGGATTAAGTCAAAAAGGGAGCCAACGGTCTACATAATTTCCTAGAAAATAATGTCTTAAAGGTTTCATTTCCCTGTATATATAGAAGGGATGGAGTAAGTCATAAAACACATTGTAACATACTTAAGAGAACAATATACTATTTTTTCTAGCTTTGTTCATATTATTCTGGCTTCAATAATATCACATCTAAATTCGAAGAAAATTAACCTTGGGAGGCTTAAGTTGTTCAATCTGCATGGTTTGTATCTATTTTTCTACTTATTCTTCCGTATTAAATTTGATTTCTCACTTTGTATCAAATTAGATCACATATCCTTAAAATCGCGTATAAATTCAATTATTATCCGATTTTTGGGGTAAACAAAACCAAACTAGTCCTCATAGTTTTAGTGGTTAATTCCAAAGTTAGCTCAGACTCTTCACTTTCGATACCGCATTCGTGTCGACACAACATGGATCAGAGTGTGGGTGTGAGTGAGTGATCCATACCGGATATGATCAAACGATTTTGGGACTTTGACCAACATCGGCGAAAAATTTCGGGACACAAAACATATTTTTATAACTGTACTTTTATTTATTTGAATTATTTTTAGCCGAACTCCCACCCACATCCGTACCTAGATTCTTACCCCCAAATATTAAAATTTAAATCATGAATAATCCAACATTTAGATCTTCATCTGTATCGAACACTCGCACCCGAGTCGGAGCAACTTACGTTAATTCATATTGACATTCCGTATTTGCTCACTTAGAGTCAATGACTTGGAAGCAACTTCACCCTTGCACCACTTAGATAACAAATTCTCTGACTTCAATAATTCAATCAAGCGTCTGAACAGCAAATTAGCTACTGGTATATCTTTTTCCTAAAAGAAGATAAAAACACAAAGTAAAAAAAAATTCCCAGGAACTTATTCTCTCTTTTATTTTGTTTATTTTTTTGGGAGGGGAGGAGAGGTCCCTCCTCCTTTAATATCGTACTAACCCATGCACAGCATGGTAAAAATTAAATTTAACTCATAAAAAAAGAACGAGATAATTTCTCAAAACTCCAAAAGTATTGCCTCGTCGGCTCCCCCTTTAATATCATACTAAATATATAAACCCATAATTCTAAAAGTACAATGATTTAATTCTAAGAACTTTCGATATCGAATCCAACAAATTAGAATTCTGGATTCACCTTAATTTATAAGTGTATGTTTGAATCTAAAAATTGTGATGATTATAAGGCTTTACTTCGTGATTCAAGTTAATATTTACTTTCTAGTATTATTTTCTAGTGGGGTTTGTATATATATATATATATATATATATATATATATATATATATATATATATATATATATATATATATATATCGAATGACACAAGGGTATCTCCTCTACTACATCGAATTCAATATGGAAAATGTTCAGACAACGACTTTTGGCGAATTGATGAAGCTTTGAATGAATGAATATATTGTTCACCGTCTGATTCTCCTAACTAAGTCTTTTATTAGCAAATCTGAAAATATCTATAAATTATAATATTCTCCATTCACTCCCAATAAATTCGAATTTATTAACTAGAATTAAAACAGATCTGGCATTTCTCTGCGTATCGATTATCTTATAACCACAAAATCTACTTAAGAATTAATTTTAGACTTTAATATTGAGTGGATTGCGCAAATTTGTCAGTATTTTTTAAATGCTCAACTGAAGTGTTCCAAATAAGAAGGAAGTAAAAGCTTTTATCTTCTTCTTAAATTACAAGCATGTTACAATTATCTTTTAGGCTGTGTTTGTTATCATTTCTCATCTAAAATTAAACTTACGTGTATCAAATTCTTTAACTTTCTAAGTGAAAACTAAACTAAAATGGCAAGTTTGGCATTCCTAGAAGAAACAAGGGGTGAATTTCGACATCTATCAGCATTACAAAATTTTAAACACTATCGATACCATTTAATCTATCCAGAAAAATACACAATCATCCGCATTATGATTGACCAAGGAGCTCCGGCGTATACCATAAAATATTTTAAAAGAATGATAAGTATTCCTCGATTCTTAATCAAAAGTTTAGATCGAACCCTAAAAATGAAGTTGACTTTGATAGAGAATCTTTCGTTCCAAAGTAATATTTTCCAACACGAATTCAATAATCAAGCACTAAAGTGAACATCAGACATCGGAATGAGAAACAAAAAAAGTGCTCCGGTAAATAAATGGTTGAGGTGGAGGTTCGTGGTGGTAGGGGCAGATGTAACCGGCTACGGGTTTAACTGAATCCATAATTTTTGATACAGAGTATGAATTTATATGTAAAAACTTACTAAAATTTCAACAAGCATTTGATTTGAATCCATAATTTTAATAGTATAATGCAATGTTAAAAATCTTAAAAGTTGAACCGGATTATCTGCCTATGTATGGTGGTCCCACAGCTGATGCGGTGAATACATTTAAGTAAATATGGTCAAATTTAATGTGTCAGACAGCTCGCGAGGAAGAGAAATGGAACTGTGTAACATTTGCAGTGTCCGGCACGTGAGTGACCGACGCATTGACACGTGAGAGAAGACTACAGTCAAACTGGATATAATGTAGAAAGTTGAAAAGGAGTGACTTAAGTCAGTTTCTGGCCGTTAGGTTTAAGGTAACGATTAATTAACTCTAATCATAAACATAAACTTTATTTGGAAACTGACATACGAATTTAAAATTAATCATATATGAGCGGAATGGCTGTTAATTGTCCGGGTCAATTTCGAAGAAGGTTATCGAACATATAGTATTATTGCAGAAAAGCCTAATCATAAAACAAATCAATTTTCACTATAAGCAACTGAATTCCAACAATGTGGAGCTTATATTGCACTAAGCCAGTAATTAGCTTAACCTCATTAATGGCAAACACACAACGTCAAGGCAAAGGGTGAATATGGCGAGTGCATTTTGGATGTCAGTGCGGAGATCGCGTCAAAGCAGAGATTGATGTTCAGATGCCACCATAGATCGAGAATCCGATACTAATGGTCCAAGAAAGAAATGGATGATTCCATTGTCTTTCGAAGTCTAGGTCGCTACTGAATGAGGTGATATGCCGATGAGTCGGATGGTCAAGAGAATGCCATGTTTGCCAGGTCGTGCAACCATATTGCGAAGAGTGGGAGCCATGGACTATAAACTTGGGCATGATCATATCGGAGATCTTGTCAAGGATGCATGCAACACATCAAGTTGAGTGTCTTTCCTACGGGAGAAGACCTTTGGGCTGCCTGAGGGCATTGCCAAGGTGAGGAAACGAATTCGAGGGCATAGCGAAACTTCGGAATTGGGCGAGTTTCCAAGTTAGAAGGTGTCATCATTCTGGAAAGAGGTATGTCGAATGATCGGGGACCGTGAGTGTCCAGGTGCGAGGCACACCGAACCGGGAAGCCGTGCTAGCAGGGCCAAGAGGGTGCCTATCTATAGGGCGAGTATTGAACTACTACCAGGAGCATTGGCAACTTGATGAGGAAGTGACGACTGGCAAACAAAGAGCTTTGTTCGGGAATGCGGCGATGCTATGACTTTGGGAATGCAGTACTCACCAAAGGTCGTCCCAAGTGCTGGCCGAATGCCAAGTGGGACGACAATGCTAAGATGTATCCTCCACATTGAGTGTGGGAGGATCCCGCCTATGCAAGAGGCATATGGGCGAAGTCGTGGGTCTGGAAGCGAACACATCTTCAAGGTAGTGAGGGCAAGGAAAGCTACGGGAGCGGAATGCTACGGGAGCTATGCCAAGAGGGCGTCTTAATGCTACGGGAGCCATGCCAAAGAGGGCATCTTAAGGCTACGGGAGTGAAAGGCTACGTGAGCGGCGTCAAAAGAGCACATTGATGTGCTAACCTGTGAAGGGAAAACTTCAGACGGACATGAAGACCGTGAGGGTCATGGTGTAGTTGACTAGTATAGGTCAACTACAAAGTGAGACACCATAGGGTGCAAGTGCGGAGGTACTTTCCAAGTGAACACCGAATAGAGATGAAGTGCAGAGGCACGCTTGGAAGATACTTGGGGGAGAAGTGCATGGGGCACGACTCCTTTTGAGAAAGGGAGACTTCGAGGAAGTCCAACCCACAGGACAAAAGGAGCTTGAATGGGCATACCTGATGGGGCAGACTCCGGGATGTCTTAAGCCATGATGTGCCATCAGGGACGATGACATTATGAGTGTGGGAAGATGTCATAACTCACAATTTGGAGTTGTGATTTCGACCAAGAACTGGTGAGAAAAAGCTCTTCTGATTGTCTGACGTAGAACTGTCTACTCGGACAACTTGGGCTTTTTAATTTTAAGCATATATAAGGGGGGGTATAGGTGATGAAAGCTCCGACCTGCCTCCCCCATACGTGCTGCCACCGAGCCGTATAGAACGAGCTACCTTGGGGGCAACCTCAAGGGCCTGCCTAGATGACTCAAAGGAGTGTCAAAGGTACCCATACAAGTTAGGGAAACTCTATGGGCGGCGCAACGCCTTCGGGCTAGCGTTGGGCATCAAGTAGGCGCTGGAGGCTCGATGTGTGGGACGGCCAGCCCCGCGGGCTGCCGAATGTTGGAAGGAGACCTCTGTGCCGATTGGATACTTGACGCACCTGTCATAGGGGCATAATGTGTCAACTTGTGAGCATGGCTTGGGTTCAACCATGCAAGCAAGGGTCTGTTGGCCTAAAGGTGCAGATATAGGCGACACTACACTACTTCGGGATAGAAACATGTCGCGATGGCTATGTATGGGCATGGCACGAAAGACGCGCATGACATTGTCCAAGGTCTAAAGGTTGCCTTACTCGGGCGAGGCACGAGCTAGTCGCGGATGCACTAGGCGACTGTCAAGCTTGAGGATTGGGCTGTGCACGCGGGAGCGATGCTCAGTCTTGGGCTAAGGACAAGGCATGTCCTAGTCCAATCCCCCTAGGGCGCGCATAGATTGAGATCCTAAGATGAAGCGCCACGACATGTCTAGGGCCAAGGGCCTAGACATCTTACGGGCGACACGAGTTAGGGAGAGCCCATGAGGGAGTCCCACCAACAGGCACAGGATCGTGCTTGGAATTCTGGGAAAGAAAACAGGCTAGCCTGCAGCGAGGGAAACTGCAGATGCCGCACGGGCGAGCAGGTGCCGCTACCCAATGTAAGGATTTGGTAAGTTTTATTGAACGTCTATAAATATTCTACTAAATTACACAAAATGTGCAAATTTTTTCATATCATCAACATATAAAACTGTTAAAGATATAATTAAGTAAATAAAAATGTGTTCTCTCTAACAATTTAAACTTTTAGATGAGATAGTAACATACTTTAGTATGATATCAGAGCAGGCAAAGGTCCTTAGTTCGAGTCTCATTGCCGCCACTAAATTAATTTCCATGAGATTGAGGGGGTGCATTGAAGAGATAATTAAGTAAATAAAAGCGTATTTTCTTTAACAGCTTAAGTTTTTAAATAAGATGATCACACACTTCAATAAAAATTTAATTTTACTAATCGAATTTAAGATTTGCATATTAATTTGTTTGTTTTAAACTCGAGCTGATTGAATATCAGAATTACTACTTTTTAAGAAGGATTCCTCTCTCTTCTTTCGACTGTTCTTCTTCTTCTTAAAATGGTAACCTTCAGTAGCACCCAGTAGCGACACTTCGGCATCTGTTGCTTTACCGTCGCCGCCGTAGGTGCTGTTACAGGTAAGTCCACTTCTCTCTTTCCAGCCTCTCTCTCTCCTACTCTCTTTCTCTTTCTCTCTTCTTATTCTTCTTTTCTCCTTTTATCTCTCTCTCTCTCTCTCTCTCTCTCTCTCTCTCTCTCTCATCTTTCTCTTCTTTTCCGTTCTCGCTGCCGGAGTCGGGACGTGCGTGTTCCAGGCGAGTTGGTGCAACTCCGACGACCCTTC